>NC_091502.1:18448894-19073894 GCF_947461875.1 Haliaeetus albicilla | reverse complement strand
CGCAAGCAAGACAGCACATGAACTTCAGGAAGACATCTCACTACTCTGGGGGGTTTCTCTCCAATAATTATTGACATCTTTATAAAGCACTTAAGAACCTTGTAATGAAAACACATGTTAGCTTTTTAAAAACTGTCATTACTGTGCCGTTCTATTAGACTGAAACCCATACTTTAACTGATCCAGTTACAAACTTTAGGGTGGAGTTAAGATTTAGGGACATGAGGTAGCGCTCCATGCTAGTTTGTTGTTGAAGGCTGCCTCTATGGGACCCAACTGTGAAATGATTCCTGGTCATTTATGCTTTGGAATCAAGTAAAGTTGGATATAGCCACCAAACTCCTGTCTTTCATGTTCTTGGATACAGAAAGTGGTGTGCCTTAGCCATGCTGATCTTATGGTCCACCTAGCATTCGTGTACCTTAAATGAATAACTCTTGACCCATGCTCAAATGTGGGGACCCAGGTGTGAAAAATGGGTCTCTCAGAGCATACGGCAAGATGATGTCAACCCACTGGCAGAATGCAAGGGAAAGGGTTCTCGGTCAAAAAGACTAAATTCAACTTATGCACAAACTTCATGCAGGTATGAAGGTTTTGTCAGATGAACGATGAAATAAAGAGCGCTGGGTTGAAGCACAAGAGAGATGGAAAGTCCCATGAGGCCTTTTTAACGAAGATAATTTTACCCAGATGCAGCATGTAAGGTATGACTGTCTCATGTTTTGGTGACTCTACAGTCACCCGTGGGAATAGGAACACATATTTTCTTATTTGTTTAATGCTTATGGCTGTTCATATATGGAAAGTTTGATTTCCCAACTACTATCTGAATCACTGACAGTTATTCAAAACAGGACTCTGCTCACTAGTGGGTCAAGAAGGGCATGTGCTGCTCCTCAGTCACATTCCTCATTCAGAGTTTCTCATTCATACAGTTTCACAAGGGATTACTCTGGTAACCTGCTGCTTCAGAACCTTGTCATATGACAAATGTCAAGGCTCAGATCCTAATTTTTTAACATTGAACATAAATTCTGATTTGAATATAAAAATAGGATATTGAATGTACTTGCGTGTATGACTGCCTGCCTAAATATATATTTGAGGGCTTTTCTGGTTCGCTCTGAGGCTCTACCTCAAGCCTTTCCCAATCCCTGTAGCTTTTCAGTGAAAATGAAAAAATATATATCATTATCCTCAGAGATGGCTCTCTTCTCACATATAGTAGTTTTGCACTAGCCTCCATGGGAAGAACAGTAAATGAAATAAATTGCAAAGGTCTCCCAAACAGCCAGGCACAGTGAAAATAAAATAAATCAACAAGTAACATTTCTATGATGAAATCTGTTTTACAAGCCTAACATGGAAACCAGGGGAATCAAACAACAGTAAACATCAGCCTGTGGTTAGAAATATTTTTTGAAAAAGCAACTCCTTTTCCTTTGCCCTTCTTGCTCCAAGCTCCCCCATCACAGGCTGCCTGGCAGTGGGACTTGGGGATAATCTCCTGGAATACCTGAGGCGTAGAAGCCAACAGGATTAAAGCACCTCGTGCTCCTCAGCACAGTCATGTGATGACCTGCTGATCCCAGCAAAAGGCATCGTTTCCCAGCACAGTTCTCACTTCATTTGCCTATAAGTAGTTCCTGCCCTGCTGGGATTCTCCCTAAGCATAAGGAACTAATTCACAATGCTTTTAGTAAAAAAATAAAACCGACAAAACCACTCTTACTAATGACAGTGGTAGCGGAAGAAAACTGCGGATAATTCATGCAATTTGCCCAGCAGTAAAACAACTGTTGTCCTTTTGCTTCAAGGGGCAACTTCAAAGAGTGTATGACTTCTAAATGCCACCCATACAGCTCTTAGCTCTGATCAGGCTAATGTATAAGAAGAAAGAGGTAGGTGGTCTGGAGGCTGCCCAGTAACCTATTGAGTAAAGGACATAGATACGGTATTTGCAAACTACCTGCCGGGACAGAAACAGGAGTCAAGGTTTGTTTTCCAGGTCGAGAGACAGCTGCTTAAAGTGCTTTCTGCAAATCTTGACTCTATTCCCCACAAAACTGTGGAGAAGATTTGGGTGCAGATTTCAGTGTGTCATTAACTGTGAAAGCACTATGGATTCTTGGGAACAAAAAATTTTTTTTTTTTTAAAGTTTATCGCTTCCCTTGTGAAGTTACTTTGCCGTACACTGTCCTGGGAAAGGCAACTTACACTGAAATATAAAAATGCCAAACCAAACCATTTATTCTGGTTCTGCCCTATGTTCATGCTTAATCTAACCACATTTTATGTTTGCTTCCTCTTAAAAAAATAGTTTACCCCCAAATTGTTTATTTTCTCATTTTTAGGTTCACTATGCTTATTTAACTGAATCAGATTCTACTGGGTCTTTTTTTAAACAACCATTTGTTCTAAAGCATGTAATCAAATGAGGAATTTGAAGAGCCGACAATTGTTTCTGTGTCCAAATTTTAATTTTACTTCCTCTCTAACTGCCATAGGAAAGCAATCATGTGCTAGGCAGAAGATGAAAGTTTATAATAAATGCCTATATTTTGAAGCCTGTAGGGGGTGGGGAAAAAAAGTCACTTGGCTTTCACCCAGAACATGTGATAATCAGATTAACCCTGAAGTGTGTTTTGTGTGTAAATGCATCCAGGGTAGGAATGGGGAAGGACCTTGGAGGGTGCACTGTAGCAGAAGTCAGCAGTGAAGCATTCCTGGTGGAGGGCAGGAATTCCTTTCACAACCAGGACTTTGGAGGGGTCAGGGGAAGCACTCCATGCACTGAAGCGTAACGCTGATGCTCTCCTGCTGCTCTGTGAGGATGTCGCTGTTTGCCATGGGTTTTCTGCTAGTCGTCCTTCAGCCATCCACAGGGCAGTTCCCCAGAGCCTGTGCAAACACGCCGAGCTTGCTGAGGAAGGAGTGCTGTCCCCGCTGGGATGGAGACGGGTCCCCTTGTGGGGAGCTTTCCAGAAGAGGGTCCTGCCAGAACATCCTTCTCTCTCAGGCTCCGCTGGGACCACAGTTCCCTTTCTCTGGAGTGGATGACAGAGAGGACTGGCCCTCCGTATTTTACAACCGGACGTGTAAATGCGAAGGCAACTTCATGGGATTCAGCTGCGGGGAGTGCAAGTTTGGTTTCTCAGGACGCAATTGCACTGAAAGGCGACTGAGAACGAGAAGAAATATCTTCCAGCTCACCACCAGTGAGAAGGACAAGTTTCTTGCCTACCTCAACTTGGCAAAGAACACCCCTAGCCAGGACTATGTTATTGCTACTGGGACATATGCTCAGATGAACAACGGCTCCAACCCCATGTTCAGAAACATCAACGTGTATGATCTCTTTGTGTGGATGCATTACTACGCCTCTCGAGACACACTCTTAGGTGGGTCCAGTGTGTGGCGGGACATTGATTTTGCCCACGAAGCCCCTGGTTTTCTGCCTTGGCATCGGGTCTTTCTGCTGATGTGGGAACGTGAGATCCAGAAGATAACAGGTGATGAGAACTTCACCATCCCCTACTGGGACTGGAGAGATGCAGAGGACTGTGTGGTCTGCACTGATGAATACATGGGTGGCAGACATCCCACCAACCCTAATTTACTCAGCCCAGCATCATTTTTCTTCTCATGGCAGGTAAGGACAGGCCAAGGGGAAGGGGAAGGGAATTATCCTACCTGACTTTAGGGACTCAGGCGAGGTGCACAAGCTGGGAGCTTAGCCACACTGCCTTCCCTTAGACGTTCCTGGAGAGAAAGTAAGCACTACCAGAGAGCAAATCAGATTTTTTGTGGACTTAATCTTCATTTAGAGCTGTTCATTTGTCTCTTTGCTCTTCTCTTTCTGAGATTTAGGTTGCTTAATTAAGAACCTAAAGTTAAGGTAGAATGAGGAAAGTTATGCCCTTGTGTCCAAACATGGCCTTTAGCAGGCTAAAGAGGATTGGGACTGCCGCAGCAGTCAGATGATAAAAAGCAGGATTTATGTACACAAACTGCTAGCACACAACTATTGTAAGACAATTGGTGACTGAATGATGGAAACAGAAGCAAAGAGTTTTCAGATGCTCTAGCCCTCTCCCAGTGCATTTCTTCATCCAAAGGTTAAAAACTATCAAATTAAGCTAACCTGCTTTCAACTTTAAACAAACAAACAAAACAAGTCTTTAGAGCACAGAAGGACCAGCTGTGTAATTCACATCACTAGTTCAAAAGAAATTGAAGAAGTAATCTCTGCTGCTCAAAGGAACTAAGAAGTAAACTCAATAGCTATTCCTGCCACTTAAAAGCACTGCAAATTAGCTTGTAAACCAAGGTAAATTTACATATTTACTTAGGTGATATGGTCTTATGTAGCTGAACTATACTGTGCTGTTCTAACACTGAGAGCTTCTAGACTCTTTTTGTCTCTTGCTTATTACTGCCGCATCGCCTAAAATACAGTGACAAAGGTCTATTGGCTTCCATAGACACACTCCATCATGACAATAGCAACAGTCGCTTCTGGCGCTGAAGTCTATGATTATGTTGGTGTAAATCTATCTTTGTTCTATTTATTTCTGTAGCAACAGCCCAAATGAAGGTTGGGCAGTTTTAGTGATTTAATGGAAAGTGAAAGAGATAGAAACTCCAGCAGCTCTGTGATATTCTGGCATTACAAAACAGCAACTAACTGGGCTTACTGGGTGGGTTGTACTGTATTTAGTCTTGATTTATGTCTTTGGAATAATATAGGCTGTGTATATGCCTGTAAATTCAAGCATTCCCAGATACTGTAACAGACCTATTTTAGGACGTTCTCTGGCATACATTTGGTATGTATTGACTAGTTCTTCCCCAAACAGGTACTCTTCAGAGACCATTCCCAGGAGAATGTTTGCATACAGCTACCCTGTTTGGGAGGCTAAGATGATTTTACTGGCATAGACATGGATTATTTCATGCCATTTGGCCCCAGTGCCCAGGAAATTTCCTGGCCACTTTTAATTTTCCAATGTAGGCGTAGCCATAAAACAGACATAGCTACAAACATGTATTTTCATCCCATTTTCTGAGATTCTGCTCACTTCTAACAGTATCAGTCTGGATAAACTCTACTAATTTACTTAGACTGCATTACCAGAATGAAGTGGATCTGATGCTGTTCTTCACTGAGCTGAATAAAGAGTTATGTGAAAATGGTACAAGTGTTAAAGTGGATTAAATGAAACTAGAATTGCACTGGTCACATGTATCAAGTGGAGCTATCAATACAGTATATTGCATGAGATAACCAAGGTAGTAGGAGGCAGGTAGAACGAAGAAATCAGCCAGCTGCTCACAGAATTTTCTAGAAGACCTGGAAGGGTCAGATAGTTATGTTTAGCTCACCTTTTCAAAGATATTATAAATCTTATCCAGATACTTAGAATTTTTCCATCCTGGTAATAAGTACACAGAAAATTTACGAGTCGCAATGAATATATTTAAGAAACAGTCAGGTTTATAACTTCCCATTTAAGGTCAGTTCCCACAAATATGTTCTGACAATAAAGAAAATTTTTTATGAAACAAGTTGCTTTAACAAATATTTTTATATAACTTTAATAGGTGCAACAATAAAAATTGTGCCATGTTTAAAACACATTCAATGTCAGTGTATATATAGAAGAGCACCTAAGTCCTTTGCTGAAGTTTTCCAAGCAATTTCTGAAAATGGGTTCTTATCACTTTTACATTTTTCAGCCACTTCTGTCAATGTTACACTTTTATCAAAATTTCCAAAATAGGACTACAATAACTTTACCTTCAAAGGGTATTATTCCCCTTTAGCATCTTCTATCTATGTATATCTCTGCTGTCTTATCTAGAGAAAGAATTTAAAAGACTGAACAGATCTGCATTTTCAGTCAGTGAGTTTGGGGTGAAGATACAACACAAACTGGTATTTCTTTCTTAGCCTTGAATCCAAATTTAAATAATTGTTTATGATGGAATAACAGTCCTTCGGTTCCTTCAAGTAGCACAAAGTAAGAGATCAGAATCTCACTCCAGAAAATCAAAAGGCAACAAAAATAGCCTTAGCTTAAACCGGAAAACAGCCACAGATCTGCTGCAGAATACGCTGATTATCCAAGCTCTGTAGCCAAACAGCAAGAGAGAAAAAAAAGAGGAGGATCCAGAAATGTGAAGGAATTTAGTCTTTTAATAAGCATTCAAAATAAAAAGAGGGCAAGAGAAAGCTTTTGAATAACACATCTATAATATGGTGTCCTTTTTAGAATTTAAGTCTCTTTACAAAGCATAACAAAACAATACCTGCTATGTTAGGAAATAGTTATAGATTTATTAAAAAAAAGGTAAAGTGCCTATTTGCACAATAGCATCTTTTTTTTTTCATCCCTAAAGAAAGGAGAAAATACTTTATTCCATTGAGAAGTTGCCATGGCAACATGGATACCCATGAATACATGCTGAAATTCTTGCTTTTGCCTTACTTTTTCTTCAACATACTGCTGTTACCACTTAGCTGAGTGAATTATCTGTCCATATTTTTCTCATGTTTATCATCGAAGTGACACTTCTGATTCCTGCCTCTGTTTTTATCAGCAAGACTATCAGGAATCTTTAGTGTTTTTATTTGTTTGCTTGGCTCATGTTTTAGGGTAGGTGGGAAGGATTTTCTCATGTTCGCAGTTACTTGTTTGTGATGATTCAAGTGTTGCATTCAGAATTAGGACTGCATGACACACTAATGCTTTACCAAATTTTGCAATTTCATGTCGACTTAACGGAAAGCTATATGGGAAATGGAGACCTTCCATGACATTTTGAGAATTTTTTTTTGTTTAGTAGCCATTTCTATAATTATTCAGGATAATGAATTTGCTAAAAAGTAATTATTATGCCTCACTTAAATAGTAGTAGGTGAAATTCTCCTCTCCTCTGCACCAGAACTAATTTGGAGAAATAACTGAAGTCAGTGGAGTTACAAATGCATAAAAAGCCTTCTGCAAGTAAAAGCAGAATCTTTCTGCTAGTAGTTAACATTAGAGTTTGGGGATCCCCACAGTGTGCTAGACAGACGATGAAGAAAATAAAGCAGGAGTATGTAAGTGCTGGTTTAGGTTTACTATCGTGGCAAGCAGGCTATACCACCACCTTTAGCCCCCTGCATTTTGTCTCTCCTAAAAAAAGAGTGACTTGAGAGAAGTAATTGCATAACGTGGAGAGCTGTCTGCTCTCAGATGTGCTGGTGTAAGCCTGCAGCCAATTCTTTGTTGCAAGCACCGAGAATTTCCCTTAGCACTTCATTCTATATCACCCTGCAGAACCACTTACACAAATGCAAAGCTACTACAAAAGGGAAACAAGTTACACAAATAGAAGAAGGATATAATGCTCCTGAACTAATAATGACAGTACTTTAGATCCATTACCTGAAAATATGACTTCATAAGAAATACAAAATTCAGCTATTCAGACACAGTTATTTAATTCTAAGCACAGTTTATCAGGGAGCTGTATTGCTAGCTGAATAGTCTGAGAGGATCATTTAAAGCATTATTTTACGTCCACCTTTAAAAACTTCAGGAAATTTTAAAAAATATAAACACCAGAAGCCAACACTTCTTCAAATCAGCCAAAGCCTTACATCCATCTTCTTGTGGATGCCTGAGTATCTCATGAACTCAATGACACTATTTTTTATTGCAACTTAATAGGTTTTGGTGCCAGCTACAGCCTGGTAAATTAAAAAAAACAAGAGCTCAAATGGAGCGAGTAACTGTAAAAGAAGTGTTTATCAAGATTGGTCTCCTAATGGTATGCTTACGTGGATTATAAATTTGAAACATTTCCTATTACAAAGAGCTAAGTCTCCACATGCCACACCTCAGTACCACAGCCAGAGGGAATCAGGATCTGTGCGCAGCAGGAACAACCACTTGGGTATCCTCAGCCTCTTTATGTCACTGTAATCCCAAAGTAATTCCCCTTCTTCCACGAGATCTCGAGTGGGTGACAGCAGAATTTGGCCTGTGGTTGCTCAGCTGTTCTCTAGCATATAGCCGTGCTTGCTCAGCAGTTGTGTAATTTAAAAGATAAACATCTTCAGAGGTGTATAAATTAATAGCTAAGGAATTTCATAAAAATTGGGTTTTGTTAATAATTCACCAGAAAAAGAAGCCTACCTGTACAGAGATGTGTCTTTGTGAATTTGCAGCAGACACGGAGACAGCAACACTAACGATCCATCTCAGAGACAGCCAGAGAGCAGGGAATCACCGTCTGCCAAACCAGAAAGTGTTAATGAATATTTCATCAGTAACTGATAACAAAGTTTCCTACTCTACCCCAGCACATTTTGGGGGTCTGAATGGGATGTAAGTTACCCCCCAGTTCTGGGCTGCCTCTGAGCAAAGAGGTGAAACTCAGCCAGGCTGAGAAAATACCTTGAAGGGCCTGGGTTTGTTTCAGGGCTGTCACTTCATGTTTGTCTCATCTCCTTTTAGCCGGAGTTTCACAGCTCCTCCAGTTAATGCACACACTGTAAGGGTCAGAAAGATAATTAATGACCTTAGCCTTGCACAGAGATGTTTCTTAGAATTTCTTTGAAGCTTTGCTGTCCATATTTTCTTCTTTTCTGTCAGTCCTCTGCCTGTTTTACCTTTCCATTCCTGCTAATGCTCAGGAGTACATGAAGAACCCGATACAAATATACACAGTCTCTTAAAAACTTTTTGGTTTGGTACAGATATAGCACCTTTTAAATTTCTGCCTATAAAGCAAGCTCCCAAAGTACAGTTTGTTCTGTTGCAGGTTATTTGGGGATTTCCTTGCATTTTCCCAGTTTGGTGAGTAAATGGCTTCTGAATGCCACTTAATTAGGATTAGATTATGGCAGGCCGTAATGCAGCCAAAAAAGTAAAGATTAAACCTCTTTACAATTGCCAAATGTTTTAAATCCAGTGTGAGGGCTGCACTATAATGCCGTTCCCAAGCAAGGATGTGAGAATAAGTGGAGAAAGACAGAGAAAGGCAATGAATCAGTGCAAAATCTCTTTTGGCTGCACAATGGGACCCAAGGCTCCAGTTCAGGAGTCCAGACTTCACGTAGGACAAACGGAGACATGGGGATGCGTCATGAAGTGCCCACATCACCCCCTTGGGAGAGCTGGGATGGGTGCCACAGATAAGCTCTGGGTGCAGTCTGAAGTGGCTCTTTTAGGCTATATTAACCTGGAACATAACTATGAAAACATGCTGATAGAGTTTCTGGCTGGGGGCAGACTCCTGCTTGGTGGGCTCAGAAGAGAAGCAGAGCAATGCACCAGCTCTAAAGGAAGGCAGTGGTGTGGATTAACCCTTTGAGCGGCCATACTTCCCCAGCAAACTAAGGAACTTAGATCACTTGTAAGTGAGCAGCTATTTCGATACCACAGAAAATTATTCATCCCCTTTTTCCAGCTGTTGAGGTATATATTACATGTATTGCATGTCCCTGTGAGTGCAGATCTAATAAGTCCAAAGCGACCGCAAAGAATTTGTCACCAAAACCCCTAAAGCTTTGAACTGAAAAATAGCAGACAAAGGACTGAACACTGCTGAAGACTCCTGTAATGCAATTCACTTTATTTAGGCGCAGGGGCTGTTCTGTGCAAGCAGTTACAAACTAAAAGGCAAAAGGGTTTCCCATTTGCGAAAAGGTGCGAGACAGCAGCAACGCTTCCGCACATTTACAGTCTGTTTTCTAAGAAACGATACCAAGAGCTGTGCTAAAGATCTCAACTGCAGTGCACGGAGGGATTTTTTTGCTGGGTTCTACGAGGCCCAGGAGCGATGCTGCGTATTCTGGACTGCCATCTACCGGCATTTGCTCTGCTAACTACTTACATAAGCTTTTCCCCCGAGTATCTTCCTAATAATTCCCTGGGAGTCAGCGAATTTATGCATGCAGGACAGCAGGCACTGGGTGCCTTTTGAATATGAAGCTTTGGCCAGGGTGAACTGAGAAATTTGCTCAGGACTGTTCTGAAAGGGAACAAAAAAAATCATGTGTTAACACAGCATGTTTCTGGTAGAAAGTCCTCCTGCTGAATGGAAAGGCGGCAATGATGTGACCCATTTTGTGTATGCTTTATGCAGATTACATCCAGAAAGAACCATTTAACTGACATATGTTCTGTTACCACCTGCACATTACGTGATTGATAAAACAGCGAATTGTAGTTTCAGGATAGACCCATAATTTGTATTAAGTTGCACCTTTCTGGAAAATCATCCTGGCTAATTTTATGGCCAGACTTTAATTTTTAGTTCAGAACAAATAGCAGAAGGTCACAAATAAGCATTTTCATTCCTGCCCCTTATGTTGGCATTTCTTGACCATGAGCTACCAGATGCCTTGTAGCATCTGGCTTCTGTTTAGGATGAATTCAAGTTAATCAGACAGTATACTGAGACTTAAACGAAAAAAAATATATTAGCACTCTAACCCTTTATAAGCCTCATAACATTAACAGTTGCATTAAATCCCACTGAAATGGATAAACAGAACGAAGGGGAAATGTCCCTTTGTTTAGATATATTTGCACTCATGCTTGAAGATTCTCTGTCTGAATATCTGACAAGCCAGTCTTGAAGGCAGCATGTGATTCCTCTTTAGGACACAAAGGGGATATATCCCCAGGGTGGTGGGGAGAGGATGAAAAGATAGGAGATGACAGGGCACGGAAGCCAGAAGAAGATATGGACCTAGATAAGGTCCATAGGAAACAGAGTTAAACAGAAAATCCACTTGCATGTAGTGTCTGAGCCAAGTGATCCACTTGGGTTGAGCTTCACCAGCCAAGACATATTTGCCTTCTTCAGCAGTGCCCTTCTCGGGACAGAGGTCTGTGCATTCTTTATAAACAAAGACACGACTAGAGCATCTCCCTCAGCCTGAGTCACCCCCCTATTTTCCTTCTAACAGGAATAAACTCAGTAACACAAAACAATCATAAAAACAGTACCACAGCTACGCTTTGTGTTTTTAACTGTAGGTCTCTCCCTGTCGCTACCTCTCACTTCTCAGTGGGGATTCTTAGAAGAGGCTTCTTAGAGGCACAATACTGACCCACTCGGGCAGCTTCTGGGAGGAATGCGCACATGAGACTCTCCGCTGGACAACTACCTACGGCCTCCAAGGGCACCTTAGTACTTTTAACAGACTAGGGCAGATTTCAGCTAATAGAACAATCTGTAAGGATAAATTTCTCTATTAAGATTTCTTATCTCCTCAAAAAAAAGATGAGAATAATTTATTCATAGGAAACTCCTCACTTAAGAACTCCAGATTCTTAAGAAATCTGGGTTATATCACCAGCTCCATCATACATTTTCTGTGAATTTTTGGTCAAATCACTTTTAGAAAAGGATTCATCTCATCTCCTTCCACTCATTCAAAAGTTAGTTAGGCAGCACAGAAACTTGCCTTTGGCTCTGTCTTTAGTCACTTCAGAGGCACGTCGGTGCCTCCAGGGTGTGATTCATCCCTTCCTAATGCAGAAGCAGAGCATTAAGTTGAACACTCTTAATTTTGCTTCCCTTGCTAACTGCAGTCTGGAGACAGTTTCTGCATTGATTTTTTTACAAATTTTCTTTCATTGACTTAGTCAATGGAGACAGTTAGGCACCCCTAGAGGGAAGTACATCTCACCTACCAGACATCTGGCTTAGGAGGGTGAATCACACTCAAGAGGTGCCTCTCTCTATTGACTGCAGAGGTCGTCCTAAAGTGTTGCTTCAATCTGGCAATTTGTACACAGCTAGTGTTGGTGAAATGAATGTCCCACTCATTTCCTTCACTAGCAGAGAATCTCATATTCTTCCATATCATTCACAGTGGATATGATTGCTTACACTCACTTTCTTGTTCATTGTTTCAGTCCATGAAATAGAAGTACACCTCCAGTGTTTTCTCCCCATGATGTCTCGCTCAATAACGAGACCTGTTCTTTCTCCACACAAAGTTCTCATTAACCACGTTGATTACCTGCTAACAACAGAGTCCTACATTTTGATGGGATCCCTGGTGGTTTGGAGTTTTATTTGGTTTGGCGGGTTCTTCAGAAAAAAAGCAAAACAATAGAAAGCAATTTTGATTCAGACCCTCAGCCTCACCTCAAAGGGATACAAAAAAACTTCTGGGAGTTTTGAGCCACTGTTGCTCTGTTTCATTTTCATAGACCCATCAACGGTACCATTATACACACCCACCAAACCCAGTCTGATCTTCTGTTTGCCATTTTGTCACCATATTTTTTCTCCAACCTCCATCCTGACTCCACATGAGGCAAGTTCCTGAGTATAAAGTAGAAATATGAGTTAGTACTTGTACTAACTCCCTGTAGGTTTATTGTACCAGAATATGAAAAAATCCTCCCTCTCATTCTGATCACTTCTCTGGCCAAGCAGGGAATGCAGTGAGAGCTACTAGAAAAGCTCATGGTCATCAGAAGACCCATGTCCTTCGGTAACAAGTAAGTTACTGTGGTTTAAAAAGAAATTGAGAAGCACCATAGTGATACTTACAGTCTGTGGGGGCACATTTAACCCATGGCAAATGTGAAGGAGTTTGACTCAGCCAAAATTAGCTGCATATCGTTTGAAGTTACATTGAACTACCTTGCTCTTCCAGGAGTCTCAAAATGGACTGACAGCTTCTATAGAGCATCTGACAAATAATGACTTGTTATGCCTTGGTAACTGGACTTTGCCTGTGAACCCAGAACATTTGTGTAAATGATGCTGGATTCTGACAGTATTTAATATCTGTATCCATCTTTCTGCTTCGGGTCCTTTACTAATACCCATCACTACGGTATCTCAGTTGGTGATACATGTTCATCCCCACAACATTCCTGGGAAATAGAGCAGCGTCTTTTCCCATTTTGTACGTATGGCATCATCAAGACATAGTGATACTAAGTGCCCATTTAGTCTGACAAAGCACAGACAGATATTTTCAGAATAAAAGATTTTTTTTTTTTCATATTCCAAGTTAACAAATCCCCCTCTTACTGTGTGGGGAGAAAAATCTGTGATAATGGCTTTGTTCAGCAGTCTGCTGAGGCCAAAAAGCCTCCATTTAGCAACTGCAGCAGCAGATTTAACTCTGTTTGTGTCCTGCTGCATTGGTAGGTAACACTGAATTTAGCCTCAGTGAGTTTTCAAGGGCATAAATGAGAATTGATGCCTTAGTCCACATGGGTAGTTTCAGATACAGACTAATATGTTATTTCAAAATGTGCATGGTAGTAGAGGGGTGTCTTCTATGAAATAACCAAGCTTATATTAAAATTGTACAGAGAAAATTTAAAAATTAATATATATTCTTGCAATAATCTTATTACATTGTACATTTTCTTTGCTCCTTTAAAAAAAAAATCAAAGTACCTCTTTTGTTTGCTTTTATTTCTTACAATTGCAGCTCTGCTAATAGAAAGTATTTTATACAGGTAATTTGTACTCGATCTGAAGAGTACAACAGCCAACAGGCTTTATGCAATGCCACAAGTGAGGGGCCTATACTGCGAAATCCTGGGAACAATGATAAATCAAGGACCCCAAGGCTCCCATCCTCAGCTGAAGTTGAATTTTGCCTATCACTGACTCAGTATGAATCTGGATCCATGGATAAAATGGCCAATTACAGTTTCCGAAACACGTTGGAAGGTAACATGTTTTATTCTATTATGCCATTTCCATCTGTAAATTGATTCTCTTTGGGGTTAGAGTCTTTAAACTCTGGGCAGTTTGAACTGATTCCACAAAGCACCACTCAAAAAGAGAGAAAAAGTTATCTTTTCTCCTGGAATAGCAACAGACAGAAAGAACCACATTAAAGGCATTTGATAAGACAATAGAAACCATAGACTAGATCAGCCCCTAAATCCATCTGTTGGGAGATATTATCTCCTGCTATAGCCAGCACCAGGCACAGCAAAGAAATGTAGCACTGCATAAAAGGAGATCATCTAATAATGTACTTACACATGATCGTAACCATGTCCATGTGGGTTACAGGTTTGCCCTGGAATCCACTGTCTTCCATAGGCCAGGTTGGACAACAAGGGTGAGAGAAGATGCTGCCATTTGGCATGTTATATCTACATCCTGCCACTGTGAACTCCATAGCAGACTTATCCCCAAACTCTAAGGATTAGGGATTAAGTCATACCTCAAAAACGACCCTTAGTATCATTTCCAAAAGAATTTAGTTATTTATTTTAATTATCTAACTATCCAACCTGTTTTGAATGTTCCTAATTTGCTAGTAAACAAGGGTTCTTTGCTAAAAGGAACAGTTATTCTTAATTATCTCTCTACTCAATCTTTTTTGCATCTTGCTAAATTGCTAATAAACAAGGATGACACATTATATATTTATCAGTAAATATTCCTACAGTATCATATATCATCTGAATCAAATATGATCTACTTTTGATGTCCCAGAGATTTTTGCTTGCAAAGAACTGTGCAAGGGCCAAAACAATACAATATAGGAGTGTGTGTGAGGATAAGAAAGCAAAGCTCTTAATATGTTCAGTATTACTCTTAATGCAGTGTGGAATGCCAAAAAGCTTTCTTGGGGGAAAAAAAAAGTGAACCAGTTTCTGCTCTAAAAACAGTCAAAACTGTGGAATTTTTCTGCTGAAGCCAACAGAGAATCCAGACATTAATTGACTCCAGCTCTGGACATAGCAGTGCTTTTTACCTTTGAAAACAGAAACCACATAAAGTATGGGAAAGAAAAAGGTGTCATAATTGAGTAGAGGCTTGCTCACATTTTTCTCCATAAATTATGTGAATAAATGAAAAGGGTAGAATAGGAGCAGTAAAGAAAGGGGAATTGAAGTAAACAAGTCATGAAATAATGAGGGTCTACAATTATGCTGCTAGTTTTGTAAACAAAAGCAAAAGCACATTCTATGGAAGTTATGCAGAGCCATATATGTGTTTACTGGGAAGCGGAGTCAAAATGGACTGCTCACTCACAAAGCCTAAACTTCAGTATCATGACTGCTCATTAAATAACAATAATTCAGTGAGTACTTGCAGAAAAAGGGCAAAACCTGCTTATTGTCAATGTTAAGTGTGAACTGGCAGCTAAACAGTCATAGATCAAGTATACCCTTTTGATACAAATGGATACATTTTCTTATTGAAAATAACATAGCTATTTGGAAAAAAAGCAACAAAATAGATGTGAGACAGAATTGCACAATGACCCGGAAAGCACCTACAGTTCTCAAAGACCCTTGAAAAAGTTATTTTAACTCTAAAATCAGAAACAGAGTTTTGTCTGATTAATCTATCAAACCTTTTCTCTATTGCTCTTTGTCACATTAATTTCATGGCTAGCAAGCACAGTAACGGCTGGTCTTTGTTAATATCATAGTGTCATCTGCCAATCACACTTGAAGAGGGTCATGCTTTAATCTGAATAATGGCAATGTCACTGCATCTGAAAAGAGCTCTTCTGGATCAAATTTTCCTCAAAGTGAGTTCTTTTGTTCTGTGTAACAACCCTTCAGAAGCTGAAGAGTGTTTGTCTTTCTCCTAACTGAGGTTATGAAGTTCCAGCTCACCACTGTGGCCATTTGAAGCCCTCCCAATGCCACACAAGACATGTCAGGTTGTCACCAATAAGTTTTAATGGTTTTCATGTGATTTAGATAGTTATTCTAATAGACTAGGGAAAAAAACCCTACATGTTCTTGAAGATGTATGCAAGTCAGATATGATTCAGAAGCCGTACAGCTTAGGTAGCTACAGAAGCAGCCTATACTATCTTGGTCATAGTGTTGCACGGCTTCTGGATGCATCCAGTTAGCTCCAGGCAGGGGCAGAGAATGCCTGTTTTATCAGTCCATCCAAATGTGCCCTCCCTGACAAGCACTGTAGCCCTTCCTGGCCATCTGTAGGATCCCTCCTATGTGATTCTGAAAGGGAAGAAAAGAGACTGAGCAGCGCCTTTTCTCCTAGAAGTGAAGGTGGGCCCTTGCAAATCCTAGGATGCATGTGGAGGGAGCCTGGGAAGCTAAGGCACAGTGAGGAAAAGCTCAGTAGGGTAAGACTGAGGCAATGAATGTCCCCTCCTTAGAATCTCTGCAGACATGAAACAAAAAAAAAACCCAAACCACCTCACATTAGAACCTCTCTATTCTAGGGGAAATCCTGTTAAGAGAGTGACCATGTTTGCTCATAGTCCAACTCCCAGTGCAATTACCAGATCCTATATTGTTGTCTAACTTTTATAGCCTAGCTAAAGGAGATCTACGGTGCTCAAGAGCTGATATTGAAGAGAGTAAAGGTCAACAGAGTGATGTTACCTTTCTTTCCATAACAATATTTCATTAAAGCTAGAGATCACTGAAGTGAAACTGTGTCCACAGCGTGCCATAATAAGCGGCTTTTTTGGTGATGAGTCTGTCTGAATGTAAGCTGGATGTGGCTCAGTAGGTATTTATCTATATTATTACGGAGATGGAGCTTATTCCGTCAGACACACTGTTATTCTGAGACATCTTTTTGTGGTTTGGTTTTTTTTTCTTTGATACTTTGATATCTTTGAAGATATTTTATTTTTTAACCTGAATTATTTCAGCAATTAACTTTACACCACAGGACCACAAACATTTCTGTCAACTAACTTATTTAGCTAACAAGACAGTGAACTGCAATGTGAAGCCAAGAATATATGGCTAAAGTTGAAAAAGTTGGTGGAAAGTTTTTAAACAAGCTTTACTGCCAAAAAACCCCCATATTGTGTTACAACATTGTGTTACTCTTTTCTTACAAATGGCCTGCTTAGTTTTTTGTTGTGTACAGATGCCAAGCTTAAATTGCCAGGTTACATTTGTTGTGCCAGTGCCCACTTCTACGTGGTGGCATTCTTATGAACCTGCTAACACTCTATAGTTCCTAACATTTACTTATTTTCCTAAGCAAAACGCTTTTCAATCCTTCTTTACTTGTTTACTCAAGTCTGTGCCAATACACCTAAGGTCAAATTCTAATCTCTTGCAGATCCAAAGTAAATCCAAAGTTCACTGACTTTACTGGAGTTACACTAGATTTACAAAAGATGACCAGAACCAAGCCAGTGACTGTAACTGAGTGGCTGATTTACACCAGTGTGAGATTTACTCTTCAGTTTTAGTTCTGTAATGAAAAACACCTGTAATCACTTAGAAGAACCGATCACATAGGAGAACCCCTTCTGGGCAAAATTTTATGCTCTTCCGTGCTTGAGTGCACTGGAGCAAAGACAACACCGTTTTACCCTTCAAAAGGGATAGGTATCAGCATCATTATGAGCAGATGCCAACAACACAGGTTGAATCTGTGTTTGTCTAATAGAAAACACTGCTATAGTGACAGAAATTGTGTCACTGAAGGGTGACCACAACAGCCATAAACAGCAAAGGTCAATATTGTTCAATAAAACAACAACCCCCTGTGGCTGAGCGCATGAGCTGCCCTCTCACTCTGGGACAGGCCAGTGTCTGCTTTGACTGAAAAATAACAGGTTAAAAGCAGTTTGCACATTGGCCTTTGAAGTGGAAGCAATTATTTTAAATAGGATTTGTTGAATCGTGCCCTAACCGGGGAACACTGTTGGCTTCATTGGACAATTCATGGATACAAGAAGAGAACAGTTCTAGTTTATAAGCATCAGGTGAGATCAGAAATGGATTAGCTGACTGCAAATGAAATAGTTGGGTTTCTTCTTTGTGCAGTTCAGTTTGGTGTGACATCTTGAATGCTACCTCCTAAGAATAAGAGATGGCTGAAAAAAATAGAATTTATTTTTCTTTATGAGCAAATTCCACATTCAAAATTATTTTATTCATGGCAACTCCAAATGAAAATCAGTGCCTTCTAAGTTTTGCACAAAGTGAAAATAAAGATTCTTTTTTTTAAATTCTAAAACTCTATATTACTTTCATTATTCATGAATTAACTCATGACACATGGTATCAAGTCAAGCCATGTCATAGCATTCCACTGTCTGTCACAATTACGTATTCTTACTGCTGTTCTGTCAGGAAATAATAGAATAAAAAATCAAACATTTCAAAATGTAATTTCATTTTAATAGGACATTTTCCTTTTCTTCTGAAATGAGAGATTTTCATCTGGAAAACTTTTTTCAGTATTTTTCATAGCTATTCATATAGCTAATGAAAAATGGTTATTCAAAATGAAGTTTGCCAACAGAAAACTTCTAATTAAAAAAGTTTTAGCCTACAGCCAGCATTCCTCACCCAGCTCAAACCTCAACCTCTGGGTAAATTTATGCTGCACTTTGAGAAAGAGCTGTCAAGTTGCAGAGGGTCATTACTACAGAACTAGAAAGACTATTCAGCCCAGCCCACAGTGAAGGTCTACAAGAGTCATTTTAAGAAAAAAACTAGATGTTGACATGGTCTAAATTAGGTAATCACAAACTTTCATTTACTGTAGTTTACTGTAGTTTACTGTACTAGGCCAAATTCTGCAGACCTTGCAGCTACCTCACTCTGGAGAGAGTACAGTAATAAGATTCCTTGAGAAAATATGTAAGATTTAACCCCGAAAAATTTCCTGTGAGATTGCCAATGGCAGAAAAAATCAATGAACATAAGCCAGAAGAACATCACTAACTAACTTCAAAGACCAACGAGGATATGGCCTTAAAATTCTTTATATCTTCCTTCCTGTTTTAAAGTAGATGGATCTATCTCACTTGAAATCCTCTAAAATGTGAAATCCTTGTTAAAGAAAAAATCATCCCCAGGGAGAGTGGAACTAAATATATCAGCCAGTTGGACTCAGACATAGAATCATAGAATCATTGGGTTGGAAAAGACCTTTAAGATCATCAAGTCCAACCATAAACCTAACACTGCCAAGCCCACCACTAAACCATGTCCCTGTGTGCCACATCTACACATCTTTTCAATACCTCCAGGGATGGTGACTCAACCACTTCCCTGGGCAACCTCTTCCAATGCTTAATAACCCTTTGGGGGAAGAAATTTTTCCTAATATCCAACTTAAACTTTCCCTGGCGCAACTTCAGGCCATTTCCTTTTGTCCTATTGCTTGTAACCTGGGAGAAGAGACCGACCCCCACCTCGCTACAACCTCCTTTCAAGTAGTTGTAGAGAGCGATAAGGTCTCCCCTCAGCCTCCTTTTCTCCAGACTAAACAGCCCCAGTTCCCTCAGCCGCTCCTCATAAGACTTGTGCTCCAGACCCTTCACCAGCTTCGTTGCCCTTCTCTGGACACGCCCCAGCACCTCAATGTCTTTCTTGTAGTGAGGGGCCCAAAACTGAACACAGGACTCGAGGTGCGGCCTCACCAGTGCCGAGTACAGGGGGACGATCACCTCCCTGCTCCTGCTGGCCACACTATTTCTGATACAGGCCAGGATGCTACTGGCCTTCTTGGCCACCTGGGCACACTGCTGGCTCATATTCAGCTGGCTGTTGACCAACACCCCCAGGTCTTTTTCTGAAGGGCAGCTTTCCAGCCACTCTTCCCCAAGCCTGTAGTGTTGCATGGGGTTGTTGAGACCCAAGTGCAGGACCCAGCACTGAGCCTTGCTGCACCTCATACAACTGGCCTCGGCCCATCGATCCAGCCTGTCCACATCCCTCTGTGGAGCCTTCCTGCCCTCGAGTAGATCAACACTCCCGCCCAACTTGGTGTCACCTGCAAACTTACTGAGGGTGCACTCGATCCCCTAAGGGTGCACTCGATCCCCTAAGGGTGCACTTGATCCCCTCAACATGCAACATACAAAGCAGAATTTGACCTTCAAAGTCCCAGCTCTCCTAACCACTGGCCTATAAAGTCATAAAAAACTAAAATTTTTTTAGTAAGAAAAACAGTTTTGCAGTTAAAAAAACATCTGTAAAACTGTTATGAATCGCTCGGTGTTGTTAGGGATGCCACAGACGTTGAGCAGTCTGTTAAGATAATCAGAGGAGATAGGATTGTTGGAATGGTTCCTCCATTCCTGTAGCACTGAACACTGCTAATGCTCTCCAAGTCCTGCGTACCCTCTGCTAAGCGTACTTCAGTCAGTGGCAAATGAGCAACCGAGGAAAACACTACCTGCTTTCAATATATAAAGCTTTGCACTTGACCGATTGTACACGGACTTCTGTGGTCTCTGTTGTTAGACTGTAAAACCCAGAGTTAATATAATTAAATACTCTATTAAAAGACACACCTGACCTAACTGCATGTTCAGTGACAACCACCTATATATCATCCTAAAAACTGTCAGGCAGCCTTAGTTTTGAGTGGCATCATTAGCTCCTCCTATAATAAACTTTGGGCTAAATCCCCATCTGATTTAATTTGGCCTGGCTCCAGAGAAGCTACTTCAAATCCACTGCGTCACTGTTACTGTTTTACAGTGCTATGAGTAGCAGCAGAATCATGTTTATGATCTTTTAAAAATGTGATTTTTCTCTTATTGAAATCTGGTAGAACTTCCATTCGCTTCAGTGATGTATGCCCTAATGGCTGTTTCTAATGCACCATAATTAAATGAGGGTTTGAAAGGATGTCTGAATGCTACAGCTTCCTATACTGGCCAGATGATTTAACAGTTCACTGCCACCGGCTGCAGTCCTGCTTCCCTGTGCAATCTTCTCCATCCAACAGCCAGTTGCTCTCCCTCCTTTTTCGGTACCAACACTGGTTCTCATCGTACCCTTACATGAGATACTGTATCTCAGTAGCCTGGAAAAAACCTGACATCCCACACTCCAGGGTAGTTTACTGCCAGACTAGTGAGTTAAATCAGTTCACAGAAGGAGTGACGAGGTGCAGTTAACGCATAGGAGAGGAAGGCACAGCGTGGGGCAAGGCAGGTGGAGAAAGTGGACTTCTTCTATCTCGAGGCAGGGAGCTCTTATCTCAGCTCACTGCGCTTGTAGATCTGTAGCCTCACATTTGTTGTAGAGGTGATTTTATTGCAGCCACCTCAGCAAAGTTTTCCGTACTGAAAAACTGAAAAATTCTGAAAAAAAAAGGAAAAATTCTCATGTTTTCACATATTCTTTTTTAATTGTCTCTACCCCATTTCAGAGTATGTCATCCCGAATGTACTGATGCCTATTAAAAAGTCTGAGAGAAAAAAATAAGACCCAGGTTAATAAAATTAAGTGACACCACACTGTGGTTTTATTCCTGCTAACTTTACAATTTATATGGAGTTTTCATAACAAGAAATCAGATATTAGAACTTCTTATGCACATGGTTAAACATGATGTCACCTTTGACACTGACTGAATGCACCCCAGTTAGCTGGGAGCTGGTGGGTGGGGTTCCTAAGGCTGTCCCAGTTACAGAGCTTTTGATTATTAAGATAAATGGCTCATGCGCAGATGTTCCATGAAAAGCTGTCCAGAGCCAAAATGCGTATTCTGTATATTTTTTTATGAATAACTAGATCAAGAGTTTGCAATGTATTAAGAAATTTTAAGAAGTATCCCAAGTGTGATATAAAACATCTAGCCTTCTGCCTAGACTCTGCATAAAGTTTATCTTACCCTTAAACATACTTATAACACAGCTGAATAACACAGTGGAAGAGTTGCTTCAGAATGATATACATATAGATCATTTTCAGTTAATATTCACAGAAGTTTCCTAGTATTGCTACATCAACTGATCCCAAGGATCTCGCACTGTGGCCATCAGCAAAGGCCCAAATTCTTGCCATCGGTTCCTGTGAGTTCTGGCCAGACTGTCAATGTACATTATTCTTCATAGGTGATATTTTAGTCTGCTGTTTCCCCTAATTGACAGCTAAGTGACACAGCATTCACCATCAGACAAATTTCTGTGGGCAAGATTTTCCCTTTGAGAACTTCTGCCCACTTCTGTTTATGTCACCATGCAGTGTCTTCAATAATCCCAGTCCACATCTAATTTATTCAAAACCTGCTGTTATCTGTAGGTGTTAACATGTTCCTCTTTGTCTCCTAAATCCAGACTCACTCCAGCCTGAAGTCTTACAATTTTCATCATAAGCCAGCTTTACTTCCTCCAACTGTCCTGATTATGTTTTCTACTCTGACTTCCCTTGAATTTCTCAAAATCTTTGTCATACTATTACAATCAGAAAGATGGATGGTTATTATGGTATACTGGTTCCTAGGGGTCACAGTTATGATTTGATCTTTATTATAATTATCAGTGTTTTTATGCCAAATGCTTTTCCCTTGTTTGAAGAGGTTAACAGACAAGGCAAAGCCCGATGAGGGAATTCAGAGTGACAAAGCGATGCAATCATTTGATACAGAAGATGAGAGTCCCAGTGGTGTCTAAAACTCAGGTTTCCAAGTTCACAGAGTATGACTCTACCCATAAGGCATCTCTAGCCACATCTTAATTAATACTTTGTGCGGCTCAAAGAGGAACAAATCCAAAGAGCAAAACAGTTGGTACTGAGGACCCGACTTCCATGTTATAGATGAGGGTTTTGACAGGGAAGGGGTCCTTTCGCACTAGCTCTAGTTCAGTCCTATGAACTAAACACCCACTGATCATTGGCACATTTTAGGTTTCCTCCAAAAGGGATCCAGATTGCAAAGTCAGACATTGCTCTGTGATGTGAGTCACAGCATGAAACAGGACTGT
The DNA here is from genome assembly GCF_947461875.1 of Haliaeetus albicilla. Lineage (NCBI taxonomy): Eukaryota > Metazoa > Chordata > Aves > Accipitriformes > Accipitridae > Haliaeetus > Haliaeetus albicilla. Next base: position 19,051,200 of record NC_091502.1, on the reverse strand, counting down.
TGGGAGATTCACTTCAAAAGTATATTGCTGACCCTCATTCAAATGCTAGTTCTTGGTCCAAATAAGTAAGCAAAGCAAGTGTTCACAGTGCGTGAGGCATTTCCCAAAGAGAAGAGCTATGATCTTTCTTTTCCTTACCTTGCAGACCTGATAAACTGCAACAATATTGGGAAAACACTGAGGATCAGCACAACAAGCATATTGTTCACAGCCCTTTTTATCTGATTATTCAATTGTAAAGATGTTTTAATATGTCTCCACTATGTTTCCTCATCCTACAGCTTACAGAAATTGTGGAAACAAGACATCTTCAGGAACCAAATCAAAGAGAGAGAACAGAGAGGTTTTGTAGTGTGGGTTAAATAGTAGAACTAGCATCGGGTTAAGAAATAGACTGGGAGGACAACATATGTTTCTGCTTTTATTCTCCTGGAAAATCCCAGAGAAGGATCAGATGGTTGACTTTTATTAGGAATCCTTACAAGTAGGGAGGAAGCTTGGCTGTCAGGATGCTGAGAAGGGCTACCAACATCAGAGATGAGGTATGGGCAGGCTACCAAAATAAACACTCATGGAGAGACTCATCTTCCAGTATTTGCTATCTGGGGGTTGGTCTGTGAACTCTTCTCAAGGGTCATATTTTAAGTGCCCTCCAAAATAACAGCAATCCACAGACTTTCATCCTACAAGTCTGACTGTAGAAGATTATTGATTATTTACCAAATCCTTTTGTAAGGATTATATCTTGCATTGTGTTGGCTCCTATCAAGAAAAGAACAAAAAGTGTTCTATAGAGACAAACAATATTAAATGACTGAGTATATGATAAGATAGAATAGCCTGTTTTATCTTAGGAACCTATAAGTATAGAGATCAAAATGAAAATAAAGTGAATAAATTTTCTCAACATGAATAAACGTACACACATAAATGTCTGCAGGGATTACATTGCCTTTTAACAGCCAGACAAAGTGGACAAAGAAATTTAAAAATATAAAGCAATTAAGCAGTACATTTGCTGACATGCTGCATTAGCTACATGGCAGGAGTTTTAATTTAGCTTATTCTAATTTCATCTTTGCTATGCCTTTGAAATATATTAGCACTCCTTTACGTGTTTTCCTAAGCCGTTGTCTAAAAAGCTGACTGTAAATGAAGTGAAAGTAGGTACTTTGATCTTGAGTCTTACTGCAAAAAGCATTATACGCATTGTCATATCAGCATATGATTTCCTCTTGAATATACAGGCTTTGCTGATCCACGGACTGCAATATCAAACATATCTCAAAGCGGTTTGCATAATGCACTTCACATCTACATGAATGGCTCCATGTCCCAAGTACAAGGCTCTGCAAATGATCCTATCTTTGTACTACACCATGCATTTGTTGACAGGTGAGTTTAATTCTTCTTAGTAAACCTCATTCATTTTGTGTTTTTACAGTGTGCTTTTCACTTATATTTCAAAACTGCAAATATTTTACATGCCTTTACATGCACAGCATTTTCAGACATGTAGAATTGAGGTCTGCTATTATTTGAGAGCAAATATATTTCCTAACCTGTCTGTATGTTCACTGGATTAAATATAATTTGACAAGTTGACAAATGCATTAAGCTTTTATTACCAAGATAAAAATAGTTCTTCAATGATGTCACAATGATTAATATATATAGATGTGTATGTCAGGAAGTTTGGACCAAAAGTGCGTGACTCATTTTAACATGACTATAATCAGTTGGAACAATTCCTTTACATTCTAAATGTCAGTGCTGTTTTAATTTCTATTCCATAAGGAAAATCCGAGCATGCTATTCATAAATAAAGAAGAAAAAAATCTGTATTTCAGTGTGACAAACAAAATTGTGACTGTCTCTTGATGAAAGAGAAAAGTACAGCTGTGCAGAATGACAGGAAAACAAACAGAAGGATATCATGTTTATTAATAAGAAAGGGTAGGGGAGCACAGTTTTGCAAGAAAAGAGTGAAATTGCTACGTTAAAGACAGCATTCCAAGATTTAATGGTGACTTTAAAAATTTCTTTGTCACTATAATACATGTGAATGGCTACAAACAATTTACTGTGGACAGCATTACACCAAACTGTGATGACTAAAGAGCAATAAAAAAGGAAGTTAGCTAAGCAAAGGACTGTAGAAGCCACACAAACACTTGTTCTGGAGCAGTTTATATTTTCTTACCAATCTGCCTCTACTTTCCCACCATGCACTGACTGTGACTTGGCTACTGCAATGCTTAGAACAAAAAAACTATTACCCTATACAAACTTCTGGGACTCTTTCATAAATTTGTATGCTCAGAAACCTAGTGACTGAGACCCTGCCTGCATGCAGCAAGGCACTTATTCAGATGAAAACCAAAATGGTTTCTTTATTTGGGTCACTGAGGCATGCAGCACGGGAGGGAAGCAGATTACATCTTGCAGACGTCATCTTGCAGTGAGGTTCTTTAGTTTCAGGCAGTTCACACCAAAACTCTTACATAAAACTTCATCTTATTTAACTAAAAAGCTAACCGAAAGCTAGGTGTAAAAAGGCAAATTTGAGGTCAGGCTTTTTCTCCTCAATTTATATATTTAATGAGCCTAATGGTTGTATTCTTCATAGTTCACCTGTCCAGAAATAGGGCATCAAGTCTAAGCAGGTCACCCACGCATCAGTGGAATGGATCCTTCAAAGGGTGACCCACCTGTCTTCTGCTCCTAATACTGTAGGGTATAATTAGCCTTCTGGGGGTGTCAGTTTTGAAACTCCTTTCTGTGAAAAGCTTATCTTCAGAACATTTTAAAAGTGAAACATTGTAGCTTAGCTGTAATTTAGCATATCCGCCCATTGACTTCTTGACAGGATGGATGCACAAGGATTTCAGGTGTGGTTACAAATTTTGAGTTTGGCACCTGAAATAAACTTTCCAACATCTAGGCTATTAAAAAATGGATCAGTTGAATATTCAGAGAAAAGGAACACAAAAGAGAATTATGCTCCGCAGTATCAAAAGAATTGTCTTCCTTAGACATTCACACTTGTATAAGACCTACGCATCTCTTAGCTCCCACTCATTGCAGGGCTTAAGTAGCACCTTGGTCTTCATGCTGACCACTCCCACAGAGGAATTTCAGTCAGAGTCATTATGAGCCCCTGGGAATACTTTTCATAACTGTAGTTGTTATCCGTTCTAGAAGGTGAAGTTATTTGCAAAAGATAACATCATTAAATCTTACTGGTGTTGAGGAAATAAATCACTGCACAGGCACTGTGGGGGCAATACAGATATCCATGATGCAACCTCGTCCCACCTGTGGCAGAAAGAAGGTTACCAGTGCTCTGCAGCTGCTGTGTATACGGGCTTCAGTATACACGGATGTAAAAACTGATAATAATGCTGCCTTTTGTATAAGTGACAGAAATGCATTAGCATGATTAGGGTTACTTAGCAGCCTTATCCATGACAGATTAATCATGCTTTTAGTTATAATTAATAAGTAGGTGACTGATAGGTACATACAGTACATTTTAAAAAACCCTCTCCTACATAGACTTTAAATCTGAAGGGTTGCGAAGAAGTTCTTTTCTGAGAGGCAAGCAAGAATAAAAAGAATAGAGGAAACAGAAGAAGCAGTCTCCACAGCAGCAGAGGCATTTTTTTTGGTCCATATTAACTTTTCTCATTTGGGCAAAACACTTTTAAGCTGATTGTTGGCACTACATTGGGCCGACAGGCTTTTAACTAAGTTTTTAACTAAATCTTCTGCTGAGGACAGCATCTCTTCCAGGCCTTGGTGAGAACATGGAGAGTTGTGAGATGGGGGTTTACTGGCAAGGCATGTAAAAAGACTGGACACCAGCAACCATGGGTCTGCTGCATCTTGCAAAGGCAGGGAACAGCTCTGTCTCAAGAAATCAAGAATGGTCCAGCACTTTGAGTATCCATGTAGGACCCAAAAGAGGAATTCCTCACTCCACTGCAAATTCCTTGAGTGAAACTGAGCGTGTAGTTTGCTCTCCCAAACTCCCATCTCTTGGGGATGTGTCTCCTTCCCATTGATTTCAACAAGACTTTTGAGGAGCTGTTGATCTGAGCTTCAGCTAACCCATCTGTAAAGTGGGTGATTAGATGCCTACGCAACAGGGACCCTGTCAGGGTAAATGCATTAACGACTGTGAAATGCTCAGTTACGACCATAATAGGAGTGATAGAAGTAAGGCAATAGATCATTGGAACTGATTTTACATAGAAACATATGGTACAGAGGAGGATAAACAAGTGTATACGGAGTCTGCTGACAGGTGTGAGCCAAATGTTAGGAGCTGCTTTCCAAACTGAGCAACAGTCAGCCTCCCATCTGCTACCCCCCAGCCTTTCCTACCCAGGCCTGATGCACAAAATGAGGGAAGGATGGATGGAGCAGAGGAGTAGTTGAGATCTCTCAGGTGAAAAGTAAAGCGTTTGCTTACAAACGCTTCATTTTTTTTTTTTAGGTCATTCCCTTTCAGCAGTGCAGAAGTATGAAAGTACCCAGGCAACAGCTCTCTTAGCAATGATAAATCAGGCTCCTTGCCTTCTTATTTGCTAGCTAGAAGACCTAGGGATCAAACTCCAGTGCTTGGTAAAAGCAGGTGACCACCCTGAAAATTATTAATTGTTAATTGAATGGCTTTAAAAAAAAGAAAAAAGATGCAACAAAACATATATTCAGCAAAAATGAGAGCTTTTTTAGCTCTCTGAAGCATTTCTCTTAATTGCAAATCTCTTTGCTATTCAGATATGCTCTACAGTCAGCACAAGGGAATAACAAGGGAGGAGTCAACCCACTCAAGCTGGAAGGAGCAGCTGCACAAGCAGTGAAAGCAAGGGCCCACAGTCCCACTTGAACTCACTAGGGTGTTTTCTGTGCTCTGAAAAGGAACTCTTTCCTCTCTGCTGACTCTTTCAGTCCCTCCACCCCTATAGCCACATAGTATCTTCATTTGTTCTCCTTGCACTTCTGTCCTTTAAATGTTTCCTCCATCTTTCTTCTCATTTGTTCTGTACCTTTCTTCTCCTTGACTTCCACATCCCACCCCAGCAATTCCCCTTGAAAACTGCAAGAAAAACTAAATAGCAATGGGGAAAATAAGTTGCCATTAAAGATCTCCATGCTACTTTATACCTGTACAGCAGCTAATGCAATAGGGCTCCAGTTCTCATATCAATTCTAAGTTCTGAAGTAATGGACGGGGTTTATTACAATATGGATGACTTTCAAAGTCCCTGATTTCAGAACAAGCAATTTAGAACTGATTTTCTAGAGACACACAATAGGGTGTAGGATTTCAGTCTCTTGCATCTCTAAAGTCCAATCTTGTTAGACTATTGTACAGATATTCCCAGATTGTCAGTTCTAGTGATGCCACCACTACAGGACCTTTTTTCTCCAGCTTTCAAGAGTAACCACACAGCTCAGAATACTGCTGCAATCGTCATTGCATTAACCCAATGCTCTGCCCAGGTGTTCCTCTCTGTTCATACCCTTCTAACATTTCTTTGCTCTCTGTCACATCAGGTGAACTGCCGGTCTCTGTTTTCAAGGCTCTTCACTGCCCATCCCCAAATCATTCCTTGTTCATTGTTAAGGAACTCACTCACCGCTCCAATAAGTTAATTATATCAGTCTCTATCATATAGCTGTTTGGCATTCAGACAAGTCTCTCCATACTCCCCCTGGTTGGGCATTGTTCACCCTCACATCCACAGATTCAGTCGCTGTTCTTCCGTTCGACAGGACACTTGCAGAAAAGCTCAGACGTTAGTAAGCTGTATCCTTCACTTAGTGGGTGGACCGTTGCCGTCCCACTGCGTGGTTCCCTAGTCCTCCTCCCATCTGTTTGTAGCTATCTGTTGTCCCTTGTCCTATGTGTATATTATAATCTCTGTCATTAAGGGACTGTCTAATTGTGCTGATCTGTGCAGCGCCTGGCGTATTCTTAGCCTCTGACTATGGCTCTCAGGTATCAAAGCAATGTGAGCAACAGCAGATACCAATCGCTTCATTTGCAGTGATATGAAATGGCAATGACAAGAGACAGCTGGACATCCCTATGCTGATCTTATTGCTTCAGTTACTCTTTTGCTTGCTATCACACGGGACTAAATTTTTGCATCAAAGAGACAAAACCTTCAGGGCTGGGGTGTGCGCGTGTGTATTTGCGTGTGTACATGCACTCTGCTAAAAGTAATCCAAGTCAAGCATAAGGTCCCATAGGAATGGAGAAACTCTCATTTACAGCCACTTACATACATGCACACTTCCAAGCGGGTGCAGAAGAAACTCTCCTACGCATCAGCTTCAGAGCCCAATGAAAATGCCACAAATTCTGCCTAATCAAGGCAAATGCCTCTGTGCTGTTCAGCAACATCAGTTGCCATAAACTCCTCTGCAGGATGCTAAAATAACCCCTTCTGCTTCAGTGGCAGGCTGGAGCTGGCAGCTTTAGGAAATGCCAGACTGGCTTATCTGAGGCTCTAACAATAAAATGTTCCTTATCACATTGCTTATCAGTAAAGGGTTAAACTGAAAAGCATGTGTGGAGCAATCTGTTAAAAAATGTATTAGAACCCCAAATCTACACATCCTGATTTGCACGCCAGCAATGCCCCATTCCCTAAGCCAACTTTATGGACACTTTCAGTCCCTGTGGACTCAATATATTCACCCTCATGCCAGTCCCTTCTTCCACTCCATAGAACAAAAGTTAGCATTATGTCAAAAGTGATTTTATTGGAAAACACTTTAGCAAGAGGAAATTTGATTTTCACTCCCAGGAGATGTCAAAATAAAAGCTTCTTATTTTTACTCTGTTTTTGAAACAGAACATTTTCATTTTCTCTTAAATGTCATCTCAGTTTTTTTAAACCAAAAAATGGCATGAGAAAAACCCAGTTGTTCTCTTGTTTTGAAATGTTGACAGGAAACAAGAAGGTTTTTTTAGCAGTTAAAAACTATTTGCTTCAAGAATTTGGAACATTTGGAGTGAAAGCACTCAAAAGGAACCATTAGAAATTCTTGTAAGGCAACACTGGGTTTCCAGATTTGTTTAATACATGAAATAAGAGTCATTCCTTACCCTGAACTCTCCAGTGGGAGACAACACAGACAAAGCATGAGGCCAAGGAATTATTTTCCCCATTTGGTATATGGAAACTTAGAGACACCAAAACAAGTGACTTAAGCACAGCTGAGATGGATATTGTAATAAAATGATAGATCATCTAATAATAAAGCGGGGTAAAATGGAGAAACTACTGCATAAACACTAAAGGTATGATTAATTTTCTTCCTTGATATGGGCACAGCAAGACTCTTATTGCTTTCTGAGGTGTGTTTGCAAAAAACGATGACACAGCCTAAAAGTTGTATTTTTCTGGAGCTGAATGAACTATGGCTTGGAGCCACACAAAATCTGTTAGACTAAGGCAGGTCAAGAGGCTGCCATTAGCAATATACCTCCTCCCACGGTAACAGTAAACTCACAGTGCTTCTGCATCATGTCAGCTCAGGATCTTACAGCCTGTGCCCAGCACGGCATCCTCCCATTGCCTGCATAAAGGCAGTGAATGAGGTGAAGTCATCTCCGTAATTGTCCCTGGCATGAAGGTGAAACACAGATAAAGTCCTTCCACTCAGTGAAACCATGAACATCACTGAGCTACTGCTATGCCCAGGGGTAAGCAAGTACTGCTTTTATGAGTGAAGCCCTTGGGATTTGCTCCTGACCTGGGGATGTTTTGCACCATTTCCAGAACAGAGCTGAGATGATGGTGTGTAACCCCTAATTCTCCCAAATACTACTTTACCTCCTAAAAGCTTTTGCATTTTGCTAATATATCTTTTGATATCTGGCAGTTGAGTGAAATCTTGTGGAAGCTGGTGGGTGTTACAGTCCTTTCTTACTCAGGATACATGTCCATAAACTTTAGGTTGCCTTTTGGAATTAAACAGCTGGATTATAAAGTGCTACTGCACAAAAAAAGAACCATGTTCATGGTGTGGCAGAGATGGGAGTGGTGGAAGGGTATCGGTGGGGGCTGTATGGGTTCAGTGGCACTGTATGCACATGCTGAATGCATGCAAGAAGGATAAAGAGGGAAAAAACCACAACACTTCAGAAGCAGACAGGGAAAGCAGCAGGAAGCCAAGGACAGCTGGAGAAGCACTTAAAGGTGATCATTGTGGAGTGGTAGCACAATATCCAAAGAAGCCCCCGTAAACCATTTGATCTGTAGGGCTATGGGTAGTGAGGAGCACTGTGTAGGAGAATACCTTGGCCCTCCTGTCCCAGAGAGCTCCCTTGTCCCCTGGCACCTGGGTGAGTGAAGGAAACACACTAAGGAAACACACCTTCAGCATTGGCTAAGCTGTATTCTTCTTGAGCTACAATGCAGATATCTCCTTTTGAGCCCCACTTATAGTCAGTAAGACTACAGTCAAAGAGTTACTGACTAGCGACCGGTTCAGATGCAAACGTCTCTGATGAGGCACCTTTTAATCTTTTTTGATTGGATAAGTCCACTCAAAATACTTCTTTTTATCTCTGCACAATACCTAGCACAGACGGCTTGTCTAAACTCAAGTTCAGAAATTACTCTAATACAAACACCCAGAACACATGTAACGCTCAAGGTGTATGACCCCTTACTTGTGTGTGTAATAAGACTGAGCCTGGGAAAATTATCTCCCTACCTCCAAAGCCCTTGGGGCAATTAATTACATTTTTGCAATGCATCCTGGCTGGCAGCTGCCTCTTCTACCTGCCTCATGTATATTACGTGGCTCCTTCTGGGAAGAGGGTCCTGATCAGCATGCACAGCTACGTCCCCCCAGAAGGCTCTGCCACATGGCAGCAAGGTAGCTCAGCTCTCATCCCTCTCTGATCCTTAACAAAATCACCTCGTTACCAGCAGCTGCTGTGCTGGATGTCACCGTGTCACAGAAACCAGCTTTGTTTTACCAGGAGGGATATCAGAGGAAGGAAACTGCTCTCCAGCAGAGCGTTTCATATGCGGGTGAGCCAGGAACGACTTTGGTCGCCAGCTTTATTGGCACACAAAAACTCCTACAACAAGTACGAGATACAGAGCAAATCAGTACTGAAGGGGTGGGAAACTCGAGCATGGAAATTTTTAGAAATGAAAGCAGGGAAGGATTTGTCTTAACTTTGTTTCCCCTTGGGGATGTCTACAAACATGCAGGAGGACACTCACTCCCTCTGTTACCACAGGTCCTCACCTGGCACTGAACTGGAGCTGCTAACTTTCCCCTCTTAACCTCTCAGGCTTAGTAGCATGTTAACCAGAGCTACTCAGCTTGTTTGATGGAGCTGACTCACTCAAAGTGGGCTCAGTATGTGGGTAGAGTGAGTTCACATCTACTGCAAAATACCACATAAATATATCTATGGAAAACAGAGTGTAAGTGGGAAGGTTGGGGTGTTGCTGAGAAACACAGCTCCCCAGTATCTCTCCTTTGATATCCCTGTGTCTGGGGTTGAAAGGCAAATCGTACACCAAGATACTGGAGATGGACTCTAACAGGTATTTCAGTAAGCTTGGGCAGTTCCTGCTACTGCAATTGCAAAGCACCCAAAGGGATGCAAGAACAGCCCTGGAGGGTCACACCACAGGTCCATCTAACCTGTACCATGGTTAGAGTGGTGGCCAGAAGCAAAAGTGAAGGTATATAGGTTTAGAGCAACCCTCCTCCAGGAGACCTCCCTGCTTTGCCCATTGGACAGACAGGAGCTGAGTCTATACAGTACACTTGAGGTTGCATCTGCCTCTAAAGTAACCCACACTCTTCAAGAAGTCCTCTGGCAATCCACAGATAGACCATACAGCATCAGAGACAGAGAGAAATAAGGACAAGGAACAGGCTCTGGAGATAAATGTTCTTTTTATCGATTAAGCATACTTAAAACCTATCGTGCTGCTGATCCACCTTGCTTTAGGGGAACAGCAAGAGAAAGGTTAAACAGACATCTTCTGGATTATATGTGAAATATAGCAGTTGGCAGTCTCATCTGCCATGTCATTATTCAGGCTAGATGTTTGTAATGACCCATTCTGCTCTTAAAAATCAATAATATAGGAGGTTCAGTTCAAACAGTCCAATTTAAAGTGCATGTTTCCTATCACTCTTACTGCAAGATTTTAGTTCAGCCAACGCAGTTACAGAATGGATCACTTTGTATACTACATATTATGCAAGCAATTAGTGTTTTTTGAAAGGAAAGGTTACTTTGCCCTGAAACTTGGCAAGAGCCACATGGTTAGTCTTCACCTATTCTCCTGATGCTGAAGGAGGAGAAATCTCTCTCTGTGACACAATGATCAAGACAAGGTCTGATGCAGACTGCTAGCATAGTGTTGAATTTCCTTCCTGCAGCACTTCTGCAGTAATAGCTGATGTAATTGTTCAAATTGTAAAAAATCACAGGAAAACACGGTACTGTTCTCACCCACGTGTAGCTACCTTCTATTCATCAAAAGAAATTATCACTTTGCTACGGTAGATGTGATTTATATATTACATGCCCTTGTGAACCTCAATAATGACAATCTCTCAGTCTCAAAAGAATTGAATTACAGAGCACAGGAGTGGGTTACATAGAGTCAGTCCAGCTACCTCCATAGCAGTCCATTTTAATCTGCTTGTTATCTTTCTCTTCAGGGGAAACTAGTTATTAAACTTTGGAGCAGCTGGCATTTGTACTATCTCTTACTACAAGTCAAGGTTTTCTGTTAGCTGCAAACCATGGCAAAGATGAACCTAAGACAGTTAACACAGGATATACACTCCAGCAAATGTTAACTTTTTTTTCCATGCAATACACGGTTGCATTTGTATTTCCTTATTTATGAAGCACACAGGACACACTATCATGTCTCATCTCTATCTTGGCTTTTGCAGTGTTGGACAGCATTGGAGACATAAATCTGAATTAGAAACAAGTATTTCTAGCCAAACATTGCCCTGGTTTGACAGCAAGAGGTGAAACAACACGCATGATGACAGCTATTTTAAGGAACAAGAATTTCTCTCCTGCACCTAGGAAGAGTCATTGCTGACTTTCATTGGTGTAAAACAGAGGCTGGCTTGACTAAGAAAAGTGATAGAGTTTAGATGAGATGTCTGACCGAATCTCAGCCCAGCTAAGCCACACCTAAACTCATCATTTCTTTCCAGCAGAGGTGCAGAATAGGTTTCTGCCAGCATTAGCTCGCTTTGTCAATAACTGTGTTACGATGAGGTACTACCTAGTACTACACTAGAGAATACTGACGTTCCTCTGCACAGATTCCTACATTATTTCCAACACTCAGCTCCTGCCTTTAGTGCCGTGAGCAATGTCTCATGCTCAGCTTATACATTATCTCCTTCTCCAGTAGGAATAAAGCTCTTTATGTTGTAATCCATCAGCAATCTATCAAACGTAAGCTGGGCTCAGCACTTGTTGGTTCATCCTACCCAATTTTCTGAGAAGGCAGAAAACAAGAATATATCTGTGACTGGGAAGGTGGGTTACAGGGTTGCCCAGCATGTTAGGCTTTGTGGTACAGGAGCCATGCCCCAGACTTATATGCAATGGTTTTGAACCCCCAAGTAGCTATATGGGTTTCCTGGGAAGAGTTAGGCATTTCACAATGTGACTCAAGGAAATCGGCACAGCAAATGGGGAACAGGAATGCAGGAATTCAGGAGCTCTCTCTGAGAGAGGAGTGGCATTTGGTCCTACACCACCAGCAGAGATCTCTGCTCAGGATCATTTTATTTGAATCCTCTGCAGGATTTGGGTGTCTGAGCAGCTTTTTCTCATAATAGAGGCTTGAGAGGCTGCTGCCTTTTTTATTCTAGAAGAGAAACACTTGGAGCACTACATGATTATTGGAGCAACGACTGGAAGCTGTGTAGCCCTCTGCACTCAGATGAGCATGCTAAGCAGCAGTGAGAGATCCAACTGCGTCCTTTTCCAAATGGCTATGGATACTCAAATTGCTTGACATAAAGAGGAACAGTTTCAGCTGGAAATGCTGCATACCATTCCCTTCCCTTAATCCTACAGAGGTGTGGAGGGCATTTTAAAGATAAGGGGAAAAACTGCACTAAATCACATTGGTAGAGGGAATATTAAAAATATCTCATAACCCCAGCAGCTGCAGTAACCTTGAAGCGTTTGTGCAGTGCCACAAATGAGAACAAAGGAGGTGGAAGGAAGTACAGATGCTTGTAGTGGGATGGTGAAGCAGAGCAGTGCCAAGATCCTCAGGCGCCACATGGCTCCCCAGCTCCGGTGGTACTTTGTAATGGGTGGGACGGTGTCAGTACGATGCACGTTATTATGCTTATGCTTCATCCAGAGAATGGTCCTTTAGGCAGCAGCCTGCAACCAACACCAATTTGGCCGGATAAGTAAGGGGCTTCAGGTCATCTGCACATTGCCCCTCAGTGTTGCAGGTGGTCTATTCGACCGTGGTCCACAAAAACGAACAACCTTTTGGTTCAGAAAGTAGAGTAAAGGGAAACAATAAAGCAGGCCAGACCTTTCCTGAACATGAATATTCATATTTCAGAGACATACAATCAATCTACATGGGAATATATGGTCCAAGAAAAAAAAATCAGAAGCACATTATATGAGGGGAGAACTCCACTGGGCTAAAATGTCCTTTTTTGTCTGTTTTGTGCAAGTCTGTGTTTAAAGTGTTAGCAGTTGACAAATATAGAAGCCCAAAGGTGGTATGGCTACCACAGCTCCATGTGCTTGGGTCCAACCAGTAGTGAGGCAGAGCATGTATTCCCAATAGGCACACATACGCACAATAGCTATATATATATGTATATGCATATATGCATATGTGCTTGACCAGCTACACAGATCAACTCAAGAAATACAGCACTCACATAAATTCCAGCAGCACCAACAACTTCATCCTCTTGCCCTTTTTGGCTGACCAGGATGAAAGCCTGTTACAGGAAAATATACATACATATAGATAGATAGGTAGATAGATTCCCCAGTACCTGGCCTTAGACACCCAGTCTACCCATTAACTTCCCCTGGATGCCCTGATCTCCCAGCTGCCTCACCCACAGGCAGACACCCACATGCACGAAGAGGTCTCTCTGGCAGCTGGTCCAAGGAGTGGCACAGAAGTACCTTGACAGGGGTACTGCAAGGGTTTTTGGAGGAGGCGTTGTGCCCAAGGATGCTTGCCGCATGCTGCAGCTCGGAATTGATGGTGTGAGCCTGGATGTTCCCCAGCAGCTGGGACTAGACACAGAGCGAGCACTGTAACCCAGGGCAGTCCTCAGCAGTGATTCAACAGCGGGGGAGACATAGCCTCAGAGGCATTGGATGGGTTTCTCACAATAACTGAGGGCAGCATCTTAATTTTTAGACACTTGCATTATGACCAGTGTTATTTGTTTACAACCTGCCTTCGAGTCCCTGTAGTGTCTTTAGCCAAGTTAAAACAAAAAGAAAAAAAAGGACACTGCAATATAACCGCATACATTGGCAAACAGTACAGTGCCTTGACTTTACAACCTCAGCATCAGCAGCTCTTCCAGGACTGAAGCACTGATGTTTCTCCCAAACACTTGGGATGGGAATTACCTGAGGTGACTTTGTAATACCAGCTGACTAGTGCCAACTTTTAAAGTGATGACTACTGTGTAATCACAGTCCTTGGACTGGCATTTCAGCTTTCCTCAATTTGTTTCCTTTTCCCTTTCTTTCCAAATGCAAATACATGTTGCTTGCCAGATTTCTTCTACAGAATGTCAGATCTCATGATACTGAAATAAATTGTACAAATGAGCTCTAAGCAATGATGGTCTGCCTTCCTTCTGCCATAGTCAGCCTGCTCTAGGCTCAGTCTCACAACTGTGATGAGGAATGAAAGTCTCTGTCAAATCTGGCACAACGAGTGACATGGCTTCAGATTTGAATGCAATAAAGTTATTAGTGGCTTACAAAGTTGCCATCTAGCAGCTGAACCCTTAATACTGTCTGTGTGCAGGCTTAGCTGAGGCACGGATTTATCAGGCTACTGAGAAACAAATGGCACAGTTTCACTGTTGCTTTAAGTCAGCTTAACGTGGCACATAGGTGAAGAAGAAGAAACAGTCCTGCTCACCAATTAAGTGCTGCCCGGAGGTGCTCACCTGTGTTCCTCCCTTCTGCTGACACTGGATCAGGTCTGTGACTTCAAGTCAGCTATCCCAGAACAAATTAAAAAAAAAAGAGATGTTTGGTTTTAAACCGAATCAGTCCCTTAATCCTGGTTATGGCATGGTTGTGCAAATGCTTACAAGAAAAGTGAGGACAAGAAGGTAGGAGAGAGGAGGAAAGCAGGACTGTGTCCTCTCTCGTGGTACCGACCTAGAGTGACCATGAGCCTTCTCCATAAGGGGACTGTAGTCCTCCCGCTTGGGACACCTGCAGTGTCACACGTGTCCCCGGTTGCGCGGCAGAGGAATTCGTATAGAGGTACCGAACCCTCTTCTTCCCCCTCTCTCCAGCTGTCCTTAATTGCAAGGTAAAACAAACCCAATTAAACTTCTCCTAGAAAATCTTCCTGAAGGGCCAGTTGGGTTTACACTACGTGTCAGTGTCTCTGCGGTAGTTCAATACAAGGAAATCTTTAATAGCAGATATTTAAGGTCTGGTTTCTCCTCCTACACTGCAATTGGTCAAGCGTAGCTCTGATCATGACTGTGGAGCCACACTGTTAGGAGACAGCTCTTAGGAGAGATGCTTTTCAAAATGATAAAGAAAATGCCTACTCTCATTGTTTTACTCTACTTTTTCTAGGTTTTACAATTTCTTTCCTGTGAGCAGCATTTTTTTCAGAGCACAGAACACTATCTGGAACAGTATGAAGTTATCCAGCCTATATACAGCAGTGCTTTTATACTCTGCTTGGTATTTCCCACTGGCAACATAAACCCATTTATTTCTTGACTCATCCTTTCATTAACTATAATCCCATTGCATATATTATTCATAGAATAATATGAATTCAGATATATATATTGGTGGCCTTTTTTTAATCATCCTCAAATCAATCTTATTTTTCCCCCCACTCTTTGAACCAAGATTTTTTTTTTTCAAATTAATTTTCCACTAAGGCTCATTTCATTTCACTTTGTATAATCTGGTATGTATGGAGCAGAACAAGGAAAATATTCAGGTCTATTTATATGCAATTAAATGGAAGTGATATATCCATGTCTTTTACAGATGGCTTTAATTTTCTCTGTAAAAGCACCTTACCACACTAAAACTCTTTGCGAAAGCAAAGTATATTTCCCTTGAATGAAAATTTAAACTACCAAAGCATCAACATACCAGGTGGGAGTCTTTATGACTTTTTACCACATACCAGCTCTTTAGACCTATCAGTGCTGGTACACACAAGTATTAAACTCATTAACAGTTAGAGAGATCTGTATACAGATATATAGCAAAAAATGTAAATAAAATTGAGACTCCATGTTTTGCAATGGTATAACCTGATTCCAAGAGGTATCATAGTCTGGTAGGCACAAAATGGCCCCAGAGTTGGGGTTCCACTCCACTGCAGCATATCTAGTGTGAACTGAGGCAAATCATTTTTACTCTGTGCCTATTTTCTCTAAAGTAAAATAGGCCCTCTAACACTTTCTAAAATCTCTCTAATATGCAGGATGAATATTCTTTGCCTTTATGACTTTTGGGGAATCCATCCTTCTGACAAGATAACCTCCCTTAGCTATTTCTGCATCAAGCATGTGGCTTCTGACTGAACCAGAGAGTTTATGTGATAATGAATTTATCATATCCCTAGATCTGTTTTTCCAATGTTTAAATACAAACACTGAGCCTTATTTTAGCTTACATTTGTCTAAATTCAACCCATTCTACAATACTATTTCTTACCACAAAAATAATCTTTGTATAGACTGTTCATCATCATAATCTAGTAATTCTAAAACCTTCAATATTTACTTTAGTAATACACTCACTACAAAATAATTACTGCTTTGGAAGTGCAATAAAGAGAGACTGAGCCTCTTTGAATGCTAAATGTGAGACAGGGCATTTTTCAAAATTCAGATTATTCTCCTATACCTTCTGGTTCCTTAGCCTCTTATTTGGGACATGCAATCTGGGCACTTTGATTTCTTCAAGTGAAGGGAGATGCATTCCAGACAGAAACTGTCTTTGCTCTAATCTAGATAGAATTATTTTTTTAATGTGTCCAAGGACTTTAAATAAATAAGTGGCTCTTCCAAGTCACTTTTGCTTGCCACTGAAGAAATACAAAGGGCATTAGGGCTATCAGGAGACTGATCTCCATTTCAGTTAGTTCATTTCCATATTTTAAATTTCTGTTTCTTAAGTTTTGATTACCCATTACCCTTCTAGGTAAGATTTGTCACCCTAGAGGATTTATGGTTTATTCCTGCTAGATCCCAGTTTGGGTTCCCCCCATTTCCATTTCCTGAATAAAATTCCCAATGACTTTTGATTAGCTCTTCTTTTTCCTTTATCCTGCCTTGTCTTCCCCACCACGCTCACATCCCATCTGCTCTCTTCAGCACTGCCAACATCTCCCAAATGACGCCAGTCTAGCTGGGATTGCAATGCTAAAAAAGTCTCCGTGTCTGAAAAATATCACTCCTACCTATACAAATAACTAATTATCTGCTTGCCCTCTTTGTCTACGTGCTGAGGAAGAAAGTAACCAACCAGACTGCTGTAGGAGTCAGACAGATTTCTCTCTCACTAAACTTCTGTCCGGTACTTTTTTTGCCCCAAAGAAATATGGAGATTGGATATCACAGAGCCCTGTTCTGATTCTTTAGCTGTCTTTTTGTTACCTTTAGTCTCTTTATGTCAAGAAAGGGAGGAAAAGTGGAATAAAATAGCCCTTCAGATATCATTTAATTCATAGTCCTGCTTTGTTAGGCTCTCAGGACCAGGGGAGGATGCAGAGGTTCATACGTGGAGGACATAATAGCAGTGGTTTACCAAGATAACCAACAATTCTAGGGAGTTCAAGTCTGCTGCTGCAAACTGGCTTTTCTACCAGGAACTTTGTCACTCCATGAAGGGACCAGCTAATTGCATCAGTGTTTTTTTCTCTCTGCATGTAGCTTTGATTCTGCAGCCCTAAGCTCTTCCCAGTTTGCAGCTACAGAGCAAAGCAGAGAAAACAAGTATATATTTTCAAGGTGCTAAAAGGAAATAACTTACATCATCACTGCTTTTAAGCAAAGAAAAGAACTTCTATCAACAGTAAGTGGATCAACATCTGATGATGGAAGTACTGATTTCTCTCTGTCACGGAAACCACATGCCCATTATGGGATAAAGCAACCATTTCTGTAGACCAAGGCACATGAAAGAATTGTCAGATGATCCATCATAGCTGTTCAGATGTGATCTCTTTGCCTACAGGAAAGGACAGCACTGCATGAAGGAGAGCACATTTGATGCTACCTGTCTTAAATGTAGCCAGAGATTGAGAAAGCACCTTATCTGAGGAAAAAACTATCCTACAATGTGTAATTCAGTGGTCCCAGCACTCTGAAACAAAAGACAGTGTGGTTATTTTCTCCAGATACAGGATTTTTTTGGCCCAAGTCTTTTCAGTTAAGACAAGTCCCCAAGGATAGGAGGACTGTGCCAATGTCACTGCCTGGCTGATAGCAAAAGCCACAGGCTACTTCAGGATTTCAGTTTTCCTTAACAATGTACGAAGGGAGTTAACAGCCTCAGCTGGGGAGTCATAAAGTGTAACTCTCTGATACGAAATGGCTTACGGTGCCCAACAAGAGCTATTTGTACTTCACAGCAGAGGTACAGCTGAAGTCATACCCTCTCCATTGATTTTCTCCCCAACTGGATGCAACTGGGAGGGTTTTTTTTCCACTCAGCTGGGAAACCTTTCTTGAAAGGCAAGGGAAATGTTCCTTCTTTCATAACTTTGCTTACAAAATATGAGCAAGGCAGGGAAATGGCAGTGCCTCCCTTTTAAAAGGAGAAATACAAACAGATGAGAATGTAAAAAAAAACTACCGATATATTAGATCTGTCAGTTTTCTCAGGCAAAAGAAGAAAAACATGAAGATCTTCATGAAAACACAGAGCATCGTGCATTATCTTGCCAAGGAAAAATGAGTATTGTGAGCCCATCTTACTGAACAAGCTGGGAACAAGCCTTTAAGTGGAAAGAATAAATGCAACTTCACCCAATTGCTTTACTAGCAAGCAGAATATGATCCTAATCTTCCAAAGTGCCCCCCAAAAAAGCCAAGATAAATGCACAGGGCCAGCTATTCTAAAGGCAGTAACAGAAAGTGTGACTCTTAAAACCCTAACGGCTGTTTCTGACATTTCTACAGTGGCATACAGATATGTTAGATGAAACAGATTTCAGTAAAGATTATACGATTTTATGCTGGCTAAAGGAGAGAACGTAACATGTTCATAAACAACTCAATGAACTGTGCAACATATCTTGTGCATCAGCACAACTTGTCATATCAGTAATTAGAGGCATATGATTGCGTCTAAATCGAAAGATCAGCTGCAAGGGCGGACAATTCAATGCTCCTGCTACTGCTAAGAAAAGCTTGATATCTAATGTGGGAACCTCATTGCAAATGAACGAATCCAAAAGTACATATGTTCATTTCCATGGAAATGCTTTGCATTTGCATTCTGTTTGAAAGATTACTGGCCTAAGGATTCTTCTTGAAACTGCTTATGAAACTGCAACATTTAAGTCATCCAGAGAGGATGCTGCATTTCAGGGCATGTCATATGAAGCTATTTCAGGCAAATGATGACTTCCAGCTCTGAACTGTGTGCTCATCAGCCCTTCAGATTTTCAGAATGTGGCTGCTCAGCGTTTTCTAAAAATCAGACCCCAACATGTACCTCAGACTGAGCATTCAAAGTTAGGGTATGGATCATCACCAGACTTTGAAAACCTGATCCAAGTGCTATCTCTGCCTTCTTCTTAAAATATTACCACGTCCCCATAACCAAAGTATCTCTCTACCTCTAACAGTGCTGTGCTGCAGAGAAGAGCTGTCTCAGCTCCCATCTACAACTGCCAGGAAAACAAGGCACTGATAGTTGGGGTGCCTTGCCCAAGACAGGAGTAAAAGCCAGGCAGGCAAAGGATTGGAGTCCAACACCACCCCCCCCCAAGCTAAACTAATGCCCTGGTTTCCTTTATATTCTATGCCTTTTTTAATGATTACTGAATTTCTCTATGCTGTTCTCCAAAGATGTTAATCTGATTACAGAGTTTCTGTTCAAACTTTCTTGTGATAACTGCAGCTGAAGCCTCGATACCATTGTTTAAATTTATCCATCTGAAAGCTTCAGCTGAACATTATTATTCTGACAAGAGTTTTTCTAGACAGGGCTGATGAAATTAACTGAAGACGAGAGCCACAAATGAAGATTTTAATCAAGATTAATACCTGCATTGTTAATGGTTGACAAGGTGTATGAACATAGTGATGTTTTCATCTATTAAATCTTTTGATCCTAAAAAAAGAACCAAGGCTTTGGCCCTACTTCTGTTTCAATGAGTGTGAGAGGGCTTTCATTTGGTGGGGTAAGCAGAGTGTTTCTCAACGTTTCTGCCCAAAGACAGGAGGTAAAATTCTACCGACAGAATTCCCGGATGCTCTGCAGAGATTCTGATACTGCCGAGCACTTGCATTTAGGGTCCATGTTTCTGAGATTACTTGAGCCCCTGAACAGCTGGTTATTAATTACAAGAGGGGGGGAAAGTGTGTGTCCTGAGCCAGCAGCCAGTGTCAAGAAGCAGCAACTGTTGAGCCAAGTTCTCAATTAAAGTACAGTCTACAGGTCTCTTTAGAGCATTTCCAACCCTCATAACTCATAAATGAATTCAGTGATCAATCCCTGAGCTTGATAATCTCCTCCTACCAATACCTTCTGATAAAGCATGGGTTCGTCTTTCTTCACGTATAAGATACTTGCATCTGCTCCCCTTGCAGCTTCTTCCCACCTTCTCTATTCCAACCTGGCACATCTAGGTGTCTGCTGACAAGCCAAGGTCACTGTGTAAACAGCAGGGGATCGGGGAAAGGATCAGAGGATTGAAACAAAATGAAGAGTTGAGCAGACAAAGCCCAGACACAAAGGGAGGAGAACTGAGAATGTTTTGGAGGGTTGTTAATTTTGCTTTCCAAACACATCCTGCAGTTGACTTGAAAATATCAGTACAAACTCTTCCCATAGTGCAGCCTTTAAGCTTTCTGCCTCCAAGTTAAAGAACAGACATATAGCCCTGCACTGACAGACAGCTAATGGGAGAAATTTTGGCAGAGAAAAAGGGAAAGGAGCAGCTGAGGTCAGAGGTGTGGGTAACAGCTTCTATTGGGTTTATGTGGTAAAGTTTTGGTAGCAGGGGGCTACAGAGGTGGCTTCTGTGAGAAGCTGCTGGAAGCTTCCCCCATGTCCGACAGAGCCAATACCAGCCAGCTCCAAGACGGACCCACCGCTGGCCAAGGCTGAGCCCATCAGTGATGGTGGTAGTGCCTCTGGGAGAACAGAGTTAAGAAGGGGGGGGGGGGAAATCTGCACAACAGCAGCTGAGAGAGACGAGTGAGAATATGTAGAACAACTATGCAGACACCAAGGTCAGCGAAGAAGCTGTGGCTGGAGGAAGACTCTTTCCTCACAGCTGACCTGCTTTATCAAGTTTTTGGACTCATACAGCTTATCACTTCTTCCTCAGATATCGCCACACCCTTGGTGATGTCAAACCAACCATGGTGTAACCATACTTTAATGCAGGTGTGAAAACTGTTTGTAATAGTGGAGAGAAAAAAGAGGAAGGGGAACAGGACTGAGCAGCGAGCAACAAGACCATTCAAAACCAGCCATAAATATTTCTGAGGGTGAGGAGGAGGGACTGAGGTCTTTAATCCTTTTCTCTCTATCCTTCACAACCATTTGAATTACTGAGCAGAAATTGCAGCCAGGTCACAGCTAGACAGTGAATTGCATATATGGAATTTCAAAGCATATTCAGCCTCTCTGCAGTGCTGCAGGCCTTTGCTTTTTGTAGGCTTGCATAGGAACTCAGTACTGAAGTCGCTAACCCCAAATGATTTGGAAAGCATTACACGCACATGAACACATGTCATTGCATCCCACTCTGTCCCCAGGGTTCACAAAAAAAAAAAGCATCAACACTTTTTTTTAATCTTCAAGAAGAAAATTTCTGCCAATCTCCACCATTAATTGGCATGCTTTTCCTTCTACAGCATTTTTGAGCGATGGTTAAGAAGACACAGGCCCATGCTAGAAGTTTACCCAGCAGCCAACGCACCCATTGGGCACAATCGAGAAAATTACATGGTCCCCTTTATCCCCCTTTACAGAAATGGAGAATTTTTTAAACCCTCAAGAGAGCTGGGATATGACTATGAGTATCTGCAAGAACCAGGTAATGTTACTATTTTGGGTAAATGTCAAATTTGTTGCCTATAACGTGGAATATGTCTGTAAAATGAGAAGATATTAAAAAATCCTTCTATTCTAGATTTCTCCCTGAATGTAGTCTGAAATTGTACCTGCTTGTTTTCACATTTCTGGTCTGATGTAGAGTTAACATGACACCATAAGAATAGTTCCAATCAAAAATCAATCACTGACATCAGTGCTATCTATCCTAGCCTATTAGGAGCAGAATCCGACCCAAATGGTCAGCTCATGACAGAACTGGGGAGAAAAAGTGCTGGATTTTGAGTCTGCGGTTTGCCCAGCTTGGCTGTTACAGTGCAACACAAATGGGAACCAGTGGGATTTTCTGATTTCTGGTCATGGTTTAAGGAGGGCAGATAAAAATCTCTCTTTCTGGTTTACAAATGTAATCTGATCTCTTAAATATCCAGAGTAAAATTCACTTTGGTACCAAAGGCCAACATAAGGTCTGTGCAGCACTTAAAACAGTAATCCATTGACTTTGAGCTTCCCCTATGGTTATTCACACAGAATGCAACTGAATCACTCATAATGCTCCTTTCACTTAATCAAATGAATTTTGCCCTGTTTAGTGATGGTTTTGACTTGCATTGCTGTTCAGAGGTAGTTTTGACTTGGGTATCCCGGCCATCCTCAGGCACAGGGAGGACAAAGACCCTTGAGGCTGTAGCTGCTGGGGAACCTCAGGTAGATCAGGTCTTGTGCTTAACGTAGTGGACCTCATAGTTTTGCTTGAGTAGTACAGGTTTCCTTATTGTCTAAGGGAAGGGTGAAATTCTGTTAAAAAAATAATGTTGCCTGGAACTGAGGATTGCTCAGATGTTTTGGCCCAATCCTTTACAACACTGGGCCATTGGAATGATCAGACACATCTCTTATGTTCACCACTGCCAAAAGCTACCTGGGATGTGGGATGGGGTTATCCTTGCAAAGTATTGGCCGCTGAACAGGTAGGTTACTGGGTATGTTTGCTTTTCTTGTTTGAGGCAGAAAACTTTCTGTGAACACCGCTATTCAGTTAAAAGGCAATTAAGAGCTAAAAGTGTAACTACATAGCAAAAGCACCAGGGACATTTCGCAATGTTAGCATTCTCATAGCTTGCTTTTTGTCTTTATCAAAACAATATCAGTTCCCAGGGCACCTCTGCTTTTCTGACAGAGTTTGCTTACTAATGGGGGTGTACGGTTTCTGCATATTGAGAAACTGTCCAATCATGCATTTAGCTTGTTTGTTCATTTCTCAAGTAAAATCTGGCTTGATTCACAGTCACCCAGAAAATGCATTTTTGGTTACTTTATGTGTAATGAAAGGAATCTGCAACCCCCCCTGTATAATTGTTCAGGCTGGTTTAGTACAACCCGGAGACAGAAGACAATATTTCTCCTAACATGCCATAAAAAAATTGGTCAACCCCAAATATTCAGGCAGAAAATAATCTAAGAAATGCTTCAAATATAATCTCAAAATTATTATTTTGGTCTTATGAGGAGTATTTTTGCCTTTTTATTCATGTTGCCATAGTTTAATTCCTGATCAAGACCAGAAATATTTATATATCATTTTAATTAAAGCCACTAGTTTCCTAAAACCACATTATTCCTAGAATTGTATCACTAAAAAAACTGCCAAATACCATGACTTTCAGACATACCATGTCTTGAATTGGTACTGCAAAAGGAAGCAAATCGTAAACTATTTATCATTAACAATTCACTTCTGTTGCCTCCTGGTCTCTTCCCTTTTCCCAAGGGAGCACATGGTCCTCAGAAAATGAAATTCTTATTAAATTCTGCCCATGTTCTTAACACAGAGGTAAGGAAAGTAGTTCCTTAATTATTTGGAAAGATCAACACAAAGAGTGAAATTCAACCTTGTTTAGAAAGCCCAGATAATCCTCAAATGTCGCTCAGCCCCTTGTTAATCTCACTGAGAAGAAGAGAGCTTAAGCTACTTCTTGTCCAAAGGGAAGAACTTGTTACAAACAGAAAATGGCTGGAATCTCAAAATGCAGATACAGACTTTTCTTAGTACTCTAATGTTTAAATCCAGACTTTTCTCCAGATAGGAATGCTGGATTCCTGTTCAGAGGAACATAGGGATAAACAGGAACTTTGTAGTAGAGGAGCTGAAGCAGGAAAGCCTGCCGATCCACCCTGAATGCTCCTGTGTACTCGAGGGAGAAGAAAAAAAAATATCTGTGACTGGCAGCCAGGAGTTATTATATAGACAGGAGGAGACAAATAGGAGACAAATACGAAAAAGTTACAAAGGAAGAAAAATAATCATAGTAGTCAAGATCGGGGTGGTCGAGAAGAGGCAGCATTTCTGCAGGTCTTCCAAATGACGAGGAGGAGGAAAGGCAGAGGAAGAGGAGGGGACAGAGTGAGGGGTGAGCACACAAGCCACGTCTTGTGTGCTTTTAAAGGAACTAGCTGGAGGAAAGCATCAAGGGCAGCGGTTCTGAGTTACAGCACCAGCGACTTGGTAGAGATGAAGCAAGACTACACAGAGCATGATAAGGCTCGTTACAAGAAATAAAACTTGGAAAGAATCCAATGACAAAATGGCACTTTAATGCTAAATTATATTGTTGCTGTTCTCCAGAGGAAAAGCTGATACCTGGAGCTCTGCTTTCCACTGAAAAGCAAATCAGTGGTTTGTGTGGTTATTTTAATTGCAGCTTCATTTATTTTTATACGTACGACAGCCCCGAAGCAGAAGTGGTCACAAATAGTGTGCCTGGAAATCCATCCCTCAGGAATCAAAGACACATGTCAGAGTCTAGTTACCAGGGAGCTGATCTGAGCAAAAACCGGAGCAGACACCCAGCTTTCCTTGACATGAGAACCGTGAACTGTAAAACTACCACAACCCACACGGCTTACTGGAAACGAACATTTGTTAGCATCAATAAAAAAGATTTGGAAGACTAACGGCACCACCTAGCAATAGCTGTCAAAACAATTTTCTATGGCAAGAGCTATTCCAAGCATTTACGTTTCAGGGCCTGGGCTAAGTCTTTTCTATTTATTTTTTTTCTTCCAGAAATAGGAACAGATAAATCCGTAGACACAGCCTTGACTTTTCCCCAGAAAATCTCCCTCTCTCAGTGGGAACAATCTGATGAGCACTACATGCGTAGTCAGGTGATTCTCATTTTTTTTTGAAAAGCAGGCAGCTACCCAATTATAAACCCAGGAATCTAACCATCAGTTGCAATTTTTGGACACCATAACTAAGGATCTTTGACACCGAGGGCAAAGCAAGGGATAAGAGCATTGTGATTACAACGTAGAAGGCCAGGTTGCTCATGGATGTGTTGCAGGAGGAGAGCTCAGATCCAGAGTCTGACTGCAGCTCACTTCTATTTCTGGCTCTTCAGCAATTTTGTTGCAAAATCACATCAGGCGAGTAGAAAATGTGGCAGGTGGCAAAAGCGGTACCACCATGGAGGTAGTCTGCTGAGTCTCCCAACTCAGGAGCACACACTGTTGGCCATAATGTGAAAGGGCGATCTTATGTATGTAAGAGCCCACAATAAAATAGTGACACACACAATAAAATGTGGATGCTGGGAAAATAGAAAGCAATTAAAGGTGACAATACTTGAGAAATGCTACCTTGGAAAGTGGTTTACATTTATGAATTAAATAAAAGATGAGAAGAGAGCATTTTGGTCCCTGGATTTTCTTCAGGCAGAGATAAGGAGGTGTAGATTAAGGTTAATTAAAACAGAAGAAGACAACCAAAGAAAACAGGATGCAAAAATATATTGCTCAGGAAGAAGAGTATGAACAGATATTTTGCCAGTTATATAATGATGCTTAATGCAGGAACAGAAATATGGATTTTAAATACTGGGTTAGGTTTTTTTCTTTTTCCTGGAAGCCATTTGGGGTAGGAAGTTATCTTTTGGTGAGTTATTAACACCCTAGTTACATATAGTGTGGTGCTATCAGGTATCCTGTAGCCAAATTTGACCTCTTTTTTGAGAAATTTATATAAGCAAACTATGAAAGAACAGTTATGAAGTGCAAGTGTTAAGTGAGGTTGTCAAACAAAAAGCAAACAGTATTGCTCTATAAATACACCCAAGAATATTTGATTTATCTCCTCTCAATGCTCCAGAGTAATCGATTTTTGCCAGTAATCCACTCTGCTGATGTGCCATCATTGCCAGCAAGTGGGCAGGACTCTGTAGCAATGTTACTACACAGAAGTAACAGGCAGAGAAAACTCTAACCAACTTCAGCGCTGAAAAATGAATTATAAAGCTGTTGTCAGCTGTGCAGAAATGGTCTGATTCTCACTGTTTCTAGAGACAGCCACATGATGAAGGGTGAATCATAGTTTCCTGATTTACCCACTTAGGGCTGAAGGCAGAACTGAAAGGGAGCAGCTTGAATTTACACCAATAGATATTGTAGCTCTACCATAAACAACCCACTACCACCCATTGCACAGCATCTTTTGCAGTCCAAAGATAGTGGACTATGGCTGACAGTCTTCTCCAGACTTTCTCTCATTGTTGTCAGAAGACAACATTACAAAAGACTTTGCAAGCTGTTATAATGAGGAGACTCTGATGAAGTTTGTGGGAGCTGTGAACTTTCCATCAGTGCAAAGACAAGTGATCCTGCCTTAAGACAGACAGAGGGACTCCACAACTGGAATACCTCCCAGCTCATCTTCCTAGTTCTGACTGTGGAAGTCTCACTGGTATTTCCTTTGACCATCCAGAGGGACACAATCAGTGAAGCACGCACAAAAAAGAAATGGCAGAAACTAAATAGAAGGAACTTGCTCACAAGGATAAGAAATAATTTGCAAGCTTGATCTAAAAAGGTATGTTTGTGCTGCATCAAGGTTTGCTTTAAAACCTGATGTCCATTAGCTATCTGTGTTATGAATACAGAAGCATGTCAAATGAAATAGCAAGATTGCAAACATATCAGTGGGGCATATGGCAATAGATAAATAATAGAAAATTTTGTTTTGTTTAGTTCTTGGCTAGCCAAAGTTTTTATTTTTAATTTGTGGAATTAATGCTGGAAAGACTTTGCCATCCTGTAGTTTACATAGAAGGAATATCTAAAATATATAAATATTCTTTCAAAAAAAATTTAAATAGTAAGGATTTTTTTTCATCCTTGGAATCCATTATATCAATAACGTAGTTTGACATTATCACAAAAGGAAAATCTCAGGATGCCCAATAACAGACTGGCCATAGCATGTTTATTCATCAATCATCACGGAAAGTCCACATTATTACCCTAAATATAGGAGACACACATTGTTTCACCTTAAAATTACACTGTTGTGGTTTCCTACCCTCTCGATGACATTCAGCAACCCACACAAAATGGACTGCCTGGTATTTTTAAATTACATTAAAAAAGAATGATCTGATGTATGAAGAGTAAGAAATGATTTGTTGCTGTTACGTAGAGCTAACACTTTCTTTGAGAAGAAAGAGTTTATCAAGAGTTGAATGCTAAGACCATGGCTGAGGTTAATCACTGCTATTTTCCTATCAGAAAGAGCAAGATGAGGAGATATTGTTGGTATTAGTCACTAATAGGAGGGTAGATATCAAGCACCAGCCCAACCTCACTTCCTCTTGCTTTGTCATGAACCTATTGATTGAAAGGGCAGTTTTAATCGATATTCATGGCAGCTTCCAGCTAGGATTATCATTTGACTCTAAACACTGATAAAGAAGTAATGGAATTGGCATTGGTTAATGTCTCCCATAAGGCAGCTATATGTCGTCGTCCCCACCACCACTCCGTTGACATTTTTCCCAGGTAGTCATCAGCAAACACAGTTGCTGCACTCCTGGGCCTTGCACAGTTAGAGATTCAAGAATTATGGTAAGAGATACCTGACATGTGAGTTTGCATGATTTTGGCTGGGCAGCCAGTCCAGTCATAGGTTTACTGTTGTGTTAGAGTCACAGATTAACAGATTATAGGTTGTCCTGGGGTGCTCCAGCCTCTGACACCCAAGAGTTGCCATGGAAACTTCATGACAGTGATGCCAAACACCTTTTGTGTAGCAAAAAGAAACAAGCAGTAGATGCCAGGAGGTGGCTTTTGGCTTTGAGCTAATTACAGAAGCTGTACAACTGAGGCTTAAAGCAAGAGAAGAGCATGTTTGACTGATTATCAGGACATAATAAAATAGCTTAATCCCTTCTGAAAGGGCCTGCCGTGAAATGTGACATCTCATCATCTCAAAGTCATGTTATGTTTACTGGGAAGAAGATAGCTCAGACCTCCAATGAATATTGATGGAGAGAGAGAGATGGTTCAAGGACAAAATACAAATTTAAGACATCATTTAGAAGACCCTCATATCCCAGATAAATTCTGCAAGGAAGACAACTATATGATATTTCTCTTTTCCCATAACATTAAAACAGTATAGAGTACCTGTTATGTATCAATCTTCTTTTCTCATACACATAATCCAGTTTAAATAGCCAGATTGTTTCTAATTTAGATGTTTGCAATACAAACATAAAAGAGTTGAGTTAAAAAGCATTGAAGTTACAAAGTCAAGCACACAAAGTTAAGAAATGCCAGCACTGGAGTTGTCTATATAGCCATAGTTCACCCTCCGCGTCTACATGTATGCGTTATCTTTAATTGCACACTACTTTTATCCCCACACCCCCACCTCATTCACTACACAGCATACACAGCATTCATTAAGAACAAGATATCCAGCTTTTTTTACTTTTGATTTTCATTTTCTCAGTTAAGCAGTGTGTAGCCTAATGTATGATTTATTGCACACTTCTAAAATGCTATCCTGAAGATGTTTCCTCTAACACTTTTCTTTGGTGCCGATCGCTATAGCAGCTGAGTCCTGCAGAAATATTAATTTACATTCACAATACAAAGGATTCAGTGAATGGTACTGTCCTCATTTGACAAATGAGAAATGAAGGATTAAAAAGATAATGTGCCTCATACTCAGAGGTTTGTGGAGTTCACTCTGAAACATCAAGAATCTAATTTCTTTGTAATTCTTAGTGTTATATAGCATTTATATGTTTAATGAGGTCAGAAGCAGAAGGCTGAACATGCAGACTCTTGCAAATACGATCTCAGAATACAAAGTTGGATTAACTGGAAAACAAGGACCAGAGAAATAGCAACCGAAGTGAAGCTCAGTTACAGGGACAAACAAACTACATTCAGCCTAAACTGGAATTACGTCTCAGGAAGTGATTCAGACATCAAGTGCTAAGGACAGCTTAACCTTAATGGTGTTGCAAAGCAAAAACATCTTTTCAGAGCACGGTGGAAATAACAGCATATGCTCAGAAGCACCATGATCCAAGAAGATATATGGGATTACTTTTCTAGGCACTAGGGAAAATGCAGGATGGCAGGAAGACAATTATAGCCTTTGTGGGGGTATAGCACACTAAATATGGTTGAGTACATCTAAATCAGTCCAGAAGAATGAAAGCTATTGAAAACCAAACCACCATAGGGGATCCCAGAGAAGTTGCCCAGAGAGGTGTTTTTTTTCCCCTGATAGCTAGTAATTACAGCTAGTAATTGTGAGACGTGGATTCCAAATCCTCCTTGGCATTGGACAGGTATTCCCATTTCTCAAATTTAAGACAACAGGTTGTTGGGTGCATTGGGAAGAGGTCACTTTCCAACCTCTATCACAAAGTGAGAGCCTTGTACAGCAGGGTTTTCATAACTCATTAAGCCATAGTGAGAAAAACAGAGACACAGACACACACACTCATACCGCAACCAGTGAGACGCTGTCCTGGATTCACCAAAGAAAGAGGGCTCCCTTTCTTTCTTTAAGGATTTCTTGTGAGTGACCAGAGAATAGTCTACTGCCTCTCCCCACACAGGAGCTATCAAATGAAACGAGCAGGTGGCAGGTTCAAAATTAATGAAAGGAATTTTATTTTTTTCACCCAACATGTAGTTAAGGCAAGGATCTCCTTGCTGCAAGAAGTTGAGATAGAAGTTCTAAAAGCAGCTAGAAAAGCTGATGGAAGGGGGAAAAAAAAATCCTCCAATAACTATTATATACAATGACACCGCATCTGGATCAGGAAATCCCTGAGCTGCAAATTGTTGGAGGTTGGGTAAGTATTTTGTGAAAAGATCATAATAGGCTTGACCTGTTCTTAAACTCTTCCTAGTGCTCTGCTTTGGTTATTGTTGCCAACAGGATGCTGAGCTAGCAGGACCTTTGGCCATACTGTATCGGACTTCTTAGTTATAGTCTTACAGTTTTGCCAAAACCATAAAGAGCACTGTTTCTGCCTTTAATATGAAGATTGACAAACAGACTATAAGGACTGAAGAGATTTGTTTAAAACTATTTATGACCTTCAGACAAATTTCTACCAACATAGTTTCTTTTTTCAGTCAGCCTTCCTGTATTATCCATTATACAACCTCTATAAACTGACAGTACAAATGCATCATGTAAAAGGACCTTTTTTTTCTGTTGTTTGTTTTTTTCCTAGCACTTGATTCTTTCCAGGAGTTTTTAACACCCTACCTTGAGCAAGCCCGTCAGATCTGGGGTTGGTTGGTTGGAGCAGCTGTGATTGGAGGCATAGTTACTGCTGTGCTCACAGGGCTCATTCTGGCCTGCTGGAAGAAAAGAAGAGGAACTGCTTCAGAGATACAACCCTTGCTCACAGAAAGTGAAGATTACAACAATATGTGTTATCAGTCCAATTTCTAGAGGCCTCTAGAGTAACTCAGTGATGTTACTAAGGTGCTAATCAAGCATGCCGTGTTTGATTCATGTTTACAAATACCTTGATGAGGTGTGTTGCATGAGAAGGCTGGACAGTCTTGCTCCTCATGCCTCTTGTAACCTCCAGTGTGGCAGTATCTTACCAGATCCACTCCTACAAAAATCTCCCAGATCCAACGTAAGTTAACACACCACCCAAAGAACATCATGTATTTCTATGCTTGATTAAATAATGCTCCTATGAAACCAGACCAGTTCATGTGTTGGTGGCTTTAATGTATAATTCTCTGCTCTTCTACAGCTGTAGTCTCCAATCTCGCAGTCCAATCCGTGTGCTTGGTGCATGGATTTAGGGAGAGCTGCCTGACTGCACCATTGGTGCTACATTCACTGGTCTTGAATGTGAGAGCAGAAAAAGCCCTTTAGTTCAGTGAGCAAAATATGTGCTGTCTCTGAGTAGAGTGAATGATCCATAGGCACATTTTTCTTCTAGGATAGAAATGTTTTTGCTCAAGCTCCCGTAACGTCCTGTTCGTCCTTGATCGAATGCCATGAGCAGCAGAAAGCAGGCTCTCAGAAGCCACTTCTCACTTGTCTCAAATGCTCCAGATAGTCGTCTTCTACACCATTTTGCATTCATCTGGGGAGCTGAGAAGTTTTTAGGAGATGAAACCTGGTCTTACCGTGCCCACCTCTGTTCCGTTTGACTTAATGATTGCTCATATTATGGTTGACTTTTGGTTGTTCAGTATGCATATATTCCATACAGGTAACCCATACATATCGAAACAAGATGTGGTGGGTTGACCTTGGCTGGCTCCCGGGTGCCCACCAAGCTGCTCTGTCGCTCCCCTTCTCAGCTGGACAGGGGAGAGAGAATATTATGGAAGGCTCATGAGTTGAGATAAGGACAGGGAGATCACTCAGCAATTACTGTTACAGGCAAAAGAGACTTGACCTGGGGAAATTAATTTTATTTATTGCCAATCAAAAGTCACGGTAGCATAATGAGAAATAAAAATATCCCCCTGCTCCGGCATGGGGTCCTCCCCGGGCTGCAGGGGGACAGCCTGCCTCACCATGGTCTTCATCACCATGGGCTGCAGGGGAATCTCTGCTCTGGCGCCTGGAGCATCTCCTCCCCTCCTTCTGCACTGACCTGGGGGGCTGCAGGGCTGGGGCTCTCACATCTTCTCACTCCTCTCTCTGGATGCAGTTTCTGTGTGCAGCAACTTTTTTCCCCTTCTTAACTGTTCTCCCAGAGGCACTACCACCGTCGCTGATGGGCTCGGCTTTGGCCAGCGGTGGGTCCGTCTTGGAGCCGGCTGGCATTGGCTCTGTCGGACATGGGGGAAGCTTCTACCAGCTCCTCACAGAAAACCATCCCTTCAGCCTCTCCACTACCAAAAACCTTGCCACGCAAACCCAATACACAAGGTATCTAATTACATGACGAGCCTTAACCAAAAAGAATCACTCCTATTTTTGGGATGGTGACTCCAACTGGCTTTTTATAGTTCCAAAGCTCATCTCCAGCCAAAAGCATAAATTCACAGCTGTCCCAAAATGATCTATACTGATAGTTTGGTTCAGAGGATTCCCATCACTTTTTGGTCTTCTTTTAAAAAATTAACAGAACAGGGCAAGGGCCATGCCTTTGCTGCTGGAGAGACCTGCTCGACTGACGGCAACGCTGCCA
Source organism: Haliaeetus albicilla (assembly GCF_947461875.1). Lineage (NCBI taxonomy): Eukaryota > Metazoa > Chordata > Aves > Accipitriformes > Accipitridae > Haliaeetus > Haliaeetus albicilla. The sequence continues at coordinate 19,019,157 of NC_091502.1, read as the reverse complement.
TCTGGGTTTATTCTGGGTATTCGGGATGGTCTTGTCATTAAAGTGACAGGTTCAGCCTTTGGGAACTGCAGACAAGGGCACCCTGAAGACTGCAAGGAGCCACAAGCAGGTTCAGGGGGGCTGTGAGAAGGCTGAGGGAGGAAAGGTGATTGGAAAGGAAGGGAGAACACGACATCATTTGAAAACGGGGGAAACACGTACTTTGACCATTGGTCTGAGTGCCCTTTCCTAGTCAACAAATGTGATGGGACCTCTCAGATGAGGTATTTTTCTCTCACAACTGCCTCCAGTGAACGTCCTCATGGAGCACTGAAAGGCATTATTTTGATAGTTTTCAACTGCCCAACGACTTGGATTCATTTCCATTTGCACTGGAATTTTCCTCTAAATAACAAAAATTACAGCTCTTTACAGAGCAGAAGAGACACAAAACATTAATGGGTTGGTACGTCTGTTGCGAAGGGTCCACCTAGAGCAGATGTTTCTATAGGAGGTGTCCTTCTGTGATTTTTCACATAGAAGTGTTAATATCCCTCTCCTGCTATGGAAACCTGCTTTCAAGGAGCATACCAGGACATCTGTAGTCTCCCAACTATCCTTGACTGAACAGTAATAGTCACAAAACCAGGCAAAATGGAAGGTGGGAATAAAACTACCAGTGTATTCCACTAGTAATAGAAGGAAAGGTCTACACCCTCAAATCCAACCATATCCCATCCCCAGGAGCTAAGTGACCGACCAGTGCCTGCTGATCTGCTCCACTGGCCTGATTAAGGAAGGCATGGGTTAAAATCACCTCCAGCTCAGCAAAGCGCAGGCCTTTTGCTGAAAGAAGCTGTTCTCCTACGTGAAAGACTCCGGTCTTAAATCCAAAAGAGTTGTCTCTTTTCCTATGGTTTCTGACTGATGATCTGAGATACTAGTAGATGAATGCTCTCCAGTATCTTAGAAAGTATTAAAAACAAACACAATGCATGGAATTTAAAATGTTTCTTGGCACTGAGGCATATGCAGGAGGAAAGGAATTATATTATGATAATATTTCAAGTGGTCAGTTCAGTCATTTAATTTGTATTTTATATAACCCAGAATATTCTATTGGTAGAAATAAATACTAGCAGCAGAGGAAAAACACCCATATTTAAATTTCGACTTCATAGATGTTGATTGGTTTCTAAGTCAGATAAACACAAAGATTTTTATGCAGTCTATTTGAGGACTCCACTCAAATTCTACAACCAGTAACTATTTGTTTAATGCCTCTGGACTACTTCAACTAATTAAAAATCAGAGGAAAAAACCTGTGATAGGCACACACTGAAAAACACCCTTTGGTGCTCAGTGATTCTTCTAAAAACCTTGCTTGTTGCATTCAGTAACCATGGTTTGGCTAAAATATTTAAAACTATTATGTAATTCTTATTCTGAAAAATTCTTCCGAACAAATATGAAAAAGATAACAGAAGAACTTTGAAAGGGAAATCTTTGGGGGCAGAGAAGGGTGGGATTCAAATAAAAAGTGCTTTTTATTCCGTAACTGTTCACAGAAGCCTGAGTTGCATGATTGCCTGGGAATCCCAGTCTCCCTGCTCCCACTCGGCTCTGCTGGGCAGATGGAGAGCTGGGAACGCACAAACGATGGCAACCACAGTCAAGTTGAGATATAAAGACCCTTTCAATCTATGGAGGGAGAGTGGAAATCCCACGAGCTCCCAGGGGCTTCCCAGGCAGAGAGGTGTCTCCTGCGGGAGTCTGGAGCTGGTATGCTTCTGGGGTGCCCAGTCCTGGACTTAGAACGTCACAGGCATATGTTGGAGTTGTGCACCTTAAAAATCCCGAATGTCCAGCTTTGAGACAGTCTGAATGGCTGTGGCTATCCGAGACAGGCTGCAGCAGAGCCATGATCCCTGGTTGGGTGGATGCCCTGGCAGGAAGGCAACTCTTGTGTTTCATTGTTGAAAGAAATGCCTTTCTGCAAAATGTTTCAGTGTCAGTGAAGTGATATTATCCTTTGAAAAGTTGCTCTGATAGAAAAATTCCAACTATAACAAGCAAGTTTACCTCAGCCTTTGCAATATTCCATGGTGACAGCGTTTCATTTTCACATCAGTCAAGGTAATGTCACCCCCTTGCAAAGGACATGGTCAACAAGTCATTTCTGATTCAACTCCTCAGCTGTTGGTGTCTTCTGCACAGAAGATCTTCACCAGTGTTCCCTGGGCCTCCCTCCTTTGGCCCTGGGAAGTCACCATGCATGGAAGGATGAAAGTGGAGGTTTCGTTCATCAGGTCTTCTAAATCCTCCTTTTTGCCAGCTCTTGAACATCCCTTCTTCCCCAAAAGCATGGAATACATAATTCATACGTTGTGACCACATGTATGACCTATTAATGAAAGTCTCTTTATGCTCTACTCAGATCATCTACCAATTCCCAGGCAAGCCTTTTCCTTTCCCTTTCCCTTTCCCTTTCCTTCAGTGGAGAATCTAACAGTCTGTTTTCTTCCCCCAGAAGTTTCATCACAAAGAACTTAACCTAGCTCTAACTGGTGAAAGGGAATTTGTATCCCCTTCATACTTGTAGGCATACCCCCAAGCATTTTTCCCCTTTCATACTTGTAGGCATACCCCCAAGCATTTTTCCCCTTTAATTCCCACTCACCACATGACCTGGAGACCATGTCTGCTTTGAGAGGGAACAAAGAACAAACTTGTTTCAAACAGCCAACATGACCTATGGCAGGGAATAAACAGTACAGTGTATATTAATCTTAGTAACTAGGACAAAAACAGATACAAGCCATACATGCTCCATCATTGTGGTGTTTCTGCTTAGACCACTGGCCTGATGATAGTTTGGAGTTAAAACTCTTCAGAATTGTATGTGACCGAGCACATGAAAACCCAACTGGTACTCTTTCCTGAGCAAGCTGTTTAGGTTCCTCCAGAGTGGGAAGTGAACTCCGCTGTCAGGTGGGGACTGACTGCACCAGCCTTAAAGCAACTGTTTTGGGACAGGCAAAATTGTCCTGTGGACATGCCTAATCCTTCCCACTGACTTTTTGGGGACCCTGCATGTTAGCTTGGACCAGCCACCTCGTTTTTGGATGGGTCAGAAAGAGGGAGAGGACTCTCCCAGCACCACGGCACTAAATGTTTTCTTGGCACACCTCACCTGCACCGACAGGAGACGTGCTTTCTGTCTGCTGGCTACAAATGCAGTGGCACATCGTTTTTCTTCTCAGGGTCGTGTTCAAGGTTGTGCTTACTCCTGTACTCAGACATGTAAGTTAAGTGTTGAAGGACGTCTTTTCTTCATAGATGCTTCCCTGAGATGGGAGCTGGAGTGCCTGCATTTTTATTTTTTTTAATTGGGAATAATGTAATGCCATGAGGCTGTGCTTGCCATGTAATCTCATCGAGTCAGGGTGGGCAGAGTTTAAATGCAACCCTGCCTTTACCTTTTCATTTGTCTGGCCAAGGTGACTTGAAACAAGAAACTTCCCATTGGCATTAGGCAGTTGGCTCAGGCTTGGGGAGTTCATTCTGACAGGATCAGCGCTGAAAATGGGGTGTTACAGTGCTTGGTGCCATAAAATCTAGATCCTGTGTATGTAGACCATGCAATCACGTAAACCTTGACCCCAGCGGGCATTGAAGTTAGGCTTGTCTGAAAGTACTTGTTAGATGAGGATCCCACCAGCTTCAGCATCCAGGGACGTATTTGCAGCATCAGCACCATGTTGTTTCACATAATGAAACAAAAATACCATACGGCTGATGTTCAGAAATCTTCAGCAGGATACCCAGCAGCTTCAGTATAATGTACTCAGTATTGTATGTCTCTGGCCTTTGCAGGAGACTGTTACCTCTGTGAAGTCTTTCATTTTCTAGCCTGGTCTCTTTCTTCCCTGTACCGTTAAGGGACACATTTAGTCAAGGCAGGACAATAAGCAGCTGTCAGTCCTTTTCATTGTGTTCTCCCTCCCACATTTTCCCCAAATTTGTATTTTTAGCACCTGTCCTCTCCATTGAGTTAAATCTGTAATTCACCATCTGTGTATACATGTGTGAAGGGATGCCAGTCATTTTGAATCAGTCCCCATAGTGAGCTGAAAATTGGCAGCAATGAGACCTTGTCATTAAAAATGGCCTTTTACTATAATTTTTGTAATAAGCTCTGAATTAGATATGAAGTAGCTATTATAACTACAGAAACCCAACTTATTTCTGCATATCCATCTTGCATCCATTAGGCTTTCTGATGTCCCATTTTATATACGGACATTTCCCCAGGACTCTGCCCGTTACCTCTTTCTCTTGAGGGCGTCAGGCATGCAGACCTCACACGGTGCCAAACTGTTCTGGAAATCTGCTGGATTAGTAAAGTATGTAGAGAAACTAGTTCGTTCCCTGCATACAGACAAAATCCGCTTTGAAAGAAGAACTCAGCAATAAACATTAATTCTGGACCCTAACTGTGCCTTGGGACTTCGGATCATCTCCCTTCATGCAACTTGATTCAGCCTTACACGACTTCCCTCTCCTAGCACCCCACACTGCATTGTTTTATCCATCAGGAAAAGGGATCCTTGAGGGCCCAGTGGTGGGATTGTCCCACATTCCTCAGGCTGGAATAGAGACGGTAATGCAAAACAACCCACAGGGGTGGTACCTACACTGTTGCTGTCTGTGTCATACAGATTTTAAAGGAACTTGGATGTATAAAACCACCTCCCTGCTTTTCCTCGTTGTTTGCTAGTAAAAGAAACGTGCTCAGGCAGTAATAAGCAAATAAGGTATTTTCAGGTCAATTACATATTCTGGACAGATTTTCATACATTTTCCTGCAATCATAAGAACGTTAAAGTGTTTCTGGTTAGAATTGCTTCTTGAAAAATTTAAGCACAACCATTTCACTGTGCTACGTTTTCAAACTGCCGTACATCTTTGCAATCACTTCTGAAAACAGTGCCATAAATACGAATACAGGTAAGTAGTCTGCACAGCCTTTTAACTCTTAGGGCAGAGCCATGCACCAGGCTTTCCTTGCCTTGCATACCAATACAACCCTCCTTGTAATCAGATTCTGGTTTTCCCCACCAGTGACTGATGCTGATGAGCTTTTCTACAACATTAATGTCATTACTCACCTTCATTCCTTTGTGGAAGCTACTGCAAATAAATAGTCCATATGTTACCACAGAAGAAAATATATTTCTGGGAGAAGTGCTAAAAGCTTAAGTTCTTTGCACGTGACCCCTTCATGCGAAGACAAGAACATTACAAAAATGTGCTGGCTATTTTGTCGCAGAGCTGAACATGTCAGGAAGATCAGCTAATGAAAACTTGAAGGCCTTGACAATCTTCTCATAAATTTACTGAGAGATTGGCAGGGTGGAAAATACTGGTCCATTAATGGTGCTCTGCTAATTTTACTATGGACTGATTTCATTGTCAGATGACGTGGCTGTATAGAATGAAATATATACACGGTTAGATAGTTGGAAAAATATCAAATGACCAAGATCATGACAGTGTCTGTATACAAAATTATTTATTGGTGTAATTATGAGAAAATGTGATTTATTTTTTTTTTAACTGAAGCATAACACACATCCCGGAGTGACAGAGCTACAGCCATTAGCTGATAGCAAAATACATATACTCATGGCAACAGAGGTGGTATATAACTGTATTCTTACTATAGTAATAAAATTTGTACAACGTGTATGTATATGTGTGTAGACAAGCCCTGTAAGGACTCTTTTTCCAGCTCCCCTTTCATCTGGATGACATTACAGACACTTATATCAAGAGCAGGTGAATATATGATTTGTCAAGTCACAATTTTGATCTTGTCAATTAATGCCACAGTGACCATGGAAGATACAGACCACCAGAGAATCCAGGCTCCATGTCCTCCTTTACATCATTATCGACTTCAGACGCTACTTTAAAATTCATTTTAGTCTTTTAATTCTACAGTCTGTGGTCCCAAGTATTTAATCCAGAGGGTTGACTTTCAAAGCATCAACCTCCTATTAACATTCAGGGAGAATCAGCCTCTTGACAACTCTCATTTGAGCGCCTAAATGAAAATGAGGCATTTCTGTGTTCCCTACTGCTACCAGAAAAGGTGCTTGTCACTTCAGAAAATCAGATCACTTCTAGTCAGAAAGACTTTTCCCTTTCGGTGGAACAAATATGTTTAAATCCACAAGTCTAGACACCAAGACTTAAAAATTACGACCTCTTGTCTTATCCTAGGAGCCATGGCACTCTAGAGCTCCAAATAGAGATGTCTGCAGGGAGGCTATCACTTTAGAAATTGTTTAGCGGTCTGGGTACAGATGACAGATTGGGGAATCACTGCAGTCACCATAATTAAGGTGACATTCTCCTACAAGGAGACATACTACTCTAAAAAGTTACAGGAAGGCTCATTTGGAAAATTAATCTGTAGAAAGATCAGAAACTTTGGGCTAACAAAATTAATTTTCAGGAAAACCAGAAGAACGGTTTTGGGGAGGGAGACAGGACAAGTTGTTGGTTATTCAGACCATCAGTCATCAGTCCACAATGCAAAATTTCAAATTAGAAAGTGCACTGCTATTAAGCTCAGTCTAATGCTTATGCATATGCTAAACAAGACACCAGAAAGAGTAATGATAAATCATGGATCCATTAAATTCATGAGAATTAAATTTGGGAGGAGTTGGAAAAGGGAAATGGATGAGATATACAGATTATTTTAAGTCATCTCGCATACAAAAATGATGATGGGTTTTCAGGAGAAACAATCCAAGTTGCACTGATTAGAAATTATTCCAGTGTGCTACTCTTTGGCCTTCCCGTCACATCCACGTGGCTGTAATGAGCTTTAGGGCACACTTAAGGCTAAGCATCAGGTTCCCTGCAGTGAACAAAGCTCTAACTGGTTTGCACGGCTGCTCCCCAGCTTTCAGGAGGCTGGTGGGACCAGCAATGGGGTACCAATGCTTTTACCCCAGAACTCAGAATCTGGAACAGGTAAGGAACCACCTATGTGTGCTCCTCAGATAGTCTCGATTTTGTAACACATGGTGCTTTTTCAGGTGGTTCTCCAGCTGAGATATTCTAGGACAGGAGAGACAGTTCACACCTAACGAGCACCCGCATTTGCAGCCCATAATGTGCCGCGTTCTCCAAACAGATGAGTATGTTCCTTATAACATCAACGGAGGGAAAAAGAAGCTTTTGAAACAGATTTTGCATGCTGAAACACAAAAATCCAAGTCAGGTAAACAAGATCTCCCTGGAGGTCTTCAAAGGCTTTCACATCTCCCCACTGATTATGTGAGAAAGGTGTTCATTTACTTTAGATTTGGTTCATTAAAAAACTGAAATTCAGGAGAGGTTGGTGCCTGGATCGGGCAGACAGCTGCTGCTCAGCCCACGGCTGCTGTTTTTCTCTCTAGAAAAGCTCATCTATTAGCAGGAGCAGTCTTTGCCTGCCATTGCCCACCCTTCTGCTCACCTTGTTATCAAGAATTTATCATGATCAATGATGCCGACACAGCGCTGAGGAAGAAGCACAGTTTTTCTCTTCTGCTAAGGAAAGCAGCAGACTGCAATACTTTGCTTGCTGCTCAGTGTAAGGAGAGTTTCTTATTTGCTTCAGCATTTTGAGCCAGGTTTTGTCAAAATAAATAGCCCCCCCCAATTTTTGTGCTCCCCTTCCTCTACTCTTCTTGTATGAACAATGCGATTGCCCTCTTGATCAAATGCATTTGTGAAATGTATTGTTTCCCATAAAACCTCTCCAAATATCAGACGAAATATCAACACTCATGAGCCAAAACACATTTTGCCAAACCTCATTACTTGGCCAGGGGAAGGTGAGTGGGAAAGGATATTCTCCTTAATGAAAAACACCATAATAATTTTTGAAAGTTTCAATTTTTCCTCTGATAGCTCTGCCCAGCATGTCACTGACCTTGCGCTAACTATAAATAAACACCTTTAACATTTCCACAGCTCAGGAACTTCTCTGAAGTGGAGATGTTAACTTTCTCTACATGTTTTTAACCTAACAACTAAAAATAAATGAGAAGGAATATACAGGGGTGGCTTTCTTTCACCTTGCTGCAGTTAAACTCCTCATTCCAGAGGGATGGTACCTTTTGCCATCATTATATTGACACCACTCTGGAATGAGAAAGCAAAAAATAGAACCTTGAAATTAATTTATGCAGTTTAATTGTGTATCCTTACTTCTCAAAAATAAATAATTAACCAGAACTTTTGACAGCAATTCTGAAAAATCCCAGAGAAGTCTGCAAACTTGTATTAATCCATGTTTCACATGTAATTTTCCTAAAAAACCACAACCCTGCCAAATGCAGAAATGATTAGGTGGATGGCCACCAGGACATTCAACATCTTGCAGAGAGATCGAGTGGGTGCTTTGGTCTGCACCAGAAAGACCCCAACCACATTACTGGGACGTGGATTATGCGTTTTAAAACAATTGTTTCAGATTTGCTGTAGAATCAGAGGTGTCTTGAAGATCATAATAAAACATTAGCTCTCCATTAAGAGCTATCAAAAGCAGTATGGTCTGAGCATGTGCGTCAGATAAAACACAAGGTGAAATACTTTGGTAGAGATCATGTTTCCCTCAGTCAGGCTCTCAAGTGCTCATCTTAAGTAGGAAGGATTTCTACACACTTCTGGTATGGGAGGAAAACTGTGTTCATCATTGATTTCGGTGGGTTAGGGTCAGGCAGGTGCTGTCTTCTGTTCCCCCTGTGCTCTACACGACAAAGATATGCAGAACGCAGTGGACTGGTCTTCTAAGTTCCAGTGGTGGGATGACTGTGTATGAGAATGTGATAACTTTATTCTGCTTCTGAGATGGCCTCATAGTCGAAGATAAAAACAGAATATATTTGGCACAGTCCCTATTTTCGAATGGTCTGGATTCATCAGAAATTTCAAGAGGTGGCATACGAAGTAAGCATATGCCTAATGTTTTAAGTCAGAACATGACTCTGGGTGGCCAATCAAGGGTGCCTAGGAGAATTTTTGTACTTCGGGTATCCTACCCAGCCTCCTGCTGTCGTTCCAGAGAAGCCTGGGTCTCCTGTAGCATATCTGCCAACCCTGTGTGGATGTTTCAGCTAGTTTAGGGCAACTCAAACAGTATTAGAGCCTCTGTTTAAGCAGTGAAATCCCAGCCTCCCCTGCCAGCAGTAATACATACGCACATATGCACATACACAATGCTTCCGCGATTAAAGCAGTATGTCATTAATTAAAAGCAGGTCACAAACAGCAACTCAACCATGTTTTGCTCAGTCTTGGAATGGTTGTTTATTCCAAAGTCACGAAGCTTCCTGTAAAGTAAATACCTTGAGAGTACAGTGCCATAATTACATGATGAATAAATGTATGGTGCTTTGTCAAATACAATAAGAGACATAAACTCACGTTAGGGCATCCTGCTAATATAACAGAATGTAAAAATAACATCTAAACAGCAACAGAACTCAGCAGCCAAATACTTTACTTGTCAGGATTGCCATTAAGATAAAATAGCTAATTCAGTGTAGTGTTTTTGGAAAGAAGCATCCTTTCCATACTGCAACCAGGATTTTGCAATTTAACTAAACACATTTGGAATGAAGGAATCTTTGCCAAGCAAACCCATAAAACTCTTTTCAGGTGTGGCAGTCCCCATTTTACAGGTAGGCAAAAAGAACATGGGATTTTATAAAGAAGCTTAGTGCAGCTGGGTATCAAAACCTCAGCGAACTTGAATTCTTCATGTCACCCTGAAAATCCTAAGCAGAGTGACTGGTTTGTAGGGAAACTCCAGAAGACCATAGGATAAAGCCTAGTATTTCTCCCAGTCTGAACCTTTTTTTAGCCAATGGTTTGCATCTACCCTCACAACACTGTATAATTAAGAAAGGGACACTGTAGGAAAAGATTTCTGCACATGACTCAGGAAAAAGAGAAGAAAAAACCCCAAAGGACTCAGGAAAAAGCAAGAGAAGAAAAAGAAAATCCCAAAGCTTTTTTTATAATCAATTTTCTAGCTCTGCCTTATTATACAGCTAACTGGTAAAACCTTTGCTTCATTTGATGGGAACTAGCAGAGTCGAAAAGCTTACTGCTTACTCTTTGAAGGTTTACGAGGCATGCAGTTACAACAGTGACCTATTTAAATCCTTCCAGCCAGTGAAATATAATTCCTCTGTTGTGTTGGGGGGCAGCAAGCTGAAGCTACAAAATGGGCTGTTTCATATGACAAAAGTGTGACTTGTTATGGGCACAAACCCAGTAAGTACTGTTCTTTTTCTAAAAGTCAAGCCTGGAGGAAAAAATTAAAAACGGAAGTTCAAGACCAGATTTTGCTTTCTGTTCCACTTGGAAACTAAGCAGACATTTCTCTTCAAAGAATTGTACCACATCCTGATCTATAAAAACATACGAACAGATTGAAATTACATTAATGTAAACAGGCATCTCTGAAAAGAACATTGCGTACTCAAAATTGTGGACATTTATGCTAGTACTTTCCAAAACGGTTATCTTGCACATTGTATAGAGATAAAAAACGTAAGCCACCTTCCTTTTTAATACATTATTTCAGCTCTAGTGGGAAAAAAAAATAATTACATAATTGGAAATTTAGAACAAATTTTATGGCCTCTCTCTCTTGGGACAGGAAAGAGTGAAGGAAGAATGTGGTCTGTAGTGAAAAAGTCAAGACCTGCAACTACAGAAAAACCAGGGCATTAATTTTTTCTATCACATTATGCATGTTAACTGGAAATAACTACTTCCAAGGCTTATTTCTCAGAAGAAAAATCAGAAAGTTGAACTTAGTTTATTGCTTTTTCCAGGTTTTAGGGATGGCAACAATTTCGTCTGGGGTTCGCATCTTCTTTCGTGAGACTGGATTTTGATTAATTATTTTCTGTCTGTGCAGCACTCTGGTTCAAAGAAGTCCTTTGACTAGTGGGATCACAGGCTAAGGTCTTTTCAGGATACCCACGCTCGTACCAGTGTGCCCAGTTCTTGGACATTTACCATGTCAAATTCTCACATGGCCTATGAGTCCCATGTAACCATCTAAAGTGAGATAAAAATAGATCATTTGCCTTCTCCCTTTCTGAAATAATTCCTAACTCTATATCCTCATCACTTCAGAAAACCATTATGAAGTGAGGTAAGCTGTGGCTAAAGAAAGCTAAATGCCCAACAAGCCCCCTGCCCTCAGTACACACAGCTCTCACAAGAGCCCATCGAGCCTCCAGCGGCCGGCTCAGCCTTTGGGCTCAAGTTATGGAGCAACCCAAGTCTAGATCTGCCGCAGACATTGCCTTGAAGGTTCAGCTGACAGTGCAGACATGGTCCTAGAGAGATGCTTTGCTTTAAAAGAAAGATTTTCACTTGTCGAAGCTCAGACTGTGGTAGTATTGCTTAGTTTGAACAGTACTTTTCACTAATGAAGGTTGGAAAGAAAAAGACCTGAAGAATGCTTTGCCATTAGAAAACAATATTTTTTTTCCAGCTGGTTTCCACTCTCCTTCTAAGCGTCTTGGAGGAATTTTTTTTAAAACAGACATGTTTTGGACATGCTAAAGATGTTAGCCCAAGTAAAAAGATGTTTGGGGGTTTTTTTTCTGCTTTTTTGATCTGAAATGAAAATATATTTAAACAGGGTAAAACTACAGAACATGAAAAAAACCCATATGCACATTATGGAACTAATATAGCTGGTCCAGTCAAAATACCTTTTCGGACATCGGTTTGAGGAAAAATGTCAGAATTATGACTTTTCTCCTCAGCTATCACAGACCAAGGGAACCATTTCTTACCCAAATGTGCTTCATCAAATGTGCCCTTGCAAGTGATTAGAAGGAACACAGGGAGAGAAAAACTCAGTGGGATTAAGGGTTTCACAACCTGGCACATATGGGCTAAGGCTACTTGTTTCAGAAAAAGCTAACTAATAAGCCCAGAGCTTCATCGACATAGGAATCCTGGAAGAGGGTCTTGGTCACATCTGAATCTCAGTGAAAGCTCTGCCCTTCTGCAGTTGCAGCAGCATCAGTGCCTCCTTCTCAAAGATGCAGAGCAGAACATATGTGTTGGGAGTTGTCTGCTTAACAGCACAATCCTTCTTCTTTCCCTTTATAAACAATGAGCTCTCAAGCTCCCTGAAGCAAAGAAACCAGGCGAGGAAATATTTAATCAGTGAAAGGAGGAATTTATATGCAGTTGATAAACTAGGGGCTGTAAGGAAATAGAGAATGTAGTTGAAAAAAGCAACCCTTTCCATCACTGCCCGCTGTCCTGAAATGCCTACGTGCAAAAGCAGAAATGTGACTTAATTTCAGTGATGGCCACAAAAGATCTGACTTTCACAAAACCAAATCCCTGATTCTCATTCAGAAGATGACATAATCTTTGCTATTATGAGTTTTCCCCAATTTGTACACAGCTGTCCTTGTGGCACTGCCCCTCCTCTCATTCTAAAAAGCATCTCCAGGACTAGGACGCTGCAACCCATCAGTACACCAAAGCTCATCAAAGTGACTACAACCCCCCCATTGGTTTGTGTACATTAGGAGTGTTATAAAGGCTGATGCATGCCGATTAAAACTGAGGACCTCTGCATTTCCCAAATTGGCATTTTCCTGAGTTAAGGGAAGCAGAGGGTGGGAGAAACCTCTTGACACAACACGTGCTATGGAGGGAGAGAGAACAGAAAAGGGCTATGTGACACGTGGATGAGGCTGTTTCCAGTGAACCAAGGGTTAAAGCACATCTCCGAATAAAGGCTGAGGGTATACAGAAAGGATGAGATGGATCTGAAAGCTCAGCTCCCACTAATCTTCCACGGAGAGGGAGCAGACTGAGATTAATGAAAGCACCAATGCATCCAGCTCCAAGAGACAACGATACTTCACTATCAGGTGGAGACCTTTTGCCAAGTTGCATCTCAGCCATGTTTTTAAGCTCTGCTTGGGAACACTATGTTTTTCTCAAAAAGCGTATATCAAACAGTTACAAGTGCTTAAGCAATCAGAAAGAATAATGCCGTAGGTGAATCTTCACATTCTTATCAAATATTTTTTAACAGTTATTTATGTTGTTCTGACACAATAAAGGAAAAACGCAGCACTTGTATCTTCTCTGCTGAGATTTTGCCATTTATTCCTCATGAACACTAGTGCAAATATGGGCAGGTTGTATTCAGTTGTCAGTAGAAGCTGGCATTCACCATCCTCATCTGTTCTGGACAGTACAATGCTTTCAGGCATCTAACACCTAATGAGGTACAGTAACATACCCTGCTCCCCAGTCCCTGAACGACATGCTTCTACAAAGCTACAGAAATACAAAGGGTATGTCCATACCCTCAGCTAACCACACAACTGAGACTGCACTCAAGAGTCAGACCAGCTCGTTGTCTACACAATTCACCCTGGGATATGACAGGTCTGAGCTCCAAGCTGGAAAGTGCACACAGGTGGCTCACCCGGCTGCATTTAAACCTGCTTTCATCTCACATTGCAGACTCAATCCGAGAGCCCTCGACTTTCCCTGATGCCAAAGTGTACCTTTAGGATAGGCTCTGACTCAGCACCATTCAAAGACGCGATGGCCAGTGTTGTGACATGGCCCACTTCTGACTACAGATCATGTATCACTGCTCTATTACTCCTTAAAACAGTTGTTTTGTTCTTTGCCTTAAACCTCGCCTCTTCCCAGCAGCTTGCAGAGTTTCTGTAAAGCATTCCTAACCAGGCTGCACTGAGTGCATCTCAGGACACAGTCCACTCTATATGCTCTCTGGTATTTTGCATTTCTCTCAGATTATTAAAGGGAGAAGAAAAGGCTCAGAGGCGTTATTTATTCAATTCAGAAGCAACCCGTTATCACTGTGTTACATTTCTAACATGCAAACACCACTATACAGCACCAGGAGAGAATCTGTTATCCCTGAAAAAGAAATGACATGCTTTTTTGAAATTGAAAGAAATGCCCTACTGTCGATGAATATATTCTTGGTTACAGCACAAGGCGGAAGTTTTCCCTTTTCCTCCCCCATCTCTCATCCAAATTTCTTCCCCAGGGTTGTAGAGTATGAGATGAGCAACACGACCTTGCAATGACAGAATTTTAATGTGTGGCTGGTGCACCAAAAGCAATGCAGCAGCGTCTCTCTTCTCGGTGTTGCTATGTACACTAGACATTTATGTAACACTGCTTCTCATCCTCAAGGCTGTCCTCACCTAGGGTCAGCAGCAACGAACACAGAATTTATTTAGTCAACTGCCAAAGCTACTTACAGCTAGCACAGACAACTACACGCTTCAGTATTTTGGTGAAGAGAAGTTAACAGGTAAAGCCATTCCCAACCCCAAAGCCGCAAAACAGAAGGAGATGGTTTTTTGAAACAGGTTAACTAGAAAGAGTCAATGGTGGATTTATTGCAAACAAATTGCTTATTTCCAAGGTGTTTACTAAAATATACTAGTTCTCTTATGTGCTTTACCACCAAGTAGTGCACAGAAATGCAATGTCTTTGCATGTATTAGTTCCCAAATCCCAGGGAGACTTTGTATCCACATCCAGAAAACGGGGCTTGCTTGTAATTTCTAGAATTGAGGAGCCAGGAAAAATGTCTCACTCCTTCCCCTTTGCTCCCAGGTTCAAAATATCTCATCCTGTTCATTGCTGGCATTCATCACGCTCTCCTGCCCTTCTTGGTTTGCTCCTCAGTTGACAGCAGTTGAAGCTTCAGGAGCTACTCTTGGCTTCCCCCTCCTGGTGTAACAGTACAGATCATTAGGAAGAAAGTCCAGATTTTGGACTGTGGGATGGACAGGCTTTGCCCGGAAGAAGCGGACAGCATGTAAATATTTTTGCAAGGTCTGACATCCTCAGAAATCCAAGGGCTTTTTAAGAGGCAATCTACAATTGGGATGGGTGGCTTTCTCCAGCTTTCTCTCCGTGCCCTGTACTAATGGGACAGATCCACTGCTGTTAGTACAGCACCAGCAGCTGCCTCTTACAAATATGTTTTCTTCTAGAAAACATAACACTTCAGGCTCGGCAAACCTTGAGCATCCGCTGCAAGCGTGGAGATATTCATAACCTCAGAGAAAGTGCACAGCATTCCACAGTACCAAAACAGATCCCTCTTACAACATGGGTAAGACAACTAGCAGGATACTAAACCTTCACAAATACTCCTCCAGCCCTTTAAGGAGCAGCATTTGTTGCTCAAAACTTTCGTGCAAGAGCATTCATTATACATGTCAGTCCAGCAGAGGACTCGGGGTTCAACCCTAAAAGATGCTGGCTAATTAATCTACTGCATCTACAAAGGAAATTCCAGAGTTTCTGGGATTTGCTATGCTTAGAAGTGGCACTAACATATCAGGCTCTTTATGGGAATGAAGAGTGTCATTTCAGCTCCATGCGTTTCACCAGTGCATCACTATAGTGGCCTTAATGAACTACACCAGTAGCAGAGAGGAT
This sequence comes from Haliaeetus albicilla, assembly GCF_947461875.1. NCBI lineage: Eukaryota > Metazoa > Chordata > Aves > Accipitriformes > Accipitridae > Haliaeetus > Haliaeetus albicilla. Next base: position 19,003,611 of record NC_091502.1, on the reverse strand, counting down.
GCAAACCCCAAATCACTGCTCACAGTTGAATCATCAGATGTATTATATATATCCCTGAAAAATGTACATGCATTGCAGAAAAGCTCAGTTCAGCACAGGCACCAGTGGCATTTTGATTAAACCTTGCTGTTAAATCCTCTTTGTTAAAACAATAAAAAACAGTTTTATTTGTGAGGGGTGGGAAATCTGCAGACAAATTAGATGCATAATCCAGAGAAGAACAGATCCAGCTTGTCTTAAATCATGCTGGCGTGTTTATGAAATGATTGCCAGGCTGAAGTGAAAATTAATCTCCCTAGAAGCCCTTTTATTTTTTAAAAAAGTCAACATTGCATTTTAATAACTATGTCTCTTCTCTGACTTACAGGGCTTGAACTGCTACAGGCAATGACTAGTTTGACTCCTGCCTGCTTCTCTAAGCAATGTCTTGTAGTTTGAAACTATAACCTGGTGCGTTAGTGTTGCGTAGAGGCTTTTCTCTTAGGCTGCTGTTCTAAAAGCAAATGTCTTACCAAACCATTACTTCTCTGCTCTGTTATGCCATTATAGCTGAATTACTGTTCCCAACGCAGCTGGTCTGCCACTCATATTATCATCTACCCCTTCTCAGCCAGCTCCAAATCACTTTCTCACTTATGCGCCAGAAGTATTAGAAGCAAAGGGACGACTCTGCACTTGCTTGCACTGGCTGCAAAGTGTGCTCACAGGTTGCCCCATGCTTATATCAGACTGTGCACAGACGCAAGTATATGTAGTACTTCTCTCACCTGCAAGGCACATCTGCAACCAAAGAAAACGATGGGGATTCAGTGCTGAGGGAGTAAGTCCGCGATCGGGATGCAGCGGAAGCTGAATGTGCGCAGTGCTTTCATACACATATTCACATCGGGCTTGTGTGGGCAGGAGTCTTCAAAGAGAGAGAGGGTTGGGTTTATCTCTTTTCCCTTTACAGCAACTGTTCTCTAGTCTGTTGTGGCAAAACAATCAGCATTTTGCGGAAAAACGGATTTGGCTTAAACTTTCTACCCTAAGCAGTGCAGTCACCGGCTAGGCGTCTGTGCTACGCACTGGTGTCCTCTCCCCAGCCCAGGTCTAAGGTTGGACATTGTGATCTCTCATACCCCTTTCAGTCCTGTCTCCTAGAAGAGCAGATAAAAGACCAAGGAAGAACTCACATGCTATTAGAACCATATGCTGAAACAGGGAAGCGCTGCTCCAAATCAGGGCTGGAATAACCATCATGGAGGGACTGGCTGTCCTGCAGACTTCAGAGGTGAAGGTCACTCCTCATCAGCCCTTCCCATGCTCCGTCAGGGCTCGCTCTGCAGTCCTTTGCTATGGCAGTGAACATGTACTCACACAAGTAATCTCAGTGCCATGGGAATAGGATTTCTCTGGTAAATCTGATTAATCCAGCTGTTAGCTGTGTAAAGCCCCGAGTCTCACACTGCTGTACGAGGGCTGGATTCTCATTGCAGGGAAAGGGCTTGGTTTCCACCATGGCATGAAAACATTCTTAGTTTAAAGAAAAGTCCTGAAGCATTTATCATGAATATAACACAAAGCTCCTGCTGAGCAAACACCGAGGGGTCTGCAGTTTTGTGACAGACTGAGCGAGAAGTGGCAGAAGACATGGGGGGATCCTTTCCCTGCCAGCAGGACACTTATGACAGACTCACTTACAGGACTCCGTTTAAAGAGTAAAGATGTTCAATTACGTAAATCCGGTTGATCTGTAAATGTGGAATTAAGTGCTGTCAGCCTTCACTTACTTTTCTGGCATGGAGTTGTATTTTCACATACACTTGGCTCACAGATAAAAAAGCTATGGAGTTTAAAAGAGGGCTCGGCTCAGTTTTGCAAGCTGGCGACACACTCAGAAGCAGCAAGGACAATGCAGCCTGTAGAAAGACCATGTTCATCATAACGTCTGCCACTCCTGAAGCCAAGTCACAGTCGCTAACCCTTAAACTTTTCGCTCCTCTAAAAGGCATAGCTCAAGGAAAATCAAAAAAGCAGCTGAGACTTTTAGCCTTTCCCCAAACTCTTCCTCACCTGGTCTAGCAATTAGTCATATCAGCAATAGAAAGGTTTACACAAAATAAAACACAAATACAGTTGCACAGCAATTAGACAGATCTTTTCACTGCAGGTGCACTGAAGTGAGCCCCAAACATTAATTAAGCCTCCCAACGCTCCAGAAAGGTCGACAGTCCCAAGCCTGTTTTACAAGTGGTCAGCTGAGGTTGGTACAGGATGAAGGCAGAAAGAGGAGTCCCTGGCTCTGCTTATTCTTGCCCTGACGGCACTGCCTAATGTAACAACAGGCATTTAATATGCCTACATGCTGCGTCAGCTCCTGCTACAATGCAGAACAAGAGCGCAGTACTAATATTACTATTTTAATTATAAAGCACTACCTATATAGGAGCTGAGCCAGAACATATAATCTGTTTTAGCACAGAGCTAACTCCTAAACTAGCTGCTCATTAGATGGTAATGGAACCGATATCTATCAGAGAGGAGGTGTGAAACCACAAACAACACCGTGATTAGATGACTTTAAACCATATTTAAAAAAACATTAGATACTAGATCCTAAAACAAGTGGAAAAAGATCACTGCCTGGTTGTGGTTAATAGATGCAGTCATGATTTCAATCATGCTTTAAGCTAACTGCCAGCAAACAAAAAAGCCTGCAGTATCAGCAATATCCAATATCTATACATTTTGCCATCAGTGTTATGTTTATTATTAAACCCATGCAGGCAGTATTAGAAATAAATCTTAATGACTAAAAAGGATCTAATCCTTTGCTGCATACCTTCAGTTTTACAGTGATGGACGAATAAGATCCAATGGGAAAATAATGATCCTTCCAGCCTCAATAAAAAAAAAAAAGAAAATCAGTAGCTGCAATGTAGGCTTCCACCTCACACTGCACTTCTATTTTGGCTTCTCTCCTCTAGGCTACTTTGAGAATTCTCATCAGTAGGAATACGTCCAACTCTGGCTCTTTCCTTCCCCCCTGAATTACAAATTGGGCAAAGCCAGAGGTAAAACCTTCAGTGCAAAGTCCAGACACTGAGGAACACGTCCCCACATGCCTTCGCTGCTGCAGCTCTGCCCTGCTGCTCCACTGAGGGCAACTCCTGAGCAGAAGCTGCCAAGGCACAGACTAAACTCATTTTCACTAGTTACACATACAACATGCCTATACACCACTTACTAGAAAAATGCTTCCCTCTGAACACTGATACTGATACTTGTAGACCCCTGTACAGAGTTTGTGTTGTGAGCTGAAAGTTAGTGTCTTTCCTACTACAATAAAAAGGGTTTTCACTGGAAAGATGTAAACCAAATCAAATGCACTGTGCTAAATACAGGTGAAGCACAGACATGAGAGATGCTGAGCTATCTTACGTTGGGGTGTGCTGCAAATGCCACGGGGTATTGCTCCTAAGCTTCTGTTGGAGAATAAGGGGCAGGTTTTCAGCATGTGCAAAGTGATGCTGCTCTACTAAGATGCACTAGAATGATGCCTATTTATGCCAGCTAACTGTCTGACTCCTGTGTAAATTCTCTCATCTCAGCAAAATAAGGAAAAGGGGGTAAGGAAGACATAAAGGAAGTTGGATTGGCTATTGGATGGAGGAAAGAAGAGTTGTTCCTCAGAACCAAAAAGTTATAAAGTGCCTGTTTCAACCTCTAGCCTTTCCATGGCAACTACGAGCAGAGTGGAAAACAGCTGTGGGGAGGAGAAGGGAAGGAAAGCTTAAATTTGGATGTTTCAGATCCTCCCCTTTGGAACACACTGAAACCATACCGCAGCTCCTGCAAGGTTCCTATCGGCACACATGATGCAAAGAGGCACAGTAATGAGGGCTTCGCTCTTACTCTGCTGTAGATCTGGCCCGATCCTGCTTTCAGTGACATCAGTGCAAACAAGTGTGACTCCAGGGAAGGTACTCAAAGGATCACAGTCAGCCAAACATACTCTGGGACCTCTAAAATTGGATTTCAACCCACTGCGTTGTAAAATAATCAGTAAGAGCATCTGAATGCCTAAGTATTTGACATTCAGGGCATGTGAGTGTAGAGTGAGTGCAACTTCCACGTTGAGCACGTAGTATAATAAAACATCATATCCTGTTTGCTCCCGTTAATCGCTTTTCTTGCTTCATATTTCTGGCTGCATAAATCACACTTATTTTGCAAACTCACTGAATGCTGAATCGATGCAAGATAGAGAGTTCTCCACATACAGCCGTTTGCTTGCCAAAAGGCTGTGATTTACATCACGGTGGAGTCTGCCCACAGGTGCTACGCAGTTGTGCTCACTTTTCCATAGGTTAACTTACATCTTTCCCCATATTCCACCCTCCCATTCAGGGTGGGAATATTCACATCCATTACAGAAGTAGACAAGCGAGAGCAACCACTCTATATTTTTAAATACAGAATTCCAATTCTGCAGTATATAAAATCTTTAATATGGAGTGTTTCCACCCCAAAGCCATGAGATTTGTATACCAACAAAAGCAATAGTCTTTGTAATACACTATGTTTTATCATTGGGATTAACCTGGGTTTTGGTTTACTGATCCAGCTTCAGAGGACTGAAGTGGAAGAAGTTCAAACATTCCACAGATTCTTCTTCCATCAGCTTTTAAAGCAATTGTGTCTCTCCCCAGCTTCTGTACTTTTTACTTAACAGAATCAACTCCAAAGAATCACTGCCGCCACAAATACTGTGCAAGTGCATTTGGGTTTGAACATAAACACTTATTATTTGTTGGTATACTGCTGCATCCATCATTTTCCAAAGTCTTAAATAATCATAAATAAGAAAATCTGTGCTATTCTTTGGTACATTTCTGTCTGCTTAAAACACAGCTGAACTTTTAAGTTGTACAAACAAAAAATTGCACTTTTTATCTTCTAGAGAGTCTTGCTAGTCCAACAGACTTTCAGCTGAAGGATTCTTTATTATACTCAAACCTTGTCCCATAGGAGTTGCTGCTGTTGCTCAGTTTATGAAGTATCTTAGAGATTTTGCTTGGTCCACAACAGAAAACTCCAATGGTCTTCCTGTTAAAAAAAAAGAAAAAAGTTATGACACTGCAAATAAACAGTAACTTCTAATGATAGACAGAATTGGATTTTGGCCTCACTGTATTATATGTAAGCCAACTATGCGTAGATTTTAAGGTGGGAACAGCTCACTAGGTCATGGAGTTAGTATTACTGAAGCCACCAGATCTCTCCCAAGTATCCCCACAACAAGCCTTATTACTTAACTTGACTAAGACAACTCTTGGAAAACAGCGCCTCATCTTAGTCTCAAGATACCAAGTGATGAAAAATTCCTACTTCCCACTCTAATTTCTTCCACAATTTATCACTTTTTTTGTTAAAAATGTGTCTCACCGTAATGACTTCATTAGTGTAACTCGTGATTTACACCAGCAGGAGATCTAGTCACAAATGGTGATTCATTACACTAATGAAACCAGAGCACTACTAACCCATGATTATTTCTGGCAGCAGCAGAGTAATTTTACCGCTTTAGTTTCATATTAGCATGCAATCTTTCTTTAAACAGCTGTATCGGAAATTCTTATGAAACGCTAAACACAGAATATGATCCTTGTTCATCATCCACAGCTACCAGCCCAAGTTCATTAGTTAACCTGACTTTTTCATTCACACCACTCCACTGACAACAGCTTTTTGCTCTCTGTTCACCTTAAACACAGGCTGCCAAGTCAGACTCACAGTCATACAGCATTTAAGGGCTCAGAACAGTAGCCAGCATCAGAACAGGACACATCCACAACAGCGGGACTGAGACATTCATGATATTCATCATCTCCCTTTTTTTGAAAGATGAGGAGAAGGGAAATGAAGGAGAAGGGAAAGAGGATGCGGTGCTGCCTCTTCTATATCATGAAAAAAAAAAATTCTTCACCTTCCTGCTGAAATTGTGCCACTACAGAGAAAGATCTTAAAGATTTACTGAGATGGAGAGAGAGCACCCAAGAGGGAACATGGCTTTAACTATTGTGATCTACGGCACTCACCAAGAGGCTGGAGACTTGAGTTCTGGTCCCTGCCTCCAGGACTGTTTCAGTATTTTATCCAGTAACTATGTAATATAAAAAATTCTGGCACATGCAGGATAATCAAAAGCACAGCTTAAAGCTGCCTGTGTATGTGTTTGGTGAGAGAAGGGAACTAATACATATAAGAAGAAATCTTTGATGCATACCGTCAAGTGTATGTGCCTGATGTTAGGCAGCAGCTTGAATAGCATGGCAGTCCACGCTGTATCAGTGCACAGCAACACTGGCATGGTACAACTGAGGACTCAAACATTAAAAAGCATCACAAAGTTATGCAGGTAACCGCAATGGTGTTCTTGTGTGGGCACCTTACAATGCTGACTTTAATTGCCTTCAACTGCATCAGCTCTCATAACAATCCATGGCAAATATTCATAACTCGTATTTTCTCACCCTTATGTATATCTATTAAACTTTCCTATCCTGGCAGTACTCCTTTTAATGGTAAGGGGTGTTGTGTTGGTGGCTGGATTTGAAGCACTAATGAGAGCGCTATTGCTCGTTGCTCTCAAATAAGATTCCTCAGCACCTGCAGACTCCAAACACTCTCTAATCCGTGCACAGTGGAGAAAAAGGGTGCATGAGCTGCCAGCAAGAATCTGTCTTTTACTGTGTATTTAGTGAGAGAATGAATGCTGGGATTTTTTTCATTAGCCTAGTTAGTACAGACAACTGATAAATAAAACCCAAAGAGTTCACCTGTCTCTCTCCCTTTTATTACGTAAATATAGCCCCCAAAGCACAGACATGTCTAAGCAGCACATACGGCTAATGTATTCCCATCTCAGCAACATCCTGCCAAGGTATACAGAATTTTTGGCTAGTAAACAGAATCACAGAAAGGTTAAATGATTTGCCTAAGGTCACACAACAGACCTGTGGCTAAAAAAGTCTCCTGAAACCCAGCTGAGCCACTCCCCATGCGGTGAGCCAGAGGCTCTCAAACTTCCTTCCTGGGATACCCACCATCAGCATCGGTCCTGGACATCCCTCCACGAACCACCTACCTCCCGCAGTTCACGTCCCTCGTCCTCCCTCACCTCCGTCTCCCAATTCCCTGCTCGCAGACACCTTCCTCCCTGCCGCGCTCGGCTCCTGCCCCGTTGCTGTGACACCAGCAGGCAGCACGCTACTACCCGGAGCAGCACGCTACTACCCGGAGCTGCTGGGCTTTAATTGTCTATCACTTGTCTGGGTCAATTGCTCACCTTGTTGCTCAGATGAAATCAGGCAGCTAGGTAGTGCTACGTCTGAAAATCTTTATAAATACCATTAACATGTTTACAATTAGGGAAAATGTGTTATAGGCCTTTCTTTGTAATAATTATAAACATTCATATAGGATTTTACTCATTCGGAGCACTAAGCAAATAACTCCCCGGTGTTCCTATGGGATGAGTAGGTCAGCACGTATTCTTACATCCATTTTATGAACAGCAGGAGGTGAGGGAGAGGTGAAATACTTTGCTACCTAGAGGGGACAGTCAGGACTTGAAATGTTCCAGTTTTAAATCCCACATTCATTCCTAGATAGAGGTTTGTCCTTTACAGTGCATGAGAAATCTATCATGGTGCTCCACGCCCTTCTCTCCTACAGGTATTCATGTCTTTTTCTAGGTCAGTCTCCATCTGGAAAAAAGCACATGTCCATTTGACCTCAGCAAAATGGAGAAAGTGGGGCAGCCAAGGCATGGTGTAAGCTTTTCATCCAGGACACCACTGAACAGGGACAAGGCTGCTGCTCCATCCCCAAAAAGAGAGCACGAAAAACAAGACCAGTAATTTATTATATAAACTGTCCCAACGCCCACCGTTGGGACTGCGGCTGTCATATAAAATATCAACAGTAGATGGCACGCGTCTGCTCCTCTTAATCCAGAAGCAAGAATCGGGAACCTGATGCTGGGTTGTCCCATGTCACACTCTGAAGGTCTGGCAAAGCTCAGACACTTACAAATGCACTTTGCTTATTTGGGACCCAAACAGCAACAACGGCAACAATTCACAAACCACAAACCAATCAGATGGTTAAACCGATGAGAGGTTGGCCAGCTGTGTGTTTATTTATGCAGGGCTTTTACTAAGATCACAAGATAAAAAGTGGAAAATATCTTGGCTGCCCATGAACAAGCCCAAGGGGATGACTGCAAATACATGTGAAAGCCTGAACGCTGGCCCCAGATGTTGGAAACAACTTGGTTGCCCTGTTTTGGGTTTTTTTGGGGGTGGTTGTTTTTTTGGCCTCTGTATTGCAGCAGGGTCATTTAGGTGGAAAGTTACAGAGAACTAAGAACTGAAATAAAGTGAGTAGGAGACCAGGAAATTGGACTATAGAGAAATACTAAAGTTCCCTTCTCATCCAGGGAAATAGGAAGAATATTTACCTACAACAGGTAAGTTTCTGTGGGATAGCTGAGTTACAGGTTGCACTACTGTCTATCATGTTACATGTAACTACGTCTATAGATACAGACCTCTATCTATAAACCCTGATAAAGGGGTGATAAAGGGTGAGAAAGCCTACATCTTAGCAAGCTGCAGGATAATCAAAAGAGTCAGAACATTATTTAGGTACTAAAAGACACCTTGCTTGGAAATGGTGGCACAATTTACAGACCTGATGTGAAAATGCAGAGGAAATGGTACTTGAAGTCTAATTAGGAGTAATGCGATGGAAAGTACAGAAAAAGCAAGGATGACTACTACTAATAGCTTCATCTATATTATGTGCACTTACAGCCTCGCAAGAAAGTGGCAGAAACCTCACCAATTTTGTATTTTAAAACTGCATTCACACAGTTAAACAAAAAAGACATTAGAATGGAGCATAAAAGGTCAAAAGTCCCCCACGCAGAGGACTCTGAGCCAGAGAGTCAACTTGCTTCTCTAACGTCTCTATTTCCCTTTCTTTCCCATGGTTCTTTACTAAAAAACCCTTCTCTAAGTGATACTCATTTCCACAGTGTGAGAATCCTACTAGGGATGTCCCTCTGTAGCAGCCTTTGGGGCGTCCTGGCAAAGGACCCTTGTCCACAACATCCTCCAGGACCTGAATCCAAGGTACACGTTGTCAGCGGCTTACACTGCCAACAGTGATACAAACTGGCACTCGGTATTTCTCCAGAGCCAGGGCTCAGTGTCTCCTAGTCATATCCAGCCTCAGAAGAGAAGTGTCACTAAGCCATGGGCAGATATTCACTTGGCAAGTGCAAGAGAGGACAAAAAGTTCTTGAGGGAAAGTTCTGGAGGTGACCATGAGAGCACCTCTCAACCTGGTGCACCCCGATTACTATCAACAGCTACTGAGGGTGGTTTGTGCCCACCCCACTGACTTTGCCAGAAGTGAATTAGGGAAGATTCACACAAACCCTTCTACCAGATCAGCTTTTGAGGCAGAAAACTGCCAGCGGCGGATAAAATACTCGAGCAACAGAGCTAGATCTGGACAAAGACGTTCCATAGTCTAATTGCATGTCTTCTCTGGTTTACAGCTGTCTTGTTTCAGACCACAATATGTTTGCCTAGCACAGTAAAAAGGCATTGCCAGGTCTTAACAAAGAATAAAAAAGTGCCAGGAATCTCCAAAGACAATATCCTCTGAATAAAAACAATACAGGGCAGTCGCATTCTTCCTTGCGCGTTTTGTTTGTAAACAAGCACTATAAATCAGGAAAATTATAGGAGAAGTCAACAATTTTTAAAAATGCAACTTTATATATAAAACCAGCCTATGTTGCAAGCAAGATATTGCCACGGACAAAAACATATGCAATCTCTGTGCAGTGAGATGGAAATCTATTACTTTTATTTTCTGGGCCACTGAACATCCTAGCTGCATGAAAAGATGAACTGTTCTGAGTGTAAAAAAAAAAATAATGTTTCAGTTTGTACAGGCTCTCTCTCACAGCAAAATATTAGCTAATTTCAACATCAGTAGCTTAAACATTACACTCTAAGATAAAACCCAAAAGTATTTTCATACAAACATAGCTAGAAACAGATAATATCCCCAGCCTTCAAACTGTGGCATCCTTCAAGTGGACTGGTACTTACCGCCTGTTACACTTTGCAATTTCATCTAAAAGGAGTTTCCACCGAGGTCGTCCAAGCAAAAGCCTTGAGTTTAAGGCTTGATATTTTTCACCAATTATTTTCTGCAAGAAACAAAAAATTCCATTCTGCCTGATTTGCAGATTGCCTCATATCACCCAGGGCTCCCATTTCTGACACTGGCTGACTTACCGTATCGCTGAGGTGTAAAACCTGAGCACAAGTATCAGACAGTTGTGATTAAAACTGCAGCCATTTCATGCACCAATACCTCTGCTCACTGCCGCTTCAATGGCTCTCCTTGGTGTTCGTTATACATTGTTCCTCGTGCAGCTGCTCATTAATCTCCCCATTACTTTTAAACCAATTTATTTAAGCCATAAAACAATAACCATGCTCCTATTACTCATTCCCTTATTGGCTTTTAATGCTAAGCTGGAAGAAACACTGCTGATGCAAAAGTCGTATTTCTGTCTGAAGTCTTTTTTTTAACTTTGTACAAGTAAGTATTAAGATGACTACGTCTGAAAAAGTAACAAGGGATATCTTACATTTCTCCCTGAGAGCAGTTTGCCAGCTGTTTTGAGCTGCCGTAATGGCAGAAAGCAGCCAAAACCGCTCCCCGGATGGAACCTGACCCATTCCAGCAATGCTAACTCACCAGCATTTTGATAAGGTCAAATGCCCTTCCACTGCAGGGCATTACCCTTCCTTGGTTCCCTGTCCTAATGCGATAGAAAGGCAGAGAGAAGTTACGTCTTCTCCAGGCTCCCATATTCACTCCACTGCTGAACAACCTGAAACATTGCTCACACCAGTGCCAGCACAGAGTCCTGGCTAACTCATCCTCCGCTGGCCGTTTATATTCAAGAGGCATTTGCTGAAGGATGGGCTTGGCTCCCTGTTGTCACGCAGGCATGCTACTTCGGAGCAAAGGGAGCATGAAGCGAAACTGCCCTAATTTTCGTAGCAGTCAGCACTCTGGACTAACATCAGTGAACACAGAAACTGTATGGCAACAGAGAGTTGAGTTTAACTCCCCCTTGAGAAATCAGGAGCAGCATTATGGTTCATGCCAGTTTTGTTCAATAGCCACAAAAGAAAAGTGACTTTAAAGAAGGACTTAAAACAAAGTTGACTTAAATAAATTCTGCTTAAATTGTGTAGCTGCTTGATATACAATATTAGAAAACTTGCTTTGAACTGTCTATTATTACAGCCTTGCTGTGTCATTGCCATGCAGTCCTGCTTTGGGTTTTAATTTTAACCTAACAATTACATACCAGGTTCATCAATTAGGTGTTTTCAAGGACCCCATTTCAATCACCATATGTCATCCAGACATTAAATTTGTGGAGCACTGTTCATAACTACTGCAGCTATCACATCATTGAGACTATTGGATAGTGTTCCTACCAGAGCTGGGAATGTTATGCTGTCTCCACCTGATACCAGGCAGATCAAAATCCTTTGGGCATAGTTTCTCACTGCATTTCATGTTTTGTAGTAATTGTTAGGCTTGGTTCTGGGCCTGCTGCAGTCAATGGAAGGCTTCCAGACACAGCAGGGTAAAAAATCAGGCCTGGGCTCATGTGCTAAATAAAGTAAAATGAAGATCGTAAGTGTAAATTGCTGTGGGAGATGCCAAGAGTTGGGGAATTAGCCCAGCTTTGGGGTTGGTAATACATGACAATCAACAGTTCAGTATAATTTCCAGTCTCGTACATCAAGAAATTTGTAACTTTTGTTTGTATTTGAGGCAAAGAAATCCAAAGCTTTTAAAAAAACACTAGTTTCTCTCAAAATATTTATTTGAAAAGAAGATTTGAGCTTGGAAGCTCCTAGAACTATTCTGTTTTGATTCTTAGCCCAGAAATGATGCAGATTTCCCATCAAACATGGCCAACTGTCTGGTCTGTGGCCTGGCCTGGAAGGACCTCTTTCCTAGAAAAGGAAGATATGGATTTCTGCCCAATTCTGATCAAGTTAAGGCTACTCGACTAGATTCTCTCAATGCTGCGGGGACAGACTTGCTCTCTCATGACCTAGTAATTAATCAGTCACTTGAGTTTATGGCCTCATTTCCTGTTTTTACCATCTGCAGTAATTCCCTTTTGCCTTTGACTGACAGTTTGCATTGTCTACTACCCCAAGGTCTAGTTCAGTTTACAAACAGCATTTAGCCACATACCTGTATTCCATCTGTTTGACTGAGGTACAGCTGGATATTTATATAGTCTGGTCGATTCTCCTGCCAAAGCTGGGAGGATGATAAAAACAACTAGTGAAATAATATCCCTTCTCTTAGTGTAAGCATAAAGTCACTTGTGTCTACTATGCTGAGGGACATGGGTTTCAGCATCAGTGAGGTAAGCTTTTTAATGAGGAAGATATGCTTGCATAGCACCCCTTTGTGAACTTTGGACTGTTGCACATCATGCTGTGTACAAAATATTGTTTTAGGAAGCTACGCTGCTCTTAAAATCCACCCGAAATTGTAAAACCCCCTCCCTTCTTGATCTGTGACTAGCCAAATGGCTAAAGGCCCCTCAGACTCCCCAGCCTGCATGTTCTTCTTCCATCTCATAAATTTCACAGATAAGTGTCCAGATTACTGGTACATGGCAACACTGTGCAATGAAATACTGCTGACAGGCACTCAAACTGTTTTGTGCAGCTCCAAGAATAAATGGAGTTTGGGTCAGGTAGCCCAAGCAGAAGTACTGCTGGAGCTTGCTCGTTTTGAGCAAGGCTGCCTTTCTCTACAGCATGCCAGTTGTGTGGTGTGGACATACTTTGCATTCATTAAGGTGTCAGTCTCCCTCCAAGCCATACCCATTACCTTGTTATGCAACATACAGAGCAGATCTGCAAACCAGCGGAAAGATTCAATGTCCCTGCACACCCAAATGAAGTAGAGTCTTCTGAGCTTGTAGCATTTCCAGCCGTCACTTGAAAATAAAATGTTTGGTTAATTAAAAATTATCATTTAAAAAGGAAACTTTAATTAAGATGCTTTATATTCATTAGCAAAAACATGAATTTCCATTAGAAGCTAGCTGCTAAGTTGTTCTTCATCCTATGATACATCAGACACTGAAATGACCAATGCAGCCTATTAGGATGATACTGAGAATATTAAATCTCTACCACAGACCTAATACCCTTCACAGATACTGTTTCTGCATTAGGAAGTTGTCAGCTATACAGATGATTTGGGCAGCAAATATGGATTCATGCATCATCATCAAACTTTTATTTCAAAGCAATGCAGACATTCTAAGTTCAAGTGCATTATGTCAATTCTTTATTAGGTTTATAAAGCGACCCTAAGAGGAAAATATTGACAAATGCAATAATGTCAGGACTTAATTCTGCCTTTATATGTGAAAAGCTCTGGATGATTATAATTAATACTGTAGTGAAATCACAAAGACCAAATCAAATCAGAGCTCCATTGTGTTAGGGAACTGTGTGATATATTACAGTCCTCAGAAAATGCTGGTGGGTAAAGTGCAGTCATGGCGCAGATTCTACCATTGCACTTAGAAAAACAGGACTCTCGTGTCAGATTTCTAATTCAAATAAAACAAATATAGCAAAAAGGAAGGATTGGGATGGACGGAGAAAGAAAATAGAAGTGAAACAAATCCTGATGATTAATGAGTTCAAATAAAGCACAAATATCCAGGAAGTTTCTTAGTTGGCCAACGCTGTTTTCTGTTGTTTTGATCACTAAAATAATTTTCAAATAGAGAAGGCCGTAATCTGTCAACTTCAAACGCTAGTCCCAGCAGCCAACCCCAGTTGAAAAGTTTCAAGATACATCTCACCATACCCATTGTGCATTATTTCAACCTCTAGTGTTGCCAGCATATCCAGCAAGGGTATAGTATTAATAGATTTACGTAAGTGATGGCTCCAACCACTGTCTTACCTGCCCCTACCCCTAACGTCCACTGTAAGCCTGAGGAACAAGGGTGGTGACATTCTCAGCAGCATATAGAGGCTGAGAACTCACCTTTCGTGTAAAGTCCCCAGAGAGAGAAAAAAGGTGCTTTAAGACTGGGGAGTATAGTGTCTTTCAAGTCCTGATTTCAGCTTTTTATTTGTAAACTGTCAACGTGCAGAGCAGGATTTCCTCCATCTTTTTCTGACTGCCTATACTAAGGCAAGCCCTTAGGAAGGGTCACAATCTGGTCAGATGTGACAAGATAACTATGAGCAGTAGCAAGGAAAATAAGTGCCTTTCACCATAAAAAAGGACAAAAGAAGAGAAAAATGCAAGGCATTTTGTATTGAAATGCTGTAGTTCAGTAACAAACCACCACTCTCAGTGATGAAACACTGCAGCTGGACAAAGAGGCTGGACTGCAAGACTTCACGAAACAAGTCGAGCACAGATTTAAAATAGCACCTCAGACACATATGCTTGGGTCTACCTCCAGCAGGATATATTATGCAGAAAGGTGCAATCCCCCATTACAACCAAATCCACATGTATATAGCACTTCTTGTGTGTTTCTATGTTACCACTGCCAGTAATAACAGCCATTATTTACAGACCCCTCTGCATGAAAGCCACTAGCTTTCCTTAATGGAAGTTATATTTTCTTAAAAATAGGGCATAGCGTTCAATAGTTAAGTGGAGGGACGGGCAGCAGCAGGAATTAAATTGTATACATACAACAGGAACACAAATGAGCAGGAAATAAATGACTACTTCTGATGTCCCCCAGACCAGCACGTCCTTGACACAACAGGACTGGTCCCGCTGCTCTGCAGCGCTGGCATCGTAAGGCAGTTTGCATGTTCACACCTGCCAATTTCTGCTTCTACGGCAGGGCAAAGACAACAGGCAGATCATCCACTAAACTAGTGCTTTGTTGATGTTTAAATACTGAGAAGGGAAGTATGCCAAGACTGTTACTTTTTCCCAGAATCACAGAATGATTCCCCTGTATATTGTACAGTGCACAAGGGAAAGATTGGCTATAAAGGTATGGTAATGTCTGTGCAAGTTCCTACAGCCTCTGATAACAGACTGGCAGAGGCAAATATCTCATTACCTGCCGCCAGCCCATCATGATGATCTGTGACATTTTTGCTAAGCACTGTCAAGCATAATCCATCACAAGGAAAATAGTCATCTTACCTACTGGGGCCCCAGCTTTCAGCAAAAATGTACCCTCTTTTTGAGAGAATGATCAATACACGCTTAGGAAAAGAAAATGAGGGAGCCCAAAATGGTCTTTGAGGGCTGAAGCACTATGAGACGGGGCTGATAATTTTCAGAAACACTCAGCACTGTCAGTTCCAGCCCAGACCAAGGATCGAAGAACTTGCACAGCATCTAAATTCCAGGCTTTAATTTCACTTTGGAGTTAGAGCTGGCCATTGGCATGTTCACCTTAGAACAGATGCTTCAGTTGTGCAATGTAAAACGCTCCCAAAGCCAACTTAGCCTTTCAACACTTCAGGGAAGGTTTGCTGTTTCGGTTGGCTGTTTATACAGTGCCTATGAAACAGGGGTGCTTAACCTGTGACTGGAGCTCTTAGCCAATACTCTAGGAAAAAAAAATAAAATTAAAAAATCTATAGCAACCATAAAAGCAAGCCTATTTCACAGAGTGTAAGATTTGGTGGGAACCATGTTGCCAATGTGACAGAGAAACAAGAGGTGAAAGGTTTGGTCTGAGTAGAATGTCAAAGGCTTCAAATTAAAAAAAAAAAAAAAAAGAAAAGAAAAGAAAAGAGAGGAACAACAACAAAAAAGAAAAACTCATACCTAAAACTTAAACTTTTCAAATGGAGTTAAACATCTGAATGGTACCTGAATCCAAGTTGATCCCTTTCCTTTAAAACCATAAGTTTACACATTTACAGAAGTCAAACAGACCAGGAGACCCGTCCCTGTATTTCCAGCAGAAAGACTGTCACAACTTCCTGCCTCTCAAAAACTCACTATCATAGCCCATAGCCTCTTCTAAGCTGGGACTAGGGGAACAAGTCTAGCTGAAGAGCTGTGACTACATTAATCCCAGGCTAGGCTGGTGGCAGGATATAATGGCTAGTGACACCGCCCCAGTTCAGGTGCATTGCTGGTACAACTCTGCCACAACTTTGGGTTACAAAGCCTGTATGAGAGGATTTATGTTCTTCAGGGGACATCCCAGTCCTCCACCTCTCTCCAAGGAATCATTCACTTATGTTACGCTAACGGAAGTTTTTAAATACTCTGAAAGTCTTTCTGACATGCACTACTATGGTAAATTGGGGGGAAATGGCTTTAAAAGGCTTAAGCTCACTTACAGCAGTGTGTTGAGTACTGATGCAAATGGTGTAACTCCAATACCTCCAGCCACACAGATGCTGACCTCATAGTTCAGGGATTCCTCAAAGGGACTTCCAAAAGGTCCATCCACATACAGTCTGCAGGAAAAGCAAAAAGAACACTTTTAGAGAAAGCTGCTAAAATCAGAGAGAGGAAAAGGAAAGTGAGCTGGAATTAAAACCCTACAAAGAATTTGTTTCAAGTTTTTAATGGTCTTAGGATGCAGAATGTGAAAATCCTTCTCCTGGAAAGCTTTATGTGGAGAGAAACTAATGTACAGGTGGTATGAAAAACTGTTCTGTAAAATCTCTTGGCACATTCCATGATTAGACAAGCTATTTTTTAATCCAACAAGTGGAGATGACTAAATTATGACTGCCCTTTGTGTCTGGTATTAGAGGGTAAATAAAGTGCTGCACAGGAAACAATAACAACTTGGTTGGTCACACACAGGAATAAAGAGTTTGGCTAGGCTTGCCTAGGAGCTTCATCTCTTGAACATCAGAAACAGCTGAGATGGACAAATGGTTAAAAAAATCTATTGTTCCTGGTTTCTCATAATGTTTTTCAAGGGCCTCCACGGAATAAATGAGGTGACACATATCCATCCTGCAATGTGCAAAAGGAACAAATTAACATCTGTCTACTCCTTCACTTCATGTCCAGACCCTTAAGAATGTGATCTCTCCCAATCATACAGGATATTTGAAGAGGGAGAAAAATCGCTCAGTTGTACCCCTTTGACTCATGCCTCTAATTAGTATAACAGTTTTGTCCACCGATTTTGTTTAGGAGACTAAGTCCCATTTCCAACCCATTTTGAGTATTTCAGATACTGCTAGAAAGCCAGTTGACTATAATTTAAGAATGGGCTTTTAGGCATCTTCAAAAGTTTGACTTCCAAATCTTTCCTACACTGCTGAAAGTGTGACCAAGGTCATCCATAGATAGCACAAAATTTATGGGCTGTAAGATCTCCATTAAGATTTATGTACCCCCTATTCTTCCTATAGAATAACAACTGCATATCTTACTTCAGTAACAGATTCACCTTTAGAAACTATTATAAAGAGAACTTGAACAGTACATTTAGCCAAGGTCCACTCTGTGTATGAGTGGCTCACTGGATCACCACGTTAGGTGACCGGTGAATACAGCAAAGTGTGGTGGGACCAGCACTACGTTCAGCAGCTCAGTGACTAGGTATGTGCTCACAGCTAGGCTGAGATCAACCTTTGGCCTGAGTCCGCAACAAAGCTCCAACATATATTAGTTTTGTACATGCACATACTGGTACTTTTACGCAACTAAGCTACACATACTCTACATCTAATGAAAGGGCATAAGCTTCTCCTTTACAACATCAGCCAGAGAATTAAAGGCAGAGGAGATGTCTCTTTTCCCACACAAAGTCTTCCAATCCTCATCTGATTCTTTCCTTTTGAGGGCTGGATCTTAGCCATAACTTAAGATCTCAGTCTGATCTCATTTCTTTTAGTTTTGTGGTCTGACCCTTGGCATCTTACCAGTCAAGACAACGTCTTGACTCGGTGTCTTTGGCCGATATGGTCCTTTCTAGGAAATTTCTTCCGGACCTCTGCTATTGCTGAGATCTTGATGCCTCATATGTTAAGCTCATTCTTCTACAGTGTCTTATTTATACACAGATAAGTACCTACTTTCTGATGGATCTGGAGGCAAACAGGCTGATCCTTACTATGCCCTGTCTTATAAACTCCCTTCTTGGCTCTTGGTGTCTTACCTGGAGAGAAAGGGAGAAAACACTGGGCCAGCCACAGCCATCATCAGCAGGCATTAGAAGTGCTGGCAGTAGATGTTTCATCACTGATATTCATAACTAAGCAATCTGCAACCTAAATAGGCTTATTCTTATTTCTGTCTTTATATTCTGAAGTCACTACAGTATTCTACAAACGTTCTCTTGGAGAATCTCAAAGCTTTTCAATGTCAGGTATGTTAGTTCCAGCATGATGAGAATACTAGAAAAACAACTTTACTCCTTACTTAGGACAGATAAATTCTTTTGTACAACGGGGCCAAGAAAAACTTAACTGGACATGTGCATACAATATAACCAGAACTTTAAGTATCTTCTCATTAAGTGTCTCCTGTTATATAACAATTTATACCCCATTTGCTTAACAAGGGTTTATTTTCCACTAGTGAAATTATACCACTGCTGGTGCAGAGTGCAGCAGCAGCTGCTTTAAAAGATCTTCTGAACATTGACTGAGGAGGTAAAGGAGCATCTCTTATTTAAATAAGCAACAGGGGAAATGTAGAGAAGCAGGTCATTACTCTGAAATGAATCTGGTCCAGGGGACGTTTTGAAAGAAGTCCACAAATGTTATGGGTCTCAGATGCGTATCTCAACAGAGATCTAATTTCAGGATATCAGTGTGGGACAAAAAGAAAAAAAAAATACTGGCTAACGAAGACCAGCAACTGAGGTCCACTGTCATTCCTGGCATACCTCTTATACATATGTTACCCTAATCAGATCCTGCCTAGCTGGTGAAATCTGGAGAATTGCTCCTCAAGGTATGAAGGGCGTAAGCACAGGCCTGAGGGAAATTCCTTGCATTTTGCACAAGCAGCACTAACTTTCATTTGGATATACAGACTTAAAGACAACATTCTGGGGGGAAAGCACAAGCAAGCAAAACAACAGCAAACTAGCAAAGGAGATTTTTCCAGAAATTACCACAGTGAATGTGACAATAGTCATATACTGCAGGGGTGCCTCTTGGCAGAACTACACTTAAGCCTATTTGAGGACTATCTATCTGAAGTATGTATATATGTCTGATCTCAGAAGGGATGAAGCAATTTCTGTGAAGTCTGAGTGCCACTGAATACCACTGACATGATCAGGAGTTGAAACATGCAAAACTAGATCTGTTCACTGCAAACCAGTCAAGCATGGTGCATAATTCCATGCCAGAAATTCAAGAAACAACCTTCAATTAAATATGTATTTTGGTCAGATTGCTCCAGTTTGTGGCCCATTAGCCCCATCTGGCCTGCAAAATATTTCTATCTGCCCACTGTGTCTTCCTCTGAGGGAGTGAGGAGCAGTTGTTTGGACAGCAAATGGAGTCAGAGAAGCCAAGAGTCTCCTGCTGTGCCTGCATGTGGTCCAGCACAGAACAGCCAGAAGTCACTGCTTCCAAGTGTGACAAAGAGAAATGGGGAATAAGCTGGAGAAATACTGCTACTGCATTAACCCACTCCACAAGACTGCCTGAAAAGACTGATTCCAAAGATAACATGATCTCCCTGGAAGATTTTGTTGGATGTCATAAACACACACTGTTTAATCCCATTTTACTATGGGGATAATTTATAACTAAAAAAAAAAATGTGGCTCTGATGCCTTGATGGAAGTGGTCATTTAGGAATTGATCCTTTGTTCAAGTCAGTGGAAGAAAGAAACCTCCTGATGCCATATCAAACAGCGCAGCGATGAACAGAGCAGCAATTCAGTCATGGGCTCTTGCAGAGATTATGCAACTTTCACTTCCTGTCAACATGTTCCTCCTTTCATTTGGTGGTACTGAGAAGTTCTGCATAAAAGCCGTTCATTATTGCAAACGAAATATCGCAGCGTTCAATAAAGAGACAGACAAGCCAAGGGGGGTAAGATGACTTTTTGTTTCTTGGGTTGTGCCCCAGATATATCACACTACCATGCTATGCTCTCCCATACCCCCAGCTTTAATTTAATTAAGATGAAGGAAGGGAATGGAATCTTACTAAAAGTTTAGAAATTCCCCCTTCAGGCAAACGTATTCCAATAACGAGTTGTTCTCTTCACTTGTATTCATTTCTAATCTTAGGAGTGCTCTCAGTTACTCTGGCACAATTTCTTAGCTCACAAACAGAAAAAAAGCTCCTCAAAACAGAATATATCACAAAAAATACCACAGCGCATTATTAAAAAGCATCTTACAGATAGCTGGTGAACATATTTTCTATTTAAAGCCCACTTACATTCTACAGTACAGTGGTACAGAAATATCCCAGCAAGCACCAAGACAGCTTGTTCCAGCACTGGGCAATGCAACTGCACCAACATGGGGCTGTCCCTGAACCAAGGGACACTGTCTCAGGGACACAGCGCGCTGTACTGCTCTTAAGACCCAAGTTATTATCTTCCATAAGGAATTGCATAGTGATGTGTGGAGACACCTGCTCACACCTCTGTCGGACTTGGACCTCAGTGTCATGCTTTACTTTGGGGTGTAGGTGCCGTTACAAAAGTTTAATGCTTATATTTTACTTCACTACCCAGCTGTAAATGCTGATACTACATTTTTTTCCAGGCTCTTTGGGAGCTACTGTGAGACATTATCTGGGAAATTAGTGGAATAACAGATGGATAGGGGAGTTAATTCAAGAGCTTGCAGGAAATTTTAATTAAAGATGTATCAGCATTTGCAAGCTAAATAAAATGCTTGGATACAAAGTACTGCATAGAGCACAGAAGTCCTAGTCTGACTGAAGTTTGTGGCAAAACTCTTACCAATGTCAACAGAGTAAGGATTTCACCCAGCAGTATGAGATTTTATAACCTTGGAGCAGTATTCAGTCTGTTACAAAGACCTAGGTGTAGGTATCTTTGTGTGAGCATACTAAGTCTCTGATGCAGTCAAAAGAGATGCAGCCAATACAGTTAATGGAGCCTAGAGAGAGATTTGGGACGTGATGAATTGCTCTCTATGTCTACTGACTGTGCTGACTCAACTCAATAGGACCTTACAGATCAGTGTCCCTCTGGAAGGGCAGCTGAAGGCCAAGCAGAACTGAAGTGGCATGAAGCACCTAACCTGAGAGACCTGAATCCAGACCTAGATATCTACTGAGATAACTGGAGCTTTGATACCTAGCTCACACACAGACACCTACATTTAGATGTCTTCAGCTGGAGCTGAATCCCTCCCCTGATTCCCTATTCAAAGCCCATGTCATTGACTTCAATAGGTTTTGGATAAAGTTCTCCAAAATCACAGTAAAATCGACTAAACAACCCTCCTCCCACGCTCGTTCTTAACTTGTCCTACCAACACCACAGCTCAGTACTGCCATGATAGATACAGCCTGAGAACTCCAAGGAACTGACTGTCTGATGGCTGAAACAGTCTCCTTACGCTCTTCTGCTGCTGTAGTTCTTATGCACCAGAGAGATGCCATCACCTCCCTCTGATAGCCCACAACACCAGCCTCCACCCCCACGCGATAAATATTCAAACAAGTGCCTTCATGTTCCTCCCACACTGCCCTTCATGCCTGGGAGGAAATGTCTGTAAACATCTGCACAGCTATTTCATTATTTTCCCTTCAAATTCTTTCTTAAGACTTCTCTTTCCTCTCATATGTAAAAAACCAATAAACCAGAAGTTGACAGTAGTTAGGCTGCCGATGTGCTCGCCGTAGCTCAGTCATATTCTGGCCCAGTACCATCTCACTGCTTCCCTGAATTTTGCTGTCTGATTGTATCCATCTGTTGTCTCCTGTTCTTCTAGTTTGAGTTGGTTTGGTCAGGACAGTCTCTCTGCTGTGTGACTGTGTGTATCAGGATGGCTTCCTGATGCACAACTGTTTCCTCAGGGCACTAGGATAATACACATAAGCAAAGAATTACTGGAAACCATCCAATTCTGAAACTTAGATCAGAGGCAATCTTTCATATGGTAGGCTTGCAGAAAGCAAAACTGGCTACAGAAGTGCTCTGGACCACTTTGGAGTCCAAGGCTCAATTCACAGTTTTCAGTAAAAACCTAGCTACAACGAATTACATGATTTTATTTTTCAAAGGAGCTGTACTTACTACTATCAAAGATTTTCAAGTATTTTCTGCACCAAAAATCAAGACAGTTACTACATCTTTTGAAGTCAACATATGACACTTTATGTCATTATTTAAACCTCAATTAGTAAGTATACACTCTGACACTATTTTTCCAGAGGGCTTGTGATTATTGACAGCATTTCAGTACCAACAGTCTTTTACAGACGAAGAACCACCACTGAACAAAGCACATCACCCTTGGTTTGTATGGATTTCCGAAACTACAAAGGCTTTCAAGGTTTAAAAGTGTAACAAAATGTGACATCTGGCATGTGAGATCAGAGATTCCCATGTGTTCTCCTGACATTGTGAAAGATGATGTTTTCATTAAAGAAAACGGCAGTCCCTTAGACAAGTAAGCTCGCAAAACCCAGTGGGTCCAATTAACTTTATATACTATTTTGCGCAAGATTGCAAAGTGTTATGATTCTAATTCAGATTTCATTAGGCATCCTCTCCTTTTTTTAACAGCTTGAGTTTAATCTCTGATTGTTTATTCACATTTTTTCCTTTCAACTTCAAACATACTCTTACAATATATATTACAGTTTGTAGAAGTTTCCTTCTCTCTTCTACAGAAGTTGCTTTCTTTATCTGTTAATGAAACATCCAATTACAACAACATAGATGGCTGGCTCAAAACCCTATAGAATCAATTAGCATCAGATTTTCTACTCATAGAAACATGCCAAATTATTATTATTTTTAAAATTCTGCAAAAGCCATTGGTTTTAGCACATCTTAGTTCCATTTATTTCTCCCTGGTTGGGCAAAACAAAATGAAATCACCTGTTCTTCCACTTATTATACTCTCAAGGGCCCAGAGACGACTGAAGAAGAATTTCCATTTCTACAACATCCTTACCAAGAGAATATATGTTGAAGGCATGATGACAAGGGCAAGAAAGTGGAAAAGCAGAGCAGGCTCCTGCATTTTCATGGATAAGGCTCCTTCTGTAAACCCTGAACTGAGATCCATGGTTTTCTGAGACACAGCGCAGGTTCAAGGAGAAGATCCCACTGGAGTAGACTGGAACACTACAGCAGCAAAAGTTGTACAACTACCTATGGGGGAGCTGGACTTGTAAGAGGAAAGAGGAGGATGGTAGAGGAGGAGAAAATAACCTCATAACTATAACTGAAAGTTTAAAAAAAAGCGTGGAGATTGAACTTCCACTGAAGGCAACAGAAAATAGACTTGCACAAATGACAGACACCCTTGTAAGCATGGCTCTTTCTTGTTCAGGACTCCTACAGCAATCTGAAGGCAATCTCTCAGACCAAGTAAATTTTCCTCAGAATTGAACAGAAGTGTTTACATATTGCCCAAAGTATTTATGGAGAACCCGTATTTCTTATTACTCATTGCTGACTATCACAGGAGAGAAGCAACAGTTTAAACCACTCGCTTACTTCATTAAAAAGGTCTGTAAAACCACTACAAGAACTACAATCAAGTATAATTATGTATTCAGACAACTTTGTTCTCTGAAAGCACACATATTTTCTATACAGAATTCTTGGGTCAATATTCTTAATCAACATTGTATTAATTCTTCTCCATGGCAGCCTTTTTACTGTCATTTTTATAAAATGTTTCCAAAATGTATTCCTTTGATTAAAGATCACACATGATTTAATTTTATTGTAACAAGAAAACCGACTTTCCACTTATTTCCTTACCAATTACAGTATCTATTTTGTGAAGTGCCTTGACTCTCTGTAAACTTGTCTCCTATCAATTTTGCCCCAGCTAATAAAGTAAAATAAAAAGAAGAGTATTTGTAATGAATGTGCCACCTATTGTAACTCATCTTTTGAAAATTTAGTTTGTTACATCATTAAGTGATAAGACTTATTACTTAATAAGGAAAGCCTGACAGTTAGTACATATACGAGATGCAGTAGTCCCCCAGCCCTGGCAGCTGCTTTGCACTTACAAATATACTCAGGGGGTGTATTATACCAAAGGTCAAAACACTTTTTTTGATAGAGTAGGCTGGGGGAAAAAGACCATCACTCTAACTAGACATCCACACTGCCGGTAGGTTTTCCCAGTCAAGCTCCAATACACCTTAGGGCTGGGGAAAGAAAAGTTGGCACCAGCTGACAAATCCCAAGGATGACAAGTGCCGAAATTAAAATCCTAGCTATGTATCTGCAGAAACAAAAGGGGAAGAAAGAAGCAGCTGACTAGAGTGCTGGAAGATATAGTTGGTAGCAGATCAATCTGAAGACAAGGCCAGGCAAACCACGATCCCCTCCAAAGGCAGCCCACTCAGGCTCCTTGGTCTAGATTAAGTACAGATGAAGAATTCAAAATGAAGAGAATAAGAAGAAAGAACAAAGAAGGACAAATCTCAACAAATTCTGCAGTTGGAATGAAGTACTTAATCCTGCAGTAAAATGGGATCCTCAAACCGAAGCACAAATATGCTGCCTAAAATGTAATAAACCCCCAAGAAAAATTTGCCATGTCTCACTGCTGTCTCTTTTCTGTCTTAGGGTGTCCCTTGGGTAAGCAAAGTGACTTAGTCCAGTCACAAGCCCATCTTTTCTCTGGAGAACTCTCTTTGTAAGGAAATGTTTCTCACAGCTACACTTCCTTTAAGGAAAGATGCTCTCCATGAACCTTACATCCTATACACGCCAGTGAATGTGCCTACAGGAGTAGGTTTCCTTCAGGGCAGCTTTATGAAGCAAGTAATTACTGGTTTGGGGGTCTGCAAAACACCGTTGCTTGAACTTAGCTGCCAGGAAGCCTAGAAAGAAATTCTCTACATATTGCTCTGACAGTTGAGGAGTAAGGTCTGCAAGATAATGAATGATAAGGCAGCTTCAGATGGCTTCCAGATGTTCAGTGATGGTCAGACAAGCTCATTTCCTTAGGCAGACAGTCTCTTGTCCGGAAAGGGATATGGAAAAATGGCAAGGCCAAAATGGAAAGAAAGAATACCTGCTGAACACTAGAGTGAACCATACACAGTTGCAGCAAAATGGCAGATTAAGGATGAGATCACCCAACTTGGAGAAATAATTTCTGAAGTCAACATTAGCCTATAGAAGAGTCTGCGTATAGATCCACGGGCAGAAGCTTATCAAGCTACCAGAGAATAGACTGCATTACATCATAGATGAGCTCAATGCAGCCCTGACTAACTTGACCTCTTCATTGTTTTTCTCTGAAAATGCTCCAACTTCTTATTTCAAGTTCTGGTTTTTAGAGTGAACGGCCCATTATCGTCTGCAGTGTTCAAATTTCAGCCCTGCCAAGGCTGTATATAATGGCATCATAATTCATAGGTGGTGCTGTCATCATTACTACCTTTCTAGACATACAAAGATGCCTTTGTACAGCCCTCTGGCCTCTTGTGTTATTCAAAATAAAGAATTTTTCATCCTTTGAATTTTTAAATTCCTTCAAGCTCTTACCTTTCTATGCTGTAAGAGTATCCATGATACCAGAAAGAGTTTTTAGTGTTTCTATGAGTTTTAAGAATCTGAGAGAGAACAGGTGACCCTGAACGAGACAGATGAGCAAAGCGACCTGGTGAGAGACAGAGAGGGGACTAGTGTTTAAGTAAGTACTTCAAATATATCATTCCTCTCACAACCCTTCCCACCCCTACTTTTCATGAATATCCTGAGGGTTACAACCCACAGGGCGTGAAACACTGCTGTAGGGCAAGGTGACTATAAGGCACTGAAGAGAAGAGAGGCTGGACCTCACAGCAGAATGCATCTGGCACAGAGTCAGGGTCTAAGACAAGGGAGCTTCTCCTGTAGGTCCAATACCAGATCCTATTGACCAGGCCCCCTGAAGTTGTTCCAGGTACAGAGAAACCCCACTGTGTGTGACTGGTCTTGTCATTCTACAGAGACACAGCAAATCTTGACTTGTGACACTTCCTAAGAAAATCAGTGTCCTGCAGCTCCACCCTGGTCAGGCTGATCCCCGTCATGTTCACTGTCATTGTGAAATGCAGATCACAGGCCTGTGCCTCAGGTCTGACCTCAAATGCCAGTTTTGATCCGTCAGAGAGGAGAGAAGTCCGGCCTTTTAATCCCATCTCCCTCATGCTGATCCAAATCATCTTCCTCTTCTTCCACCCACCTCCTGAAATTTGCCAGATCATTGAGAAATTTCAATCCATCTGCTCTGAAATATACTATCCTCCCTGGTCCAATATCATCCGAGGATTTAATTAACTTGGTGTTTACATCTCCCTCCTTGCCATTCATTATTTGATATATTGAAAAGAACAAGTCCCAAGACGAATTGCTGCATATTTGATACCTCACCCCTTTTAAAACTGTCTGCTTAAGAACTATTTGCTGCTTGCCACCTGTCAGCACTGACTTTTTCTTTTTTTCTTTTAATACACTGTGCTGTATTCTTATTTAGACAATACTCTGCTAAACTGTCTATAGAAAAAAACCCAAACTGATTCCAGGACGAAACAAATGGCATAGATGCCACTGAATTCCATGATATGAGGATTTAGTTCTGCAGGACTGAAAGGTATATTATCAAGCAGATATCCACTATACAAGTGGAGATATATACCAAGTCTACTTTTTACTATTAATCCTGCTGTTGTATCTAGATTGCAAGTAAATACACCAGGACATGGGCAGTACACAATGGATGAAATCTCAGTGCTCTAGGTTCTGTGTATCTACCAAACCTCATTTTTTGAAGAGGTCACTCTGTATCCATGAGCTGTGATCAGTGGTTTAGGTGTTCCACATACCATTTACTTTCCGTTTAAGGGTTCCCTTAACAATTGTAATTTAAACAAATTGTAAAGTAAAAATCGGACTGACAGGTGAGTACTTTCTGGTTGTTCCTTTCTGATATTCTGAAAACTGCATTTATGTTCTTCCTAACGGTCGCATTCATCAACCATTTGCTAAACCGCCACCACGTGTTTCTAATGTTACTACTGCTACATCTATTGTGGAAGTGCCCAAAGGTCCCTAATCAAAAGGTACCTTCCCCCCTGGGGTAGGAACTTTATAAAGAGGAAGAATGAATGCAGCAGCTTGGGTGCTGTGCTGGATCCAACCCACTCTCTGCCATACCCTCCTTAGGAGAACTTGGGCAAGCCAGTTTAGCATCGTGAGACAGCATCTACCTCTTAGACAGGAATAGTTATATTTCTCAAACAGAGAAGAGCATTTCAGCAAATACTTCATTAAAAGTCTGTGGGGCCCATAGATATATCTATAACGGTGGTCATTAAACCCCACCACTATATGGATCACAGTCCTTAATGAGCAAATAAAAGGAAAGGAAGGACAACGTTACACAAAGGAGTGTTTCTAGAGATTCGTTGTTTTACCATTTCCGTCTGTCCAACTGATGGCTTTTATCTGCAGACCTGACTGATGCACAGTTTAAAAAAGGGTAAGCGACAGCTTCACATCTCATTGGAGAAGTCTTGCCAAGACAAACTAGTGAAAGAAAGGGTAAAAATGACTGTGGACACAGGCACCAGCCCTGTTATTTCCTTGTTAATTCTATTTCATCAGTTTGGTTAACCTTACATGACAGTGTTCAAATACTTGAGTGCACAGGGTTTTTTTACCACCCGTGACCCAATGACAATAAAACCATACATGATTTAGAAGCAATTCTGATATATTTTTTTTTCTGTGAACAAGTTTTATGGTGCAATGTCCCTTGAACTTTCATCCTCCAAGGGACCTTCAGGGCAGAGAAAAACAGACCCCAGACTCAGCAAAATCAAGACACCCTTTTTGTTTTTTAATAGCTGCTAAATATTTCAGTCATGAGTCTTCTCCTTGGATATCATAAGAAGGATGGAACAGGGGAACGAGCCAAATTGAATTGGCTCTTAATTGCCAAAACATTTCCACACAGTGCAGATGCTATTCACTGGTGCTAGAATCTGAGCGCAGGGCCAAAGAACTAACAACAAAGTTAATTCAATGAGGAGGGTTCATCTCACCACATATAGCTCGCATAGCCAATGCAGAGATAAATGGATTTCTTAAGCTCCAGTGATGCTTTAGAGTTGCTTGCAGCCAACCTGCTCTATTTTGCTGTCATATGGCTTGAGAGAACCAGCTCAAATTCCAGTAACGGCTGTTTGCACCAATCCCTTAAAGTGGATTCCTTAACTGTAGCGCAAATCTGCACCAAGAAAAAGAAAAGCTAACCACCAACGACTACACAGCTA
Organism: Haliaeetus albicilla; assembly: GCF_947461875.1. NCBI lineage: Eukaryota > Metazoa > Chordata > Aves > Accipitriformes > Accipitridae > Haliaeetus > Haliaeetus albicilla. The sequence continues at coordinate 18,975,024 of NC_091502.1, read as the reverse complement.
GTTATTGCGATCTAATAACGTGAAGGCAAAATGCATATAGACACACACAAAAATGCATTCAGACAGCAAAGCGCTGCTGCAGATGGGGCAGGGAAAGCTAGAAAAGTTCCCCGTCTCAGAAGTGCTGCTTGTGCTGAATCTGAAAGAGGGAAGCAGGGGCTGAGCCCCAGGGGACAGCCCTTCTGCTGCACTGAGAGCTTGGAATTAAGATGCTCAAGTGCGTACTAATGGCACCACGGGTGAAAGAAGCCTTGGAGACGCCGAACTCGCAGCCTGTTTTCTCCTGGGGACACAGCAATCCGCAAATAAATTAGCAAGACATTCCTTAAACCCTCCTCCCCAGCGCAAGACAGAAGGAGCTCAAGTTGCCCATCAATACCAGCGCTGCTTGCCTGTCACACAAGAGCAGCGCCCAGAGGCTCTCATTACAATCAGAGCCCTATGCAGCTGAACAAGCTCATTATATTTTGCTCTGCTGATCCCATAAGGCAAACCTGTTCTTTTGAATTACGGTATCCTCCTGCATGTAATGTGTGGACTGTGCACAAAACAGAAAGCTACATCTGTCTTTTCTTCCTTCCCACTCTCCTTCCCTCCCTCCCTCCATCCTCCTGCTCAGACCACACAATATTCAGCATCACCGCTCCCTTCCAAGCTATTCAGAAACCAGACTTATCTTAAGAGTTTTTTCTTTTTCTTCAGTTCTCTAGCAAGCTTGACATATGTGAGCTGAAGCAAAATTTCATGTTGTCTCCTTGAAACAAAACAGGGTCAACAAAGAGGCTGGCACGTAATGTTTGTCCTTCACAGAAAGTTTGCTCTTTCTTGATGGCAAGCAGCATAGCATTTCACTTGGACATAACTGAAATACGTAACCAGTGACTTTTACACTCTTCAGATCAGCTGTGATCCTTCAGGAGAGCAGCCCCTGCCCTTCCCACTCAGACACATTGGCACAGCCCATGAATTGCCTACTATATCACCCTAACTAACGGATTTTGGTACTTTCTAGTCTTTCTTGCAGCTTATACTAGAAAATAATGGAAAGCATGAGCTCGGTTCACAACTCTGCCAGATTTCATCTTATACCAGCTTAAATGAAGTGCCAGGTTCCTAGATTTAAGCAGAGTGAGTGGGATCTCTCCAACACACTTCAAACTCTTACTGATGAAGCAATTAGCTGAAATCCTAGAACTGCTTCCATTGAAAACTGCAGTGACAGGAGATACTCTAGGTATGTTATTAAGATCTCAGAGTTTCATCTTCACAGTGCCCAAATGCCCAGAACATCAGGTTTATGACTCCCTCACAGGATAACATTACATCTACATGATTTGCCTCATACAAACTGAAAATACATCTGGGGATGAAGCACAAGGAAATGTATGGCCCAGTTCTGCCACCATTTATTTGGCCTTGCTCTGGTAACAACAGTCCCATGTGATGGAGAAATTGTCACCAACCACTTCCATTGCTCTATTCTCCCTAACAACATAGAAAGTATGGCACAAAAAATAAACTACAAATAGCTTTCAAAGTCTTTTGAGAGGGGATGCAAATACCTTTATTTTGGAGAAAACACTGGAAATAAATGCCCGCATTTCAAATATTGTTTAGGAAGCTTCAGCTATCCATGCAAAAAAAGGACAATTTAATCTATTTTAAGACCTTCAGAATTGGTTTAGCAAAGGGAAATCAATATAATAAAGAAATTCAATCTTTTACGGTGATTTGTCTAAAAGAGGAAGTAATTGTACCTTAACCATTAGAAATCACCAACAGTAATGTATCTAAAGAACTATCTTAAGCCTTAAAGACATGGCATACAGCGAAGGGAAGTACAAAGCTATAATATCCTTAGGTAACATCATGATGCACCATGCAGAGGAAAGCAAGACCCCGGTCCTCAGAAGTGCTCAGGCATTTGGCTTTCGTTAGACACTTCTGAGTACTTTTTGAAACCAGAGAGGATGCAGAGAACACTTACACTGACAACTCTGTAGGCTGTAGTATAGGTTACTGTTTCCATACTGGTCAAGTGGATTTGAGGTAGGAGGATTGACCCTGCTCCCATGTGTTTTTTTGAACTATGCAGCAGTTTTGCCTTACAAGCTCCCAGAGGACTGAGGCAAGTTCCTTGCAGAGTTTGGTTCTAAATGAGTTTCAACCATGCACAAACTTAATTTAAACCTCGTATTACAAAGATACCTTGACAGCAATGGATAATTAAGTCATAAAGTGTTACATGAAAGCTATTAGGCTCTAAAGCAAATGATTTTAGTATCTTTTCTTTCTGGTCAGTGCGTATAACACAGCTTCTCTCATTGCTTTGGGGGCAGAAAAAATGTCACTACATTCATGACACCAAAGAAAAGCATTGCTAGTCACCTCACTCGACACATGTAATGCCTCACTTTAGGTGCAGATGCTTAGACTGGTAATTTTCTGTCAAATCTGTGACTCACAAAAATCTTCTACTAAAAAACAACAACCAGGAACTCTGAATATCACCCAATTTATCTTCACCATCCAACAACTCAGTACATATCTTCTATTCAAACAGCTTTTGTGTTAGGACTTATCTACTTTACTCTCTAATTCTGCTCATGAACAGCCTCAGCTAGCTGATTAGGCAACACTCAGAAAGGATTTGGCAGCTAATATCATGGGCCGTCGCTGTTCTGCAGCTGCTAAAATGTTTTCCAGCTGCTAGCTGTCTGGCCGTTCAAAAGCACTTGTGATTCTTACAAACCACTTGACGTGGTTGTAGAAGAACTTTCCTTGGGGCTAGGCTTGCCCTACTGGGCACAATCTCCCAGCATCCAACTCCCGTCCCCATGATTGAGGATAATTAACATCTGGAATAACATACTATAGGATGAGATGGATTTTCTACCACTGCCAGTTTTTAAGACTTGATAGTTGCTTCTGAGCTAAGCTCTAGCATAGATACTGAGACATCTTCCTTCATGAAATGGGGTTGGTGTATGTGTTTACTTGGGGGTGCTCAACTCAGGGTGGTCCAGTTGGCATCCCACAGCCCAGATCTCCTATCCATTTCTCCAAAGAGACAGGGGATGGCTGTTTAGATCAACATGGGCCTCTGCTGCCCCTTTAAGCACCTAAAGCTTAAAGCCCAAATTGTTGCATGAAAAAGAAATGTGATGTGTCTCCCCCACGTGCTCCCCTCTGCTTTTACACAGAGCATACACTTGCTCTGCTACCCCAGGGGCAGCAGCAGCGTATGCTGTTTTCTGTGGCATTAAGCAGCATGAAGAGGGACTTGTGGTACAGCTGAGACACTTATCTAACAGTTTACCTGCTTCTTCAAACCTTGTTTTGGGAAGGACCAGAACAGCAATGAGTGCTGCTAAATTTCTGCCCTCCTTAGAGACCAGTAAATACAGTTTTTGCTTATGTCTTACATGAAATATAAAGGATGACATGGTAGGCAACTCCTTTTTCCCTCCTGGTTTCTTTCATGTATTTAGAGGCATAATATTGTCCATTTTCCCCTTTATTGTAGCTGTAAACTTTCTTTTCTCCCTTTTTCACTAACACTTACTAATAAAACACCAACAAAAGATGCTGCCTCCTTTAACAGGTTCTATGAAAAAAAACAGCCTCCAGGGTCCCTCACTGAAAGCATGGGGACAAAAATTAAATTGCTGATGTGCAGGTAGGAGTATAGGAGTGAATGAATGATGCTGTTCCCTTTTACCCAGAGAGTCAAGGATGAAGTCACTACTGTCAACAACCACAACTCTTTAGCACTTGTTTTTCTTTCTCAAGAGCCTGGTGCTTGGATTTCTGTAACTATGGAAATTGTGAAACTATTTTTAAACTAATATAAGCCATTTTTAAAACTATGATAAAACTGGATATGAGGGCAGAACAGATCATTGTAACTCTCTCTTGCATAATGAATCAAAGAACTTCACTAATAATTTCTGCATCAAACTACTATAACTTCTGTTTGAACTGTTTAAAAAAACATCCTTCAAGACATTCAGTGGCAGATGATTCCCCTCAGTCTCACACTGCTGCTCAGTAGTAGGCAGGTATATATCAATTACATCAACAGGCTTTATCAAGAACTATGCTCATGCTTCCAAACTGCAGAATGAAAACCAGCTGTAATTTTTTGTCTTATACCATTCACTTTGAACAAAGCAATGATTTCATCTTCCAAATATTTTGAAAGGTTTAGGCATCTTTTATTTTCAGTCGGCTTTTTCCCCTTCTCAACTGGGAGTATTGCAGTATTTTGCATAAAACAGTTCATGACTGCTAATAAGCCACAACTATGCTATGATAAACAGAGCTAAGTCAAACTTGCGTTCTAGACTGCTTGGTACTTAGAAAATATATGCACATGGAGCTTAGATTTTGCATGTATGTTGCTGCACAAATCTCTCAGGGGATACAGGTTTTTCCTCACATCTCTCTACATCTGAAAGATTGGTACTTGTTTCTTCAAAGTTTCTTAGATTTCAGGTCCGAGCCCTGTTGAAGTTAGCAGCAAAATTCCCCTTGACTTTAAGGGGATTGATTCACTCTGTGTTGTCGGTACTTGACGTCTTTAGAAACAGAACAAAAGTGTCTTTATTTTGCACTAGAAATTACTGGGGCATTGTACTGATACTCTGAACAAATATAGCCTCTGTCTCAAGGAATTTATGACCCACATTTGAGTTTAATGTGCAGTCCTAAATATTTCAAGATATTGACTTGGTCTTGTTTGATATTATGTGGATGTGTCCACATGAGTCTTTGTAGGATCTGAGCCCAAACTTGTAGTGCACAGTATGAATTACTGTACTCTTTCTTCCCATTTTCATTATGGTTTCAACAAAATCTAGATCCAATACTTGCATTTTTAGTGACATGATTACTCCTGTAACATGACTGTTGTTTTTTATAAACAGCTAAAAGCCTTTACCCCATTGCCACTGTTGTTCTTACTACTTGGTAAAAATCCCAAATGACAGGAAAATGCCCTTTACTTATAGTGGAGGTTTTATTGTCATGGAGCTCAACCCTGCACTGGTCTGCAAACTCAACAGGATAACCTGGTAACACTGCAAGTCACATTAAAAAAAAGAAAAAAGAAAAAAGAATGAAAAATAAGAGACAAAATCCCAAAGCACTGAAAACACCTATAAACATTCTTCTCCATAAACAGCTTGAGTTTCTTTTAAACGTCATTACCGATTCCTTAAGCAGGTATCTCTTTTTTTATCAAGTAATCAAAATTCCTTGAGACTCAGGTTTTCTGAGGGCTCAGTGCTGCTGGCAAGATAGTTAGCTTCTAGCCTGCATTTTTAAATAAATCTTGGAGCGCTTCAAAACCAGTAATTTTCAGGCTTAATGTACAATGCTACACAAAGCATTTAAAGTGCTTGTGTGGGCACTTCTGAAAGGCTCCTTCACTTGGCACTTTCCCATCTGATTTCAGCAATATGGGCAGGCCACGTGTTTTTTTCAGTGGAAAACAGGATAGATGTTATTTTAGATGAGAGAGCCAATTGCACACAACTGAAAGGACTGTGGAAGACCTGATTTCTATTTCTGGCCTCGTCCCCAGGAGAACTGTTCCTGGGTGACACTGGTAACTCACATCAGAGTGCCATGCCTCAGTTTCTCCTCTGTGACAAGAGAACATCTTTTGTAAAGCACTTCACAGAAAGCCTTTTACAGAAAATCACTCCATGAAAGTTCTCCACCTCTTTTTAAAATTAAAAATCTCTTTGCCTTTACAATGAAGACTGAATGACATCGCATAGGTCACGATTTTTCCCCTTGTTGAACACCAAGGAAGATGTTGCCTTTGTTTCTAATGTGAACTGAATTGGGTTTCTCGGCCATGATCCTGCTGGCTGCTTGCTCTTTTATGTGCTTAAATCTAGGATTCAGGGGGAATCTCAGCGGATGCACTGTCTGAGCATCACCAGTTCCAGAAGCCACAACTCACTACTTGCCCTAGTTAGACACAAATTATTTTCCTCTAAAAAGAAAAACGTTCTCAAGACAGTTACAAATAAGATACACATTTTATTCCTGGGGTATTATTTATGAAATATTATCTGTTTCTTGGCTCGGATCTTAAGCTGTACTAAACTGGCATGGATCCATTACAGATCCATTATCATTAAAATGAGTAGCAATTGGGAACCAGATGGCACAATGGTTTAGGGCACTAACTTTCTGCAGCCTATCTGTCTAGACTACTCCATGATAAGAATTGAATAACACCATTTGGCTTTGTTTGAGCTGAAACTTTCAGCAGCTTTTCAAAGATGACGTTCAAAAATACATATTTGAAGAGATATATACATATATATATATATATATAAAAAAATCAGGATCTTGTATTTTCTGGTTTTCTGTGACATGAGAATGACCGGTATTTTTGTGCATACACAAGAAGCCTGCCTTAATTTACTAAGAATATATGACAAAGAAAGGTTTGTAAGTTTATAACTGATGGCAAGTAAATGTACTTGGAATATTCTGTTATTCCATTACACCTGCCAGGTTCTAAGTTCTTTTTTCTCCAAAGTTCAACGCTTTTTCACACCATTTAAATAATAAGATAGTGCTCAATTTACATTGTCTCCTTATTTGACTACAAAGAAGTGCTGTTATTTCTCTATGTGCACATTATGAAAATAGTTACCAAAATACTTTCTTATTTCCTGCCTGTGTTTAAAAAAAAAAAAAAAAAAAAAAGAAAAAGAAAAAGAAAACTTTGGAAAGGTTTTAAAAAGAAAAAGCAAATTACTAGAGAGAGACCTTTTAAGTAAGCCTTACCCTGCAACAAAGTTTTATTTATTTAATTTGTGCAAAAGAAGGGTAAGTTTTAAAATGACTGCCAACCTCTTGTATGGAGGTGTCATTTCAGATGGTACAGGACTTTCCTGTTTAGCAGAAAATGGTATAGTAAGATAGCAGAGACTGGAAACTGAAGTTAAAGAAATTAGTGTTTTACATACATGAAGTAATTGACAATTGAAACAAGCTGATCTAAAGGCTTGTGAATTTTCCAGTTTTTAACATCTCAATTTAAAGACCGGATGTCTTTCTAAATTCATGCTCCAGTTGAACCAGAAGCTTGCTGCAGGGATTATCGGGTAATGCTCTATGGCTTATGTTAAGAAGGGACTCAAATTAGCTGGAACATAACAGCTCCTTCTGTTCTTAAAATCTGTGAATCATCCAAGAACATTTCCACCAAACCCACAGAAGATAAGAATGAAGACTGCAAATATTTCTGAAGGAGAAAAAAAAAAAGAAGCAAATAATCCCTCCAAAAGACACACATACGTATTTGAGGATTTCAGCAATATCTTGAAAATATGAAGTACAGCTGAACTGCCAAGTCACTTGCATACAGACAAATTTGCTAAAAAGCTGTAATGCCAGTAGCATTTCTGGTGCATCCCTCTCAAGCAGTGTTTCGTGCGGTGTCAGCCTCTCTCCTGCCTTTTTCACCCACCAACCTAATTTCTCACTCTCACACTTCTTTTATCACTTCCCTTACCATTCTGTTCTTTCGGGTTTTTTTCTTTTGACATTATCAGGCCCAGCTACAAGAGACACTTCTCTCTGGTGTTGCAAGGTAACTGCACATCCTTCCCTTGTGCACACAGCACAGGGGTTCAGGACCAAAGTGGAGTCAGCAGGAAAAGACCAAAAGACCCTGGTGGGACGGAGTGACCTAGGACCCCACTGCTAGCACACCAACCACCCTGTCACATGCTGGACCCTACAGCCCAATTAATGAGCATAATAGTCTCTTCCTCGGGAGCAATCCTCTGTAGCCCGTGTCAGCACTTCAGCAGTTCTTGCATTTCATGAGTGAATCCATGTAGGAACCTGATGGGTGAAGCGGGCAACTAAGGAAAGCATAAGCTTGATACCAACGTGAGGAAAGCTCCTGCAGAAATGTCCTAAGAGTGAAACTCTGAAAAGTTTTTCATGAGATATAGGAGCCCTAACGCTCATTATCAAAGTAAGGAGTCTTGATAAGACTCACTGCAAGAAGTTTAGTTTGTTGACAGGCCTGATCACGTTGGTGTAACTCACCTCGGTGACTTCAGCACGCTCATGGAGTGAGGGAGAGGAGGAACAAGCTGCAAGTATGTCTGTCATTTGGTTGGCGTGCAGAGGCTCTTCCCAGGCGGGTCCGCTCGGAAGCAGCTGTGCACCCCAACCCATTTGGCTGCCCACAGCTGCAGGTTTATTCTTAGTTTCAGGAATGCAAATCCTCATGGACATAGCGATGGCTTCATGTCAGCTAGGAGACAGATTTTCTCCTCAAAATATTACTCTCTGTAGATGCTTGGGTTTCCTGATGAGGTGGATTAGGGGTGTCTAGAGACGTCTGATTTCTGAACCATGCATTTCATCCTCTGACAGTCACTTCAGGTATCAAAAAGCTTTGCCTGGGTTAGTCTGGTCTGGCTAGTTCAGTAACCTGTAGCTACGTGCAGTGCAGTATGTTTCATTAAGAAACTCTACTGTAGGCATTTATTGGAGAACATAATTCCATATTCCTTCCCCAATAACTATAATTTTTCCAAGACACAGTTCCATTGTCATGCGAGTGAAGGGTAAGATAAAGCCAAGCTTGTTCTGCTCTGCAACCTTGTAAAGAAAAGTGAGAGGACGCATACTGCAGGTTAGGCTGACTGCATGGATGCTGTACCGATGTGCTGGCATAGTACTGCATCTCAGCCCACATGCCATGATGAGAACCAGTGCTCATGATGCCATGCTACTTGTGGACACACAGTGATAAGTCAACAAAGTCAAGGTGATGTGTCGAGTGACTTTACAAGCCTTGATCTTTGTAAACTCAGGCGCCTCTATAATCTCCTCCATGTGCCAGAATAGGTATTTGCTCCTTGGCTAAGCCAAGACCAGCAGAATAAACTCAGGCATAAAAAGATCCTGCATTTCTCCCTTCATCAGCCAGGGGTGCAATGCATGTTTCTTTGACACATTTACCCCAGCAAATCCAGAACAATGTGCATGCATAATCTAGAAAACTTCTTCCAGCCATTCCAGTGCACAGACATCTTCTCTGAGAACAAACATGTACCCACAATGATACTGCTGTTTCCTGGGAAAGAGTTCAGGTCTTAATATAATAAATGTGCAAGAACATAATTCAGGCCAGAACATCATGGTTTCTATTTCTTTCAAGAATTGATGGATTCTAGTTTGCTCATTTAGCCTTTAATATTTATTACTATGTCTCTGAATATCCTGAGAGATGCTGAACATCTTCCTATCCAATCTACGTCCTTTGGACGTCTGTCTCTTAAACATGGGCAAACTTTTGTCCTTTCTACCTACTAAACCCTGCTTAGTCAAGCTATTCAGCTAAGTCATTAATAAAATTTATCTTCTATTTTTAACCCTCCATATTCTTAGGATTTCCTTCAGCATTACAAGCTCCAGCTTATGCCTCATGACAATGTCTCATTAAAATTACCTTACTGCTCAGGTTTTATGTAGTACAACCAGCCATCGCTCAGCTAAAGTCAATGAAGGGACACTGATTTAGAGACCTGTCTGTTCATTGTCTTCATTTCTGTTAACCGACCTTTCAATGAAAATGAGCATAGGGAATAGAAAAAACTGACATGGGAATAAGACAAAATACATTATGAAGATGAACGGGTTTTCTACCTTGCTGAACACAAGCATTTCACTTGAAAGACAAACCCTAGGGAAATTAGGACATGTCAATAGTCTTCAACCAGTTTCTAAATTAACTATAATAAATGATACATTTCTGTAACAAGCAAGCAAATTTGCATCAATTAATGATGCTATAAACAGAAAGCTATTGCTTTTAAGAACATATGCAAACTTCTCTTTCAGGTGCCAAAGTTTGACTGATTTTATATAGTAGATGAATCAGTCAATCTTGCCAAGTAATGTGGCTGAAAACATGTATCATTTTGTCATGCAAGGCCACTATAACTTCAAATAGCAACAGAGCTCCATACTACTAGCTATTTGTTGTATGATCTTCAAAGAGCTGAAGCATCCACTGAACAGAAGACAACAGGCACTTATTCACCCATGAATGTGACAATGTGTAATATTGCTAGTAGACTCTACTTGCCAAGAATGCTAGTAATAAATTGAATGTAGGGAAATGGAAAGTCAGACACCTTAGGAATGATTTATACAGAAATAAGTCTGTTCTTTGAGGAAGGACAATAAACTAGTTTCTCAAGACCAGTCTGACAGTGTCTGTACCATAAGTGAAAACATCTAAGCCAAGCAAAGCATTCTACTGCCATGGAAGAGTAACTGTTCCAGTGCTCCAAAGGATAAGGAGAAAAGTAATAATTCATGGAAGTCCTAGTAAAACAAGTAGACCAGTCCATCTACATAAGGTGCCTCCCACAGTTTCATATATTGTACCTCCATAGTACTCCAATAGACCAGTGACAATGGATCATGCAATCAGTAAATTTAGAGGGATAAAATCCTGTCTCCCTTGAAGTCAATGCAAAATGTCACCATTTTCAGAATCAGGATTTCAGCCTTGAGTGCTTTTATTTTCAAGTATTCACAGCGAGGAGATGACTGGTTTTCGGCACTCAGCCCCTCTATCTGTTGTCTGCTCTTAAAAAAAATTGTATTATTAGATTTTAGGAGCTCTATTTAGCACTTAGCTCCACTGGTGTCTTGTGCATTTTAGGAACCTGCTAACAATAATTAAAATAAATAACTTTGCTTATTTCCATCATCATTGCTGGACTGGCTCCAGACATTTTTTCTTGCTTCTTCTCCCTCTGTCCATCCTGCACTAGCCTTCTTTCATGGCTCACCCTGGCCATGGATTATGCGAGGGCTATTTCTTCTTTTTCCCCTTCACTGCCTCTTTTCAAGACTTAGCTGAAAGTGACTGTTTCTTTTAACCAATATAATAACAAGAAGCATTTATTGTTTTGTTCAGGTATGTCACTTGGGAGAAGAGGTTTCGTCCAGGATACTCAATACATGCAAGTCCTAAACACACAACACTACTCTTTTGGTTTGCTTGTACATCCATCCCTAAAAAGGGCAGAAAAAAAATGTTTTCTAGTGCTTGTAGGCTTCCAGAGGAGAGCCTGTTAAAATCCAAGGGAATCTGTCACCATAAATGATGGAATCCCACAAGAGAAGAGTGGGGATTAGCCCGACAAAACATCTGCCTATGTCAACACAGTGTCAAGCGAAACAAAGCTTCACCAAACACTGATCCAGGCAACTTAACGTCTGCGCTCCACCACCACCTCCCCACTGACAGCTGGGCACGCTTGCAAAGCATGTCTGCTTCTCCCTGGCACCGCTGAAAGACTGCAAAGCTCAGTGTAAGTGTGGCTCCCTGACAGCTCTGCCTCAGGACTTCACACTAAAAGCATGTGCAGTGCTATAAATGCTTCACTCTCCCTCACTCCAAATAGATAAAGATTTTATTTCTCCCAAGAAGACAATCTTACTTACTTGGGATAGCGCCTCTGCTGAAAGATGGGCAGAATCTCTGTATCTTGATTTGAATGTAGAAGCAGTAAATCCCGAAATCTTTCTGTCAGGACAAAGAAAAAAAGAAGAAAAGAAAAAAAAACAAACCCAGACTGTGACTCTGCATTAGAAGTTCAGGCCACAAGTAAGCAAGCAGTAATAGCAGTGAATTCTCTTCTCCAGCAATATTTACCAGAGGACAAAGCTAAGTGTAGAGGGAATACAATCTATATATTCATACAAAACTGCTGCTAAGACTAGAAATCGCTGTTTCCTGTAAACCCTTTTAATATTTTAAAATGTCATTTTTTTCATCCAATATTAAATTCTAGTAGTGCTTACAAGTTTCTGAGGCCTGCATACAGGTCTTCTGGGTATCATACACAGGCAGCCATAAACAGTCCCTGCCTTGAAGAGCTTAGTCTAAACAGAAAGAAGGAGCAACTAAGAATTCACCAGTCACTCAAGGATCACAGTAATCTAAACAAACACAGATTAACTAATTAATCTAAATTAAATTGCAGTATGAGTCCTTGGGTAACTGATTCATCGGTATTTTCAAGGATGGCTGGAAGACTGGATTGCTTTTTGTTTTTACTATATATTTAAAAAACTGCATTATAGGATCATCTGCAGTAGGTAAGGTTTTTGTAACTTAGCTTCACCAACCACCAAGTGAAGGTGTGGTTGTGGTTTGTGTGATGCCTTTTTCTTGAGGTGGTTAGATGCAATATGTAAGCAGGATCTGTAGGAGCTTCTATAAGTATCAATTTCTCAGCTCCTGGAACATGGGAACCTCCTCAAAATTCACTGGATACACAGATTCAGGGATAGAAGGGAATTTCCCATCCAGGTCAAATTCCCTTAGCACACCCCGTAGCTCTCCATTGCATGGGACATGCTTTGTTTCCTGCTTTCTTTCCATCACCTGCAACTTTTATCTAACCAGTCCTCCAGTAGCACAGAAACCTAGGACACTGGTGATGCCCTTCCCACCTTTGCATCTCCTACTCTTCCTGCAATACCTTAAAACTGTGGCTTGAAGTCTTCGGCTACGGGTTTTACCCTTCATTTCCTAAACCACAGTTTGTAGCCTGTGTTGTGTGTAACAGCTGTACTACGCGTTTCTCTACACTAGCTACCTCTTCCATGTAAGTTTTTCATTCTGGGAACTGAACCTGAGGATAAGGGTAGTCCTTCCTCCCCTTATATCCCTATGTATCTCAAAATATCCTCTAACACTGGGTTTACAGATAAGGAAATCAAGGGACAGAAAATCAGTGGACAAAAAATCTGAATCTCCCAGCTCCAAAAAGGAACCATAGCAGCTTTCTTACTTCTTACAGGTTAGTATATGATGGCTTTCTTAACATTCAGCTTTATGTACTGTTATGTCATCATAATTAAGCTTCATTAATTTGTATACAATTCTGCTATGTAGCCTCTAAAATGGAAAAAAAAAACCCCAAACTCATACTCCATAGAGTTTTAACACTTTGAAGAAAGCATAATAAATTCAGAAGAAAAACTCTCTTGTTAAGGGCTCAGTTTTAAAGGTCAATTGTCTCAGATGGTCTGATCTAGTCATTCATCACCTGGCTAAGATGCATTGCAAACATCTTGGAGAAGATACCAGGATCTGCCAGTGAAGAAACAAGGGTTGATACTTAGTATCTTCATTCCTTTACTTCTACACCTCTTCAGGTTCAACTTTAAAAGAAATAACCACTTGTACCTCCAAAATTCTTACCACATCTTCAAAATGTAACTTAGCTTTCCCTGTACCTAGCTAGGACAGAGACTGGATGGGGCCAACAACAATAAATGCAATGCTGTAAAGATGGAAGTGAAACTCAATGAGCAAATGAGCACCCTTCAGGGAACAGCCTGCTCATTGTCTTGACAAAAAGCCTGCCATTACAGCTACTTCTTGGCCTCTTCTTGAATTTTTAGGAAGATGCAGAGATTTCCTTTTTCCTCACTCCTCTGGTACATAGCAATATACTGTACACGGGCATGTCCTGTCATCCTTAAAGATGATATACTATGGTCTTCAAAAGCCACTGGATGAGAACTGAAAGGCTTCAGGAAGCTTCCACCGTGCAAAATATCCAACTGTGTATGTTTCAGAGCAAGCACATTAACCTCCACCCCTACCTCAGGAATCTCCCAATTCAACTGAAGCTACCAGTGTATTTCTAGGAACCCGTTATAAAAGGGCTTCCTAGGAACAACAGACTTTGTGTGTGCCCTGTGGAGGAATGAGATGAAGTTTTCAATGGCTAACACCAAACGATAGTACTTCCTTCCACGACTTGAGGGTTTTGACCTCCAGAACATGGTGCGAGTCACCACGATGAAGGATTTGTCTTTGGGGTGGTCTGATTTATTTATTTTTTAGGGCTTATAACCAGGTGCGACAGCAATGCAAAGCACTGGGAGACGTGGTCTTCTTCAGTTGAATACTGCACACCACCACATTACATGTGAGTGAGCGAGCCTGGTCTGGCAGACCTTGCAAAGGGCCTGTAACTCTCTGGGAGAGACAAAACACATCTTGGTGAAGGCGCAGATATGTCCCGCTCCGTTGTTCTGCCCAAGATGGACAGCACCCAGGCAGACAGCCATATTCCATCTCTATCCCCTACTCCGTGACTCTTTTTTTCTTGTGCTGCTACCCTTTCCCATTGATCCAGGCCACCTGGCTGCACTCCAGGACTCAGTTCAACAAGCCGCGATCTTGAAAATATTTTGAATAGTAATGTGACAGGGCTGGCCAGTACTGGAGAAAAAGCAGCCAAGTTATGGCATCTGAAATTGGCCTAAACAGCTTCCCTACTGGATCTTGTTTTAGTTAAAGTCAACTTTTGTTTTTTTTCCCCCCACTATGGCAAATTTCCCAGGCAGATGGATTTTCTTTTCACCATATGACTTAACTCATTTTTCCATGGCAACACTTACGCTATATGGTAGCGTTCCACCTCATCTCAAATACATACTACAACTTCCTCCAGCACATGTAGCCTCCATGTCCTGTAAATCCTCTTAAGAGAAATGGGACACTGAACAGAAGCTTTTTGGATTAACTTGTCCCATAGGACCATTATGTACATTCTTCACCCTCCAGGTCTATGATATTCTGATATTACACATATGTGTGTACAGTACAAAAGTCACACCAGTGCAAATGACATTATTGCCTCTAAGGACTATCCAGCAAGGTGATGAGAGAGGTGGCGAGAGCTTTGGCAGCTACTGACAGAACACAGGTACTTTTGGTACTCTTAACAAAAGTGAATATCAGAAGCCTAACGCTTGACAAGAGAAGGCTTTTCAATTTGCAAGAAAAAAATCACAATGATTCCTTCCAAGGGGGGGAATTTTTTTCAAAAACCTAAGACATTCTTCTAATCCATGCCACAACAACAAATGAAAGATTTAAGAACTGATTAAATTAGTAACTAGAGCATTTTTACATTATTTTGATTTGCAATCACTAGTTGATCAATAGAACCAAACCAAGTCACAGACAATCTTACCATTACTTGGATCATTTTAGAGAGACAACTCCCAAAATTGACTCTTTTCCATCGCTTCCTACAGTTTAGTACCCAAAATGTGATGCTTTTGTCTACATGTTGGTCTGGTTTGTTAACAAAACATGAATAACACTTGCTTAACCAAGTTTTAAAAGGCTTACTTCTGAAAATCTGCAATTATCTTCTCTGTCCCTCATTCTATCCATGCAATTTGCATTAGTTTAAGTCTGTACTAGCTAGTATCCTAATGATTTTTTTACATTGTTCTGAGACCAATTATGCCATTGATTGTTTTGTCACTCTGCTGAGTGTGACATTGCAGACATCATCTCGCTGATTCTCCCATAAGTCTGTTGACAGGACAAAGTTCTCACAGACATCAAGAATGGTTGCACAGTCACATCTTATGCTCAAACTTCTCTTTTCAACATGCTGAGTGTCTCCACTTCCTCCTGGCTTTCATTTTGAGCGTACAGTTCGTTCCAAATCCTTGATCACTGAGAAGTCCTCAGTTAAATTTAGGCAGTCTCACTGGGATCATACATGTTTAGCTAAATGTGTAGCACAGTTACCTGTGATGACTAAGGGCTGGATGTAATAACAGAATCTTATAACCCTGTCCTCCTAAATCAGGAAGGTTGTAGACTATAAAGGAGAAAAGAAAGTTTGCCATTGAAAGCTTTAGAGATTTAATCTGTCCTCTTACATATATCTCTCTTCCCTGTCTCTCATCTAATTCTTCTTCCCTCTTTTCCGCCCTTTGTTCTTCCTCCCCCCTCCCAGCTCAACATATTCTCAAGTCAGCTGCTGGAATCTCAGTATAAACGCCCACTAACGTCTTTGTAATACCTGTAATGACAAACCAGTTACCAATTTACAAGGACAGAAGGATGCATTTCAAGGGAAATTTTCCCTTTGAAATATTTAGATGCATGTCATTGTTGTTCTCAAGCAGAATGGGGTTCTGCTCACCATGGTGAGTAAATGGTAATGCCAGAAAAAAGTGTGCAAGAATGGACGTATGGTCTGAAGCCCACTCAAACTGCTTACGCAGTCAAGTTTCCTTTTTTCCAGGTTACGCTATTAGAGAGGTGGAAAGAGACACAAAGGGAAGTTTTATGATAATATTTTAATATCCGGGGCTCTGAAAGCAAAGAAAAATAATTTGTATAGAAGGTCCCTGTGAACTAAAGACCATTATTATTCACATTCTGTAGACAGACACTATGGCAGAGGGAGCACTGGCCTTGTTTTCTGAAGCTGTCACATCCCTGAAGCTCTCACTGCTTTAGCACTTTGAAGATGATGCCAAAAGTCAAACACTGCAGTTCTGTCAGGTTTGACTTTAAAAGTCAGGTCTTGTGGCTCTTCTTTCCTTGCTCCTTCTTGTTACAAAATATTTTACAGAAAATAACAGCAAAGTCAGTCCGCTGAATTCCAAGGGTCTTGAAAAATCAAATTCCTGCTCTTTCAGAGTTTGATGGGTCTGTACCTATGAGGCCACAGCAGTATATAACTGAAGTCTGAGATATTACTGTTTTGTTTATCCAAACCACCTTTTAAATAGCAGCTTCAGACCACACTGAACCTCTAATTGAAACAGGTTGAAGTGCATGCAATCGACTCAATTAAGAACACTGTAAAACTGATGGTAATTGGTTTTTATGGAATAAAGATTTTTTTATATCAGTTTTATGGATTATTTTTAAAATCAAAGTTCATAAGAATGAACAGATATGGGACTAAAAAGCAACCAGAGAATAGGAGAACAGAATAGTGTCATCAGTTATAAAGTACAGAATATTGTGGTCCAGAAGCCTAGCTGTTTACCAACAGGTCTATCCATAGTGACCCTCTCATGCATTTCAGTATTTTGCAGTCATGTTTCTGTAAGTACCTGTAGCACTTCTGCATTCATTGAGACACAAATCTCAGTTCCATCTTTCACCACATGGACACTTGCAAGCCCTGCAATTTCAAACTAAAAAAATCTGCCTAGTTTTATGCAAAATACAGAGTGGTCTGGAGCACCTTCTGTGTCATGAATAGCTCCTCAGCACCTTGCAATCATTTAAAAAAAAAAAAAAATTAAGTCAGCTTTCTTAAGACTGCCATCTGCATCTAAAAGGATTTGAGACCCACTAATCTGACTTGTTTTCAAGCTCTGTAAATTTGGAAATGCTGTCATAAGTAGTTCCTCAGTGCCTTGTAAAAAGAAAAAGCATTTAGGAAGAAGACTTTGCCAGTTAAGAGCTATAAAACTATGATGAGCAACAAGATGGCATAAAACTGAAATGTCCAATATTTTAGTTTGACCTGTGGCTCATTAATGGCGAAAGTTTCTGAAGTTAAGGAAGTGTCACTTCTCTTCTCTTGAAGAGTCAGTGCTACAAATATCCTCCATCATATTAAAAGAGGAGGAAAGAAAACAATGATGAGGTAATGTTGATGAGCTAAAGGTTCCAAAATGATTACATCATAAGCCTTGGAATTCCCCTGAAACATACACATTTTGTGGATACAAAGAGACAAGCTTTCTGGCCAGCTTTAAGCTCCATGACTCTCAGTCCATTAAGCCTCACAGAGTTTAATTCTCCTGTTTTTTCACTACCATTTCATTCCCTCCAGATCAGTCATCTGAAAGAATAATTAGAACCCACCTTTACAGAGATACTAAAAAAAAAATACTAAAATATAGCGAAACCCCAGAAAGTTGAAAACTTTATTTTAAAAATTTCTGTTTAAATTTATTTAAGGGAAATAGAGAAGCTTTTACAGAAAGGCAACTGGTCTCTTCATTTTCTAAGCTAGGTGAGTAAACAGCGATCGTCCTTCTGTTCAACATTTTCTTTTGCAGGATTTTAGTTTATTTAAGGAGAGGGGACAAAATAAGGAAATCAACTAATCATTACACAGGTCAGCAGTGAACCTTCCAGTCACTCTGGACCTGCAGAATAGTCCTCCTTTCTTTGAAGAAAGTCTCTGTACACCCTGCTTTCCCTCCTAACCTGCATTTGCTTCCTAAAAAGTAGTCGGCTCCTTCTTTTTCTCTAGCTATGTGCTTACCAGCTGGAAATCATTCTCCCTCCCTGATTCTGGCATCAGCACATCCTTTCCCTGCTGGAACTCTAGGTGCTTTCCTACGCCTTTAAAATACCCCACCTACTATGTCAAAATTAGCTTGGACAGATTTATTTCTATCTAGACCTCCCTCATTTACACTATAATCACACATACTGCATCATTTCTGTGTGTATACTCATATATCAGCCAATGAATAAACAGAGTAAAAGGCAGTTCTTGTCCAAGGAACCTTAAAAGGTTGGAAGATGAATGATGGGAAAGAAAAAGCATCACTTGCTTAGTTTCAAAACAGGGAAGAGAGATGCTGAGGACCATATTTAGACTGCATTTTGTATGTCTAACTTGACAAGACAGCAGTGAGTGACCCAGAGTGCCTATCAGCTACGCTGCCAGACTCGGGTTCCCCAGACGGCCAGTGAAGAGAAGTGGACACAACGCCAAAGCTAAGCAGCCTTGATGTTCAATACTGAGTCAGAAATTCTTCTGTAGGTTATACAGCAACTCCCTGACAGAGCTGGAGATTAGCTATACTGCTGGAGTTCAAAATCAACGTCTTAATCAAGAAACTTTTTTTCTCAGAGGTACTTACTATGCTTGAAGACTATTTCAGTCATGGCAGTGGAGTGCATTCCACAACTCAACACTAACACAGTGCAACAGTAAAACAGGCTTTAGAAACAACACAAACCAGTAACTTTAAAAAATATCTTTATAAATACATGTTCTGAAGCGAATGTTATTTATGCAGATTTTTTTAGCACTGAGCTCTACAGTATCTCCCTTCGGCCATGAAGGGCCATACTTTGCTGTCAGAACTTCCCACGAGCCAATGCAGGGAGGCTCAGCTACCATTGTATTCACTAATGGTCCACTTTCCTCTTTTAAAACATGCCAGAAGAAATGATGAGGCATCAGTATATCCCTGTTTGGCTTTAAGCTAAAGTTGTGACACTTGATCTAAAAAATCCTTACATTCACAAAGAAAAGACTCAAATTATGCAAAGGGGGGATTCAAGTGGTTCTCTCTTTGTAACTTGTAATCCGATACAGAAACTAGAGAAAGCCCAAGCTTTCAAAAGCTTCAAGGGATTTTAACACTGAAATGGAGCTACCATCCAGCTGTGCAATTACTGCAATACTATCCAGCACCGCAAAGCTGCCTCTAAAAAGCTGAACAAAAGCACAATTCGTCAGGCTGTACAGATTCACACCAAGGGCCCCCCTACCCTAATATCTTGCTTCACATGCAGACACCTAAGGAAGAATCAGCACAGGGCAAGACCCTCCTGCTGTCACCTTCCCAGCCTCCAGCTGTTTCTATCTATCTCAGTGGATCTCCTGAGCCTACGGCGGTTTTCTATTGTCTCTAATGCCTTGACTTCCCTTTAAAATACTTGCCCAGTCCCCCATGTAAACCTCCTAGTCTATCCCACATCCTCTGACAAGGAGTTCCATGTGTCTCTCACCTACTACATGAAGATCCATCATCTTATGTTTGCTCTGAAATGGTGTCTTACTGACTGTATTTGATAGCCAAAAGTTCTGATACTGGCAGAAACCATGAATAGTCAGGCCCTACCCACTCACTCTTCCAGTGTTATGCATGATTTTGTAGACCACTGCTATATTCCCCTAAATGATCTCTTTTCCAGGTTAAAGAGTCCCTGCATACTCAGTTGTCCTGTGTTTGGAAGCCTTTCCATGCTTTTGATCATCTTTGTCATTCCTTCCCAAACCTTGTCCAGTGTCCTGTCTGAGAGATGAGGACCAGACCTGCACATGGGATTAAAGTCCTGGGAGCACCACAAAAACACCTGGCTGCACAATGATCTCCTCTGCTTTATTCTCTACTCTTCTCCTAATAATTTTTCTCTTTATTGCTGCTGAGCACTGAGCTGATGTCTTCATGGAAAAAATTATCATGACTCCAAAGTGTTATTCTTGGGCTGTCATGGTCATATCATCTCCAGCCATGTGTATTAGTTTGTCACCAAATATATCAAACATCAGTATGTACCCACATGCACACATGCACTGGTATTTTTAGCCAGGTCTATAAATAGGTTTGCAAGTGTAATATATTTTATGCATTTGAACAAGCTACAAGAACTTTTCATTAAACGTATTAAATGGCAGTCACAAAATAATGAAATTAATCCCATCCAAGGCTAAAATTTTGTATCAAAACAAATCCACCACCAGTCACTGGGAACTCATTCTTGGGCTCTTGTCTATTCATATTTGGTCTCAGTTTAGACTGTAAGCATGGGACCACTTCACCCTCTTACTAATACAGACACAGCTTCATAATTGAAGTCAAATATGCAAATAAATTACTGTATAACAACTTCACAGAATCACAGAATAGTTAAGGGTAGAAGGGATCTCTGGAGATTGTCTGGTCCAATCTCCCTGCTCTGAGCAGGGTCAGCGAGAGCAGGGTGCTCACAGCCATTTTCAGTTGGGTTTTGAATATCTCCAAGGAGGGAGACTCTACAACCTCTCTGAGCAACCTGCTTCCGTGCCTGACCACCCTCACAGTGGAAAAGTTTCTTCTTACATTTAAAAAGAATTTCCTGTACTTCAGTTTGTGCCCTTTGCCTCTTGTTCTGTCACTGGGCACCGCTGAGAAGAGCCTGGCTCCACCTGCTTTACTTCCTCCCAAGTAAAAGTAGGTAAGACGAAAGATTTTGGAGGGAACAATTACATGCCATGAGACTTGGATTCAAGATAATGAACCTTTCTCTGTGCAACATAAGGGGTGATGTAAGGCTGATAAAATGATATTTTATCTTTGGCCACTGTTATTGAGGTGGGCGATGCACAAAATGCTTTGCGTACCCAAAACACACAACAGGCCGGTCTTGTACGAAGCACTTCTCCTCCGTTATAACAGAACAAGAGAGAAGCACTAGCAGATTTTGGCCTAGCAAAGGATGCCCCTATAGACACATCACTGCTAAGTACGTCCCAGTCCTTTATGTCAGCTCCTTTCCTAAAAGTCATCCTAAATTTCACTAACTGATATAATGAGCGGGTCTGCTTATGGGAAAAAAAAAATATGAATATCAGTATTTTGTGCTGTTTCTGTTGATTGCCACCTTTGGATAAAACTGCAAAACCACACCTATTTGAGAAAAGGGACACAGCAGGTTAGAAGGCAACTGTCCCCACAGCTGATAAACACAGTCAAGACGCTGCCCTGCCATAGGCTTCGTACACACTGGGCGAGTTAGATAATGGATTCTCTTAGTTGGGGCAGGGATGGGAGAGGAAGGGAAAATGCTAAAGAAAAAAAGAGTTTGCAAAAGAGAATAGGAGTTTCCTTGTTAATGCACACTCGCTCCCTGCCTTGTAATATAAGGTAGTGGTGAGATTGCCCAGCCCTCTTGCCTCCAGCTGCAGGTGTGAATGATGTTGCTAATCACTGAGGCTTAACTGATGTTAGCAAGGTCATTAAGCATAACTTTTACTTCCTCACAGCTAAGTTGTGTGAATACATACATTGAAGAAGGTGCTAAATTATTCTCAGGGTCTGTGCTGAGGGCCAGACAGAAAGCTAAAATATGCTGAATACTTAGGAGACAGTGCTTGGAAGAGACAGCTCTGATAGAGACCCTGTGGGGGAAACGCCTGTCCAGCCAACCACTTAGCTAAACTAAAATGTTAGAAATAACAGTAACAAGACTCCAAATACGAAACAAAAGGGACTCCATTTATATATAAAACTAATTTCTCCTGTGTTTTCAACTGTCTGTGTCTTTCAGACAACACATACAAGTTCTTCTCTAAAAGCACTCCTAGCACTCGTTGCACTGAAGCATAACACAGGATAAAGTGATCAGAGCTCAGCCAGATCCTATTTTCTATATAAATTTTGCTAGGCAACTGGGGATGATCCACTGGGAAGAAATGCACATTTTTTCCAAGGATCTAATCACATCCGAGGCTCCATTTCTTATAACATCTCTCAAAGGGCAATATCAAAACCTCAGCAGGAAATAATTTGAATGACTAGCAAATGAAATGAGCTATTAGATATCGTTTTTCTCTTTTTTTGGGGGGGTAGGTGATAAACATAATGTACACAAGTATAATAGGAAATGTATCAAAAGTTTGGTTTCATTTCACCCTGCTGTGAGCAATTCTGTTATTTCTTCTTACATCTGAATTAGACAAGTCATTCTTGAGAACTTAAGCCTGCCCACTCCCTGAAATACACTTCTGTATATAACCTAGTCCGCGTACTTTTTGTTTACTCTTAATTAATAATTTCTTAAAAATACATACCTTTTTTTACTTAGCACTAGCTCTTGTGTAGACTCTCCTTAAAATATGCTGCAGGATTTTCGTCTCCGCCTTTCTACTATCACGATGTTATGAATGCAATGAAATATTAAATAGACATGTTTTTACATGACAGAAAGTCTTTTACGCCTGAAGTCAACAAAAAAAGTATTCCCAGCCTTGGACAGGAAAGAAAACCTTCAAAACGTTACCATGTAGTAGTACATTGATAACTTATTTTCTAGAACAAAGAACCAGTGGTTTAACATGATTTAGATCACACAGTTCCTCACATCATTGCAAGGAAACGGTTTGGCATGTACTTTTCTGAAAGTGTGATTTTGCCAATTCTTATAACTATAAGCTGTCATTAGATATTTATCTTTTGATTCTTTTAGTTACCAGTCATGACCTGGCATATAGCAATGCATCCATGTACAAATTCAGCAATACAAACCGGCACAGAAATGAAAAAAACTTCTTCATGCAGAAATGGCACATGCTAGTACATGTGTTGAGAGGTATGGGAGACTTATAAAGAAATATTATTTCTAAACAAATTTCTGGATTAACGAAATGCTGCTTTATTTGGAAACTGCACTGAGAAAATTTCATTTGCCATGCTTGTTAACAATGGGGCACAATTAGCATAATCCCCTCAACCCATTAAAAAAATGCAAACATCAAATAACAGAAATTATAAAAATGTCTTCCTTTAATTATAAATTTTGCCTTTTTCAAACCAGTCACGGCTAAGCTCAAGAGATACTCAGCTAACACAGTATAAGTGAAATCCTTGAGGGAAAGCCCTGTGCAGTCAGGCTGGCACCAGCCACTTGGCAAAGCACAGCAAAGCATCACAGCTTCGTCTTTGAAAACATGTGTGGGTGTCTGTGGCATTTTCCTTGAGGAAATGGCACTTACAGCGTGCGTAATGAATAAGGGAATATGTTAAATTTATGGGAAGAGATAGTCCTTAAAACTGCTTATCGCACTAAAGAGCACAACCTGCCCACTGATTTATTTTCATTCCACGTAACACAAGGAGGCTTCTCGGAGGCTGTAGGCGCACTAGTTATCGTCGACAGTACAGTAAAATCATCACGGCAGCCATTTCAGCAAAACTCAAAATAGCCAATAATCTCTGAAACTCCTCCCTTCCCCCAAGTCCCCTTCCAACACTGAAAAAAGTGTCAACAGCCATCGGTAATGACAACCCTCCACTGCATGAGTCCCCCCTTGTCCAACACACAAAAACCCACAAATGTACCTGTTTGGATGCACAGACCTTCGAGGCTCTCTCCCTAGCAGAGGAGCATTCTCTCTTACTCATGATCATGGTATTTACTACAGCATAATTTAAAATTTCCTGGTTCCAGGTAAGTCACAAAGCTAAGCAGTCATCCACTGTTTATCGGCTTCTACATACAGAACAGGGTCCCTTCAAATTACTAAAAACACAGCGAGGCTTTGTGTAGAGCATTGTCCAGTTTTTACTTTCTGTAGATGGTCAAACATTTTCAATCAAAATGTTAAGTAGGATATTGAGATTTTAAGAGAAAAAACCCTATTAAAATGTAAAACCCACACCCAAATGCTGAAAGTTTATATACATGTGGGCATGTATAAGCACTTCATGCAAGTCAGAGTGGGGTTTTGTCACGTGCCCATCTCTTTTCCCAATTAGAGCTGCCAGCCGGACTGTATCTGCCATGATGCAAATGCTCTCTCTCTCCAGGAGGGAGTGAGACCATGGCATATTCCAACAAATATACCCTAAACTGGGAACCCAGCCAAGGGAAGATGAAGAAAGCTGGAGACGTACAAATCCTAAGAGGCAGTGGGGAGAGCATTTACAAGTGATATTTTTGGCTTTCAGACAGTATTTTTGACCATACGAATTTTTTAAGAAACATTATTTCTCATGGAAAAGGTAAATCAACTTTTTTAAAAAAAGGCAGGGGGGCATCTTCTATTCATTTACTAGGCACTTTTATGGCTCATATTTCTCAAGGAAAAAACTGCTTTAAAAAGTAACAGGGAGTGTTACTTCATTCCCTGCTCTTTGCTTTGAGTTTGCTGCCTCTTTGTCAAACCTGCTGAAGGCACTGCATGCCTGAAAGACAACCTGTTTTTTCCGGCTGTTTCAGCTGATCTAATAAAAGATATTAGCTCTCCCTACAAAACTGGCCTCTCATGGAATATTATTTCATTATAGTGTACTTTGGTCTAATCTGCTACAAATGTCGCAAACTATATAAATAAGAAGAATCATGATATCCATTTTGAAACAAGCTCTGTCACTTTATCCCCATTCTGAGCAAAAAGCACTTTAAATAAAGAAGAAAAAGAAGAACAAGAACATGCCTGAGCTGCAGAAATGTGGGTTATAATGTCAGTGAAACAAAATACACACTGCACCCTGCCCATCAGCTGCTGCACTTCATACCAAAGTGCCGTTTATTGCTGTCACGGCACACTCTACTCTGCGTACCACAACGGGCAAGGCTGCAATCCCATTCACATTTTGGAAAGTCATTTCCAGCCTGTGAATTCCCTCCTACAGTTTCTCCTCGCAGCGCTTTAGTTAATACTGAGATAATTGAGCCTCATTAAGAAAAGCCACGTTCAGCACGTAGCAACTGCCATTTCAAATTTCACTCAAAATTCGGATGCACTAGCAATTCATTTACCTTGCAGCATCTTAAACTCTATAGAGTATTTAAGGCATTTCTGCCTCGCCACCTTTTGAAATTTCAAAGCCCGATAAAAGAAAAAAATTGGGTTGTAATTACAAATTAATTTAGTGGACTGACACTCACAAAAAGATGCCTTTATATTAAAAAATGGATTGCACTGGCAGTCTGACTCCATTCACATCAGGAACTTGCCCCCACATCTGTGTTCTGCACTGGGTATCCACTTTTCTGAGGCATGGGATTACGAGGTTCATAGCCCAGTACAGAGCTGTGATTAGCATGCAGTTTTGTGTGTCATTTAAGTACGTACAAACTGCATAGCCATAAACATTTTCAGCTAAACTTTTCTATTCTGCTTATAGCAGATACCAAAATATCTATTCTGAGAAGTTGTGGAAACCTGCTGTTGGCCCATTGTCATGACATGGTGCTATCCGTGCAGGTTCTGAGGTTTGGTTTGTTTCTTTAAAGGAAGAAGTAACACTTTTGCAGCTGCCACATACCCGTTTTTTTCACAGGAATCCTATTTTTGCTGCTGATAACTGTATAGTTGGTTGGTGGCAGATTTTTATTAATAATATTTATGATTTAATGGGACAGATCCCCAGGGGAGGACTGGGGCAGAGAAGAGCTGTGGCTGCAAGATTCCCCTCAAAAATTCTTGGATCACAGACTGGTTATATTTCGTTAGGGTGAAACCCAAATTCTCCAGCTACCACTCGATGCATCAGGGAAACAATGCACATATGAAAGTCAAAGGACTGGATGAAGCAACAGGAAGGTGTGTGGCACACGAATGCAGAGCTGGGTTGCAAGGGGCTGTAGGGAGTTGATGCTAAAATTTGTGGTGTAGGATTTGCTTCACATGAACAAGGCCAGCACTGATTTTAATGCATCTTGGAATACAAAAAGATTTTGGAAGTCAGTTGCTGTTTCAAGGAAGTCTGAAGTTTGGGGTGAGGACATGCAGCTGGTGAAAAGTGGGGTAAATATACTTACGGAATGAAGGAGAAAAAATAATGCAATAAAGGAAGTGGGATATCTTAACCAGAACTTCAACACTAATATCATGCCAACAAGGAGCTATACAATATTTGCTGTGTAAATGGGTGAAAATGTCATTTAACCATGTTATTTGATCATGATGACATTTGCAATGTTGTGGGCGTTTTAATTAACTCCCATAGAGTTAACTGCTGAGCACAGAACAAATTCTGAGCAAGTGATGGCCCCTCTCCCTTCCGATTCAAGCTTAGACAAGGCACCTGTAGAAATAGCAGACAGGTAGGAAAGACCAAGGAATAAGGAGCAATACAAGGTAGCAGGATAGGTAGTCTTCTGAATAGCCCAGTAACCACCACTGCTGGTGGTCTTTATGGCAAGAGAGAGCTGCATTTTAAATCATACCACAGCCCCAGTCAATGATGAGACCTCTACTGAAAGCAAGCCCGCTTCTGGATTTAAAAGGAATGTTAGAAGTGGAGAGGGTGCACAAAGCAAAGAGCCAGACAAATGCAAGGTTTCAAAACTTGAACTTAGAACAACAGATCAACTAAATCAAAGGTTCAAAGGTGCCATGCTCATTTTCTGTACATATTTGCACACAAAGAGGCAACAACGAAAATGCATACACATTCTTGCTCTGAAATGAAGGAGGAAAGGGAAAAAAAAACCAAACAGGAAAACGCACTAAATTATGAAATCATCACAAAGTTGAGCTTCATTTTCACAAACAGCACAGAAGGAGTCCATGGACATCCAAAGGTAGAAGCCGAAAAATTTGCAGACTATTTCAATCCCAAGTTTTGGTTTTGGCTTATGTTAACTTCTGCATAGGAATTATTCTAAGAAATTCTGAAGCATCATGTGGGAATTGGGAGTGCAGAAAGACAACTGTCCCTTCTGACCATAAAGTTTATAAATATCAGCAGTTCCTACAGAAGTTTTTCCTATTTTTTTTAATGTTCCAAATTTGAAATATATTTTTCCTAATTAACTACCACATTTTTACAACCTGTTAAAAAAGGATCCCCAAAAGAAACCTTTCAAATCTACTTTTAAGATATTTTAACTAGCAATAGTTAAAGTGTAGTAACTCATAATTCCAAGTTGAAGTGTCTCTGCTTTTCTCTTCTGTCCTTGAGGGAGAAGTTTCAATGAACTGGGAACAAAACAAGATGATGTTTGGTAGGGATTCTTCAGTAAAACTTGAGTGGCATCTAGGGGTTTCCACTATTGCCCCCAGGGAAGTGCAGGCATGCATGAAGAGCTGGATGTGCTCTTGATGTGAACTCTCTCATTTCTTTAGAATCCATTACACACCTGAGCTTGTTAAAGGTGCCCATACAAAGGAACCAGAAAGTCCAGCCAGACTTTGTATATTCATTGCTTGAAGCAGCTGTGTACCCCTGCACAGAAACTACCACAAGAATGGGACTTCCCTAAGCATCCCTAAGCAAAGATTAACAGAAAACTGGTGAAACTAAGCAAGGACTTGCTTCCCTAGGCAAAGATTAACAGAAAAATGGTGAAACACAGGCAACTCCAGAACAGCAACTTTGCCTTCTGAAATAGGCAAACACAGCATATAGATAGTGATTACAAAACCAGAAATTCGCCTGGCAGTCCACTCAAATACATATCCTAGAGCTTTTCTATCTTGTGACTCTATTTGCAAAGTAGAGAGTAGCTTTTTGCTTTTTTTTACTACATTCATTTAGATCCCGTCAGCTGCTACATGTTAATGTGCTCCACAGGTTTCATTCCTGTAGCTCATAAGGGTATTTAAAACATCTGAGGCACGGCAAGGAATCCTTCAGCCTTGTATTCTTGGATCAGCTCTTAACTACAGCAACATCCACACATCCTGTGCATATTATATCAAAGGACAAAAATAATTTACATCACTCAGCCATGCCATTTTCTATAATCGTTACATGATTAAAAAGATCCTGGAATATGCAAAAAGGTGGAAGTTTACAAATAACAGGATGCATGAAGAAAGTACTTCAGAGTAGGAGAAAATTTCCTTCCAGGCAACTTTCTCACTTAAAAATCTTTTTTCCCTGTAGAGGTAAAACTCATTAACTGTTCAAATTGGAGTTGACGAAAGTTATACTGTTTTGGTACTAAGTCAGCTGGAGTTCAAGTAATGTAAAACAATCCAGGTCTGCAGCCAAAAATTCAGATGTGTTCACCTTCAGCCTTAATTCTTTAATCAAAAGAAAGGGGCTTTCAGCATTGACCCAGTAAACTAAATCTGTTCTCCTTTTTCTCCATTCTCTTAATCCTTTTAGTGAGCTTGTTTGCAGTCATAAATAAAATAATTAATGAATGTTAATGGCAACAAAGAATAAAACTAGTATTCCTTACGGCACACTTTAGCTAATTATATTGTTAAGGCATTTTAACCTCCCAGTAATGTAACAGTATTACTTTTATTACTAATGTCAAATTATATAAAATGAAACACAATTAAACCTTTTTAGCACTCAATTCTGATATCTTCCTCAGAAGTGTAAGTAGAATTCACTGACAATATAAGAATCAGCAGTCATAAAATCTAGCAGGGGGAAATAACATCTATCCCATCCCTGTCTTCTGCTTCCAAAACCACATGTTGATTCTGCTGGAACAACCAACAGTACCACAACATTAACACTTCTACACCCTGGCAGAAATCTCATGGAATAACCAAACACAACAAAATACATGTTACTATGGAACGAAAAAGGCCGAAACCAAACAGAGCTTGAGGTAATAATAAAACAGTTGACCAACTGTTCATCACCAGTGACTATATATTTTTAAAGAAACTCAGTAGCAGTTATAGTGATCCTGGGACAACCTTGTCACATCCTGCGGGCAGACTTTGTAGTCTTATTATTCCTTCTTGTCAGCTTCTGCTTCACACATTTGTCCAGTCTGAATCAAAATCTACTAAGAATATAGTAGATACTGACTGAATGATCCACTACTTCAATATCTCTAAAACTGTCCCTGGGGTTACTGACAATAAAATATTGCTTCTTTGCTAGCTCCTACACTTGCTGATAAATTCCAGCTAAGCGCAGCAATGCACAGCGAGCCTTGGGATGCTTCAGGCATTCTCTAAACCAGGAGCTGCAAGGGCTTAACAAGGTCACATAGATACTCCTGAACAATTTGACAAACCCTCCCAGCCCAGCAAGTTTAGATCATTCTTCCTTCAGAGCCACTCAAAAGGTATGTTTATTTTCATCTGGGAAGCATGCAAAAAATCCTTAGTCAGCTTTCAACATCCCAAGCAACTGCCTTAAAATTTCTCTCTGTTTAAAAATAAGAAATCTGGGGTGTGTACTCTAAGCTGTCTCAGGTTTTAGTCCACAGAGAATTAAACAAGATCCATGCTTTCATGCATTTGCCATGTTCCAGAAAATTGTTGTTTTTAACTGAAAAATGTTCCCCCCCCAAAACTTCCTGCTCCAAATCTGGACCTTCCAGAAAAAGGACTATGACAATATATCTGACATATAGATATGATTTATCTATATATCTATCTGACAAAAATTCACATTGTACCACATCAGATTCAAAATAAGGTAGTCACTACCTAAATGACCTAGCAACTGTGTTAGAATTAAGCAAAGATACGTATTTTCTGATGAGACCTAGAGTTTACTAGAGTGATGCAGACCGGTACGCCATGATCTGTCTGTTCTGGCTCTAACTGGAGAGTTCCCGCACACGTCAACACCTCCTGTTACCATGACATTTAGTAACCTATAGGACAGAAGTCTCAGATTCAATGGGTGGTATTAAAGTGCTCTTATGGCATCCCCACCATAAATACCATGCTGCTCAGAACGGTGGACAGGCCTTGCAGATGTCTCTAGGATCATACGCAATTACACAGCAGGATGATGTCACTACAAGATAAAAATTACCGTGGAGAGCAGAACAGCAGCAGTGTTTTAAACACAGTCCCACATCAATTTGTACCAGCAACACACTGCAACATAACAGCAATGTTTTATTGCCGTATGGCATGCAGTTCACCTTAACACCTCTGAGTGCTCCGTATTTGTTTTCCACAAAAACATGCTGCTTGGCTTCAGAAGTCTGTTATTTCGGCATCATCAATATCACTTTCTGTCTCGCACCCCGAAGTTTGTCTAGTGAATGAGACACAATGTCTTGATACACTGCCGTGGGTTTTTTTCACTGCTGTCAAGTGGTTGGACATGAGGCATGGCCGGTGGCCTCTCTTTTTCCCTCTGGAGGTGCCAGATGAAATGTCAGCTTTAAGACTAAACAAGCAGTAGTACTTGAGGCAGCAGCAAGGACAGAGGAAGCATAAGGCTGATAGATGACAACGCTGATGACAAACTAGACAGTAAGTGGCACAAAAAAAACCTTGCAAAAAACCCTTTTGTAAATACTAAGCCAACAATTTTTTCTAAGCTGAAGGAGAAACAGGTGACCACAGAGATAGGAGAGAAGCAGAATAAAACAGGTGTTTAGAGGGGAGGCTAGTAACAAGATCAGATTATTAGCTAATTCATGGATCTCACAGCTCTGATCCGGACACGAGCCATTGCAGGGACTTCAATGTTACTGCAGGGTTTAAAGCTGCCATCCACCAGCTCAGCTGCAGTGACTGCCAGGCAGCTGCAGAGGAAGACACGCTGACTTAGCTCTGAGCCACGGGGCTAAGCCAACCCGCAGGGCTTCACGTTTGAATTACCACAGATCGGCCACTGTAAAACCATTCTAACTTGGGTGTCTAAGTCACAGAATCATAGAATCATTTAGGTTGGAAAAGACCTTCAAGATCATCAAGTCCAACCATGAACCCTGCCCACTAAACCACGTCCTGAAATCCTGACAGGCTAACTAAGCTGTGGTCTAGAGCCGGAGGTTTCGTCTCTGTAATATGATGAACTAACTGCATTAATAGTACGAGCCACCACAATGCCATAAACTGTTTTGTTAATACAACAGGGGCTGACTTACGTAGTCACATGTCAGCACAGGGATAGTAATTACATTATCACAAAACCATTCTTTAAGGAGGTCTGTAATAGCTGTTCTACTATTTGCAATACCCAGTGCACATGACAAAAGATGGAAAGCTCACGTTAGGAACTTTCACATGGGAAAAATCACAACTAACTGTCAATTAACTAAACTAACTACCTCTGAGGTAGTGATGTATATATGTAGACTCTCTTTACAATGAATGAAGCCTGCCTCATCTCATCCTAAACTAGACACATAAACAGGTCAGAGGTCTACAAAGGGAGCCATGGGAAGTATTCCAGGTGAAAGTATTTGCTACACAGGCATCTGAGGGCACATTACAGCAATACCAGTGCCTGTGTGTCTCTGTTTTCTGTGACAAACATGAAAGCTAAGCACAGTACAGTTACTAACACCACCATAACACAGATGAGAAGTGAAAGAGCTCAGATTTGTACTGGAAATTTATCTAAAGGATGCCACTGCCTACATAATGGGAGGGAATGTTGTTCCTTTATCCAAACCTGCTTCTGAGAAGGGCAGGTTCTCAGCTGTTCTAAGCTCAGATAGTACCATTTGATTTCAATGGAGCAAGAATACATCAGTTAGGAGTCTGGATTACCATTTGGTTTGCAAAGGTCTCAGAGCTACCATTTCTGAGGTTTCTTCCTCTCTTCCCTACTTTTTCTGTCCTACGTTTTTCATTATTCAAATCATTGCTTTAAAAAGCAAATAACAGTATTGCCTGAAAATCTACTAAATATCTGCTTCTATGCCAAAAATTATTTCTAGAGCGACGGCCTTTTTCAGAAGCTGCTTCTTGCAGCTTCTTCTATTGGACATTTAAAATTATATGCACTGGGATATGGGCAATAAATGACTTTCCGTAACAGCAACTTCTCATCAGGAGATGATAATTCTATCACCCCTTATCTTTTCTCTTGACGCGCAGTTGCTTTCCCAACCTACAAAACAAAGTCACTAAGGCCACGAGGTATTCTATTAAATTTTCAAAACATAAGACTCAGTGTCAGAGACTTGACCCAAAACATAACTTGCAGAATTGGTTTGCCAGCAGTGTGTATCCCCCCTCAAGTCCTTACAGCTAATGGCAGGAAATTGTTCCTTCACATCTCCCAGGTACAGGCAGCAGAAGCTGAAGCCAGCAACAGGAGAAACGTCTAAATCTAACCAGCTCTTCTCTGCATTTCACAGTGTATCTGCACTCTTCTTGCCTCCTTTTAATTTAGGCTTGTAATTGAGTTCTCTGAAATAAATTGTTAACTTTCTTTGGAGTCAGGCATAAACTGTCAGGAATGTGAAAATGTGATACAAAAGAGAATTTGAATAAATAGGATAAAGGCTGAGAGAATAGGTCATGAGAAGAGCTCAAATGACACTATGTCGCACAAAAACTTCTCCAGCCTAATATTCTGTCTGCAGAAGCAGCCATTAGAGCATGCTTAAGAAAGATTATAAGGAACGTGGCAAATATAATAATCCTTCCTCAAACAGCCAGAGGATTAGAGACCATTAATTGTCACAGGGCTTAAGGGACCGAGTGAGAACAGGGCTCCATGGCACAGATGCAGCATAAAGGGTTGGGTGAACTGTCTGCTTCTCAACAGCACATTTGACCCGGGGAGAGATACCCCATTTAGCAAAACTACTACAACAAATGGTCTCTGTAATGTGACAGTGTCCTGAATCTCATACAGTCCTACCTAGCCAGACCTGCCTCTCAGAGGACAATATAGACACTGAGTTGGGAGAATAACATTTAAATGCTAATAGAGGCAATTCACGCCACAGAAGCAATCAGAAAACTTAAAAGATGTCGCTTCTTTGGGAAAACTGATTTAGTTAGCACTTCTCCACTCCACTTGTCCCAATAGCCTCCTGTCCTCTCCCAGGTAGGAATGATGCTTAACAACAAAAGAGCCATCATACTGGGGCAGACCAGAGACTAATTAGGCCCATAATCTGCCTCTGTCTGGCCAACACCCTATACTTCGAGCACGAACAGAACATCAGGGTGATTAAGGAGCACACATGTATATGGCACTGCCCTCCTAACCTTTGCCTATTAAAGGTCCAGCGACTTCCATAGCCAAGTACGCAGCCAGACCAAGTTCAACGGATATTCATGGACTTATTCTCCCTGAATTGGTCTAATCGCTTTTAGGGCGACAAGCTCATTTGACTTAGTTCCACAAACACACAAGCTGATACAAACTAACATGAAAAACATTTCTCCATAAGAAATGAACAAGAAGGTGTTGCGTATTTGTCTTCTTTGCAAGGAAATGTTATGCTAAGCAAGAAAAAAGTCAGCCACCAAGGAATAATGACAACTATCGCTTGAGTATACAACTGTCACAGGGAGCAGCGAATTACCATTCTCCTCTGCAGGGAATCCTGGCTTACACTCCTGGTCTGGAGGACATTCAAAGAGCAATGGAAGAGCATGGAAGAACATGAAAGCAACCTGTAATCTCAGTGTACCATAGGCGTTAATTAACCTGGCTGCCATCCAAACTGCTGGCATCAAAATCCGCTTATCTGGGAGCTGCACATTTCAGCATTTCTGCAGGCACTACTACG
This sequence comes from Haliaeetus albicilla, assembly GCF_947461875.1. Taxonomy (NCBI): domain Eukaryota; kingdom Metazoa; phylum Chordata; class Aves; order Accipitriformes; family Accipitridae; genus Haliaeetus; species Haliaeetus albicilla. The sequence goes on along the minus strand of NC_091502.1, from coordinate 18,941,279 downwards.
CAGAGAGGCACTGCACTGCACAGGGGTAGCAGGCTACCGAAAAATAAGAAAAAGAGGCAGAAACGGAGGAACGCTGAAAATCGTTACAGTGCCATCAGAAGATCTGTTAGTAGTTGGAAAAACTTGTTACCTGAAGAAATGTACATCTGAATAAAGCAGGGGTTGCATCAAGAATGTAATAAAAACAACTTTGGGAAAACAAGCATGAACGATCTCTAGTGAGAATACACCACAATCAAGGTACAATTGTACTGAAGCCAGAAAGGGATAACAGTTCAAGTAAAGGTATTTGTCTCTGAAAAGGAATTGTTTTTCTACATACCTGTCCAGTCTCCTACTACTTTAAGGTGGACCCCAAACGTTGCTTTGGTATCTGTAGGGCACTAAAAATATTAAATATATTAAGGACCACTTCTGAGTAACAAGAAAATAACAAAATGCATTCAAAGTACAGTTGTTAAGACAGAACCTGATGTAAATAGGTCATTCCTGAGCAGTCATACCCTTTAAAAAGCAAGTCTAGCATCAGTACAGTTCAGGAAGCCAAGCATGGCTAGTCTCCCCACAGTCTTAACCCTTTCTTCTGGTCACAGAGGAGTTTGGGATGGGCTTGTCTTGGGAGGGTGAGTTGGAACAGCCACTTCACTAGGCATTACTCAGCAATGATACCAACTGAGGATACAACAGCACAGAAATACTCCCTCTACTATTGACACTTATCATTGAAAATCAGGAATTGCCCCATCACTCCTAAAACAAGGCATTTAAAAGACTTCTGGTTCTTGAATGTCAGGGCACATGTTTTCAAGTTGATCACTCACACAACTGATGCTTTCTTCTAAATGGAAACTGAAATTTGCTGCATTTCACAAGAGCTTAGAGTTTGCAAAGGAGAAAGACCAGATTGCATGGCACATCATAAAAATCACTTTACAGCCACCATTCTCTCACTCTGCACCTATGCCCTCGCCTCGGGGCTACTTACTTGTGACTATCAACACAGGAATGATATTATTCACAATCTTATCCACACTATGGCATCTAAAAACCTCCAGTCAAGCCATGTCAAAAGTCTAAGGAGCCCCCTCAGTTTTGTTCTTTGTTAGCTACAGGGAGATTTCAAATGCACTGTCCGGACAGCTTTTGCAGGTACACCAAATGATAAACAGGACAAGCAACCATTCTTCAAGAAAAGATTCTTCACTTTCCTTCTATAAACCAACACCATTGGTTTCTTTTTGATAGAAGATATTACTACTGAGTTTTGATGCCTTTCTTAGAACCTGTTAATGACTGATCCAAGCTCCATCACGAATCTAACAAACACCCAACAGATGACACTCCTGTCTTTTTTTTTTTTCTACAGCTACAGACAAATATGAATTCTGAGGAGAGGGCTTAAATTCAAGGAACACATCTATATTATAAATATAAGAGGCCCAGGTAAGGAATCCAAGCACCAAATACTCAATCATCCATCATGCTTGTGAGGACACTCCTTGGCTCTGTTCTGGACCATTACCATTACCATTCCCAAGATAATCTGTTAGGCAGTGGGAAATCGCTGGTCTCAGGTCTGAGGATCGGTTCCTATCAGTTCCTTATTTAGCAGCAGACACAGATAAAAGGTTAGTATTCTCTACGCCTTGGCAAGCCTAGAACAGGGAATACAATGTCCCAGCTAGTCACTCCATTTTCCTGATGGGGAAGCGCATTCTTGTGAAGAGTACCAATTACTAGACAGATTAATATTCAATTCCTTGCCATCTTTAAAGTCTTCCTATAAAAATTTGGTACAGAAACTTAATCAGAATTATTTCAGCAAGCCTTAGCCTTCAAAAAAATGGCATCAAGGGAGGGATGCGGACAAACCTCCCACAACAAGGCCAGTATTTGCTGTGGCTTGTTACAATGTCCGCCAACAAAAATATCAAGACCAATTCTCCATATAAAAGTAGGTAAGCAGTCTCTCAGCTAGAAAGTTGCATACTGGCAGCAAAAAGATCTGTTCTCCTGGGGGCTTCTATAAGAGCATTTAGCAGAGTTTATTTTTCAGTCTAGGCTGTCCCAGGGCTCTCTGTGTTTCACAGGAGGTTGAGTGATTTTCTTAGCCCAACTATGCACTGTCCCAGTTCAGCATATCTTCTATAAAATTGTCTGTCATTCCCTCCTTCCATTAAAGTTAATGGCAGAATACTCCTTGTCTCCAGCCAGAATAGGTTCAAACCTGTTATCCTTTACATTACCCTTCTGACTAACTCCTTTCTGCACTACTTTGAAAAATTATCTAATAAAAAAGAGATTTATTTCTCTTTGGACTTTAGGAAGCCTATTTTGATACCTATAACTGGGTATAAGAGTTCCTCAGAGAGTTCTGCAAAAATCTTATTGTGCTGCTAAATCTTACCAGAAGAAACACATGCATCATCTAGGCTACACAGAGTGAATTTCCCTCAGTTTGAGAGACAGCAAGATTGTAGATGGTCCAGCAAAGGGCCACCAAGACAATGAGAAGACTGGAGAACCTGACATACAAAGAGAGGTCAAAAAGCAAATGTGTGTAACCCACAGATGAGAAGTCTCAGGGAGATCACTCTCTTCCAATACCTAAAAAACCAGCTGTAGAGCAGATGAAGGTGCTCTCTTTGGCACCATGCATGGTGACAGGACAAGAGACCAGGGGCACAAGATGATTCAGGGAAAATTTCATCTGGATATAAGAAAAATATTCTTCACCATGGAATAGGTAGCCAGAGAAATGGTGCAGTATCTCTTGCTAATTCAGCTTCACAGGTCCCTGGATAACCTAATCTACGGCCCTTGCACCAGAAGGTTGACCCAGACAATCTCCAGAGGCCTCTTCCGACTTAAGACTTTCCTATGGACCTGTAATTTTAACTTTTAAAAAAGTACGTTTTTACTGCATGGAACGCTTATTTTACCTCTCTCATCTCCATAAACACAATTAAGTCTCCAAACTGTGGCTTTTTCCAAACTGTTAGAGAATATATTCCAGAAGCTTAAGAAAATATTCAAAGACAGTTTTCCAGAAGTTTAATCATGGAAGTGGGTAAACTTTCCCATGTTATTAACAGACCACTGGGCACGTGTAATGAAGCGCAATGAAAATATCATCTCAGATATTTAACCTTTTCCATGAAAACACAGAATCATAGGATAGCTGAGACTAGAAAGCACCTCTGGAGACTGGCTACTTCAATCCTTCTGCTCAAGCAGGGTACGCGAGAGCAGGTGGCCCAGGACAGTGTCCAGTTGCGCTTTCAATGTCTCCAAGGATGGAGACTCCACAGCCTCTCTGGGCAACCTGTGCCACCCTCACAGAAAAAGTGGGTTTTTTTCTTATGTTCAGATGGAGCCTCCTGTATTTCAGTTCATGTTGTCCTGTCACTGGGTGCCACTGAGAAGAGTCTGGCTCTGTTTTCTTCACTCCTCCATCAGTTCCAGCTCTCTCAGCCTCTCCTCATATGAGAGATGCTCCAGTTCCTTAACCATCTTCATGGCCCTTTGTGCTCCAATATGTCCATTTCTCTCTTGTACTGGCTATCCCAGAACTGGACTCATAGCTCCACATATATGTCACCAGTGCTGAGCAGAGGAAAAGGGTCATCTCCCTCAACCTGCTGGCAATGCTCTGCCTAATACAGCCCAGGAGGCTGTTGGCCCTCCTTGCTCCAAGGCCATATTGCTGGCTCGTGGTCAACCTGGTGTCCACCAGGACTCCCTGGTCATTCTCTGCTGAGCTGCTTTCCAGCCAGTCAGTTCCCAACACGGACTAGTACCTGGGGTTATTCCTCACCAGAGGCAGGATTTGGCAATTCCCTTTTATGATCTTCATGAGGTTACCGTCAGCCCATTTTTCCAGCCTCTCAAGGTCACTCAAATGGAAGCACAACCACCTAGTGTTTCAACCACTCTTCCCAGTTTTGTAGCATTTGCAAACCCGTATTGACTCCTGAGGTACACCACTACTGACTGCCCTCCAGCTGGACTTCATGCTACTGATCACTGTCCTTTCAGCCCAGCAGTTCAGCCAGTTTTCCACCCACCTCCCTGCCTGTTCATCTACTCTGAACTTCATCAGTTTCTCTATGAGGATTTTATGAGAAAGTGTCAAAAATCTTGTGAATTATGATGCTCTTGTCCATTTTTACATATCTAAGTCTCTGATCGCCTATTTTACTTTTAATTTGCCATAACTCATCTTTAAAACACTGCACAGCTAAACACTGCTTCAAGATCCTTATTACAGTCAGTTCATACACACATTTAAATTGACATCTATTTATGTCCTATGAAGAAAAGCACAAGCTGAAGCAGCCTCTTGAATTGGAAATCAAGAGAATAATGATATGAGCCTTGGTCAAATAAAGGCATATCAAAGTGGCCTCAGCAACGCATGATGTCCTGTCTGCAGCTGTAAACAAAAAGAACTAAAATTGTTTTTTAAATGTGTTTTGGCAAATAGTACTTGGATTTCCCCTGACCCTTTTAATCTGGGAGCCCTAAGAAAAAATCCAGTGACTATTAACTGTACTGTAGCAAGAGCTGCATGCAGCCCCTTATTTTTTCCTTATTGCCCAGTACACTGCCCAAGAGGAAATTGTAAAGATTAGCCAATCTTGAAATAAAAAAATACTTTTCTCTTACTTCTTTTTCCTTAAATAAACAATGTTTTCCAAATAGGTAAATCACTAACTTGAATAGTTTGTAATGAGAAGGGACGTTAGACGTTGTTAAACAAAAGATCACAAGTGGTAAGTTTTTCAGTAGTTCTTTCTGCATTTTGAAGACTTAAATGAACCTCATTTGCCGCACTCATTTGATTAAAATGCTATGGTACACAAATTAACTGGCAGATAGATAGTGTAATTACGTGAAGCTAAGTTAATCTTATTCTAACCTCAAGCTATCTATACCTTTAAAAAGTGAAAGATTTCACAGGTAGGAACGTCTACACTAATCAGAATATCTGCCAGCATTTGTTATCCTCCAAAAACAATTGAAAACCAAAGGAATTCTGTTAAATTTAACAGAGCTGTGCAGATTTACACCCCCAGAGGAACCAAACTATGTTCTTAGCATTGGAAAGTTGGTAGATTTCCTCAGAGCTGTTAACCACATGTGACCAAGTTTACAATGCCTTTTTTTTTTTTTAATGTATTTTCACATTCAAAGCAGTGAGAATAGTATTTTATACGTAGTTAAAACTAATGGAATACAGATTGTTCTATATCTTGATGAAAAAACACCTTTCCATATTTTTTTTCCTTTTTTTCCAAGCTAACTTGAAATACAAATGCAAATTATCACATAGGGAATTTGCAACAATCCCTGGAGAATTTTATGCTTATAAGCCACCAAATTAATTACACTCACCGGTAGCTGTAGCTCTACTATTTATCTCTATGCTGAGATAAAATTTAGATGACAGTTTTTAACAATCTTAATAATCTAATTTACTAATGTTTAATGCACTACTAGATTAATACATACTTGAAATGTATTTTATTTATCAGTTTTACATTGCGAACACAATTACATGCACTCTCTCAGAAGTACTAATGCATACGGCAGGATAACACTGCAGAACACCTATTATCAGAAAAAAGGAGATGAAAGGGATGCCCAGGTTAGGTACCCCCATGTAGCTCTGCAAATAAAGCTCCTTACAAGTTCCTGTGGAGATACTGCTCTCAAACTGATACACCACAGTAAACACCAACTTCTGTGTTTGATGCTGTAGTAGGTGGCCTGAACAGTGCCCAAAGTTACAAAGAATATCTATGCCACAGCTGGAAGAACAAAGTGAAACCTCATCTTCGTCTGATTTGGGGAACTAAAAATCTCACTGTGGAGTTTGTTTAAATATAGGGAAACTCCTTCAAAGAAGGCTTTCACTTTGGGGAAAAAGCCACGATATGATCCTAATATGGATTTGCAGATATCCTGGCAGGGACTGTAAACACTGCTGAGCCCCTGATCTTTTTCCATCCCTCTGCCCACCTGCCAGGGTAAACCAGCTGCACCGTGAACCCCGTTTCATCAGCATATCCTTGCTCCAGACTCAGACGAACCCTTACACAGATCAAGAAAAACACATTAAAGACTTAGCATGTTTGGGAAAGAGGCAGAATTGAGGGGAAAAAAAGAACTAAACACAACCAACTTATTTTCCCCCCTGTAGAGAGGAGGAAAAAAAAAAGAAAAAAAAAAAGAAAAAGAAAAAAAAAGAAAAGGTTTTCAACTTTGTCAACTGACAAGAAAATGTGAACCTCGGAAGCTCAGTAAGCTGTAGCTTGTCTGGTTTCATACAGAACTGATATAAACATTCCTAAAATGATTCATCCTGACATCAGAAAATGAAGAGGAGTGATGACAAACACAGGCATGCTATATAAAGGTAGCCAAAAAATAGTAGCTAGACTTCAGTCTGACTCATAGGAGGTGACCTCTGTTACACCGGGTTACCCCTGTTTTAACTAATGAATCCCATATGAAGCAAATTTCACAGGAAAAAAAGTTAACCTGAGGAGTTACTCTTCTAAATACCTCTCTGCCTCAAAGGCTAGGAGATTCTCTAAAATGGCTCTGTTTATTTTTCTGTTTCGTGTTACTTTATAGATCGGATTTTGTCTAAGAGCTTTCCCTGTTAGAGATTTGGCCTTACAGCTCTCCTAATTTAACTGGCAGACATCAGCAGACATTATAACATCTCTGAACCATGGGGAGATCCTAACCATGGAGCATGATTTAAGTGTCAAGGGTGTCTGGATGATCAAGGCAAGACCACCATGCCTTGAATACTCATTGCTTCAGCCAGAGCCCTCCCATTGCAGAGCCGACTCCTTGCAAGCAGTCCAGCTGCAGAAACATACCCCAAACAATCTTCCCTTTCACTTTCCATTCCCTTATACTCCTTGTTGTACAACCCCAAACACCTGCAGTGTAGCTAGTGGAAAAAACACACCATAACACTGTGGGACGCTCAAGATGCATCACTGGTCAGCTGCAGTGCCAAGAAGGACTGTTCTGGTCATCTGGGGTCTAACTTCTTCTGTAACATAAACCACAAACCCACACCCACTAATTCCTGTGAATCTGTAGTTCAGCATTTGCTACTTCACTCCCTGCAGCCTCAGTTGTTAAATTACTCTCAACAATCTTTTTTTTTCTTAGGTCTCAATCTATGAGCATTTCTTCCTTGATTTCACTCTTGCACCACAAGAAAACACAGATCTTTACTGTAATAGATTAGGATTGTAAATAGACCAATAGTTGCATAAAATAAATACATTGTTGAAAAAATAATATGAAATTACTTTATTTGTTTTCTAGTAAGTCTGTAATAGCCCAACTGCTACTCTATTGCTGCTACAGATGCACTACAAAGATACACTTCTACAGACTAGTCAGTATTTCTTTACCTCTGCAGTTCAATCACGGTAACAAACTTACTGACTACCCTTTCACCCCAGGAGACACATTACATTTCACAGGATCACAAATCATCATACAATGCACAAGCTGAAAGGAACCCATAAGGATCATCAAGTCCAACTCCCTATAATATAGTAAAAATGTTTCAATCCTAGCAGTATTCAGCCCATATAATTTATGCATTTCAAGTTGCTAGCTAGGGGAAAAAACAAACCACTTCCTTATGGGATGCTCAGGATGCAAGCCTTTGTCCCTGAAGAAGTAAAAAGCAGTAGGGCAACGTTTCTGCCCAAGGCTGCCTCTCCAAGTCCTCCAAGGTATGCGGACACATTGCCAAGCAACACTGCTGAGCTGACAAATGCACCAACAGGGAAAACTGAATGGCACAAAACGCTCCTTCTCCATCATCCCTGAGCAGAAACCATAGGGCACCTCCAGACTTGCGCTAACTGGCTCCCAGTGGTATGAGGCACTCATGGAAAGAACCATCAAAGCATCGGTAGGTATTCTAGTCCGATCACCAACACCTTGAGGAATGCTGTGTCTCTCCAAACTACCCTACCAGCACACACAGTATTTTGCCAGCCTAAAACGCAGATCCCAGCCAGTCAGCTGGTCTTAATTTTAGGACAGCAAGAGGCAGGGCACTTCATCTCCTCTAATACTTTGTCCACATGTTAACTGTATTTATGCTTAAAAGTTGTGCTTGTTTTTTTTTCATTTTGATGTTCTCTTGCACTTCCTAGACCTTTCTTTGACCTGACTTAGCAGGTAACCTAGAAGCACTACCTCTGATGGGAGAAAACACACTTCTCTGCTAAAGTCAGTAGATGCTTGTTATATATTGTAAGTTTACCTTCATAGTATCAGAAAAAACCTACTTATGAGAGGGATCTGACACCTTTGGATTAAAGTATCTGCTGAAGGAGGACTCAGGATTTAGTGAACTTGAATGTAATAATTTCTGTGCTCCCTTGACCCAAAAGAGTCAGATTTGTAAGTTTAAATGAAAGTGAAGGTTTACTTAGGGTTTTTATACAGATCCCAAAACTATTAAGCCCAAAACCAAACCAAACAAACAAGTCTAAGGAAGTACTAAAGGCATCTGAAATATTAATCTATTTTATTTTTGTTTTACTTAAATTCTTTGTCAAACAGCTGCTAGATTTTCTACTACTTCTATGAAAAGCAGACAAGCTCTAGGGATTTCTTTAGTTTGCCAGCAAGATACTTCACAATATCTGCATTTCCCTAAATGCTCTGTAAATCATCTCATAAAGACAAGTTTCATAACCATTCGCACAAGATATTTAACAAATCTTATTAGAATGTCATCATGTGAGATTTTGTTTTTATTGTATTTATCTGTCAGTATGAACTTAGCTCTTGATGTCCTTACATACTTTTTACTCAGGGAAACTTCCAATAACTTCTCTTTTTTTTTTATGAAGTATTTCAGAATTTGGCCCCTAGGCTTTTCCTGTTGTGGATAGTTTATTTCTCAAGTTTACAGTACAGGACATGTGCTTCTCCATCATCTCTGGCTTTGCTTCTTGCGCAGTACAAAATTTCTTGCTTAAAAGAAGCTTAGAGCTAAAACTTCACTGCCAAACTGTTAATACTTTTATTGACTTTAAATGAACTCTGGATTATCCAGGGATAAAGACAACCTTGGTTCCACAAAACACTGGTTTTCTCTTACAAAACCAAATGTGTTACTTGTGACATTGTTTATACTCGTGTATTATTTGCTGAGAGCTTTCTGACAAGGCATCAAGCCCAAAAATGTAAATGTACAGATGAGGGCCATCATCTTGTAATCCCATCATGCCTAAATCCAGATACCAAATGGACTTAGAGGTGTGGAGGTAACAAGGAAAACTCAATCTACAAAAAAATCAAACCAAACCAAAACAAAAACCTTAAAGGTAGAAAATGTATGAATAAATAATAGCTGTGAGACATTTAGGTACAGTATTATAATTTCTCATGTACATCCAGAAACCTCTTTCAGGTAATTCTTCTACCTACTCTGAGATGATTAATGGACTTGAGTGTTTCTCTGCCTGGGGTTAAGCAATTATTACTTTATAGTATTTTAATTCGGATACTAATCAGTCAAGTATTCTTCTTCAGTAATATATATTTGGATTTTGTCTGTGGATCTGAGTATTTGCATATGCAAACTTGTCTTCTCTCCTCCTCAAAACTCAGCTTTGATTTATTAAAAATCACACACATACTGGCCTCCTAACTTGCTACATGCCATAAATGACATAGCAAGGATTTGACCATCTATGTATATGAGCAGAGAATTCAACTCGCTCCAGACTTTCTTTTCCTAGTCATACAGAACTCTGTGTGGAAGGACAGGAAGAAAAACGTCACAAATCCTCCTGATATGATCTGCTTCAAATTAACCATCTGTGCAAAAAATGGAGAACCAGCAAAAGGGCAGAACTTCTTGGAGCTTTTTATTACCAGACTCTTCCAGCTTATACTTCAATGGGATTCAAAACCAGATTTCTTATGCAGTACTTGGAGTAGGGGAGGTCAGAGCACATTATAACGCAGGAGAAAACTTCTAGTTTCAAAGAAAGTTTCAAACTACCTGTTGCAAGTAGTTGGTCTCTGCTTACCTACTACCAGAACTAGGATCTAGACATTGAATGAAGAGCCAAAACTCTTTGGAGGATCTGAAGAAGCAGCCACTCACATAATATAAAGCAGATATTTCATAAAGTCCTGGAGTCTGAATGCTGGGGTCTTTGCTTTGGGTTCTTTGTTTTGATTTTTTGCTTTATATGTGCCACTTCCATGACATCTGCCTCTATTAACTCTATCTCACAAAGCTAATCAGTGGATATGCAGTGTACATCTTAAACAGAGAGGCAGAGAAAGTTCAACAGGAGTTTATGCAAGTTATCTTTGTCTGAGTATCAACAAGAGTATCTTGGGATGCATGTGTGTGTTAAAAAAAAAGTCACCGATGGATGACTTCAGTGCTAAAACAGTATTAATCTGAAAAGACAACATCAAGCTCAGGATATAGATCTCTTCGAATGACAAATGAGGTCCTGGACAGCTTTATAGATATAAGTACAAGGACATTTATCCAAAATATTTAAGGTTCCATTGTTCACAGGAGCAGAATAGGTGGTACTTTTACTACATAGACAGTCAACTTCTTACAATGTAGATTAATATCTTCATGTTAAGCCTTTTATCTTAATAACAGGTGGCTTTTTAATTGATTCCAAAAGGGATTCTGGATGCTTAAAGGGGAACTGCAGGATGGGAGGGGGCATCCTACCAATGGTGCTGGGTCAGGAGGAACGATGGAGAAAGGAATGAAATTTCTATGTCAAGTCAGTCAGTGGAAAGTTGATCTATACAAACCAGGCAATGCTTTTTCTCTGCCTGAAGAGCCTGAGCGTAGCGGGCTAAGATTTATTGTTTCACCACTTCAAACAAAATGATGTCCTGAATCTCAGAGAAATTCAATATGGATTATTTGCCTGAGTGACTTCAGTGAAGAAAGGAATTGTGCTCAGGTCACTGAAATCACTAGACAGGAACTACAGAGTGCAGAATTCAGTTCCCAGAAACTCCTAAAGACTCCCTCCTCTCCAGCACCCATAGCATCCAAGGGGGGATTCCCAGGGACTAACTGTAGCACCTTCTCTAGTCAATGCAATAATGCGATTCAGCAGATCTAAGTTTGGCTCCTCTAAGTTCCACATGAAGTGATGTAACTGTTTCCTACCTTCTTTTGCCACAAGCAAATCAACACTACTGAAACAACAAGGTTACCAAGCTTTATGAGGTGCTGGGAGTAGACACCAGTCTTTTTTGGTAGCCAAGATGTCTAAACTGCAGCTTGTGAGAGTTTGTGGCTTGCATTGACTCTGTAGTAGATTCAGCAGAGACCACATAAAAGAACCCAGAACATCTTCTGAAGCACTTACTTAACATCTGCAAAACACAAGGCTATTTCCATGAGGCTTACTGCCAATCACTGCATGCCAATGCAAGAAATTCCAAAAACATAGAAGAGAAGTCACTTTTTCTGCTAAGACACTAACTTATATTCTAAATGGGAAGCTACTTCTGAAGTCATTCACTAGCAAAAAAAGGAAGCGAGCAGCCATAAATGGTCAGTACTATGGTTTCATGCTGCTGCAAATAATCACTAGTGTGGTTAAGTGTCTGGAAAGAGAGGGAACTCAATACAAAGTGAAAAATGTAAGATGGAGGTGGAAAGAAAACCAATGCTACCGTAAACAGCAAGCCTTAGTCTCTTCTTGTTCATAGAGGTTAAAATGAAGAGCAACCAAAATGAAGTCGGGGAAACAAACACTTTCCAAAAAGGAAAAAAAAAAGATGGAAGAATATCCATAAACTAATTTTTTTTCTTAGTTTTGATAAGAGGTGAGGCTTTGTATGCTAAAGAGCAGAAGTAATGTTTTGGATATATGAACTGTAATGAAGGACCACCCTTACCACCAGAAAGTTGTACTATTGCTGATGCTTGTTTTCTTTTCCAAGGGCTTTAAAGATTGTTATAGACAATGACATTTAAACTGTATTCCACAGTTCCACAGTTCCATGAGTTCCACACTTTCGTCCACAAAAGTGTAAAGAAATGTCAGTCTCAGGAAGCAGAGCACTAAAGAGAAGATTTCTGATATTTCTTTGGATGGTCTGATCTCCAGACCGTATTGTGCACTTGGTCTGAAAGACAAATCTCTTTAAAAAAGAGTTCATCAAGTGGAAACACACAAAAATCATCTGTCCCTTTACAAACCCTCCATTAAAATATTTATTTACAGAAAATGTTTCTCCCCACTACAGTTCAAAATATCTTGGAGCTGACTGCATTCTGCTCAGGTTCAATTGTAAGATGCAATCATGTCCTATCTACAATAGGTAAATTGGATGTACAGGACTGAAAATGTTACTCACACTGTTTTAAACAGCATAGTAACAGTTGTATACAGTTGTGTATAGAAACCGGTGAAAGAAGCATGGAAAAACATGTTAAAAAGAAAGCATTTTGTTGAAGTGAAATCAAAGACAATGGAGCGATGAAGACAATATGAAGTGAGTAGCCCACTATGAATTACCTAGAACTGGCCAACAGGTCACTTGCAGGAATCCCAGACGTTGGGTCATCCATCCCTTCACTACCACTCCCAATGTATAACAAAGTCAAGGAGTCACAGTAGTGAATACAAAGTCACTGGTGAATAAAAACCAGTGGAAGCACACTTCAAAAATGGAGTTAAAAAATGTCACCTTCCACATCAATCATGAGAGAAAATTGAGATCTCCGAGTGCCTGAACTTCAGAGTGTACAAGTAACACTGCCAGCAGGTCACGGGAGGTGATCCTTCCTCTTTACTCAGCACTGGGGAGGCCACACTTGGGAGTACTGTGTCCGGTTCTGGGCTCCTCACTCCAAGAGAGACATGAACACACTGGGGAGACCCCAACCAGGGGCCATGAAGATGATGAAGGGTCTGGAACATGTCTCCTATGAGGAAAGGCTGAGAGAGCTGGCACTGTTCAGCCTGGAGAAGAGAAGGCTCAGGGGGACCTTATCAATGTCTATAAATACCTGCAGGGAGGATGCAAAGAGGACGGAGCCAGGCTCTTCTCAGTAGTGCCCAGTGGCAAGACAAGAGGCAATGGGCACAAACTGAAACACGGGAGGTTCCCTCTGAACATGAGGAAACACTTTTTTACTGTGAGGGTGACCAAGCACTGAAATAGGTTGCCCAGGGAGGTTGTGGAGTCTCCATCCTTGGAGATATCCAAAAGCCATCTGGATATAGTCCTGGGCTACTGGCTCAAGGTGGCCCTGCTCAAGCAGGAGGGTTGGAGAGGAGGATCGCCAGAGGTCCCTTTCAATCTCAACCATTCTGTGATTCTGTGACATGGAACCTTTGACAGCAGAGCCAGGTCACAGGTTAGCAAAGAAGCCAAACTGGCAGCTCTGAGTTCCCAGCAACATGGATTTTGTTTCTTCAAATTCTCATGTGCCTTTTGCACCAATGAATTCTCCTCATTCCTTCCATCAGCAGGGGGAATAATGCTTTCAATTGACAAACAGGAAAAGAAAATAAACACCACTGCACACATTTCTGAACAATGCCTACCTCTTTATGTTGATTTGGTAACGATTCAGCGCTCCCTCTGGCTCCAAGTGAAACATGTGGGAGCTCTGCCAGAGTGCAATGGGAGGGGGTTCAGGCCCTTTACACAGCCTCCCAGTGTTTTCCTCCACCCCAGCATTATGTAAGAAACTGAGCTAAACTGTAAATATTACACAACCTCGAAAAGGGAAGGGACCATTAAAATATCTGCATGACTTCTTCACGCTGACTCACCCCTTCCTTTCCACTTTAGTCCTCACTTAAGAGTAAAAAGATATGCCAGAACTGGTCACTTCTTGCCTTTTAAGCATACTCCAGGCACAGTGAGATGTTTCATCAGCTTAGACAGGACATCACATAGAGCCTGGGACAGGCTTTTTAGTAGGGCCTGTTGCAATAGGACATGGGTTTTAAACTAAAAGTGGATTTAGATATAAGGATAGATATAAGGAAGAAATCTTTTACAATGAAGGTGGTGAAACACTGGCACAGGTTGCCCAGAGAGGTGGTAGATGCCCCATCCTTGGAAACATCCAAGGTCAGGTTGGACGGGGCTCTGAGCAACCTGGTCTGGTTGAAGATGTCCCTGCTCATTGCAGGAGGGATTGGACTAGCTGACCTTTAAAGGTCCCTTCTGATCCAAACTATTCTATGATTCTAAGCAGGACAACAGCACCAGGAAGACGGTTGCAGTCTTCCCCCTAGCTCTGCTGCAGTCATCGCTGCACTGCGCTTCCAGTATCTGAAGCCCCATGCGCCCCTTGTGCTGCTCTTGCTGTGGCTCCGAGTCCCACGCTCCTACATCAGCCTTGAAAAATAACCTCGGGGTTATCATCACCCAAGAAAAGAAGCAGCAGCAGTGTTCCAGCTTGCTTGGTAACTACAAGCAGGTCAGAGGGAGCAGAAAAAATACTGAGTTAAACTATTGCCTACACACTCTATAAGCACAGTCCCATGCCCGGCATCATATTAAACAACAATAAAAAAGCTTTTTAAGCAGGACAGCAGCCTAAGGCATATTCTATGACCTAGAAAGACAAGTGGAAGTGATTGTCCCCTGTTTAGGCTGGGGAGAAAGACTGTCATAAACCTAGACATTTCAAATCCTCATTATGCTGTAAAACAGCCATTTACCCAGTAAGAGCATTTCTCCAGCGTAGTTGATGTTCTACTGAAATATGTTTGTGGCAATAAAAATGAAGCTCAGTAACTCAGTGGCAACTTCATATCTTGTAATAGTTAAAATATGTATGTGATCTTGAAGGATATGCTGTTATGCTGAACGATATCACTGTACTTTAAAGTGTAAAGCACTGAGCATGAACAGGAATTGCCTGGTCTAGTATTACATACTTAAAATATAATGCATTGTGCATGAGTGGAAATTGCTAGTTCTGATGTTACATATTTAATACATGACTGTAAAAATTACACAAACTGTAATTTATCAACTAGACTTATGTATCGGAAATATACTGCACATTATCTGAATATAAATGAGTTATTTATATTCACTAAGAAAACTCAGACTCACAAAAAGAGATCTGTTTTCCATAGCTCCTAGATCTAGAAGTTTTCGTGCAAAAATAATTTTTCATAACGTGCAGTATTAAGAGTATGCCATTTTAAATATTGGATGAAATCCTCAACTCGTGCAAAGAATCAGACTTCAGTAAAACATCCTATTCAACTTCATCCTATGATCTAACCCAGTAGGTCCATGTCAGCAGACTCTCTTCCAAAAAAACCTCTCATCATAACAAGTAAGAATTTTTGCCAGAGAAAAGACTACTGAACCAGGCCTAATAATCTCTGATGACATTATTTCTGGAAATTAGAATCACATGATCCATTGTTTTAGCAGTGTCCCAATATAAAAAGAGTAAATCTTTTTAAGAGTCCCATACTTTCCAAACCGTGCAATTACTACTAATGATCAAATTACCACCATTATTTTAATTTCCACTGAGATGGACAGTCAGAAATTAAGAACATGATGTTTTGGGATTAATGTTTAAATAAGATGTGTCCACTGGTATAGAACAGGTCTAACTTTATTAAATATAGCTATGCTAGGGCCAAATGAGTGTAAAGAGCAATCTGAGACTTACACTAAGCTCTTTAAATTTACCTTCTGATCACGAAGTGAATAAAATATATAAATAAATACTGACTGAATCATTCTGCACAAAAAACCAGCTACCATTCCATCATACCCAATGCACATCATTTTTCAGCATTGCTTATCTAGTTATCTTCCTGCACTACACAGAGGAAAGCCATAAAAATTGCCTGCTGGAGTTAACAACAGATAAATAACACATGCCTCTGCTTTCTACTGGTAAAGTGAATAGCCAGGAAAACCTGGCAAAAATCAGGCTACGCAAGTGCCAATACTGCTTCACCAACTTATACTGAGGCAGCTTCCCTTAAGTGAGATTCGCTCCCAGATTTACAGCACAAAATTTATTTTGGGCAGAATTTAGTGTGGGTTCCCCTGTGACAGTACTTGCCTCCTGGCTCAGTATACAGATAAATAAATTAAAAAACCAAAAAAAACCAAAACACCCCACAAAACTAAGGAACTGGAAGTGGACAGGACCTGGTTGTGCTGAGTTTCAGGTAACAAAAAAACATCTCGGCTGTTCCATAGTGCTAGGTACAATTCAGTGGGGATAAAGTATGAGTTATCAGTCCAAAGAAAAGAATCAAATGGGAATATTTATCTCCATAGTCTTCTTGAAGAAGAATATCCTTTTCAGGCAATCCTAAAGCCTTTATTCCCTTTGGAAGGAAAAGGCTGCCACTATTATTCAACCTTAGACTCTGCTTTTTGTAACAACATAGCCAGTGCAGTGAAGTGATTTTTTTGGTAGCGTCTCCCAGGCCTCTGCACTGCTCGCCCCTGAGAATTATAATTTCACTTTATTTCAGCCTTTCTCCCCGGGGGTCCAATTCCCGTTCTACATCAATTGAGCTAACTAATAATCCCAATGTTGTATGACTTCACTGGTAAATCACTTTAAGTCATCAATATATCTCTTAATATAAAAATAAAGCAGAAGACTATTTCAGAAACTTCTTTTTTAAACTTAATGAAAAGGCAGTTGAAGAATGTCTTTTCAATTGAACAGGAAAGATGACAGAAAACTCATTACAATTTGTGCTCATTCTGTGTTAAGGTCTACAAAAATGGCTGAAACCCCTTCTATGAAACAATGATCAAAATCACATGGATTTTATTTATTTATTATTGTTTTTCACTTATGGAAGACTTTGAAAAAAGTTCCCATTATCACTTTCTCAACAGTGGAGAAAATTAAATATGTATTGAGTACTGTCATACATAATAATCATGCCATTTCATATTCATTGGTACCCTCATAAATGAAACATAAGCCTTTCTGGAGGGAATTTTCACTTTGAAGGAAATGAAGACCATTTGCTTACCAAATATAAATAGAAGGGAAAGTACAGAAAAATATCATATTTCTTACCATTGTAAGGGTGAATGGATGGCTTTCCAGTGCAGACACTCTTGGACAGTGTAGAATAACATACTGAAACAAAATCAGCCAGAGAAAATAAAATGATAGAAAAGGTATGTTCAAAATGTTCAGTGATGGGTTAGTATATACAAAGTGAAAGTCATCCCTACAGACAATGCTACGTGAACAGCTGTGATTTTTTAGGGGTGCATTAACTCACCTGACCAGGCCTTGCTTTGAAGTCATCTTTCATCATCCTTACTTCAAGGACATTGGAAGGATGGCTTATCACTGAAGTTATTGTGACTGGTTTATTGCTGCGGATGTAGCGGTACAGCCTTTCCACACAGTACAAGCACAGAGGTCCAGAAATCCAAAACCAGGTCTATGGGAGAACAAAAATATGTTACCTCAAGGACTTTTCATTTTATGTTTTCTAATTTCAAAACTACATGAGTGCTTGCAGGACCTCATTTCACATCTATGGTGGAACAATGTTTTGGTCACAAGTAACCTCCACATCTCTTTACGTGCAGAAATCCAACCATGTTATGGAGGCTTAATCAGTCTAACCGGCAGCAGCATCCACCGGCACAAACAATTTCAGTCATAAAACTCATCAGGAACAAAATGCTAATGACCTCATTTGCAACCATGTTACTCTGGTTTTAAGTAGTTAGATTGCAACTGGTTTCAGCAGTGAATGACACAGTACATTTCAAAATCTAACAGACCAGAGCACTATAAAATTGGAAAACCTTCATGGAAAAACACTGTCTGACATGCAGTATTATGTGACTATTACCTCCTTTTAATTATCTCAGGTACAAGCAAAAAACTAAGAAAGAAGCATTCTTGTGCTACAGAATTTATGCTTACATTAAACTAGTGTAAAATCATAGACAAGGGAGAGAAATGGGCACGTCTGAATCACGATTCATTTGCCCCTGTGAAAGATGTGTATGCTAGACAAACAACGCCCTGGAAATGCCCATTTCCCTGCACTGATTATACAGGGAGCCCTGGGTGACTACCTCAGATGGAAACATTTGCAGCTGCTCAGCTAAATCCTATCCTGAGTCAATTACTAACAGTTTATGGCAGAGATAACTACTAATTCCACACCTGCTCAGTCATTCAAGCCATGGCACTGAAGTGCCCTCGATGGTCATCTATCTTCCCTTCCCAGTTTTTGAAGCTACACATCAGATTCTCTTGCAACTAGCAGAGTATTTAATTTCCTCAAGCACCTCTGGCCTTAAAAACTGCAGTAGCTCACAAGACTTAAGGCTTTTTTTTGAGACTTGGTATCGCTAAGTGCATAAAACACTTCCAAATCCAAAGAAGTCCTAAATAATGTTACAAGCTACCAGGAGAACACTGTGTGGTCATTTCTTTCCATGGCTCTTCTTTTCCAATAAATGGCTCTACAGTAGGCATCTTAAGGCCCTAAAAAGACTGCTTGATGTCCTGTGGGTCATATGGAGCTAGACATACATTGATGCTTTTAATTCAGGAGTATTACCACAATAAAATACAAATCCAAAGAACTTTGCTGGACAACTTCAGTGTAGAATTGGCTGTTTCTTATTATGAGTACATGCTCCACGGTAAAATGGGTTCCCACTGTGGCTAGTAAGGGGCATATGCGTTCTACAGAAAACAACGATAATAATAAAGAGAAACTCCTGTGAGGTCTGTTATGGGACCACCTTGAATGGTGGGCCTTGGACTTGTAAACTCTCTATTCTCAGGCTTCCTCAGGCTACTTGCCAATACAGCCCAGCTCATCTTTTCCCAAAAGAAAAGAGAAAATTTGTGTGAAGAAAAAGCTGCTGCCACAAAACATAAAGAAACAAAAGGAAAACGGAAAACAGAAAAAGAACAGGCTTTTCTATCCCCATCATCATCATACTCATTTACCCATGCCACATATAAAACAAGCCTGTCTGCAAACAACAGGCTATACAAAGCCAAACCACAACCAACTGCAACCCAGAAATGAGTATTAGGACTTGCAGCCGCATGGTAAAAAAGAGAACAAATGGAGTTTGATTATTTCAATTAACTACTGCCACACAATGCTTACAAAGGGACCTTATGAATATGTTATATAAATGTTTTCTCTGAAGTGCTATGCTGCAATTTAAAGTCACATTTATAGCAAGACCAATACATCTCTTATGTTGCACAAAAAAGAACATTACAGCCAATCTCTTGACATTTTTCCGCCCTATTCTATGCACCACGTTGTAATGCAGTTCAAGGTTTAATACAGATTGTTTTTTCTCTACCAAATCTTTGAATGTCTGAAAAGGTTTTAATAATATTTTCCATTATTAAAACATCTGGTCTGGAAAAGCAATAATTAGTGGTTATGGCTGACTGAAAGGCTTGGCATGGCTTGTAATACCTGAAACGTCGGATCATACAGACCTCTGGGAAGTGTGACTGGAACTTGGGTTCCTCGGAACAAATTCTCATAAAGTTATTTTGTACAAAGGGTTCTGGTACTGCTAAGTCCTCTGGGAAAGGCTCAGTAGTATAGTCAGGAAACGGCTGGTCAAAAGCCTTTGGCACCGTCATATTCTGTCGAAGTGTTTTGTTAGGATTAAAGCAACCAGGAGGGTGTTCCTCTAAGTTGGTCTGGTACTTGAGCACTCCCCTACAGGAAAATAAAAATAGCAAAGACACTGAAGTAACATTCACAACCAAGCAACTTATCTTGATTCGGAGAGGGTTTTAGAAAGCAGTCACAAGGCTCATCTTCTCTAAGAATTTTTATTCTGTTTGCTTTCAGGACCTTCA
This sequence comes from Haliaeetus albicilla, assembly GCF_947461875.1. Classification (NCBI taxonomy): domain Eukaryota; kingdom Metazoa; phylum Chordata; class Aves; order Accipitriformes; family Accipitridae; genus Haliaeetus; species Haliaeetus albicilla. The sequence goes on along the minus strand of NC_091502.1, from coordinate 18,921,367 downwards.
GTGAGATCGAAGCTTTGCAACAACAGAGCCCTCTGTCACTAGAGGCAAGATTTAACTTTTCCAGCTCACTTGGCACTCCCCCACTGAACAGCCTCAAGCTTAATACTGCTTGAAAGGGGGAAGATATTGTAGGAGCCTTGAAAAAAAATTAAATAATCACATTTCCAGTTCAATCACACCCAGGCTGTTTTCACTCATCCTCCCTACAGTCAGCAAGCAGTGTTTTTTAAGGCAATCTGTAGCAGAAGTGGCCTAAGTTGCCAAATCATAAACTGCAGGAATGTTCCCACTACTTAGTGTTTGTCAGGTTTGCACACAACTGTATAATTTGCTCCTTTAAATATCACCTTGTCAAACAGATAGAAGGAAAAAAGAAAGTCCTGCATGTTAGCCAAGGAACCTTTCTTGCAAATTATTTTGTGGGGTCCATGCTTGTTTTTTACGCTAAAGTTAAATTTGTAGTAAAATGAAGTGAGAACTTTGCAGCTGCAGCTAGAAACTATGAAGAAAGAAGTGGAAACCTGAGACACTCTGGGATTTCTCAACACATGAATGAATCATTGAAAATGGGGAAGAACTGATAATACTAGTAATAAAATTCCTCGGAAGTACTACTTGCCTCCAAATCTGGATTTGATGACAGTAAAGCCGCAAGGAGGAATATTTAAAAAACCAAATGACTAAATGACAGCTGTATAGGATGGTGCTGGGTGGGAAATAAGGCACACTGACACAACGTCTGGTGAGACGTGCCCTCTGAGCGCCAGGCCATGTGGTGAAGGCTCATCTCAAGTATACAATCAAACCTAAGGACATATGCTCCCCCCTCTTCTCCCCAACGTACACACACGGCAGCAGCGGTGACAGAGTTTAATTCACAAGAAGAGAGAGAAGTGGGACATCTCTAATATTCCCAACTTAAATGGGCTTTGACAGGCTACTGGCAATCTTCCCTACTGAAATGCAGTCCTCACAGCTAGTAACAAGCTTCCCACATGGTCCAGTGAATAACGTACAGCTTGGAAGTTAAACCTGCTCACTCTAAACTCCACATCTGACCCTGGGAGAATCACTTGGGAAGTGTCTGTGCGCCTACACCTGTGCTTCTGTCTGTCTTTACTGCCTGATCATGCCTATCGCTTGCACCTGGCATCACTGTTGGTCATCACATATTTACAAAGTGACAGATACCCCTAGCATTATGCTAATTCCCTGCTCCGTAAATATTATGGTGCCTCACGGATTTAGCTAGAAGTCACAGCACATGCAGTATTTTTCCAATCAACCTTGTGTGCATGCCTGCCAGCTGCTCCCACAGCTTCCCTGTTCTCAGAGCATCCCAAAAGAGGATTCCAGGTTTTCCTTGAGACGTGAATAGCTGAACCACAAACAAGAGCATCCCCTCCAGTGATCTCTGGTTTGTTTAAACTATTACAAACATGCTAACTAACTAAGTGGCAAACTGGGATGACAAAGCTGCCTGTTAACAGCAGCTGCAATGACTCTCATCTCTGAAGCTGTCAAGGAAAGGCAAGCTGTCTTACACTCCCAAAATCAGTTCCCAGAAAGGCTGAGTTCTGCACAACTCTTAAGGAGCCTAAGATATATCCTCGTATATTTATTTGGTGCAACACCCCAATACAGAAAAACTCAGTGTGGATGTCAGTAGGTAGAAGACAGACATCTTTAGCAAACAAAAATGGGAGAGACAAAAAGGGTAAGTCATGTGAAAGTGTCCTACAGGCTGAGCAACACAGCATGCAGGATTTGCATGGGCATACATCAACCTCTGCCCCAATTTTCCATCCCCAAAACAGAGACAAAATTCACTTCTGTCTAGAGCTGGAAAATACATATCACTATTTCTTGAGATTTTTATGGTGATAAGCTAGAGGTCAATGGTTCTAAGTCGAATTGCACTGCTCCTATCTTCTCATCCATCTTTTGCTGCTCAGCTCAAGGTGAGTTGCTTGACGGGTCTGCTAAAGGTCAATGTGTGGGTGGAATCTTAAGAATTCTCACCCTTTGGAAGATAAATCCTTGAATGACTCTAGTGACAGCACAAAAGCCTTATTCTCAGCTCCTATGGACCAGCATAACCCATTTAACTCCACAGTAATACCAAATTTGGATCAGCTGAGGATATGGGCCCAAATGTTTTGTATGTTTTATAGCTCCTTACATTGGTACTAGAAACATCAAGCTTCTATTTTACATAAACTATTTTTGTTGTTGCTATTACCAGCTTAAAATATAGATAAATTAATGTAGATATGCACCAAGCCTTAAGCCACCAAAATATTTCAAAGTCACATTGCAAGAAGTACAAGAGCAACGAAAGTCTTTAAGGATAATTCCCTGAAAGATTGTCCTCTCCCTTAGGGTAGGGATGAAAGAACAAACCAATAACATGATAGATGAATCATATCATTTTATACACTGCTGAGAAGTGCTTGGCTACTCTGAAGAAGAGGATACTATAAGAACATACCCATAGTAGTTTGAAACAAAACAAGAATCCAGGAATACTATGGAAATACTTGAAAGGAAAGACTCCCAGGACAGGTAAATCCTCACCCCATCTGCCTGCACAGTTCAGCCCCAGGAGATGCCTTGCTCTGCAGAGTAACTGGCCATGCGTCTGCAAATCTCTAAGACATGCCATGGAGGAGTCATCTGGGCACCTAAGTGTGGGTGTCTAAGCTTTATTCTCAGAAGAGATCTTCTAATCACTATCATGAATGGAGCCCAGAAATCAATCCAGCTCACTTGAATGTAGGTCTTTGTAGTAGCAGGTTAGTTGAAGTATCCTTCAGGCTCCACTCACTGTATTTATTAGAACTCATTAGACTATAATGGGAAAAAGACACTTAGAAAACATGTAGAGACCTACATTTAGGCATCTTAAACTTGAACTGACTCCCACTCTTCATGACTCATTCTTCTCCCACTTTTCACTGACACTCAGTTCTTTCAGATTTGCACTGAACGACTTTCCAATTCAATACTAAGGAGCCTGTGTACAAGAAGATGCCTGTTTAATGCTTCGTGTATTACTGCAGCCTTGGTTCGCAAACTTCTCCAACTAGACTTCTTCCTTCATGAAGTGGCAACATGTTTAGGAATACAATGGGCAAAGGATAATACAGTGAAGAAGATGAATTAAACCAGACATGAAAAATACTCCAAAGGCAATCACTGGAACAGAGTGCCTATGGAGGCTGGAGGATCTCAGTCACCAGATGTTTTCAAGAAGTTAGACAAACTAGAATAATTTAGCAAAAGTTCACCCTGCCCCAGGATGGATCAGGTTAGATCCATCTTCCCCAGCCATGAACAAGAGCTATGCCACAGAAAAACAAAACAAAACAAAACACAGAAAACTAGAATTGTGTCCAGGAGTTTCAATTGCTTTGAACTCATTATTTCAATTCACCAGATCTCAAGCTGCGTTTATTTTGTTCAACAACATATTCCTACCGTGATCTTGCTAGGCCTAATTACCTTTCACTGTTTACTTTAAGCAGCGGTGCTCAGTGTCACACAGACATTCCAGCACCCTGTGTTTCAGTAGATGTTTGATGACATGAAGAAATAAACCTCGTTCAAATACACCTTCCCTTCCCTATACCAATCTCTGCACCTACATCCACAAAGGAAGCCTCAGAGATGTTAGTGGACCAGATTTTCACACAGCATAACTTGTGGAAGCTGCTCTACCTTGCAGTAAAGCTGGGCTTGTTTGTGCCCGATACAGACCTAGCCATCAGCTTCATGGCACATGAACACTGCTCTGATGTTTGTGAAAATAAGAAGAAAAACTAATAAATTTTGTATCATAGCAATAAGAAAGAGATAATTAGGGAGAGGCCGTTCCTTCCTTCTCCTTAGGAGTCAAAATGGAAGGTAGAGAGGAAAGAGAAAGGGATGACCAACTTTGCTTCACATTCTCCTCTCAGCAGCCAGGTAAGAGGGGGCAGAAAAGAAACGTTTTCTTCATTTCCCACTAGAATCTGGTAAAATGGACAAGGAATAAACTTGAAAGCGAAGAAGTTTGTGCTAGCTGGCTGTAACACAAAATTCTCCAAGCTGCAGCCTGAACTTTATTTAAACAAACACTTGTTGAAAAACTGAAGAGGATAGCATCTTGTCAAGAAGTTGGCCCACTGTCCACAAGCGAGCTCAGGAAAAGCAGCAATCAAGGGAACTGCTCTTTCTGGTTGTGCTTCAGGAAAAGGGACAGTGTTTTCCATTTACTTACCCAGAAACATGCAGCATCAGCAGCATATAGAAGACAAAGAAAAGGTTGTGTGTGTACCAGAAGACGTCATAGTTTGAAACCCTGAAAAGAATAAACCATGGTTCAATGCTGTTTCACTCAGATGGAATCACTGCTAATGAAAAGCAGATCTGTGCACACAGGACATCATTATACACCACGTAGTCATGTAGAACAGTCAAAGCCCGGTATGTATTCCTACAGGCCCACTGTATTTGCAAGCAATTAAGTGTTGAGAAGAACAGGTGGCTGGCATGAAGTAAAAAGCTGAGAGAGAGATGAAGGACAAAGAAGTACAGAGCCAGCTGAAGAACTATTCCTAAATTAGGAGACTTCACTGCTTTCATAGGTCCTACTTAGTCCCTGTCAGATCCTTTAGCTAGAATAGTTCTTCCGTCTCCAGGCTCAAAACTCAACCTCTTTATGGCAAGTGCCTCCTTGCGTCCTCCCTGCCCCAGTACAGGGCTGTGGTGTTTAGTGTGTCACTACTGGTACAACATACAAACAGTTAGTGTAGACAGCAGCAGAAGAGCTGCTGGGAAAGGTAAAAGAAACTCGTGAGGTTATGAAGTGGAAGGAGATACAGGAGGAAAGGGAACTAGAGTAAAGAGGCAACAAGAGGACAGGTAGGAGAATTTTCAGGGCAGGATGCCACATACGGTGGGGCTCTAGGACTGATGGTCTTGAGAGGAACAAGAAGAACATTACCACTGTGAGGATCAGGAGAGGTGAAGGGGAAAGAGGACTTCCTTTCATCAGTGATTTGTTAGGTAATGTAAAAAGAACCAAGACCAAAGAAAATACCCATCTGGAACTGTTTTCTGTTAAGCTTGTTTGTTTTTCCTTGAGGAAAATACTCGCCAAACCACAACAACAACCAAATGGTTAAGAAAATACTCTACTTCATAGCACACAAACACACCTTTCACACTACACAGCATGATAGGAGAGTCCCTTCCAAAACCAAAAAACCTACCCCCATTCATAAGCCAAAACAATTATTCAATAAAAAACAACCTTAAATTCGAGGACATGGTTTCAGAAGCTACTCCTCCGACATAGATAACTTTTTTCACAGTTTTTTCCCCTCCTATGGCCTTTTACATAAACAGCTAACTACCCTTGCTTCAATACATCTGAGATGTACACTGCATTTGTTTCTGTCAATACAGGACTTGTTTTCTTTCTCAAGACAGAAAAAATAATTTTGATAATCTGAGGGCCACCAAAATAAAATCCAACGAACAGCAGTTCCAAGGAACCCAGCAACAGCAAGGGGCTCTGAATCCCCCCCTTCACCCTGCCATCCTTCCTCCGTTCAGCACCACGCTAACACTTTTTCCTCCCTGAGGCTGCTCAAACTATTTCTAACTGCCCACACCCTGGCTGGCATTTCCATACAGTCACTCATCAGTATCTGTAAGCAGTTGTGGGAGAGAACATCAGTAAGATGAAAGTAAAGGATGACAGTGTGGGGAGTCGAAGCACGATGGGAAGGCACAAAGAGAGTAACATTTACCCCCAGACCCGAAACAGGTCTCAGAGTTTAATTTGGTATCTTGCTACAATACCAAAAGCTGCACACTGAATTCATTTTTATTGGATCTTCAGCACTTTTTTCAGCATGCACCGATTTTTCAAAATTTCAGTGATGGAAAGTCATTTCCAGCTTCTGACATGTTGTTTTCAACAGCTAAATATTATTACTGATTAAATTACTGTATACTTCTTGTCTGAATATGTCTAAATGTCAGCCTCCAGCCAGTTGAGCATTTTATTCTTTTTTCAGCATTCCTGCAGATATCTCTACTATAAAATCTTGGTTCCTTCCATGTATCAAGTTCCCCTAAATGTAATCAAGTCCTCCCAACTTCACCTTCTTAAACTAAAGGAATGGAGATCCTTGAACCTCTTACCATGAAGCATATTTTTCAATATTTTAATAATTATATATTTCTTACTTGTATCCTTCTTTAACTGTGTATCCTACAAATACATAGAGTATTCTAATATACTCAGTAATCTTCCTACTGCTACATATATATTTTTATAGTTCTTCAGAACATTTATTACTTTCTTTACCCTCTTCTTAGGGCTTAAAATAGACATTATTCACAGAATGAACGCATTTCTTAGGAACACAAAGTCCTGAAAATTTGAGATCAACCTGAATATTTAATTTTAATGTTGGTTAACCTACTTCAAAATTTTGCAGGTGAAGTCCTGCAAGAGTTAACTTACTGAGAAAAGTGAGGGGAGATTACCATACTTTAAAGGGGCACAGTAAGCAGAACAGTTCTGGAAAAATATTTTTAACCCTGTAACAGCTAGTTTTGAAAAGGAAGATATATGTGGTAGTTTAGAAGATGAAATTGAAGACTGGAATATTTGGTTACATAGAGAGATGGCATTGGAGCAGCTTATATTTTAACATTCCTTTAAATATATGATTTCCAAAGTCAGCAGTAATTGTGTTCAGTGGAAATACCCCTGAACAACACTAATTTGAAAGTTAGCAGAAATGTCAACTTTATTCACAGGATTTATTGTATTTTCTAATAACTTCATAACCCTTCCAATAAACAACTACTGAACAGAAAATGTCGGTCTGGTATTCACAGGATTTATTGCATTTTCTAATAACTTCATAACCCTTCCAATAAACAACTACTGAACAAAAAATGTTGGTCTAGTTCTCTGGTATGACACAGCAAAAATCTGGAAAATTTTTCAAACAATACTCATTTTCCCCTTTGAAAACATTAGCAGCTAATTCGATCTCCTAATACTTATTCGCACAGTTTACTGAACAAGTAAAAGCACGAAAATAGCAGGATAATCATGCATAGAAAAAATTCAGGAAGAACATATGAAGGAAGAAATGATTAAGCAGGTTAGTGTGCAAGAGCAGATTAGGGCTGAAATCCAAGAGAGTATAATAGTCTCTGAAATACTTTTTAAAAAGCCCAGTTTCTGATAGGCAGTGAGCATCTACAATTAATTTTCCTAAGACTATAGCGTGAGCTTAGCCATCAGAAGCAAGTGAGAATCCACAGGGAAAGAGATTGAAAAGGGACAGAAAGATGCACACGGAAGCTTGTTTGCTTAGGAAAACACACTATAAAGATAAGCTTGAGCCATACGCCTGAGGGAGAAGGCAGGATAAAATTTCTAAATAAGAATTATTGCTAGAGTAACAGGAGATGCAGGTGCTCTCTTAAGGGCTTTGATTCTGCTGGCTAGATGGCAGAAAGACAGGAAAGCACTTGCACTTAGTAACTGAAGAAGGAAATAACAAACATGTAACTTCAAAAGACAGAAACCTTTGTTGCATGAATCCCAAAATTATTTCCAAGACTTTGGCTGCGACTACTTATATTTTCCTAAATTTCCCAATCATTAATAAATGCTGTTCTTTTTTTTTTTTTTTTTTAATTTATCATGGCCTTGGAGAAAACAGGACTTTGTTCTGGCTCACTGCTGCAGAGTAAAGTAATGGTTATATTTTTCCATCTTCCCAAAACTGGCTTTCTTTTGCAAGTAGAGCCATCTGTGTGGACTATATAATGTGCAGCCATGTCTGACATCTTGTGCAGCAGTCTTATCCTGCACTTCTGTAGCCTACAGTGCCTCACAAAGGTCTCAACCCTGTAAGTATCTTTGTCTACAAGAAGTGCACAAGTATTTGCTGAACTACTTTCTTGAATCAGTGCCTGATAACATTGCTACTCAGGGAAGACAGATTAGTTCAAAGTTCAAACCCACACACCTAGCTCACATCAGTGAAGCACCATTACTGTTTGAAGATATGGAATCAAAATGTCCTTCAGTGTTTGCTGAATTGAGATGATGTATTTACATAACCAGTCCTTGAATTCATCAGAGACTGCTATAAAAATCAAGGGGTTTTTTATATGCTTCAATTGCAGAATCAAAGCCTTAAAAAGGCTATGATGTAGGGCGAGATCCTCCAAGGTGCTGGTCACTCAAATGATATATAATACTATAATATGTATTCAGTAATGTTGGTGCAGAATGTGAACCCACTGGAGGACCAAACCTTTAGAAATCCCAGCAGCTACTCTAAGCCAATACTGCATTGCTGTTTTGAATTATAATCGACATTAAAAAGAATATATCTGACAACCAGAAGCAGAGCTTTAAAGACGCAACATTCTACTTAAGTAGCACAATTCTGTTCCAGTTCGCTTCATTGCTGGGTTTTTTTGGATGTTTTTTTACAGTTTGTTGTCACAATTAATTGGTGAAAAGAATTAAGATAAATATATCATCTTATTTTACTTCCAGTGGACTTAATTCATGCATTGGACAGAACTTCCCATATGCTTAGTTTACTGCATCCCTGTACAAACAGGAAAAAAAGAACTATTTGAATTTTTAAAGGCCTAGGTTTTTAACTGAGCACATTCCTCAAACAGTGTTTTTCTCTGAAGGCAACTTAATCAGGTTTGTAATTTTTTGAATACAAAATTCACTGTGCTAATTTACCCGCAAGCTAATAAAAAAAAATAGGGCAAGAAAACCGGTATTTTTAATACTCATTTAAATACTCCTTGCCTCATATTGCATTTATTCTTCATTCCCTCTAATCAGTATGAGAATATGATTACACAAATGGCATTTTTCAGCATAATGATCAGATTATGTCTTACCTGATGGCATACGTAGAAGCTGTACACATTAGGAATAATACTAACACCATAATGACTCCAGTCAGACCTGGAACTAAAACGGACATAAGATAACTTATATTTGAACTGTGAAGAGGTATATTTGTCTCCTATGACCTTTCAAGAAAGTGGAAGTTATTAGACATACAAATTCTGATTCAATCAAACTCTTGCATTTGATATTTATCTCTTGAAGACGGCTGTTGTGTTATTTCCCACCTTCCCAGAGAAAACTGCCCTTTTCCTTGCATTTCACCATGCATCACTAACTTCCTATTAGTCTTTGCTCCTGTCATCTTTTGCTCACAACGTTTGTCTCTAAGCAAGGACAAATCCTGTCTATTTGTTTATTTGTAAGACTGACTGTACAAGTTCCTGTATCTCTTTTTTATTCCAAACCCTAAACTCTGTTGAACACAATTAAAAAGCTGGTCAGGGACAAAATTTCAAGCAAATCAATTTCTATGCAAGCTGTCACTACAATTGTTTGCCAACCCATTTCATCCTGGAATGAGAAAGAGCCTGAAATTACTCTCCATGGCATTGTATCATGCTTGAAATCGCTGCCCGTAGAGCAAAGTCTGTGAGAGTGATCTACAGGCAGCATTTGAGAAGGAAAGGTTAAAAATACTAAGGACTGGACTCATCTGCTCAAATGCAGACATGTATCAGAACTAGTCTATCCTCAGCTCTGTTTTAAGTCAAAGGAGAGAAACAAGTATTTCTACAGCATGACTCATCTCACCCTAAAGCAGAATCCTGCCCACAAAGTACAGTAAACCATCAGCCTAAAGACAGATTAGAAAAATCCCAACCAAAGTTACCACTTTTTCTGAGCACCTTATCTTCAAAATTGCCATCCCAGGAATTAAGAATCTGAATTAAGAATTAAGAACCTGAAATCCATGAAGCATTACATCAAAACCTTTTACTTCTCAAAGATTGATAGTTTTTAAGCATAGTCTCTGGTCACCCTAAAAGCTACGTGTTTGGCTTCAAAGTCAGTCAGGCCAATCACCAAGCACAAAGCTAAATAAGTGCTGTTTTAATGTCAGAATATAAGCGTCTCAACCAGCTTTCATGGACTTAAATGGCAAACCCAAAGATTTTAATGGTCCAGGATCTTTGGCAGGATCACATCCTAATGATAAGAACAAGCTAATTTTTCAAATTGATTGTGATTTTAGACTCTTTAGCAATAAAGAGACAATTTCAAATCTTATCTTTTTATAAACTTCTCAGTATCCACTTGTTGAAAGGTCTGATACCCAAAATCTGATACATCCCAAATCACTCCTCAGTTTTACAAACTGCAGCAAAAATCCTGGTCCTACAGTCAACGGAAGTTTTGTCATGGACTGCATAAGAAACATAATTTCACCCCTTCAGGGAAAGGTTACAATTAAAAGCAGCTGCAATAAAAAATGTGCATTCTTTCCATTGCCTCCTTCTTCATTTCTTCTTTCTTAATCTAATTTGATATGTAGCATGTAATCAATCTCCCCTCTGACACAAATACTTCCAATCCAATTGCAGTACAGCACTTGATCCAGCTTCCTACACTGTCACTCAAGCCACAGGTCACCTTTTACATCCAGTTCTTCAATTCTCTTCTCCATCAAACCGCAAAAATGAAATCACTCACAGCCTTGTCCCAATTCATCAGTGCATTTTCAGTGTTTCCTCTTCTCCCTGTCCCTGTCTCTCTTTTCCTCCACTAACTATAATCTTGAATACTCATTCCTCCCACAATTAGCCTCACACCGTTATAGAAGGAGGTACTTTCCTGGACTGATCTGAAAAGCCATCACACTATAAATCCTTCAAATTCCTTATTCCTTCTCACTATGTTAAAAAAATCAGCCAATAAATCTAGTTCTGAACTGTTTGGGAAGAGACCATTTTTTTGCATATTTGTACAGCTCCCAGTGCAGTGAAATCTTGGTCCCTGCCTGGGCACTCCTTCAGCACAAATAATAAATGTTAATTACCAGTCATTAGGATGGGGAGTGATCTGAGTAATTTTAAATTTAAGATGACTTAGAATCACTGCTTTTTGAAACAGAGTGCTCAAACTTTCAGAAATGCAGTATATTCCTGGCTGTCAGAGGGTAAAAGGAGTTCCACCTTGCAGGTCCTCTGCTCAACTAGAGAGGTCTCAAGGTGTCCCCAGAAGCCGGGACAATATTTGATGGGGCCTCTGCACTGGTTCTCCACCCCAAGTCCTCCTTCATCCAAGATACTAAACAAAATCCTTAGCTGCTTGTTCCGATTTTCCCTCCCCTTCTTTAACTCCCTCCTCCATCAGTAACCCTCTTTCTCACTAACTACACCAGTTACCCAACCTATTTCCAGTTCGCAGTTAACTTACACCTCAATTTCTATAATATAATTTTCTCACTTCCTCTACTCTCAACTGATCTAAACCTTCCCTAGGTTTTTTGGAAGGCACTTCCCCACAGGCTGCTAATTCTAGCAAACGTATTGGGATTGACAGACAGAGAATCGCATTCACTGCTGTGCAGATAGATTCCTTTGGACCCTGCCCTAAATGCTAGCAAGTTGCGATTTTTGGTGAAAGACAGATGACATCAGCAAGAACCTTTACCTGCTTGTGAAGCTCTACAGCTCAGGCTTCTGCCTATCCCTCCATACCCAAACATTGCTCCCTTCTAAATTCCTGCACCAAAAGTGTCTTTGCTTATTTATTCTTTATGAGTGCTGAAGCCTGATTCCTGTGTAACAGTTTAGATTGCTCTGAAGTCAAACTAACCTTTAAATAAACCAGCTGAAGCAAGAAGACCGCTTTTTTGTCATGTTTCTTTTTCTAGAAATTGGATCATTTAGGAATTTGGTTTTAAGATTATGCAGAATCTCTGTTTGAAACTAATGATTTTCCACTGACTCATCTGTACAACAACAACTTTGAAGATGCCGCTCATCCTACTACAGGGCTTATGCAACTCCTCCCTCCTGACTACTGGATAAGCAAACTGAGGTTATATTAACACAACACATCTCAACCTAGCTGAGATACAACAAATGGAGCATGCAAACACAGGATCAAAATGTTTTGTCTGGAGAGTGATGATGAGAAGCAGCAAACTTTCTCATTCAGTTTTGCAACAGACTTACCAGTAGCAAAAAGCAGTTTCCTTGGGTCCTGAAAAACAGACAGGGGCGGAAAAAAAAAAAAACAATCAACACACATGATTTTATATCTATATGAATAATGTAATAATAATAAGTAGCTCATAGAGCTCACACACTTGAAGGCATAAGCAATCCCTAAATCTGGATGTAGGAATGGATTTGGTATTTGGTAACAGTTTACACTGACTGCAATTCAACGTAAGCTAAACCTTTAGCCTTTGCGTTCCCCCAATGAAGACAATTCTGATCTGTTACGAAAAATTAGGATCCAGATAATTTTACAGATAGTTATTTTTTGAAGCTTAACTTTACTCAGTTATCTCATACCTTTGGGAGGACAGAGGGGAGCAGAATAGAGGGAGATTTTGAATTCAAATGAAAGACAAGCAACGAGCATTTTACTGCCAGTTACATCACCAAGAGATTTACAGTGGACTCCAGTGAAGCAGGACTGAACACAAAGGAGCTGACAACACAAGGCCAGATGTTCCTGTGTCCTTCACCACGTGTAAAAGGCAGAGGGGAGATGTCAACCTCACAGGAAACTGCCTCACTCCCCCTGAGTCCTACACCTCGTGAGGTTTTGTCTGCGCTTCGGAGAAGAACTTTTTTTTTTTAAACTTGCAATAAAATGCAGTGAGGGGAGGTGAGCAGCTTTCATACAGGTCAGGAAAAACGAAGCGTCCCTCTCCCTGAACTTGTCTGCATCCAGATGTGCGCACCCATCTACAGAAGATGACAGTAGCATCCAGACTGCCTGTCACACTTAAAAAACAGGTTTAAGAGTGTCCTGGTTTCAGCTGGGATAGAGTTAACTGTCTTCCTAGTAGCTGGTACAGTGCTATGTTTTGAGTTCAGTATGCGAAGAATGTTGATAACACACTGATGTTTTCAGTTGTTGCTAAGTGGTGTTTAGACTAAGTCAAGGATTTTTCAGCTTCTCATGCCCAGCCAGCGAGAAAGCTGGAGGGGCACAAGAAGTTGGCACAGGACACAGCCAGGGCACCTGACCCAAACTGGCCAACGGGGTATTCCATACCATGGGATGTCCCATCCAGTATAGGAACTGGGAAGTGGGAGGGGAAATCGCCGCTCGGGGACTGGCTGGGTGTCGGTCGGCGGGTGGTGAGCAATTGCACTGCACATCATTTGTACATTCCAATCCTTTTATTACTACTGTTGTCATTTTATTAGTGTTATCATTATTAGTTTCTTCTTTTCTGTTCTATTACACCGTTCTTATCTCAACCCACGAGTTTCACTTCTTTTCCCAATTTTCTCCCCCATCCCACTGGGTGGGAGGGGAGTGAGTGAGCGGCTGCGTGGTGCTTAGTTGCTGGCTGGGGTTAAACCACGACAAAGTAGAATTCAAGCGCAAAGGTTCAAGAGCTACCAAAACACCTAAAATCCAAGAGGTTTTAATCCTAGAGTTACTAAAAACTTGTTATTATCTCCATTTTCTATTGCAAAATTCCTAAGGCTGCTTAGTACAGGCTGCCATGCACACCCTGGCACATTCTAGCCTGAGGCAAGCTCCTGCTAATGTTCCTGATGAGGCTAAGTCTATTACACCACTCCTAACACATGCAGACACTGGAGTTCAATGCAGAACCTCAGCACAATAGTTGGTGTTGGCATGTCTGTCTGCCACAGAATAGCTGGGTGATTAGATCATTCACCCAGGGAGTGGAAGACCTTGGTTGTTGGTCCTTATGAGCCTGGGCTGAGTCAAGCTCTCCTTTTCCAGGAAAGGATGCAGCTGGGATAGGGTCATTCTAAATCTTTCCTAATGAAGCTGGTAGAAAAAGAAATTCAGACTTGAGACTAGAATGAATATAAACAAGAGAGAACTTGATTGTAGCCCAAAGGAGAAAGAGTCCTGGACTCTGGTCTTCCTCCCAAAATCTGCAAATCTCTCTCCAGTGCCAAATGCACAAGCAAGCACCTGGAGGAGGGACTAGGACTCTGGTATGCCTGCAAGAGATCTGCACCAAAGTCAGAGAAAGGCATGCAAACCAACTATTTCATAAGTAGAAATCAGCTTCCAGCCCAGTTCACGCAAATAAGTAATTCCACTCTTAACATATACACTCCAGTTCCCACAGCAGTTTAAAAATGCAAAATCAGTCTCAAATCTCACTATCCTCAAACGCCCAGTATATGTCACATAGCACTATATTCTAAATTGCGCAAATGCAGAATGTATTTTCCCAAACAGCAGCAGAAGTGTCTCAATCAGGCCCACACAAGGAACAGAGAGAAGCAGAAGAGAAGCAGAAGAACAAGGTACAAGGTGAAAGGACTTTATGAAAGCATTCTCCACCTGATAATCCAATATGATTGAATCCTGCTGGCTTAAACAGAAAGTGCTTAATACATGTTCTGTCCAGAGAAAGAAGTAAAATTCACAGCAATCCACATGATGGTGAGTTTTTAGTGCACAAAACAGCAGCACTGTCTAGATCAAAAGATGGATCGTACAATGGAATCGAATATACAAATAATCATATATTTAAATTATATACTTAAAAGCAAAATATGAAAGGACAGCTGGCTCACCTCACCACGATAGTTCGCTGCATTTAGTGCCAGAAAGTCTTCATTGTAGTTCTCAGAGAAGTTAAGAGCATTCACAAGATGAGCAGCAACATGTAGGACTAAAAAAAAAAAAAATTAGTAAAGCTGAGATCCGTAAACAAGATGTAGATATTCCCCTGAAGAAAAGTGGCTACCCAGATGCCAAGCTATAAACACATCACCTGCATGAGATGCATCAGGGACTAAGGATTTCTTTTTCTAAAGTAAATTAGGTTATAGATATTCATGGCAGAAAGCTGTATGTATTTTAAAGTTTTTTTAACACTAAAGCAATCATTTCTGTACTGCAATGCTTCAGCTGGGAGACAACATTCAAAGGTGTCCACCCAAGAATATTTCTTCTTCACCGAATTAGGTATTTGTCTCCACTGCTCGCTCTTCTGCAGATAAGCCTGTAGCCCCCTGGTTCTTCACTCTAATTCCTTAGGCACAATGCAGGGTCACTTGTAATAGCAGATTTTGACCTGATCTCATATACCTGTCCTTTTAGAAACTGGAATTTTAAGGAAAGGCTCAGCATTAGAATGTAAGCCCATGTGTTTAAAGGAAAAAATAAACGAAAACCCACACACATCCGAGGAAGCATTCACAATTTAAGGCAGGGAAGCACAGAGCAAGACTACCCCCAAATGTACTGTACAAGAAAAACCTCAAAGTACTGCTTCAATGTTTCCCAAACAAACCGAGTAAGATCTCACCTGAAAAGATGCATATTGTAACACCACACGTCACGTGGAAAGTTTTACTTTTATCTAGGAGCCTTCTGGTTTTCCTGCTGGCAACCTAGTAAGAAAAGAATTCAAGCAATCTCTCTTCGAAAACAAAGCAAAATAAAATAAAAAATACTAAGAGCAACTGAGGTGATTTAATAGCAACTTCAGCTTTTACTAGGTTTAACACCCTTGCAAGCACAGCACCTAAATTTAAAACTACAGAATTATGTCAATGAGCCAATTTTGAGGTCTTAATGAAGAAATTACAGTTGGACCTGTATTACATAGATGTCAAAAGCACCTAAAGTTATGTCCCTTCTGGCCTTAAAACTTAGGAATTCCAGCACTAATTGTTGTAGGCTTCACTAACTCTTTAGTGAGCAGGATCAGAGGGAAAGGTATATTTGCATACATATATGCATCTATAGGCATCAAATCTTACAGGTACTGTCACATGACAAACAGAACTCACAGGTTCAATTTGCAACCATCTAGAAAACACAGATGTTTCTCAGAAGCATTACTTATATTTCTCTAAAAGCAACTGGTGAATCACAAACAAGCTAAACTCTTATTTACTGAATACTGGTACAGAAAGCAAAACCCTCTTAGCTTTGCCAGAACTCTTTTTTTTTCTCCCATGGTAAAGAATATATCAGGTTGGGTATTTTTATTTGAAGTTCTATCATCTCTAGTAGGACACTTCTGGTTATGCAGAGATGAAGTTCTTTTTCCTCTGTTGAATTCTACCAGGAAGCAGTAGAGAGGACACAGATGTCTTTAATATTAGAGTTGGGAAAGAAAGAGAAGACTTTGTCTGGTTACATTTCCACAGCAACTCCCATCCCTCAAAAATGCATTGAAGAAAGCTTGCTCACAACAAGTCCAATCAAACCAGACAATGCCAACCAAGGCACTGTCTTCAAAGGAGTCATGAATCTAGGCTGAATGTCTGATACGTGCACCCTGCAGGCACATACTGTATAATAAACAGGGATATAACAGATTTTTTTCCTATTATTTTTAGACTAAACAGGGACCAGGGCCCTCCTCTTCTCAACTGGCGCATGCTGAGGACAGTACTTACCTTCTGAGATCCTCGCAGGAAGGCCAAGAGAACACGGCACATTGGTAGAAGGACCAGGCAGCAGTTGAGATTGAGGACAGATGCTGAAGCTCTGCTAACACACAATCCTAGCTGAACAAATACAGCAAGAGTTAGATTACAGGGAGAAAAGATGCTCTAATGGTTCACGTGTCAGTATTCAACCTCCTTTTCTTTACTGTGAAACCAAAGGGTTCCCATGCTCTCTTGACTCATCAGAATAGTGGAGTTTCATGTTTTAAATGTACTGGAAAAACCACTGTACACACAGCATGCTATGCTGTTCTCCGAGGGAAACAGCTCTCACCTTTGCATCAAAAAATTAGTCAAAATTAATTTTGTCAGCAATAATGTCCGCAAATGACAATTTTCTACTGAAACAACCAATATCTTCATTAGTGCTCAAAGCCATATGGAACAAAGCATATCTGAGACAACAATAAGCGTCCACCGAGAAATTACCCGAAAGCTTCAACAGACATAATTAAATAAGAAAGAGGGATAAACACTATGAAGACACTAGACAGCCACTTAAGTAAAGTGTAATGATTTTCTGGTAAGCAAGCCACAAGAAGATGTGAAAAAAAAAATTTGATTCAATTAAACTGAAATGATAACATTGTTTCAATGACTGTTATGGAATTGTCACAAAACTCCTCATCCATTCACACTACGCAGTGCCATATTTGGACCTAAAGAAAGTAGGTTTTCTTCATTTTAACTACTCAGTAGCTGAAATCTAATTTGAGTAATGCTTTCACTGGTGTATTTGAAACTTACGTAATTAGAACAAAAACACTTGTCAAATAAATGAACAAAGCACACAATAATGTCATAACCCTGTATTTTTTAATCTTATTATATTCTCTCATTCATTTATGATTTTAAAGAAGTTAGCAAAATGCCATTGCTCTCCTAGTTATTAGGTTGAATTACCATTTTACGAGCTTATATAAAAGATGCTTTCAGACTGTCAACAGATTTCTGGAAAGATACTTCTTCGAATGTTCTCTAAACCCCAAGTTTTTCAACTCCTGAAGAAATTAATAAATAACTATTATAATATTATAAAATAACTCAAATACTGCAGAGGTATGTGAATGATTTGAACAGGTACAAATTATCTAATAAAAATTACTACAGATTATTACTTTTTCAAAATGAAACTTTATGTCAAAAAGACCCCACTTGTTATTTCTCAGTCAAAAGAAACTTCATCAGTGAAAAATTTATTATATTCATATCTTTTGTATCAAGAAGAAGAAATAAAATCAGAGGGAAACAAAGAGATTTTATTTGTTTGGAAATATATTTTTTTACAAAAATTATTAGAAAAGCCTTGTAATTTCAAAATTTATAATTGCTATTAAGTTGTTTTTTTACAGACTTACCTACATGTCACAGAAATGGATGAATACATAAACTAGTAAAAATAAAGTAAACAAAGTAACTGGACTTCAGCATGTCTATCAAGATGACAAGCACGATGGCGTGACAGGAGCTTCTCAGTACCATAAAACATCGAAACTGCCTCCTGTCACAGTTGTTAGTAACACTCACGTACCCCACTTTCTCTGCAGTACATCTGGGCACAAAACCAGGAGGTACCCAGAAGATAAAGATGCTCAATCTGCCTGAAGCATCAAGCTCCCCACCTAAATCCCATTTCTCTTCTGGCTCTACTTTACATTATTTAGTTAGACCTGAGTGCTAGGGACTTCCTCACCAGACATTACCAGCTTCCACAGAACAAAGCAGTCATAAGGGCACCTTCTCTCAAAAGTTGCCCCTGAGAAGTAGGAGGAATTACCCCCAAAAATGTGCTCTACCTTGTTCTCTGTCATGTAAATGCGGGATCCCTGGCAAATGTCCCAGGAGCAGATCTCACAAAAGTTACACTGAGTGACACTTACAACAGAGGCATCTCTAACCTACTGAATGATAGAAAATAAGACTAGAATGAACCACATCACTTAGTTCTTTCCCACTCTCCAGACCTCCTCCGCTATTTCTTCCAATGCACTGCTAGTCTTTTTTTTCCTTACATAAAACCTCCCTTGCTTCTATTTCGTCTGTTACTTCACACTCTGTTCACGTGCACAATAAGAGATTATTCTGGATGCTTTTCTCTCACAAGTCATGTTCTTCATATTCTAGATCATCCTCTCCTCCCCGC
This sequence comes from Haliaeetus albicilla, assembly GCF_947461875.1. Lineage (NCBI taxonomy): Eukaryota > Metazoa > Chordata > Aves > Accipitriformes > Accipitridae > Haliaeetus > Haliaeetus albicilla. The sequence continues at coordinate 18,902,652 of NC_091502.1, read as the reverse complement.
CCTAGGCTCTCCCAACTGGTCCAGAGCCCAAGTGCAATGACTACAACTGAGCACCAGCTACAACGGCCACAGCCTCAGCAACTGAGCTGAGATTTTACTGAATGCTGATGTCACTTTCCACTTCAAAGTATGATTAAAAAAAAAAAAAAATGAACAACCACAACAAATATTTCTCTATCCTTGCTGACAGTAGCTTAAAGTGACTTTAGAACATCGTAAATATTTTTGGACTATCAGATAAAATGGCAATACCCTTGAAATGATTGGACTTAATGGCAAGTAAAATGTCTCTATAATGTGCTGTTTCTATATACAAGACTGCCTCTATTTTCATTATTATTCCTCTGAAGAGAAGCTAAAAATAAGCTATATACCTCATAAAAGCAGTAAGTCCAAAACCATGATCCTTAAACACATATAAGCATTTTTATTAGAGCTTGCTGATATGGTACAGTATTTCAGTGATTAAATGAGCATGATTTGAAAAACTGAAGAATTATGTGGAAGTAACATTATGCAAAACCAAGAAGTGAACTGAACCATTTGTGTAGCTCTTGCCTAACACCCAAAAGCTGAAAAAAGTTTCAATACAATTAATAAGTAAAGCAATCAAAAAATTTTAATAATTTCTATTATATGACCTACATGATGCATCATTAGTTTCTTGAGAATTTTTGTTGTCTTTGAGTTTAAACATAAACCAGGCATGGTATCAATTATCCAAGGCTTCATTTATCAAGCACAACTATTCTTCTTACAAAACTTCAACAAAGCAGTCTAGTTTGGAGTAGTCTAGAATAGTTAATTCTACACTGTATAGTATTAAATGAATGAAAATGTCAAATAATTTAACCAGTACAAAAAATATGAATCAGCTATGAGTCGAAAAAGCTACCCTACTAACCTTCCTTTGTGTTTTCCATGCCACTATTTAACAAAGAGCAAATATTCATTCATAATGCAATTATTATGGAAGAATGCCCTTACATTAATTCTAATTCAATGCTATCAGCATCTGTACAAAGGAAAAAAAAAATAAAAGAGAGCAGGAAACGACTTCTTCAAATATGCAGTGCACTTCTAGGAAAGTGCGATTCAAATATTTTCACCAATGATTCACTTAAGGTTTTATTCTGAAGAAATAAAGTTGGGCATGTTTGCTGCAACAAGTCCATGACCAATTTGAAAACAATGGTAAAGTAATACATGTAACAATGCTTAGAATCACAATTCATGCAAGACCCAGAAGAATAACAGAGTACTAAGTTTGCTCTTAACATATATCCAAAGGCTAAAAATATCCCCATGAAACTAATTCCTTCCAAATGGTTTCCAAGTGGTCTCTTTCTTGACTTCCTTTGCATTGCCTGGGTGGCATAGTAACGAATTAACACAGTGCGTTGTTGGATTTTTAAACAATAGTAGAATAAAAGATGATTTTTGCTCCAAGGCAACTCACTGGTTCTAGAATGCAATATATATCCTTATTAAGTAGCTAAGAAATGAGAGAAATATAATCCTTTTTTTCTTCCTAAGATTATCTTTGTCTTAAGGGGAAAAAAAAAAATATTATTTCATGTTAGTAACATGTGAAATTTCTGTAGGATCAAAAAGAGAGAAAAAAAACACCCCAAAAATCTCTGCTGGACACTCTCTTTTATCCACTTCTGCCAATATCAAATCCAAGCACTTGACAACCTCCTTCTGTACTCTGCCTACCCAGTACCACACGTGCTGTTATCCCATTTCATGGAGGGGCAAAGAGGCACAGAAAAACTAAAGGATTAATTGAACTCACAGAGGAAATCTGTCGCAAGGATAGTAGGGAACTGGACCCACTACAAACTCAAATCCTAAAAACTAGGCTAGATTTTTTTCTCCAGACAAGTATAAAGCAATCACCATATTCTCCTTCTCCAAAGCAGCAGCAAAGGGCTTCAGAGATATAGTGGGAATGTAAGTCCTCCAGCTATCCCTGTCTGATGTACAGTCCCAGAGAAATCAGGATGGACTCCTGGCTACGCTCATACAATGTAAAAAGTAGGACAGAGAAGCAAAGAGTCAGTTCTCGTTGGATGTTCTGTGTGTTGCTCCCAGCAAAGTAGGGGAAATGAGCTTCTCTGTACTTAGGCAAATGGTTTCAGTATTAGGTTGAGGGCTAAAGTAACTTACTGTGTACCACAGAATCCCCGAAAGTTCATCAGTTATAAACACAGAGATGAACGTTACCTGCAACTGCTGTGCAGAAAAATCTAGTATCCAATACATGGTTGCAAAACATACTGGAGAGCAGAATACAGGAAGACTTCAACAAATACTGTCCTATCTCACCTTTTAAGCCCATCTTATAGCAAAAAAATGGAAGAATACCGCAAATCCTTCCACGCCTAAAAGTGATGCGATTCTGTTTCTCAAGACCTCACCATCTACAAGCAACAATCCTAAACAGGTCATGGGGCAGTGGAGACACCACACTTGATGCTCTCTCTGGAGGCCTTTCTTTGAACTTTTTCAATCTTCTGTGGTTCAGGGTAACTTGAAAGGTTGCGGGCAGACTCATAAGCCACATACTGCTCTGCAGACACAGGTCACAGACCACCTCCCCAAATCAGCACTGGAGCAGCTACAACTATTTATTTTCATAGGTGGGACAAACCGTGCTACACAATGTGCCTCCTTTTGACCTGACTTCCTCTTCTTCATAGATAGAGTACTCCTTGTTTTGAGTAACAGAGCACAGATAATCTAAGATGTAGGAGAGATCTGAATTGTACAGATAGCAATTACTGCCTCTAGGCCTGACAAATCTGGTTGGAGATCTAGCAAAAAAATCCCGAAGCAGCTGAAGGGAAGGAAAATGCGAGGGTAGCGGAAACCTATCAGAACATGTGAAAACTTCTACAAAAGTTTGACTTGTTTTTGCTCCTGAAGATGGAAGGTTTCAAGGCAAGACTCTGTAAATCCCAACCTCATGCACTGCAACCCTTTAAAAATTATTTTAAGGCTAAGTGGTGTAATATTTCTGAATCACATTTGAAAAAGTGTATTAAGTATTTTAAAAAAACCTAACAACAAAAACCAGCAATCCTTTACACAGAGAATTTAACAGCAGCCCAATTCTCTACGCTAATTCAACTTCAGTCTTCTGCTTGCATATATGAATCAGAAGTTGGATATGATATTATCGAAAGGGAGAAACATCAGGAGCGGACAATGGCAACAATATTTTTAGCTCTTTCATGAGGTATGGGGTATCTTCCCTGCACTACTGAGAATCAAAATTCTCACCATTCACTTGTAACTCACCAAACAGGCATTCCCTGAAGGTTTTCCTTCTCTTTTTGTCCACATATTCAGGTTACGTTCTCACTTTATATGCAGTCCCTTTGCGTTAGATGTACTCCTTCTGCTTAAATCAGTCATTCAATCTGAAGAAAGCAGCTATCTTTTAACCTGGAACTCAATATCAGCTTCCAACTTCTCTGATAATCTCCAAACAAAGTGTATTCATTTACAAGATTTCAGACCAAATATTCATCTTTATTAACCTATTAATCAGTTAATTTAGTCTGTTAGAATCCTGACCTCAGGAAATAAATTTTTAAAAAATACTTTTGTTGGTGTTGCTGAGTTACAGCTTTCTTTTCGTGCCAGGCAGAACGATACACACACAGACTGGAAGGGATCTCAAGTTATCTTCCAAATTTGAGTGTTCCAGACCATCCTTATTCTGCAGCAACATCACAAAGCGTGACAGTATTTTATACATTAATTAGCAATATGAGCTTGAATGGTTGATGCCGCAAGATGCAGCATGATCTAAACTCCACAAATTCAGTCATGAATCAAAGGATTAAGGGTACCCAAGTCCCTGCAAGAGATCCACAACACACTGCAACTCATGGCCAGAGCAGGAAGTTGCTTATTGTCATATCTGAGTCACAGTCACACAGAAGTGATGCAACGTCTGCTGCTAAGGGCTTCCTTTATGTCGAATTATTTCTCCTTATCACAACACAGTAGGTAACATGGGCTGTAAAACTGGTCTTCTGGAGTGTAATGCAGCTATTTTTATTTTAAGATCTGCCATTGTTGGACTACCGTGGGAACCCTGCAATAATACATAATATAATGCATAATCAGGCAAAGAAACATTTTGGCCATAATTCAGTTCTGTTCTACACAGAGTATTATGCCATAATCATCTTAGAATGACGGGCAATGATGACAAGAAGACTATTTTTAACACAAGACTACATGATACAGTAGTAGAACTTTCAGTTAATTATTTGAGTTGTACCTCTACTAATTGAACCACCATTATTGACAGTTTCACAAGAAGTTCTGCAAAGGTGGAAGTTCTCCCATAAAAGTTAACAATATAGATGTCCTTCACAGGATTACTGCTACTTGAGCTAAAAAACAAAACAAAACAAAAAAAACCCAAACAAGCAAACAGAAGAACTACATGGTGCAAAATCCAAGTTCTTCATTGGCTCATAACGGAGAATAATCTCAGCAATGATGCTGAACTGTGGGCTGCTCAGGAAGGACAAAGAGTTGAAGGAAAAAATGTTTTGGCAAACAGAAAATCTAGAATGAGTCAAAGAGAATGCAATTCAAGAAGAGATTTACTTGCAAATTCAAGGGGACTATCACGATAAGGTCTTGTGGATTAACACACTCAGTCTTCACTAGGGAGTCCTGCATATATATAGCTTCCATAGCAACATAAATCTAGTATTTTTGTTACATGTAACACTCTAAAAAGCAAATCCCAAATAGCCTGGTTACAAGACAATTAAATAGCAAAACCACGATGCATTAAGGAAAATAAAGGGTCAAGATACACTACTCCCTCCAATGCTTAGATGTGTGGGGGAAGCAGGCTGCAGTGTGGTTGCATAAGGATCAATGAAAGCAGAATTTGGCCTTAATTAGTAAAATCTCTATCATTGCTATAAACTAGCAAGGAGACACATGCAAGTTACTGGAACATCTGCAATATATTCCAAGAAGTGAATAAAGATGAGATAAATGTGATGCACAGTACTGCACAGTAAGAAGGCAGCAACTGTATAGATAAAAATACTGAGGTAGCACTTTTCCTGTTCAGTCCCATTTTCAGTTATTCAATCTTTTCCCAAAGAGATCCTTCTGAGATGCATTTTCTTCACTTTGGTCTGAAACCCAGAAGCTTATCTCTTGCATTAACATCCATTTGACTACAGTAGAGTTATCTGAGCAGGGACTAGACAGGGAATAGGGAAAAAGAGACCTTTTATGCCTTGACAAAATGAGCCCAATGCTCTTTCTATTCATGGGGAACTCAAGCAACAAGAAACAGGCGTTTCATTTAATGCTGTCAAAAGCAAGATTTGAGTTCTGTAAGGCCAGTACTGAATTTAGGACTGAATTTGTTGGTCAGACACAAGCAAACTTGTTGGAAAAAAATACAGCCAAGCTAATCTAAAGGGACAAATCTTGAAGTCTGCAAAGAAATTAATCATCTGGACAATTTCTCTCCCCGAGCAGACACAAAACCTCCAACAATGAAGGTTTTGGAGTCACGTCAAGTAATTTATGAACCTTCCTTTCTGTAATTCATGCCTACTCCATCTTGTAGTATCTATTATGAACATGAAGATGAAAATATTCCTTTCCTCTCTGCCACACTCTTTTCTAAGAAATCCATGCCTGTTTTGTGTTTCCCAGGCTTTTCTTCAAGCAATGTAAGGCCACAAGTTAACATTTATTAAATTATGAAAAACTGAGATTCTTTATCTGAATCATGCTCCTGAACCAGCAGCAATGAATGCATTCATGCAGGAAGACTATAGGATCTGCAGTGTTATAAGCAATTAAGTATCCAAAGGGATGGTTCATCAAGGCAAAAGTACTGGGAAAGGGTTTACATCCACTAGGTTCTGGTTGAATTTACACAAGAATCATACACTCACAGAATTACTCTAGTTGAAAGGGACCTTGGGATGTCTCTATTCCAACCTCCTGCTCTAAGCAGGTTCAACACCAAACTCAGACTAAGTTTGCTCAGAGTTCTCCCCAATTAGCTTTTGAAAACCTCCAGGGATGGAGATTCCACAGTGAAGAGTTCATGGTCTCATTAACTGGACTCAAACTGAGCAAAGCAGTGACATTTGACACAACATAAGTTTACCCACTACATTTTGTAGCATAGAATAGGCTGATTAACCTCCTCCTCCTCCTAGCACATCGATGCCCGTAACTTATTTCTTCTCCTTGCACTTCCAGGACACTACCGTGCTCTTAGTGCCTTTTTAGAGGTATAGAATTCAGGATCAGAAAGATTGTCATTGAAAGATTGAGTGGGAATTAGGAAGCTACATAATTTTAAAATCCTGTGCTAAGTATCTCGTTCAAGGTTGCAGAGGATGCAATCGGAAAAGAATAAAACTCAGCCTCCTTCTTCTGCAGCAGGCTGAAGGCAAGTGAACCACTTCAGTGACCACTGAATGAAAGACTAACCTCATTCTTTCTCCTTCTTCGCATCAGAAAGAAAAGACATGGTATGAAAATGTGGCAAGAGTTGAATATATTCAGAATATTCGGTCCAATACCTCATTTCATATCACAATCTGATTTCCTACAGCAACTCTTCTTGTTCTCCATCCTGTTACTTGGCAAACAATAAAATTACCTGTGTAAATCTTTCAGTGCTGCAAGTGCAGAAGTTCTTAAGGAGATTTTAGGCTATCATAGCATACAAAGAGAGAAAAAAGCTTCTTAGCAGACCACACTGAAAAACAAGAGAATTTTTTTTATTAAAGAAATGACATTCCTTTTTGCCATTTTTTGTGAACTGGCTGGAAAACGGAATAATTTTCATGAAAGTATCTGTAAAAAAGTTCATTCTGTTAAGACAAAAAAAAAATCAACTGTTTAATTATAAATGAAGAATTTCCATCTAAACCTCAACATTTTCAAACATCAAGAAATGGCACACAGAGGCACTGCAAGCCACTCACGCATGCATGGAACAGAGAGGAGACTGGTTAATGCAGATGGGCCATGGGCCAGTGGCTACACAAACCAACATAGAAAAAGAAGAGGAGCAAATATCCCCATGGAAGGTAACAGCAGCCATAGTATGGATATGCTTACTCAGCTTCCTGAAGAGACTAAAATTGGGTTCAGTTTTCCCAACCCTTGCAAAATAATCTGTATGATTTATATGCATAAACAAATATATAGAGAGAAGAGAAGGGAGAAAGAGAACTTTAGGGTCTAAGGATGATATTTAAACAAACTGTAAAAAGTGAATTGTAATAATGTTTCACAGTCTTTAACATTTTCAAAATTTTTAAATTAGTTTCAGAACTTTGACCAAAAGTATTTTTTAGACTCTGCTCTTCACTTTCCTCCTCATTTTAGAAAGTCTTTAAACTTCTTTGGTATTTCTTCCCACAGCAGCAGACACAGTTAGACAAACTCAAACGCATGGCCTCCTGGTCCTCATCTCCTGACCAAGACAAGGAATCGGTTGCTTGAATCATCTCACAGGTTCTGAACACACACTATATAACTTTGTATGTGCCTTTTATTCTGAAGTATAAGAAAACCAAAAAAAAGACCAGATGATGAGCTGGTACAAGGCAGATGAGTCTTCTGAATTGAGAGGAACTTTGCTGATTGATATACCAGTTGACAGACTGGCCTAACATGTTGACCCAAGAACATTTGCTTTATAAGCAACCCACTTGTTCTGCCACAAACAAACACAGTTTTCAAATGGATGCACTGGGCTGCAAAGCCATTAGAGATTATGATAAAATTAAACATGTTTTTATGCTTTTTCTGTCAAGAAAGTCATCATCATGAAGGGTTTAAGTATTTTCATTCCCTCCTTTTTGCACTACCTTTGCTAAGATCCATTTCTTGAACACATCCAAGTCAGCCATAAGAAGGAAGAAAAAAAAAAAAAAAAAGATAAGTATATCAGGTCAACTTACTTTCAAACAAGTTCACAAAAGTTTATGGAACTGGCTAGCTATGGCAATGATATAAATCATATGAAAAAATATATACTGGATCTACCAAAGATAAAACCCAGAGGCTCTACAGCAGGTTAGATTGTGCATCATCTGTGCTTTAACCCCATGTCAACTTTCCATTGAAATCCATTCCCAAGTATGACATAGTGTTACAAAGCATCATGTTATTCTTCTACTTTTTCCTGGATTCTCAAATTCTGACCAACCCTAGAGCATTTTCCAGTAAGCTGTTAACCCTTAATCTATCCCTTTGTATAGAAGTCGTTCCAAAGAACTGCAATGGTGTAGCTGTGGATAACTTCACAAGACAGACCAGTATCTCACTTCCCCAAATTACCTTTTTGGGTTCTTCTGGTAGTGGTGGATGTTACCTTTGCTAAATCAAAATAGTCAAATTTTCATTAAACCATTCAGATTCCAAGAATTTGTTATTAGAAAACAAAACTAAAATTACATACATTACAATGATTTACACAGAATGGAGGATCTATGAGGATGACACAGACCGAAGAGAACTAAGACTTATCGGAAGAATTCCTTCAGCAAATACGTATCACAATAATGGGATTAGAAAGAATTTGCCAGCACGAGCCCATAAGCTTGGCTAATGTTTTGATGACAAAAAGTTGAGCTCCAGTCCTCTGTTGAGCATGTTTGTGTTCCTGCGAGCCTGCCTGCAGCTGGGAACACCGGGAGGGAGGAGAGGAGGGGGAAGGATAGCTGTCCCACACTTGACGGGCTCTTTTTCTTCTCAACTCTGTTCACTTTCTACTCCTAAACAACTGTCAACAGTATCCCAGTAATTTCCTACTTGATCTTTCCCCACTTTGCAGAGTTAACAGGCAGTTTGTGTCATCCTCGATTAGCAAATGCATTCTGTCCCTTTCCCATCTCCCAGCATCCCAATTTCCAGGGCAAAAAGTAAAGTCTGGGTCACTCACCCCTAACATCTGATGCAAATAATAATACTGCAGCCCTTGATAATAGAGCAGGAAGGTTTTCCAGAAGAGCCATACATTGAGGGAGAGCCAGAAAAACTAAAATGAAATAGAAACAAGAGATTGTAAGTGAAAGTTACACGTGCAAATTTTTCAGCGTTCATTTCATTCGCAAAACTCATATGCCTGCAGTTTCATAAACACATGTACATGGGAAGGGAAAACAAACTTCAAGCATTTAGCGTGAAATATTTTAAAATATTAAAAGGAATAGCCCCCGTGTGAGAAATTTTCACTTTCACTGAGCTGGCGAACCCCCCCCCCCCCCCCCCGCGTACAAAGCCCTACTCCGATCTTCAGTTAGGTACCGCAGCTAAAGGCTCCAAGACCAAAAACTACCAACAAAGAGACAAAGACAAAGGCAGGAAGAACTTGACCTCCGAGAAGACGCATCTTCTCCCCCAAACTTCACCGAAGAGCCTCTAAACAAAGGGCAAACACACGTCCAGCGTCTGCCCAGCCCCACCGCGACCACCGACTCCCCCATCGTCCCCGGGGCCGCGGCCACCCGCGTGTACCTCTGCCAGCCGCCCACCGGGACGCGCACGGAGCACATCCCCGACACCCCCCGCACCTACATCCCCCCCCCCCCACACCTCCGGGCACCTCAGCCCGGCACCTCCTGCACCCTTTGCCGCTGCCGACCCCCGGCCGCCCACCCGGCAGCCCCCCCCCCCCCCCCCCGAGCCTTTCCCGCAGGTCAGCCCCGCCGAGGGGACACCCCCCACCCCCCCCTTGCCCCGGGGAAGGGGGCAGCCCCCCTACCAGAAAGAGATGTTTGCTCCCCTCATTAGCCAGCCAGCTCCTCCAAGACAGAGCCATGGTGCGGGCCGCCTTGCGGGGCAGCAGCACCCGTGGGGGGGGGTGTGCGGGTGGGAAGGTGGGTGGGTGGGGGGGGGCGATCGAGCCCTCCTTTTCAGCCGGGCTGAGCCGGTCCTCCCCTTCTCCCCACCCCTCACCCCCCGCCCTGTCTTCCGGCCGCCGGGCTCCGGCCCCACCGCGCCGCGCTCCGGCCCCAGCCGCGGACCACCGGGCGCTGCCCCCTTTTGTCTGCCGCCCGCGGGGGGCTCCCCCGGGAACCGCGGCGGAGCCGGGCGGAGGAGGTGGAGGGGGGGCCCAAAGGGGCTTTGGGCCGCCAGCGCCTCTGCCCCGGAGCGACGTGGCCGGCTTCTCGCATCTCCCCCCCCAGCCACCTCGAAAAGCGCACTTCCCCGCGGGGAAAAAAAAGTCCGTGGGGTTCCCCCCGACCCCCCCCCCACTCCCCGCTGGCTGAAATGTGATACGAAAAGGCAGGAGGGAGTGGGGGAGCAGCGGCGCATGCAACTGTACTGCAATATGGGGGGGGGGGGAACAAAGAGGCTGTCCAAGGAACTGCTGTGGGGCTGTACGTGAGGTCTTCGAAAGCTGGGAAGGGCCGGAGTGGGCTGGAAGGGGCTTGATCCTGCCCCATCAGGGGTCCCGGAGGGGCAGGGGAAGAGGCAGGGTCCTGTGCCCGGCACAAAGCAGCCGAGCGTGTAATCCTGCCGAAGCTGCGAGAAAGGGTGCTGTGGGCACCTCCACATCCACCATGTCCCAAGTTCCGACTGCTATGCTTTGCAACCAGTCTGCTTTTTGTGGTGGTCTTTGTGTTTGGTTTGCGTTTGGGTTTTCTGGGATTTTTTTTTTTTTTTTTGGGAGTGGGAGTTGCACCGGATACTGATTTTTATATTAAGAAAAAGCTTTTAAAAAAAAAACACTTCTTGCTAGCAGCTTTTAAATACGACACCCTCGTGAGTCACCAGGGGAGCTTCCACTCCACTCCAGGCATCGTGGTGCACACGGCTGCTCCTTGATACAGCGGCAGCAATGACAGCTGGCAGCAGAGCGAGGCAGTTTCTTCCAGGAGATGCCAAGTCCAAGGAGCAGTGCCGAGAAGTCTCATCCAGTCCAGCTTGAGCTGGCTGTCTTTCTCTTACAACTCGGAAAGTTGCCGGGTTTTGTGTTCCTCACGAGCCGCATACCAAAGGTCCAGAGAAAACTGGGAGGAAGCTAAAATACCTTCTTCCTCCAGTTCCATATAAAGATGGAGGGAGCGTCTGACACATATGTGGCCCTAAGCATAAAGAGTAGGAGTAGACCATGCCTCCTGTGAAACTCAGTTGGGGCTACTTTGTCTGTAGCAGGAGCCCTGTCTCAGAAAGTGGCAGTATGAGGTGCCAGGTAAAGTTTTGGAACAGCAGGACAGAGAATTACAGCTATTTTATATCATCAAGTGACACTAAAAGGAGAACTAGTGAAAGGGAAAATACATGTTTTGAATTTAAGGCTCACCAGAGCCAGTTTGATGCCAAAGCAGCTCTAAGCAGAAGAAATAGTATAGTTTATTTATCCTGTTTGCTGTTTCCATTCACTTCCTCATTTCTGTTGGAATGTAAGAGAAACGGAAGCTGCTCACGGAGAACCAGATGATGAAACTTCTCTAGACAACCATGTCAAAGCTGGAATGACAGAAAAGACTTCTAGGATATGTCATGCCTAATAACGTGGGGCCTCGGCCAAAGCTGACGCCGCAGCAGGCACAAACAAAACCCAAATAATTTGCCCGTGCCATATCCTATACCTCAAAATACTCTTAGAAATGTCTCTGAAAAATTAGCTTATGCAGGATTTCACTGCCCACTTACATGAAGCTGATGACTCATGAGCCAGTGACTGCACTTCACTGCCCACATACCAAGTGCTGTAATGCATGTGGAGTACATGACTCATGCTCCAGTTGACATTGGATCCTACATCATATCTAGGTACAGAGCAAGGAGTGTGTTTTTGTAGAAAACATCCCCTTTTTCTTTCTCCCTGGAAGCAACCAGGGGTTTTGAATCAGTATGCCAAGAAGAGGCTGGCAGAGACCAGACGCACTTAATACGACTGCGTTCTTCCTCCATAGAAAAGGTTGAGTTTGCACATGGCTAAATCATGCCTTCCCAGGGATCTCTGGAAGTTTCCTGTCTTCTTCCTCTGTTTTAAACCATCCCAGATGTATTATGAGCATGTGTTTTAAACTTCTTGGTAAGAGTACTCAGAAATTGCCATATATGCTAGTTATAACCTGAATAATTAGAAAAGTTATAACATGACTCTCAAACATCACTTGAACACCAGCTCACCTCTTCTCTGCTTCCTGAACATCCATTCTTCAGTTATGACAGTCTTTGTCCTACCAGCCAACAGACCACTGTCATGGCAGGCTTAAATCTAGATTTAGGCAGACAGGCCCTCAAATTCTGCCTGCATCCCTAAGGGGGTTGATCCAGTATGCCTTCTCAGAGTATTTTCCCTTAACACTGAGCTCATGGGAGGAGAAGGAAATGTTGGCACCAATTTCATTACAGAGAACGGGAAAAGTGCAGTTTCTGTATAATAGCTGAGTGATTAGAGCACTTGCCCAACAGTGGGAGAGCTGGATCTTTCTCAAAGAACTGAAGCCTGGCATTCACATCCCAGGAAAGTTTCCTAACCGCTGCCCTTCACTGGGGTTAAGGAAGGAAACAATCTCCAAGCGAGCCACTGTGCAGCCAGGAATGCAAGAGAGAGAGGTCAAAGAAAATCAGAAAAGCATGCTGGCCAAGTGGTAACAGCACGCATCTAAGGAAGGGAGAGGATCATCTAGGAAAAGGAGATTTGGGATGCTGGTTCATTTTTTGTTTCCATTGGAAGAAAAAATGCAGAACAAATTTCAAAATTCAAAATATTCAGAAGAAAACTGCAATCACAGGAGAAACCAGAAACAAAAAGGTTTCCCCCACAAATGAACTTCTTGTATTTCTTAGAAACTTTCTCATTAAACTTAAACTACATGCTGTTTGCCTTCATCATTTTTACTGTAACTCTAGTGTGTAGTCACAACATAAGGGTAAAATAGCAATCAAAATGTATGTCACTCTTAAGATCTGTGCCATGTGAGTAATATCCTGTGCGATGGCATATGGCTTTTATGGCATTACATGTTGTGTCATTTCTTTCCTTTTTTGAAACTGGATCTTTACATTTGCTGCATACCACAAGATCAACTTGCTTTCTTGCACACTCCCTGATGGACTCAGAGGCCTCCCTAGGGTGAAATGCTTCTCCAGATTTGGGTGACAGCCAAGTTTATTAATTTCAATGAAGCTGCAGTGATTCATGGTAATGCATTATTTACTGCTGCTGTAGTGTCTAGAAGTATTGGGCATGGCCCAGGCCCACGCTTTACCTTACCAGAAAAGTAAAATTTATGCCCAAAGACTTCAAATGAAAAGTCAGACAATGACAGATGGAGATCTGATCCTCGGTTCTTGTAGACGCAGCAAAACAGGCAGCAAGGCGCGAGTGCACCGCTAGCATTAGCAGGCTGTGTTTTGCTTCTGTTGAAACTCTCTCCTAAATCAAGCCATTCAGCCACTGCTCAGCTCCATGCTACAAGTTCAAAAATATGACAGGAGGTCCTACAGTATTTTGTCCTCAAATAACCTCCTACACATTCCTGATTTAAACAACAAAGATAGCATGACAACTCCAACACACGGCAACATCGTTCATCACAAAAGAATGCAAGCACATAGCACATGGGGAAAATGTGTATAATAAATACAGCTGGAGTGCATTCCGTGACAATTTTAGAGAAATGTCAGTTACATTTTTTTTTCAACTGTTTGTAAGATTTTCTTGAACACTTATTACAAAATTGAACCACATATCTACAGATCATTAACACGCAGCATCTTGTACCTTTTTAAAGGTTTTAGGTCAAATCCACCTTCCACTGAATTTATAGGCCTTTCCTTGATTTCACTATGAGTGGGGACCAGGTCTGAGACTAGTGCAGGGGTTAAAATGTACATTGCATTGATTTTAGAAGTTAAAGGAACTATTATATTCCCCCGCACTGGCTTTCCAGAGATACTCAAGCAATTATTTCTGTATTTGGCCAATCATCAACTCTGAGCTTGACCAGTTCTGTAAAAAAAAAATTGCTAGCCTTATTTTACAACCTTTGAAGAGGGAAATAAACACAACCTACCAAGCTAAATGATCCTTTAATTCATTATTCTTTGCTTTCTTTTTATTTTGTGGATGCACCATATTTTTAGACCAAACAAGACTAAAACCATTTTGGGAGCACTGGCATTATCATGTATTTTGCTGTTACACGGAAATGAATCTACCCTCAGAAATCACTTTTCTCTTCAGTTTCAGGTAACTTATAATAAGTCACCTTTTTACTTTTTTCCTGGTTAACCGAATAGACTGTGCATTTAGTTCTTAATTCTTCCCTCCAAGACAAGGTTGCCAGCATTAGAAGCATTTTAGTAGACATTTCATCTTTCTTTCTGAAGAGGAAACTCCTTCTTTTTATATAACAGTCCAAAACCAGGCTCACTAATATATATTATAGGTAGGAGTACGAGTATCTTAATAGTATCTTAATAATACATTACAGGACACTCCTCTGCTTATATGCTAAGTTACTGCATTTGCCAATTTAGCTGCTGCACTGCACTGAAGATTATTAATGCTTCCAGACCATGGATAAAAGCTGTTGAACAGAGCTGGTGTGGAAAAAAAGTTACTGAACAATCACACTAACACACTACCACTGAATGACAATTCCTTGTGATATGCACTTAATAAAAAAGTGATATCCTTCAAAGAGAGGCCAGAGCTTTAGTGGAATCATTAATAACTGAGTCTTGGAACAATCCATGAAATAAGTGAAAACTGGGCAAGAAATGCCTCCTATCAGCACAGTTACTTCTCAGGTACAAGAGGACAGCTGGTTAAGAGTGCGCAGCAATAATTTAAGACAAGAAATAAAAGATTCTTTTACATCTCCAGTAGCTTGCATCCCAAGGTGACATAGTGTGTGCTAACATTGTGCCAGGGCATCCTGATTCAGTGCCAGGACATGAAGGTCAGTGCCAAATAATCTGCAGTACCCAAGTTTCCCAGGGGGCTCATCAAGAACACGTCAGTCCTGGTTAACTGAAAAATTTTAAACAATTACAGTACAAACTGCAGCTCTTACAGTTTACTGAGCATAGTTTACAGAAACTCTTGAAGTCTACAGTGCAACATCCAACAACATGCTTGTGCAAGCATCATAAATATCACCACTGAGTAAACACTCATAATCCCCCAATTCTTGGAAAAAACTTTTTTCCTCGGAAGACTGTAAAGTTAAAAGCATCAAGACTGCAGATCCAAGAAATTGGCACATTATTCTGCATTAACTCTGCCAAACTGATGTTTGCACTCTTACTACAAAGTTAGCTGGACAGGACAAAAAATTGGAAATGCAAGGGCAAAGGAGGGCACAAAGCTAACAGAGGAGCTCTGAGAACTAAAGCTGACTTTTATCTATGATCAAAAAAAAGTAAAATCAGGAAAGCACTTTTGAGACTTCAAGATAAAAAGTGACCAGATTTTGGTCCGATATCCCAGATACTAGAAATTACTACCTGAGGAAGAGTTCATTCTTTGTCTATTCACATTGTCACACCACAGAATCCTCTTATAAAAGTGCCAACTTTATTACTCTTATTTAATCTGGGGTTATGTTTGTCTTTGTAAAACTTGCTCAAATCACTCATCTAAGTTCACTGCTGCCTGTACATTTGAGAAAGAAATTCCCATGGGAATGCAGAAAAGAGATATTCAGGTATTTCTCCCCTAATTTCTTTGTCTTAAAAAGTTTGCCTTCTGAAAGATGCCTTTAGGCTGCCTTCAGGATGCATCTCGCTGCCTGCAGAGATAGAGAATCTGAAGTGCAATAGATGCTATTGCCAGAGATATGAAAATCTCCAAATGCTCACTTGCAGGTGAAAGGTTGTAACAGTACCAAAAAAAAAAAACCCCAAACCAAAACAAAACCCAGAAAAACACATAAGCAATGACTGGAACCTGCCAGGCCAATAGTACAAACTTAAGGTGGAAAAGTTGACTGTGCCATACAGCTGCACTTGCTGGGGAGTTGAGAAGTAATGCAAATATGATGAAAGAGCAAGATCTGCTTAGCTTGGAGAGAAATGGTGCTATGGGATTCAGTCAGACAAAGCAGCTATAGTTGGCAGTAAAAGTGTAAATACTAATGAGGGAAAGCACTCTACCACTCTTTAAATAAAGGGTAACACCAGTACGTGAATAAATATTTATACCCTCTTCATGATTAAATTTAGCCGGGAAACTAGACGAGGTGCAGTGAAGTGCTGGAACAGCTTTCCAGTAAGAGTAGTGCGGGGAAAAAAAAACCTTGTTAAATGTTAGAGCTCTATCATTTTATGAAAAGGACTGTATAATATCTTCCAGAGTTAAGTGGAAGACTGTTAAATGATCCAGTTTCAGAAAATGTCTTCCACTCCAAACACACCTTCCAGCAATCACTACAATGACTGGGGACTGCCACCAAGGACTCCCAACAGCCAGGCGCACAGTCCTGACTTCACCACTCCGTCTGTTTTTAGTAGCAGTTGTTGGGATAACAATTGCTAAGTTATTTCTGATGTTTTACTTTCAATTTAATATTGAATACAATGTTTCTCTCTCCTTCTTTTAATTAAAATCCTCTTGAACTTTCTTGAGAATGCGCCCATTATTGTCACAGTTATGGGGCTTTCCTCCAGAATTCAACTATTTTTGTAGAAGTAATACTTAATATTCTTACTTGGCAATTAACTGCACTGGGAATTCAACTCACACTCCTTGCTTCGCACGACCTACAGAGGCAATCTCACAATGTTAGAGGATCCCCACCCCCTGTTCAGTTTGATGAAGCCCAATGACATGTGGAACTTTCTGCGGATCATGTTGCATTTAGAGCTAAGACAAGGTAAACAGCATTAGGCAAGATAGTTTAGAGAAGGAAGATTGTGAACATTATGGAGAAGATTATAGCGGATAGACTCGAATCCCCTGTTTTATTCAATTAGGCTGGCATCCAGTAAAGGTCTTAGGCACACATTTAACTTGAAAAAAACCAAGCACTGAGGTCCAGTCTCACTTTCCTTACAGTTAAGTAAAGGGATTTCTTTGCTTGGTGAGGGCTTCCAGCACATATGTAAGCGCTTTGTTGAATCAAAGTCTTGCACAGGAGTAAATGAGAAGCAACATTACTGAAGTGCATGGAATTATGTCAGTTAGACTGATAACAAAATATGGCTGGTATTTCTCCTTGTTCTCCCCTTCATATTCTGAGTAAGCAGAGCCAGTTTTATTAGAGACAGCCATTATGACAAACCTTGACACAAAGTGCTGCTGGCTTGAGAACCTTCATTTTAAATGCATTTAAAGTTTAATAACACATTTAAGTGTTACTGAATATCTAGAGGCTTATGATTTTCTTGCATAGATATGCTTGTAACTGATGCTATGATTTTTTTTCAGACCATGCCATTCTTTTGCAAAGTATCTAGGTAGAAAGTTAGGACAAGTCTTTGTTATCTGAAACTATTTTGGGCTTTCTTACTAGACAGTTGTCTGGGAGAAGCTGAAGGTGTCCTCACTGTATAATAAGGACTTAATGTTCTTTATTCCTCTGGAGCCACAAGCATTACACAAACCCTTGCAAATTAATGAAACACAGTTTCTGGTGGGGCTACTTAAACTGAACCAACCAAGAGCATCATGAAAGCTGGGTCTTGAGTTTGTGTGAGACCAATTCCACAACTGAGAAATAAATACTCTTGCATGGCAGTCACACCTCTCAGCTATGCAGTAAGCGAACTATTTCCATAAACATTTAGTATCCCCCCGACCATGTTTTATGACAGCACTGTTCTCTTTTTCCTTATTTACATGGTGCCTCTGAAAAATTTGCTGCAGTCACCTTTCTGTATTGCACCTCCAAACTATGTTTGCCAAAGGCTTCCCCCTAAGAACAATGCCACTGTAGATTATGTTAAGCCTCACGAAAACTAAAGGCTGTAACCAACTCACTTGCCTCATTTTTCTCATATAAGAGAAGCATAAGAAGTCACAGAGGTCCGTCAGTGAAAAAGGTTGTTGAAAGGAAATATCCCCAGAAAAGAGGCACATTACTGCTCCAAAAGGCAAGTGTGCCGAAGCCGAATTTATTACAGGGGAGAGTTTGCTACATATCGATTAAGAAGAGCAAAGTTTACATTTGTAGGTGAGAGTATTGCAAGCTAAAAACAAAAGAAACAAATGGAAGAAATAGAAAAACTGGGACACCTTGTATAAGAGTGTCAAGATTTGTAGCTGATGGAAAAAGCATGGAGTACCTACAAAGATAACCTTTCCTGTTACTAGATCCCATGCTAGGAAAATATAAATGTACATTCTTTATGAACAAACACTTTCTGCAAATACTTACTGTATCAGGAATTGCTTGGTTTCTTAATACATATTTTCTTCAAACATTTTTTCTTTCTGCAAGTCTAGCTTCACTGATTAAAAAATAAAGGAATAGTGTAGATAATGACATGGTTTCTTCAATTCATTCAAAATTAATTGTTCAGTAATTCCAATTTTCATCTCAGCAAAAATATATAAGATATAACTAACTTAAAAATTGCTCTTGTTCCCCCAAGTAAGAATTCTTCTATCGTTATTCATCCTTTTTTGTTTAAAGTATTATGAACACTTTATAAACTAGAATAGATGAATAACATCTATTTTCAATTATGCTGGGCTTTTGGAATTACAGCAGTAATTCCTCCTTACTTGGTAATTTGTTGCCTAAAAGCAGTTTCACTCTTTAAATGTTGTTAAAAAGGAAAAGTTTTTTCTTTCACATACACAATTTGAATCACATTAAATCATTTAAATGATGAATGATACACCAAGTATTCTTGAGCAGATTTTTTGGATGTTCTTTTTATTGCCCTGTACCCTCAGTGGAATTTAAGCTATCATCATCTACTTTGGAAGCCAAAAATGTGAATTGCGGTATCAACTAAACAGTTCATATTAATTAATTTTAAAGAATTTAGAGTGGAAAGATTTATAAAGATGTTTAAAATCCAAAGGTCAGTAAACAGCATCATTTTTCAATAATTTAATACAAAGCAAATTTTGCTATTTGATTAAGAGACACTAGGGGAAGGTGAAATCGCTTGCCAGGAATGAAATGCATTTACATTTTCCTGCCAGTAAAGGTAACTGACTGACACCGGAGACAAAAAGAAACAAACAAACAAGATATAGACAATTCTCTGTGAAAATGAAAAACACTTTTCTGTAATTAAACTGCTTCCCAAAGGAAATACATTTTTCATTTCAATGCCAGAGTCTTTTATCAGATAACATTCCCCAGCGTCTACAAGGAGAGTGCTGGAACACTAAGGTACTGGCATTTTTAAGTATGTAAATCTATAAGATTTGATTTGACATTATTCCTATTTTATGCTTTTAATATGAAAAAGCTCATTCAGCAGAAAATTGCTTTTATTAGCTGAGTGCTGCTTACTTTCATTCTCAATGTTTCTCTCCTTTCCTTGTTTTGCTACACATTGGTAAAGGAAATCACAGATACATTCTCATCAGGTTTCTCTGCCAGTAGAGCTACCTGTCATCTGGACTGTCCAGGATACATCTTCTTCTGCCAAGACATGTTCTCTTGAGGGAAACTGAGGACTTTAGTTACCCATCTAAAATTTCTGGACATACAGCAACTTGATCAGTGTGTAACTGTTGATCTCTGTAAAGATTTCAGCTCTGGTTTGGAAGTAGGTCCTTCATGAAGGGTTTTTTTGGAAACAGACTATCAGTTCGCTACAAGAAACCAAAACACAGTCTGTGGTGGTAGTGGAGCAAGTAAGAAAACAGTTGAATGAATCCCAGATCATTGAGGATGACCATTAGGTCTAGAGCTTACCACTGAGTCGCGTCTGATATTGAACCTATGCATTGTGTCCTGAACGCAAGGAGATTTAGACCTGTATTTCCCTACCACCATTTTTCCAGGGTAGGCTGGAGTGTGGATATGCCACTGAAACTCTCATCCAGTGCAGTAAATGATGCAAAATTCAGGCACCAAAAAGGAAGAAGAGCACAAGTTGTATCTTGACTCTGCCACAAGTGGAAGAGCACAAATAGAAAGTATAAATTTGCAGTTGCAGTCCCAGCTCCTAGCCCAGCAGCACATTAACAAGCTAACACAACTTGTTGAAAACAGCTGCTCCTTAAATTAGTTCACCAGGTGCCTACCTTCGTCTTTTGTGTGACATGTCATGCTATTACAGTAGAAGCAGATGGATCCAGAAAATCAGATGTTTTTATTAGTATTCAATGACTGTTGTAATTTGAGATACAGAATTTCACAGTGTTTTTTCTGACATGCCGTGATATGTTTCAAGAAGATGTGATAAATGTTAACAACACATTACGAAATGAGCTATAAAAATTAAAACCACCTCTATGTTTTTCCAAAATAAGATTTTTATAATTTCCACTTTGGAACAAATCTGGAAGATAGTTTTCATTGTGATTCAAAATACCAATGTTTTCTGCAAAACGGACATTTTCTTTCCTTTCTTTTAACAACCTCTAAAAAACTCAGTGATGGGCAATAAAGTAATACAGTAGTAGTAGTAGTAGTAGTAGTAGATGCTGTACCAACATAGCTGTGCCCCAAGTCTACTGCAGAATCCATGACTTCCAGCCTATGTTCTACTTCTGTAACAAATGCCCTTGATACATCTCTGTCTCCTCCCAGTACTCTCTGGTGTCTGCCTGGGCTTCCTTCTCCTGCAGCTAGAAGGAGATGGCACTAGAAGCAAACCACACATCCCTTTTCTCTTCTCCCTGAGGGATAACACTTCATAGAGCAGTGCTGCTGAGCATTTGGGATTAGCAATCTCAGAAGGTGAGTAAGGAACGTAGAGGCTTGCAGAGCAGGGATAGTCCTGTGTGTTCAGAAAGTGAATAAGGAACAGGGAGTCCAGCAACTTTCTGCAGCCCTTAACTTGAGGTAAAGTTCTCAAGGAACATTTTGGTGCCTTAGCAAGTTTGGGTAGGGAAGAAAGAAAGGAAGGAGAAGGGGAACAGTGCCCACAGCCAGAGTCACCTCAAAACCTATTGAACTGTTTCTAAGAGGTTTAGTAGGATTAGTAAATACATAAATGTATGTGTATCTGATAGGAGTTTGAACAGTATCATCTGTTGCACTAATAGAAATATTTACCCTTTTAGCTGAGAGCAGTAATTCCACTAGCATGTTGCAATCATCATCTGCTGTGCACCAGCCAGGTGTTAGGTCAACAATCATGCCTGGATGGGAGTGCTGAGCACCCCCAGGACACAAAAATAGGCATCACTCACTGAGCAGTGCTAATACAGGAGTGTTAGAGCAGTTCATCCGTCTTCCAGGCAAACCTGTGCACCATCTGAGTGCTGTTTGTATGGCCACAATCCTAAACTTCAATCTCTTTTAACAAAAATCCACAGTACATGTGCTTATGTATGTATAAAGACAAATATATATTTACTGAATGTATTATCTTTTTGTTATAGCCACAACCAAAGAAACCATTGTGATGATAAATTAGAAAATGCGTCTTAAAGATCCTGATAGTATTTTATATTTTTATCCATTTATGTCCCACAATATTTATAAGCATCATTATTTTCAATTTTAAGTACCTAATAGGAACACTTTTTACATCCATTTCCTTTTTTATGATTGCTGTAGCTATAAAAATGTATACAGTTTACCTTTTTAAATAAAGAACTCCCAGTGTTTTGGAATAAAATTGTTCTCATCAAACAAAGAACCTGTACCTACCACAGAGAAACTGTCCTTCTCACTGGGGAATTTTTTTATTTGTTTACCTGTTGTTCCATATAATTTCTAAATGATAGAATTCACAATTGTCTACTGAATGCCAAGATAACATTTGACTTTAGGTTTCTCATTGAGCTTTATTCTTTGTCTTTGCTATAGAAATGAAGAACTGGTATTTAGAAACCCTGTTGTTCAAAGAAAGTAAATAGCCACGTATTTTGAGGAACAGTGCTTGCTCACGCAACCTTCCTTCTCCAGGAACAAATGTAGCAAGAATGACTGGTGTGCAGAGTTGCAGAAATTTAAAAAAAACAACACAAACACCTGGAGATTTGCAACACCGCTGCGCATTAGTTCACACAACTCATAGCGCATCTACTTTCTGAAAACAAGAATAATTGACAAAGTATTGGTGTTATATAACATTTCTAATCACAACTGTCACCCTTCCATCACTTGCATTATTTTAAGCTAGCCTAGACAGTGATATTACAAAGGAGTGTCAGACATACTGATGTGTGAGCAGTGCAATTCTAATCTAGCTGGACATTTCTCATGCTTTGATTATCAAACCATATAAATGAAAGAAACATAAGGAAGTCATAAACTGATGTATAATGAGTGCCTTTATCATGCCATATTAAAAAAAAAGGAAACCAAAACCTTTTTGTAATATAACTTTTAGACTTGTTTGTTATTTAATGTTTGTTACATTAAAAATTGTCTTCCTGTTATTTCAATGAACTAAAATGAAGTAACTCTGAACAGTACAACAAACTTCCTAGAAATGTCAGTTCCTTGGGGTAACCTAGCCTGGGGGCTGGAAAGTTTGCTTTTGCATTGGTTTGATTCCAGAGATAATAAAGCTAACATAATACAGAAAAGGTCTGGCAATGTTGTATCTAAAAAGGCATCAGTGGTTTACATCAAGATTCATGTGTTTGTGTTTAAAAAACACACTTAATAGAAACTTTCTCAATGAGTGAATACATGAGGAGAATGACAGACATGTTTTTTATATAAGTAACCACTCATGTTAAGAACATCACCACCACTGGCTAACATCATCCTTGACTGTGACTTCCCATCTTTTCCAAAGATACAAAAGACACAAGAAGATGGACTGAAGTCAAGGCAATTAATATCAAGGATATTAATAACTATAATAGGTGGTACAAGAACACCAGCATGGCCAAGTTTTTTTGTAAGCATGATATTGAAGGCTTTGAAGGAGGTCAGTGAAGTGGCTTTCAGGAGTTTTACAGCAAGCTCCTTTTAGCAAGAAAGGCAAAATGGGAAAAAGCCCCATTGACATTTGCTGATGAATTTAGTAAGTGGACAAGGAAAGTCAACAGTACTGGCTGACTAAGGTTGGCGATTGACATTGTGATAACAAATGCAAGGTAATAGCCACCAAGGTACTTCATAGCCTAAGTATTTTATGTTTGATGTGTCAGTAAAAAGGAACAATTCCCCACAGTGACTAATAAAAATAAAGAGGAATTTTCCATATGAAGAAGGACAGTTCACAAATCAGTGTCAAAAACTTCAGTACTGATGGCAGGGAGAAGCTGCAATATCTTCACAACCTGTCTGTAAAAGGAGATCAGTGATAGATCCCTAATCTTTCAGTATTCGTGTAATGTAGGGAAGTATTACTGTTTTTACTAATCCTAACATGATCAAAGCCATAGAAACCTAGATAAACAGGCGGTGGGTTTTTTTCTGTGAGATTAATACCCAGATTCTTTGTCTCACTAAGGTAGCAGTCAAAGGCAGTTCAAAAATAAGCAACTACTTTGACTATAAGAGATGATTTTTTTTTAAACCCTCTGTTTTTAGAGCCAGATTTCTTAGATATCAAAGACTTTGGAGCAGAGACTGGAAATGAGGTTGCTGGATTTTCCTCCTTTGCTCAGAGAGCTGTCTTCTACCCTATAGAATCCTACAATCAGTCTTTGTGTGGAAGAGCAGAGTGTCATACTGTCACCAGACGGAAGACATGGCCTCCAGCCCAGCCTGCCTGACAGCCTGGTGGTTAGGGTACCCTCCTGCATAGCACGTAGGGTGAGTTTAATTCCCTGAGGTTGAGGAGTACTTTCATCATTAATCTTCCAGCATCTTGCCTGTGTGCTCTCACTATCAGGATACTGAATGAAAACAGATATCATCTTATTCTGCATCTGAAAGAAAAATTAATTATTAAAATAGCATATAACAAAGTTCCCAGTTTGATAAGCGTTTTGAGAAGACCTACCAGATGTAGCCCAACTGTCATTGAAATTTTCAGATGAGAACATGACTTGGGTGAGAGCATGTAATGGGCAGCTTGATACCTGCCGGGAACAAGAGATGCCTAGGCCTGGGTAGACGTACAACCTTTAGGATGCTTGAGAATTGCCAGTGTTAAAATTATGCATCTAAAAGAGCATGAAGTAGTGATTGAGCTCAGATAAAATGGAGATGCCATCTTACTGTGCAGGGTAGGAGAGTCAGGAACTGTGGTAATTAGGGCCATGCACATACCTTTGGCATCCAGAACCATAACCACAAAGACTGAGTGAACTGACATAGTACAAACAAAATGAATGGTTTGGGGACAGCTCCAGGGAACAGACATTTGTGTGACGAGGTCCACAAAGACTTCAGAAACCTCACAAGGCTGTAGAGGACAGAGGATAAATATTCAGAAAAATATGGTAGCAGGCTGACTAGTTAAGAGAGTTAAAAAGGGGGAAAAAAAGAAGAAAAAATCCCCACCTCTCAGAAAAAAAAAGAAAATAAAATAACATGCCATCCTTTCATGGTAACCCAGGCCCACTGTAGGACAAGATGTGTTAATCAGGCTGTTTCTTTTGTCTTCAGAGGACTGTCTCTCTACTCTTAATAAATCTTGTTGTTTGTTTTTTTTTTTAATTAGATCCTTTGATGGAGCTCAGCAAATGACCCATCTTGCTGTTCAGAATTTTCTTTTTATTTCTTTATTTCTTTTTTTTTTATCCTCTTCATCCAGTGTGTGGGCTCACACTTCTCCACATTGCATCGCATACAGAATATTCTGTTTCCTCAGGAACTTTTTTATTTTGTGCATTACCGCAGAAAATAAGCATCTCTAACTTTCACAAATTTGCATGAAGCCTTGTGAGATGTCTTCATTTTACAGATAAGAAACTGAAGTAGAGTGATTTGTCCCTAAAATGCTTACTGATTCTGAGTAGGTGAGGGTCTTCAGTTCCTACAACCTTCAATTTTTCCCTCTTCTGATCTCCAATTATGTTGGCTTTCCACTTGTTACATTACAAGCTTTACAAGACCAATAGCCCCCCTCATCTTTGAGCCTTGTCAGTGCTAAACAAACAAAGCAGGATGATAGAAGACAATTTTTTCCCACACAGATTGAGAAAGAATTTGTGGTTCTGGCCATCTTGCCAGGCACATGTCAAGTATTAGTTAGTTAAACAACAGTTTGGGGAAGAAAGAAAAGTTTGGACTCTCACTACCTTTTCTTTGCCTCTACTTTTTCAAAATAGTTCTCTAGGCTATGCAACATACAGACAGATTCAGTTCAGAAGGGAATTGCTTTAGGGACTATGTGCTCTCCAGCCCACAAGTACGTGTATTTCTGTAGACTAAACATAACAGATATGTCTCTCTAGCACTGCAAAGCCAGTCCAGTTTTCAAAGTTGACTGTCCTGGAGGCTCCAGTCTCAGTGCAATGTTAAGTGACCCCAAATGAAGAAAGACAACATGTAATTTGTATTATTATTTATTGAATTCCAAACATCCAAGTTCTGATATAAAAGCCTGAAAAAATGCTTTAGTGTGCAATATCCATTCCAGGTCAGGCAAATGGCCTCATACACTGCCCTGTCTCTGAGGGCGGCCAGGGTCAGATGCCTAAGAAAAAAACCAGATGAAAACAGTGAGAGTCTTAGGGATGCCTCTGCACAATAGTATTCCAGCATCTCACTATTGATGGTCCAGGGAGTTCCTGAGAGTCAGCATTTTTTAATCCTTGAGATGTTTTTTCTTCCATTGATTGTCCATCACTTTAAGAACCATGTAGCCTTTCAGTGTCCACTGCCTCCACTGGTAAGAAATTCTACAGCTGAACTATAGATGAACAAATATTTTCTTCGCGTACTTAAGACCACTTACCTACCATTTTCATCTGACATCTCCTGTTTATTGTTTTAGAAGTACAGTTGTTCTGTACCAATTTTTACTAAAGCGCTCAGGATTTTGAAGACCTGTATGTACCCTCCTCCCCAAAGGTATGTTTCTTCCTGGACAATACCCCCTAATTCTGCTATTAGTTATTTCTCAAACTTGAATCACTTTGGTTGCCTTCTCTGTTGCTCTGCCATCTGTACTACATAACCTTTTGGAAAGGATGGACGCTGTTTGTGTAGCACTGGTTCAACAGAGCCCTGACATTGCTTCTGGAGTCTGTAATTCAAATATATGTAAGGAACAAAAGTTTACATAGAAGAAACTGAGAATTTTAGAAATAAGTGCAACAGATTTTTATAATCAACTAAGACAATGGTCAGGTTTAGTCAGAATAGGACCAATTAACAGCTTGATGAATAAAACCAAGAAAAAATACTGTGACATGTAAAGGTTGTACTGAATATGCAGAGAAAAATTTTACTAGAAAATGCAGAAGAATAACGTCACATTGTAGCTCAATTTTATGAAACAAAATGAACAATTGGAATTAAAACAGAAAAGCTTGTTTGGTTTTGGGGTTTTTTTATGTTGACTAAACTAGAAAAGATGTGCATGAACATTTAAGTAACATCTAAGAGCTACAGGTGATGGAACAAAGCTGATCTGGAATCATTAAAAGATGCAATGACCTAAGTTACAAACATTTTGGATGGTACTGAGCCACTTAACTACCTGCTAAATCCCATCAAGAATCCTACTTACTAAGTGATGGTACATTGTGGCCTAACAGGAGGAGAAACTAAAGAAAATCGAAGGAAAAGGGAGCCTTAGAAAAAATGAGCGGTGTCAAAAAGTATCTGAAACAGTGAAAAGAGACATTATTGAAGAAGGATGGTACTTCAGGGATCACCTGAAAGAGGTTGAAGAAATAATTTGTGAGAAAATAGTGAAGACAGAAATGTTACTGCTAGCTTGGAAGAAGCTGCAGTATGACAGCCTCCAATCACATAGTTGCACAGAAGAAAGATAACTAAACACAGACTGGGAAAGAGTAGAAAATGGATATGATTTAATTATCTCAACAGAGCTCATTTTAGCCACATCTGAAGACAAATAGAAGAAAGGTCATCTGAAAGAATGCAAAGCTGCTAAGAAACACAGGAAAATGGTAAACAACATTTTAAAAATTGAGAAATGGGAATAAGGAGAGAAAGTCCAGTCCTTGTCCTTATTAAATGGGATTTTGCTGAGTTTAATTCTGTAAAGCATTCAAACATAACAAACAATCCACAGAAAGCATAAAAACAAGGATCAGGCTGCTGCAGAAGTTCGTAGAGTGAGTCATCAGCCCTGGCCCTTAAAACCAACCAAAAGTTGCAGGCAGGAGGAGAAAACTTTAAAATGCTTCAGCAAAGCCACCCTAAAGACTGCCTTGGACTTCTGTATCAGTAACTTGGAATGAGGGTTCTTGCAAAGCCAGAGACATGTGAAGGATTTTAAGACTATCAAAGTCTATAGATAAATATTTTGTTATGATCAGTTGTTACGAAGTCCTACAAAGTTTCACAGGGCAAATCACATTGGGATGGGAAAAAATCAGATCAGACTGTAATGCAATTGACTTCATAACAGGAAGGTCATCCTGAGGTAGAAAGCAACACAACTAAGCCTCATGGAATTTCAAAATGCAGTTCAGATCCAGACAAAGAGTGGGTTTGTCCTCACAAAGAATAAAATTAATAGAAGTCATTGTACAATAAATCTCCATTGTTATGGAAGAAGAACTGAGAGTTCCTTGGAACTGCTCTGAATTCTCATTTGCATTCAATGCCATCTTATAACCCTCTTGCACAGGTGGAAAAGGAGTAAGAGCAGCCTCCAGAGGCTGCTGGAGATGGAAACCTGCAAGTCTGAGGCTGCAGCAAGTGTCAGCTGGGACAAGACATCAGCAACATGTGTTCTGCAACCTATACCTTCCTGTATCTGGGGTTTTCTTTCGAAATGGTGCTTCTAATTTCAGACCCAAGAACTGAATC
This sequence comes from Haliaeetus albicilla, assembly GCF_947461875.1. Taxonomy (NCBI): domain Eukaryota; kingdom Metazoa; phylum Chordata; class Aves; order Accipitriformes; family Accipitridae; genus Haliaeetus; species Haliaeetus albicilla. The sequence goes on along the minus strand of NC_091502.1, from coordinate 18,874,654 downwards.
TCTTGCTCTGCTACAAATCAAACTTACTGTTTGTGTTTTGAGCTCTATTTAAAGTGAATTTAGGTGAATCTTACCGGTAAAAGACATCTTACTCTTCTGGGGGCAACCAATTGCAATAAAATGTTGCTATAGGTGTACTCTCCCTCTGCTTCATGTAATCCCCACTGTGTGCCACATCTTTATTGCAGTGACAGAGGAAATGGTCAATGCACAAGTGGCAGGAATAGAGCCAAGACATGGCAGAGGGCAAGTGAAAACTTTTTTTAGAAAAAGAATGCATTAAGGGAGACCCAGCAGGAAGAAAAGAGCAAGTGGTTTCCTTATTCACGCCCCATAAAAGAATCATCATTTACTGTGTCCATAATGCTCACCTTAAGAAATTGTAAAGCACTTTACACTCAGAAGAACTTGGTGGATAATGATACTAGCTACATATCAGTACCCTCAGCATCAACAGGGATTCCTACAAACCATTACACATAATTTTTTTTTCCAACAGCATGCTTCTGAGAAAACAACCTCTTCTGTCATTATTTGTATCTTCACATTCTTCAAAGAGAGAGGTTTCAATGGTCTTTTCCCACTCTATTTCCACAGCTAGCTCCATTCTTTTAGGACTTGCTGTGAAGTATTGGAATTCTTTGCTTTTGATTGGAAACAGAGGGCTTAAATCACAGTCTCCAAAGGAAGATGCCATTGGTTGGTCAATCATGATTTACAGAGATCTGATTGAGAAATTCTGTCAAGCCTGATGCACGATAGAGTGGGGATTTCAACAGCAACTACTTTTCAAAAAACAGTCAGCATTTTAAAAGCAATATACAATTAAGGTAATCCTGCCTTACTTTTGGAGCGTCACAGGTTAAGGACTTTATCCAGCAATTCCTACAGTGAGCATATAGAAGAAATACTTGATGCCAAAGCCATATTTCTTAAAGATACCCACTCTCATTTAAACACCCAAGTGATAAATAAAAAATCTTCCACAGCTATTGGTAATAGTTCTTAGTAGTCTATTAACATCCCTGTTCAAATGTTTCACTCCATTCTCAATCTGAATTGATACATAATCAATTTCTAGAGATTAGATCTCAGACATACCTTGTTCTCCTAGATCAGACAGCATGTACTGTCAGATTTCTTTTCTTCTGTTGGTATAGTCAAAAGCTACCTTCATCAGATTTGTAATATTTAATTTGTAAACTAATTAGGCTCAGCTTAGGAATTACTTGATGTTTCTGTTTGAACAGAGTAACCAGATATAGAAAAAATATTCCAGTAGTGGTATTCTCTGTTCTGCACATGACTATAACAACACCTCTTTATTCTAGCTGAAGTTCCTGTGATGGTAGATCCAAGTACCGTGTTTACCTTTAGCTACACCACCACATCTGAAGTTTGAACTTGATTTGCTATGGATCATGTCCCAGCTCCTATCTCAGAATCACATTTCCAGGAGACAGTTCCTCACCATATGTATATGCTTTTTTTTCTTGGCATTCCCTGTAACTTTTTTAAGAAGCAAATTATTCATAGTTACACTCCATATTAAGCTGTAGAAACCTGTTGGTGTAATTGACCTGTCCTCCAACTTGCATGTTATTTGAAAACTGCATGTGTGTTCATTTTATATTTTCTTTTGAGCCATAAAAAACAGCTCAGAAGCACTGGGAGAAGACCACCATAAGGAAAAATCAGATGTTCGCTGTTTTGTGTAAGGAAAATAATAATATTTTTATCATTCAATATATGCTAGACATATGCACATGTGAGTATAGTTTCTTAACTAGTCCTCAAGCAATTAAAATTTATCAATACATTAAACATAACTGGTATCATTGCTTTGCTGCAGACAGTCTTAGCAAGTTAATAAACTTGTCCACTGAGCGATTTTGAAGACTAAGCTAAGTATCTTGAGTATTTGCACTTCAAGATTTAGGATGTTTAGATATTACTATTACTTGAAGTTTAAATAATGTTATGAAGTTTTTAAACTCAAGTTGGAGAAGAGGAAACAGCCAAAGAGCAGAAGAAAAACAGCCAGCAGTTATTCCAAATGAGATAAACAGAGACTGAATAACCATGTTTAAATATCTTTTTTTTCCTGGCAAGATTCTCTGTTTTTAATTTCCTAGACCAACTTGTTGATGTTTTTATTTTTTTTTTAAATATTTGCCTGTCTGGAGAGGGATGCACATGAACCTAAGGGAAAAGAAGATGTACTCAAAACAGTAGCACAGCATAAAATGTTCAGACACTGGAAAGAGATGACCTCATCCTATTTTTGCCTGAGTCGGCTGGTTGTAAGAAGTGAGCTGGCCATGAATCTCTTTGAGCAATTCTTTGGAGAACTCAAGTTCACCATTAAGAGCAGCAATGCAGTTCCTCTTTCTCCACATTAATACAGTGGATATTTTGGAATTTTAAAATGCACAAAAATTAAAGGAAACTGAAAGGTTAGTGCTCCCATAGAAATATTAAGGAGGAATTATGATTAACATCATAAAGGAATATATCACAGTGTGCACTGTAAGCAGAAAGAGAAATTATCCAAGATATTTTTTTACAGTAGGGAACCTAATGAACAAATTAGAGCAAATAAATTCACTCCTGAATGCCTGTACGCTTCTTAAGACACCATTTAACAAGGACATTGCTTTTAATTTCTCTTCTGAGAAAAACAAAGGAAAAATCTGCTTTCACTTAAAAAATGAAATCAAAATGAAAAGGACTAACCTAAAAGTTATTTTCTAGTGAGGGTGTCTCTGCAAGTTCATCTTATGCTGTTCATATTCTTGTTTCCTGTCCTCCAGCATGCTCAATAAGTATCCCAAACCCATGAAGCTCCACACAGCATTCAGCTTTATTAATTATTTCTCTTGACAGAGTCAATCTTGTTACCTTGGTCTAAGCCTTAACTTAGGTCTCAGTCTGTTTTCCTCTTAGCTGTTTCTTAAGTTTTCAGCAAGCAAGCTGTATCCCTCACCTGCTTTCCAATAAAAACCTTCTCAGACTAACCAGGACTACCTTTCTAGCAAACTGGGAGAAGGCCATACAATACACTAGCTAAACCAGACTTCTCAGTTGTAGTTATGCACATCCAGAACTATGTCATCTGCTCACACGCGTTGATTCCAGCACAAAGCTATTTCACCACCAAGCTGGGACATAGATTTCTCCTTTTTTAAAGGAAATGAGAAACACAGGGGTTCCAGACTGCAATGGGGCTACATGTCTTTCTCCTTGTTGCAGTAAGGCGTAGGTATATATACACACAGAGATAACCTCTCTCCAATATTTTGACAGAACATAGTAACAAAACTTATTTCCCTAAAATATTTTAGGACTGTAATTCATATTTTCTTTTAAAGGAACAAATGAAAAGCTAGCTCTATTCCTGGAGATGTTTATTTGAGGGGTTTGGGTTGTGGGGTTTTTTTAAATCAAGACAACATTGTGTGGCCTATAAATTATTTCTTCTTGGCATGTTTTTACACATGAAAAAAAAAGTTAGAAATTTGGGGAAAAGATTTGTAAGCTTGGAGCTAAATTCTGTTGCCATTTCTTTAAGCCTAATCTGAAACAATTTCATTAAACTCAGTCACATTTCTCTAGATTACCACAATGCGAATGAAATTCAGTTTTGTTTCAAATGTTTAAGTGATGTTTGCAGTGTACATGGACACTTGTGCAACCAAATCTCTTTCCTCTGCAATAAGGGTTTACGCTCACAGCAAGATGGTAGCTGAGGTGAAGGTAAAAGGGCTGCATATCTGTGACAAATTCTCAGTGTGTTTGCATAACTACCTAACAAATTTTGAGTTTTTTTTCCTGAGAGTTTCAAGTACCTCATTCAGCACATCCTTATCTCTAATAGTGAAAACTGGTCTTCAGCCATGAGATGCTGCATGTAATGGAAGAAGTTTACATTACACATAAAGTTTCTAGGTTACACAAGCTCAGTAATGACAGTGAATCCCTTTCTAGACCGCAGAGCAGAAGGCATGATGGTTTCCTCCAGAGAAAACAGGGAACAGTTTATGTGTAATGTGTAGCCTTGTTAAAATGTTTTCCCAATGGGGCAATAAAACAGTTCTGAGAAGTCACAGAAGGGAGGAAAATGTTGCATTCCCTTTTTGCCTTTGCTTCAGAAATAGCAGCTGTGTTAAAGACATGAAAAGGATAAGAAGTGTTCAGAAGTGGAAACATGAGCAGATTTAGGCTCCTATAATTCAAACTGAGTAGAGGAAAATCATAGCTACCATGTAGAGACAGAAGAATTATGAATATGAATGAGTGAATTTTATATATAATTAATTCTACTGAGAAGCATAATTAGTTAATTGTATAATGGGAGGGAGATTGTTGCTTCCTATATGCTCCTGAGCAGCAGGGTGCTAGGCACCTTGATATATCCTTACAGGAATTTCTGTATTGTAAGCAGCTCAGTTGTTTCACAGAGACTACTCTCTCACCCTAATCTTGCAAAGGGGTGAGAGTGGGCATGGCATCACTTCCACCTCTCTTCCTTTCACCGGAGGAAGTATCAGACCTCAGTTTACAGATGGCAGAGCTGTACCAGAGGCAGTTCAGTGCTTGGGGCAGGATGTTCATTTGCCTTCCTCCCACTGCTCCAGCTCCCAGCCCTGCTGCTCCCCCTCCCCAAGAAAGATCCTGTAGCCATTAATGCTCTTGTTCTACATCCCTGATACTCCCTCACACAAACCAAAGGCGACTTTTGCACTGACCTCAATATAACTCTTCTCCCTGGAAGATACCATTAACTCTTAAGTTGTCCTGGGAGTACAAGCTACATTTTCTCAGCTCCAGGAGAACTTTAAGATCCTCACCATTTACAGAAAATGCTGCCTTGGACCTATGATGCACATTTTCAAGGAAATTCATGTGGTACTTTACTGTGCTTCAATTTTCTCGTTATGTTTTCAGGCTCAAGAGACTATGAACAAGGTTCTACTTTCCCTTCAGCAGAAGAAACCACAGTTTGTTAATATTGAACATTTAATAGGTCCGTTCTTGGCAACTCTCTGGGGTTTTATATTTGTTTTTAAGGTCTTAACAAAAAAAGATATTCCTGTGACCAGCAATATTCCTGTGGCATCCTCTGCATCACTGGCTTGTTGACTGAGTTCGTGTACAGGCAAAAAAATGCAAGTGGAAAGATCTCAAATGTCTTTTTAAGTTTGTTTCTTTACTGTAGTTCAAAAGCAGAAAGTTCTGTTGATAAGTAAAACTTCCTCAAGGACAAGACTTAACAGTCAAACCCCTGTATACCGCAACACACTGATGTTAATTCTTAGTGTGACTGTGAAACAAATTATTTCAGTTTTGTGGACCTTAACTGGTTCATTTCATGGAAATTAGAAATAAAATATTTTTGTCTTTGCTTTTAAAGAAATGTCAGGTCCTTGAACATAAAAAACTGTAACTACTTGGCAGATCATTCATGGTTTGAAAAATTTTAACTGTCCCATCATGGTTTGTTTATGATACACTTCATCATAGCTCATGTTAGTACTTGAAGAGATGTCATTCTCTTTAGCAGAAAATTGTAAGAAGTTCAATTTTTTTTTTTGCCTATGTATTAAAAGGAGAGATTTGGGCCAGTTAGCATTTTGCTGTTAGTAAATCTTTGTCTTGGTTGTATATTGCTGCTCTAATTCTTCAAGTGCTGCAAGAAGGCACCAGAAGTTGTAACTTTCTAGGACGTTGCCAGACAGGAAAGAATTTTTAAGATAAGTATCTATGAAAATAGGTACAATCATCTATTTGGAGCAGGGAACATCATTTTGCACTGTGTTGACTTTCTCTGTATCACAGTGGACACAGTCTTACCACCACTCAATAATGGAAAAAGATCTTTGTCTCCATAAGTCATCCATTAACCAACAACACAGGACCAGCTAGTTCAGCATAACATAAATATTTCTCATTATTCAGGGGAAGATTAAATAGTCTGAAATGTTCTGGGAGAAACTGAAGGACATAGTAGTAAACAATAGACCATATACAAGTATAAAGTGGAAATGACAGTTGTCAGAGTTGCTGAATAGTCTTATTCTTGTCACCATGAATCCATTCTCAGTCCACTGAGAAAAAAACCAACATGACTGGGAGGAACGTCTTCAGACCTTTGAGGAACCAATCAGGGAGGTTTATTTCATAAACTGATTAAGCTCTGTCTTAAAATTCATTCTAATTTCAGTTCTGCTCCTCCTGTTACTACTGAATGATCATCACGCAGCTTCCTTCTTCAGATGCCTTTACTTTCTTCTGTTATCCCGCTTAAATGTATTTACGTTCTCAGAAATCCATGCTGAATTTGTTCCGCTATTCTCTTTTAGTTTAATTTCTCTTTTTCTCAGTTGTTCTTTCCCAATGCCATGACCTGTCCACTTAAGCTCTGTTTTGCTAAGCCAAACATGGAACAGGGATATTTTCTGGGGTAGTCTGAAGTCTTGTGTCCCAGATGTGTACCAAGGCTGGGTTATGACTCCTTGCTGGGAAGAGACCACAATCACAGACAGGTTTCCAGAGCCTTGGTCAATGGCGTTAATACTTCCTTCTCTCTGGTTGATATATGTTGTCCAATATATCACAGCATTGTGTTTGTTGTTTTAAAATTCTTCACTGAAGGCAAGATAAGGGAAATTTATTGCCTCCCCTTTATTTAGCAAAAACCAGAAATCTTATCAGGGCAAACAGTTGGGTTACCGAATATTGCTTGCTCTTGGGAAATTCACGTTGCTTTTTCTCCATTTCTCACACACCATCCCATTGGTAAAGGATTTTCTTCTTCAAATTACATTGTAAAGTCTTATAACCAACTCAGTCTAACATGTTCAAATTGTTTTATCCTCTCTAAAAGTTACATATAATGTCTCTTTCTCATGTCTCCCCTTCTTCCCCCACCATCTGGCAATAATCCTCACTAATACACTCATTTTTAATGAAATCAGAATTCTGGAATGAAATATATCTGATTCTCCCCAGACATACACTTTCTCCCTTAGATGCTAAGCACTTTGAGATTAGCTTCTACTTCAGTTCTGGCAATTTTAGTTTTCATAACTAGTTTAATCAAGATATGGATTGAACAAAACTTGAGTTCTGGCTGTTTGTAAGATAATACTTCAGCTCCTACCTAGAATTTCTGCAAAAAGGAAAACAAATGTTTCCCATGTCACAGAGCTGCACAAGCAGGGCTACTGCACAAGGGAGGATGAGCTGGGAGCTGCAGGTGGCTGCAGCAGAAGCATGGTTCAAGTCCCACGTATCTCACCAGAGCAGGATGCTGATAACAGGATCCATCAGCAGTCCCAGATGAGGGAAGGTGATGAATCCATTCCAGCATGTACCTAAGGGGTCCAGAGCAGCAAGAGACAGGTTGGAGACAAGACTCAAGACAAGTCAACAAGATGATAGGTCCTAAATCCAGACAAGAGACAGGGCTAGAAATGTACACATACAGTATAGCTCAGGCACATCATAAAGACACAGCTTAAGCTTAAGCAGAGCTCCTGGAGAAATGGACAGAGGGTGCATGGAGTGAACATCCCAAGGTAAGGTCAGTCATGATAATTAAGGCCTGCTGGTGCACTGAAACCATGGTGGTCTTGCAAAGCAGTACCTACCCTACTCCCAGTCACTGCTTGGATTTGACAAAATGAAGCCCTAGAAAGGGAAAGGATGAACAACATGAACTTGAGAAAGAGCCTGGATATAATATATCTGCATGAATAATTTCTTGACTTTGACCTCTCTATAGCCTCCCATTCCTGCAGGCATCCAGCAGACAGAAGAAACCCTTTACTGTTTTTATTAGTCTTAGAGTGTTTTAGGACTCTCACTATGAAAATATGATGACAATAATTTGTAAAATTATGATGGCAAGCCTGTAGCCTCAGACAAGAGTTTATGATTTTCATTAGACTATGACTGCCCTGCCCCCAAATAAAACAAAGCTGTGATTTATCAAAGCTTTACTTCATTTTTGCACCAATTTGACCAATTTGAATTGCCATTGGGCTCAGATACAACCTGTAAAGAAACCTGCTTGTCTTACTATATTAAGTGATCTCCTATTAGAGACCTGCTGCATAGCAATGCATCTAGACAGAATGAAAGTTTTAAAACATCAAAATCAATGACAATTTCTAACAGTGACTTAAATCTTCTCCCACTTTCTCTTTCTCAAGTTGCAAGCACATTTGATGCCATTTCTAAATTTCCAGTAAATGTAGGGGGTGGCTTAAGTTCTTACTGTCAAGAGAATCTCACCAAAGGTACAAGGTGAAAATATTGTGACAATGTTTTCTGGTTTGTTGACAATGCAGCAGAAGATAGACAGAAGCTATAATGACAGGGGATGCATATTTGGGTTTTGAAGGATTCTGGGATTTACAGGTGGAAGAACATGGCCTGAACCAGCAGGTAGACGTTCAACCCCCACCCAGGGAATACCAATGGCAGCTGCTTGCGTGTGTTTGGAAGAGAGGGGGGCAGACGAGTGGGAAGCAAATGAAGTCCTGTCAGGTGATTACATCTCCAAAGAAAATCTTTTTTCCCCTTATTAGCTTATATGGCAATATTGATGGTTTTTGGTTGGTACCTCCAAATCTCTCTCTGTCTTTTTCTCTGTTTCATAATCCCTCTTTCCCATTTTCTGTTGACTGCACTGGCACAAGTCATTGACAGGTGTTACTATAACTTCCGTCACTGAAGTATTTTACATGAGGTAGTACAAAATCTGGTGACACAAACCTGAAGTATGACTGCAGTCACAGTGCTTTACAATTAAGACAAGGCTGATGAGGAAACAGTTTTCTGTCAGCTCACAGACTGCACAAAGTCTACATTTTGTAGCTGGCTACAGCTTCTGTCAAGAGAAAGCAGATGGGGATGTCATGATATTTTCATAGTGAGAGTCCTAAAACACTCTAAGACTAATAAAAACAAAAAACCCTAATGATATACAGACTGCTAATACTTCCCCTGCTGTGAGACACAGCTTTAATTAAATATATTCACAGTTAACTAACTGCAGATTGGAGGGAGTACTGGGACTGAAAGGTCGCCAGTGAAAGATCAACAATGACAGCCAACAGTCACATTAAAAAAGAAAATAAAACAACAAACCTGCTTCTTGGGCAGTGCCTGGGAAAAGAGACAATTTCTCATGGATAATCTGCAAAGTACTTCCCATTTCTGCAATTTAAAACATAAAATAGCAATCAAAAGTAAATAAACACCACCAGCAGCACCCAAGGATGCCAAGTTTCAGATGATGGAGGCTTCAGCTTCAGGGTAGAAAAGGTTCCCAAGACAGTCTGGCCCCGCTTTGAAATGTCACCTCTCACTCTCTCTCTCTTTTTTTAGCTTCCTCTTGGGACCTGCCAAGCCCAGTAGCATTTCCTCCAGAAGAACTTTTTATATGCCAGGGAGTTACTCCCAAAGGGAATGAGCCTTCATTAGGGACCAGAAAGGGCATCTGGTTCAAATCAAATCCTGGATCAGAGAGCAGGAATATTTTGCCTTTACTGATACTAGACTTCTGCAGTTTCCAGGGAACAGAATGGGGCACAGAATGCCAATTCAATTAAGCAGCACTGTTGTTTCCTCTAACTCCAGCAGGGAAGTTCGCTGTTGCAAGACAGAGACTCCTGGGAGCCACAAGTTCCTTGCTATGTGACCTTGGGCAAGATTCTTCATATTCTCATACCTCAGTTAAATGGCAAGAGTATTGAAATCTTAATTAACATGGGAGAGATGTGAAGGTGACTGTAGAAAAAGCGCAGTTTTCTCATTATTACTTTTACATTTGGTCTAGCTGATACGTCTCTGCTCCTATTGATCACCTTCCAAAACTGTTTCAGTTTTAAAGAAAATACCAGTGACTGTTTGAATATGCTAATTTAAAAAGTAAGAGTTATGCTACAGCTAATCTAGTCAAATCTAGGGGATTGCTGAAAGAAGCAGTCAGGACTCCCATCTCCTCCATGTTCAAGTGCTGCCTTGTGCTTATGCTTTCCTTGCCATGAGCTGGTAGTGCTCACTAAGGGCAGGAAAAAAACATCTACCCCCATTAAATGAGTAATTCTGTTGGAGTTATAGAGCAGACCTGGCTCAATCAGACCAGACAAGCTCCAGAGACAGCACATAGGGAGCAGCAGGAGCACAATTCCAGGGAGCTGGTGTGGGGTGGAACAGGGAATGGCACCTCCAGCCTGGTAGCAGTGAGCTCCCCGTGTTCCATCTCAGCCTTAAGCATGAAACCTCCCCTCTGTCCAAGCAGACATCCCCGCAAATGATTCAGTTTTCAGAGAAGGAGCACAGGGGCAGTAACTGTGACTCATTTCCAGAAACAAGGGGGAACCTTCAGAAGTTATGAAGCCTTAAAATTCAAGAACAATTTTTAAAAGAAGCCCACATATGCCTGCTTGGCACCGTGTGGTCCTGGAAGCCATTTCTCGTGCTTTCTTTTGCTTACTTCAGAGCTCTTTCCAGAGAGACAGGCAGCTGCTAAGTGAGACTTGAGGAGTTGAACAGGAAAGTATAAGACTAAATTTAAAGTCTCTAATAAATATTTAGACCACTCCTTCATAATCATACTACGACATCAAGATAGCTTGCACACTAACTAGAGCTGATGAAGGGCAAAGGAAAAGGGAGGAATTCAGTGGCATCTTTCACAGGGAAAAAACTTCTCATTTTGCTCAATATTCAAAGTTCCATGTTTTTCCAATGACAATTGTTAAAGAAAAATAAATACAATGTGGAGCAAAAGAATTGCTTTCTCTTTCAAAATAAAATTTCAGCTAGGCAGTTTTCTCCCCTGATCATTCTCCCATTTTTTTCAATAACTATCACTCCTTTTCCAACAAAGGGGAGGGGCAAAGTAAAGGAAGGAGAAAAAATTACAGTTCACTACAAAAAGAAAAAATTCTCTGATTATTAAGCCTCCCTTTGGCCTAGTGGAAAGAGGAGAACATGATTTTAAAAGTTGGAATTTTTTTACTTAATTAATGTTATTTCATTAAAAACTGGATGTTGTTAATATTGCAAAGTCATCTAGTAGAAGGCACTAGAAGGAAAAATTGCTTCAGAGTTGTTTTGGTCCAAGGCATATTCATGCTCTGTTATCATATTTGTAAAGTAAAAATTTCCCAGCAAAGGAGAAAAAATTCTACGTCATCCAAACTTCCTCTGATCTTACTTGTTCCTTGGAATTCAAACTAGCTTCTACAACTACTGGTGAATCAGATTAATAAATCCACAGTGCACAGATGTACTAACACATGAATCCTTTTCTTTGGCTCTGTATTAATTTAAGAGTTATGACTGGTTATCTTGTGGTATTTAAAAATTAGAAATTGTTCTTTCTCATGAACTCCTTCGCGTTTCGAAGAAGCCTGATGAGAACTGAACTATATTTCCTTGAAATTCTTTATTTTTCTTCTACTTGTTCCCACCCTTTTTTGGATTCCTCTAAAGTTGGAACTTGTCATATTTGTTATATAATAATTGAGTAATCTTCTATTTTTGCCACCTTTAATCCTTATTTTTAAGGTTCAGCCACTAAGTGCCATAAAAAAAACCAAACAAAACAAAGCTCTCACTCCAGAATAGACACATTGAGTTGATAAGTTGAAAGGGCCTGCCAGGCAACATTGCAAAGACAATTCTGTGCTTCACCTTAAAATAGCAGATCTAGGAGGTATTACCAAAATGTCAATTAACATGCATTCACACTAATTGAGGGAACAGAAGGCAAGTGTCCTTCAGAGATCTGGCCTGTAGTCTTCAAATCTGTGTTTGAAATTAAGTTTAATTAACCCCAGAGGATAAATCAAGACATTTAGCATCCCACTAAATCCATCATGAATCCCTTGGAAATGAGGAGTTAACAAACATATCCCAAAATTAAGTACTTTCGCCTTTTAGCAGGGAGAGCGAGCAGATATTTCCTGACCCATACTAATAAAAGTGTAACTTCAGCTTCAGCAACAAATATAGTATGTTATCCAATTATGTGTACAATGGCTCAGGTCCATTGGAAGCTGACCAGTTGCCCTCCAGTGAACCTTTGTTTCTGGTGCAGGAGGTATGTTTTTTTTCCATGCTGTACATCCACCCTGACCCAGATAGTGCTCCACCACTTGTCAGCTGCTATAATGTCCTTGCTCTGAACTGGGGAAAACCAGAAGCAGAGCTAATCAGTGTAGTCCTTAGTCAGGAAAAGTGCCATAAGACTACTGTTCACATAGGTATTAGCAGAGGCCTTTCTCACAGAAAAATGTTGTAGGCTGTTGATCTGTTTCTGCAGCAGATTCTCAGCGGGAATATATCAACTAGTCAGCTAGTCATCTGTCCTTATGCCTTTTCCTACTGTTGTCATGCTCTTTTCTGAGTGCTAATTGCACAGGTTTCTGCAGTCTGAGACTTTTCTGAGACAGAATTCATTTGGGACAGAATGGAAGAGGGGGCTGTTACCCTTAATGATTAAACCAAGCAGCCATAATGACTGGGACTTTGAACGCCAGTTCAGTTGTGTGAACTACAGAATTTTTAGGCATATGTGTATTTTTTTTTCCCTTTCTCCCTTTTTTAAATTACACAATCTCTAAACCTCCAGTGGTAAATCAAAGTAAAAAAACATCCAAACATGAAACTGACACTGAGCCTATTAGTATGCACGTTGTAATACAGGATCAGTAAAATTTTTAAAAGATATGGGAGATGTTTCTAAATTTTAATCAGTGTCAGACTCGCTAGGCTACAATGGTTGTGAGATCAGCAAGGTTACAGTCTCAACCATGAAGCAGGACAAAGACTGAGGCTGTTTGCTTGTACAATGATGAGCCCCATGCTGCTCTGGTAAATTATTCTTTGTATTCCAGCTGATTAGGTGAAAGCAGGAACAATAGCATTGACCAGGTCAGTGCTTCCAGCTTCACTGCCCCTTCCATCAGTGAGGTGAGGTGGCCCAATGACTCATTAGCCTCAGGCTTTAAGAAGCCAATTTACCTTTAATGTACTTAGAGTGACAGAGATAATCCACGAACAGCCCCATCCCCTGTGCAGCAGTAACAAGGACAATTGGAGGCAGTAACTTCATTAGCTGTACCAAGCTTTGCCACATTCACTCACTCCCCTTGGGACCTATGCGATCTGCAGTAGGTCCATGGACAGCCACTCAGACGCCCACTCAGAAATGTCTAAGACACCTGAATTTCATTAATATGTTTGCTGCAGATGAAACAATTCACAGGATTGCAGAACTAAATGCATCTAGCTAATGCATGGCTTTATATAAAAATGTGGGAAGCTTCACAGTGTTTTAACCCAATTTTAGATTGGTATTTTATTTATAAGGTGACTGGAATGCTGTGATTGCAATAAGAAGGGCTGAAGGGCTTCTTCCTTTATAAACAGGCAGATTTTGGAAAAAAATGGTTAACATTCATTTATTCATAGTCTCAGTTACTATGACCCAGAATGACTCACGTTTACAAGCATCTGCATGATTCTCCAGGCCACCGATTAGCTTTTATGCAGCTTTTGAAAGGTGCCACAATTTGCAAATTTTACACCAATATGAAATAAGTAACGCCTACCCACAGACACTAACATTTTAAACTGAGGCAATGCCATTAACATTACAATAATGCTTTCTTGGATTCACAATCTGATGAAGCATAGGTCAGGGGTTTACAGCCTTTGACCACCCAGGATGGGTCAAAACTTCCTTTTTCTTTTTAAAAACCTATTAATAATTCGTATTAATGTACTGAGCATTCAGTTGTTGTATCAAACTTCAAAATCAGGGTAAATTTAGCAGATGCTCAGATAAACATCTGTAGCTCTTGTTAAAATAATAAAAACAAAATTTGTTTTCTTGGAAGGTCAGCTTAAATGTCGTCTTCTGTCTGTCTTATTCTCAGAGATAGAATTTCTTTAGAGAAACAATTCATGTGAGACTGTTTAGTGTCATAAATTCCCAGTCCCAAAGCTACCAAGAGCATCTCCTGGCTGAGTATCATACCCGGCTTTCTTACATATTTTCTGATTTGTCTCACGCTTTAGAAGGAGCTCTGCAATTGTTACCTTTATATTTAATATTAAAAAAAAAAAAGCATCAATACTTTTAAAAAAATGAGGACAGGTGCTACTTTGAAAAATAAGCACTTATATTGTGCTCTGCTTAAACATATTGTATATATTGAAAAAAATACGATGTGCAAAAAGAATAGCTTGCGTAAGCCTACATATACAAAAGCGATTTTATTCTTGCAGCGTAACAGTTCATTGCTTATTAGTCATAAAACTAAGGCAATTTACTTCTCAGTTGCAGACATCTAACACTGGTTATCAAGTCCATCACCACCCTTCAGCAGGCAGGTAGAAACCACAACAGAAAAAATAATTTTTAATTGTACAACCGAACTTTCAAGAATCTTGGCACAAATTTTGTGGCAAGGATTCCTGTGGTCTCGGCATCACATCTACATTGCACTCTGCCACTGAGTGTACAGAAAACAAGTTAGCTTGCCTGCAAGAAGCAGTCTAGCCATAGTAAGTCAGAGCTCCTGCTGAGAATTTGAATACAGCCTTAGAAACAAAACAAGCTGTGTTTGTTCAGATCTCTTATCTAAATTACATTGGATGTTTCAAGGATCCAGACACCCAGAGTAGGTCTAGACAAGTGAGTCTTTACATGGGATAGTCACAAGTCCCTGGCTGCCAGCAAGTCTTTTTTTACTTTCATTCTTTATTTCATTGTTTTAATTCTCCCAGCCAGACTATGATATTAATGTCTGTTTGATTTATAGGGGTTTTAAAATGTTTTTGCATATAAAATATTGTAAAATATTTCAGATTATGCCAATGGTACTGTATAAAGGGGCAATATTTTTCTATTTTTGTTCTTATTTAGGTTGTCAGGGAGGAAGAAAGTATAGTACCAAGCCCATAGGCATCCTGATCTAATCAGAGGCTCATAAGCATTATTGCTGTGCAAATAATAAAATAATGTCTGAATCTCTTTGAAATTTTGGAATTCCTGACTATTAGTTATTTTGTATGAAGAACAAAAGTCTTAGAAGACCAAACTGACCAGTTATTTTAGTGTCATTAGTAAATGGAAGAAAGCATCCACAGATCCATTACCAATCCTGGCATAGTTCAGTGCTGCAGCATTCCTATTGCAGATCACAACTCCTTTTCAAAGATCCCAAATATACATCCCATTACTGTCATAGCGTAAAAAAAAAATATATTTCTAGCAGTTTCCTATTACCTTTTCAAGAGAGCTTGCCAAAAGGAAATGCAGTTTCAAAGCCATCTTTTGTCCCCAGTACAGAGTACATGCTTGGGGAACATCTTTGGAATTCATTTTGAAGAGTCTTTTTAAATACATGCTGCCAGCAACAGCTAATACCATGATGGTAGCAAAACTGTCAGTGTGAAGCATTCTGGGA
Source organism: Haliaeetus albicilla (assembly GCF_947461875.1). Taxonomy (NCBI): domain Eukaryota; kingdom Metazoa; phylum Chordata; class Aves; order Accipitriformes; family Accipitridae; genus Haliaeetus; species Haliaeetus albicilla. The sequence continues at coordinate 18,859,157 of NC_091502.1, read as the reverse complement.
TGACTTACCTAAATCAGTTTCACCACAGAAAAGGACTTTAATAACTATTCATATTAGATAGTAATGCATAAATCAGGACACTTAGTGCAAAGGTCTTACAAGCATTAGAAATACACAACATAAAATACCATACCTCTGTTTGTCAGTTCAGATAACACTTAATGAAATAAGCAAACAGAAATAAAGATATTTGCTAATATAAAGTAAGTGAGCCAAAGAGAATTTCTTTATTGACTTCATTACTTAGCTCAATGCAACCTACTAACCACCTTCTCATGTGCTATATATCAAGAACACAGATTAAAGTCAGGAGCTGGAGTAAGAACTGGAGCTGGATTTTAAGGCTAGATAGTGGTATGCTCCCTTGTTTTGTGCCTTCTGTGTTTAAAAGGCAATATTTTATTTGGCTCTAACATCAAATAACCAAATATTAGCCACCTGGATTGGAATGGCAAGCATCATCAGCATGAGTGCTAATATCTAGTTTCCAGAAAAAGAAGAGGTCAAAGTAAAAAGTGGTTAAGTACAAATCTGACTTTATGGTGATGTGGCACACTTACTGCATGCCGTTCACAATTCTCACTTTGGAAAAGAGCCAACACAAAGCATCCTCAGAGTATAATTCAGCAGTGGCTTTTATACAGCTGCCCATTTCTGGCATGGTAGGTTGAGGTTGTATACCCAACTAGCTAGCTGCAGTTCAGTTCTATGGGCTCTAGATGATAAACTATCATCCACTGGTATTATTCCAACTCAGTGGGAACACCTTTGGCCAGAACTTCTGCTCTGCCCACAAATGCATCCTAAATCATTATCAGATTATCTATCGTTAATGGGCAATCTGTTGACCTGAGCAGGCAGCATGTAATTTGTCTGCATAATATTCTGAGCCCATCTGTGTGACTGATAACATGAGCTCTTCAGATTTTTCCAGTCTTTTCCTGGGCTGTTCCATTAAAAATATAAAATTATTACAGAGAATTAGAATTTAGGACAAGTAGACTTTCTTGCTGCCTTTTTGAGGTACAGTTAATTTAGACAAACTAAAGTTTAGAAGGTTTATCTGTAAAGTACATAAACAATTTTTGACCTGGGATGTAAAATATAATGCAAGTTTGTAAATGGAGTAAAAATGCCTATAATTAGATTAACGGGGTGGTGATATCCAGTGGCCAGCCAGTCACTTATCCTTTTAAAGTTCTTATTCCAATGGCATCTTTCAGTGAACAGCTTCATAAGCATATCAGAAAGAATAAATCCAACATAAAATCATATAAGTAATTTGTGCCTCCTTGAAGACATGGGATTGGCACTGAATCTTGAATTTAAGAAAAGACCATATAAAACTAATAATGATTAATGGTCTATTTGTCGTCATCTTTTCTTTCATTGACCAAAGTGAGTCCTTGTTGCAACTCAGAACACCATGGATTTTAACAGATGCACAACAGAACATTTCATCCGTGAGGTTTTCATAAACTTTGCTGGCCGTGACCTGGGGAAACAATCTTTTTTAACTGTGGTACCACTAATCAAGTGTGGAAATAAAAGGATAGCTGTTGATACAGTTCCAGTTTAAATAAGCTGGATCCAAACCAAATATCTGAGATCTAAAATAGAATAGGAACTAAGTAGTACAGCTGAATTCATGGAAGTACTTAGCCTGCTAAGATCCATGCTCTCCCCCAAATCTTTACAGAATTCTAATTTCACCTCTCGTGCATACTGCAGATCACTCTCTGTGGGGCCAGAATCACCAAAGACAGAGATTAGTTCTAGTACCAACTTGGAAACACTGGTTCCTTAATTCTAGCTGTAATTATTTAATGTTGTTTGCATACGATATTCTTAGTTCACTCTCTGGGATGTCAGTGCATATCATGGTAGTCATGCATTCAGTGTCATGGAAAATGAAGTTTAGGCCAAATAGAATAGCTCTGTAGTAGCTGTTTTAATTAAGTCAGAGAAGACAAGTTTAAAAAGGGCCCCAGTGTTAAACAGCTCACCTCCCAAAGCATGTCTGCTTATCCATTTTTGTTTTGACGGTGATTTATGGCTGTGATTCCTGCATAGCAAAGTAATAACAATACTGCCCTAGGCCGTATGAGACTTGAAGAAAACAAGGCTGTCCATGAGCTGTATTCCACTATGATACACCACAGATGTGAATTCTATAGCAAGATAAAATACATATTAAGGCATACATATTTATCTACCTCACCTCCTCACCTCTTCTCAGCCTGCTGTTCGTTTCCACTCTGACACTCCTTTTACTACCTTAAAATGTGAAAGATGCTCAGCGTCCAAAATAGACAAGGATCAATCCCAGCATAAATGGTATCTTTTTCATCCTTGATGCCTTTTCCTTGAAATATAACTCCTTGCACATTTGCAAATGAGAAAATAACTTGCCATACCATGGGAAAAAGGGTGATGCCCAGCTTGCACCAAACAGAGGAGGCCACCCCTTCAGTCTATAAGGACCTGGAGTGGACCTGAGAATTTAAATGGGTTGTGGAGGTGCTGAGAGACCTCAAACAGAGCAGGCTTCCCATTGTGGTGGGTGTTATTTGCACAGTAAGCATCTGTCACTGCTGGAAAGACTTGCAGTGTAAAAGCAATCTGTGGCAGACACACTGCCCATGTCTGCTTTCTCTCCTCTGTAACTCCAGGAGAGCAGGAATTTCCAAGACAGCCATAAGAATTTTGGTCAACAGTTGTAAATCTTTTTTTCTTTATTATTTGTTTTAAATAGATAGAGTTTAAATTGACTACCATGTGGGATGTGCAGAGTACATCCCTCTTCATAGTGTACAAATGCAGATTCCAAACAAACATACGTTAAGATTATACATTTTAAAAGGTAGTAGGAATGCATTTGACTGATCTTATACAGTCCTCTTCCTAGCATGGGACACAGAGCCTTAGCCCAGTAATTCCAGTATGCAGGCAGCAAGTGATACTGGAAGTAGTCAAAGTTATAAAATTTGTGAAGTGAGTTTACTTCTGTTGCATCTCTACTTTGGATGAGCTTGCAATTAACTTTATTCAGTTTTCTTGGGTAGTTAAGCTGCCAAGAAAAGGCAGTAACATCAAAGTCCTTCATCACCTTGTTAAAAGATGACTTAATGACTGAGGAAAGATACCAGACTGTTCAGCAGACTAACAGCAACAGAGGGTATGTTTCTATTTAAATGGAGTTCTGTCATATTATTCATGTTTTGAGAGCCTTATTCTGCTCTCCCTATGTGCAAATATATTTATAAAGACAGATCATTTCTACAATGTTTGTCCATACACAGGCAGGTTAGAAATCACTAGAATTACTAGGAGGCTTGCTTGCTTGCTCTATACACATGGTACAAAAATTATAAACAACATGGGATGTGTTAGGCTTCTTCAGAGGATGCCATAAGCTCTCTTCATAAAACCATTAACATTCTGGCTAAAACTTAAAACTGACAAAAGTGTCACTGCCCTCTATGGATGAAGAACTCACCCAGTGACATGAGATAGGTGTCCTGAAAAGATACCACCAGTGCCTATGTCGTGGTTTAGCCCCAGCCAGCAACTAAGCACCACGCGGCTGCTCACTCACTCCCCCCCCCATCCAGTGGGATGGGGGAGAAAATCAGGAAAAGAAGTAAAACTCCTGGGTTGAGATAAGAACGATTTAATAGAACAGAAAAGAAGAAACTAATAATGATAATGATAACACTAATAAAATGACAACAGTAGTAATAAAAGGATTGGAATGTACAAATGATGCGCAGGGCAATTGCTCACCACCCGCCGACCGACACCCAGCCAGTCCCCGAGCGGCGAATCCCCCCCCCCACTTCCCAGTTCCTAAACTAGATGGGACGTCCCATGGTATGGAATACACTGTTGGCCAGTTTGGGTCAGGTGCCCTGGCTGGGCATGAGAAGCTGAAAAATCCTTGACTATAGTCTAAACACTACTGAGCAACAACTGAAAACATCAGTGTGTTATCAACATTCTTCTCATACCTAACTCAAAAACATAGCACTGTACCAGCTACTAGAAAGAAAATTAACTCTATCCCAGCTGAAATCAGGACAGCCTAATACTTGGACTGAATGTGTGAAAAGCTATATATTTGCCCATTAATATTTGGTCCCAATTTCACTTCCTTGCAACATTGACTAGTTATGATATGTAACAATGACTGGAATATTATACACTTCCCTGTCCTTTGCAGAAGGATCACTGGGTTACGCTGCTATAAATCAAGGTCATTGTTGAAGTGGTAAGTGGGAGGAAAACACAGCAGGTGCAGAAGAGAGCAGAGCAAGAGGTCTAGGACTAAAGAAAGCTATCCTTGTCCAGAGAAAGGAAGCAATTATCTTCAGCACTCTGCAAACAGACAGAGCACTGTTATTCACTCAAACTTTGTCAGTGTTGGTAAGGCTCGTTTCCAGTTCCCTAGAGATCAAGATTCATTGCTTAGTAGAGACATGCCTATTGAAACTGTTTTATTTGTAAAAGTAACACTTTTACAACTGGAAACAGTAGAAAGAGTTAGGTAGCTAAAATACACTCAATATAATAGAAAACAGATGTTATATGAAGTAGACATATTACAAGACCCAGCTGTAAGATCAGGGGACATCACCTACATTCAGCATTGCCAAGTTCGTATAGTTGCATACATTACCTTCAAATTGAGCAGTCACCCAGTTATCCCTATTGTGCTTAGCTTTCTAAAAATATTACTTTGGTAGATAATATTAATTATAACAATAATAATTCCCCTTGGAACTATTTGTGTGTCCATAACATGGGGCTGAAATAACAATGAAGGGAAATACCAAGAGACACTGTTCTGTGGTTTTAGTCTTATTGCTGGACTCTCTTTACTGCAGGGGAGAGAAATTCAATGAAAGCATTCCAGGTGTCCAAGCTCCACAATCTCAGCTACTTTCAGTGCACCGTTGTTAGTCTGTTATTTCTCTAGTCCATTGCCCTAAAATATGATTATGTATACACTCTAAAAAGAAGTTCCATTTTTCTTAGGTAAATGGCCAAATTCTGTCCTCAGTTGCCATAGCATAAATCAGTCAAGTACCTGTAGACTGACAAAACCTAAATGAAGAGGGTTGTTTCTGTCTGGTGCCACTGGGCTTAATCAGGATTTAGGTAGTGCATAGACTTCATTATTGCTTTCAGCTGAGAAATAAATTTCCAAACATATCAGTAAGAACCATGATTCAGACTTGTACTTTCATTTAGTTATTCTAAACGAACAAACACAATGTAGGGAGGATGTTTATGTTCCTCTAAAATACTTACAGAAGATCTTTAACATATACAATAGTGTAATTTTGAAACAGCAGCTGAACATTATTCAATAGAGCAATAAGCCATCTAGTTCTGATGCACTTTTGATTTTGCAGTACATGCACACATGACCTTTGCACTTAATGGGTTTCAGACACCTAGGAATGATCCCAGTGCTGTGAATCTATGGGCACAGGTTTGTATCAGTTCAGGTAATAGAATCATAGAATCATAGACTCATTTAGGTTGGAAAAGACCTTTAAGATCATCAAGTCCAACCATCAACCATGCCCACTAAACCATGTCCTGAAGTGCCTTATTTACACGCTTTTTGAATACCTCCAGGAATGGTGACTCAACCACTTCCCTGGGCAGCCTGTTCCAATACCTGACAACCCTTTCAGTAAAGATATTTTTCCTAATAATAACTTCCTTCTCTCAGACTGAGGGGAATAACGAAAGTTCTGCCTTCAAAGGAAGAGACTTTCGGCTTTGGAAAGCAAGAACAACACACAGATGGAGATAAACCCAGATTCCCTTTGTAGAAGTTTTAAAAAAAAAGTTCCCAGGCAGCCTTTTTCCAGTAACTAAGTTCACTTTGGAAAGTGGGCAATCCTTCTGGTAAAGAGCCCTTTCATTTCATCTCACTACTCTGAACCATAACCTCCCTCATTGTTCTGGGGCTGGGAGGTATCCTTTGGAGTGAAATGCCATGCGCAGCCCAATGTGGATTTTTTTCCCCAAAGGCACGTGATCCAAATGGTGAGTTGCATTTTAACAGATTCCAGCCCTTTGACATTTCATTCGAAGATACATGGGAGTTAAGAATGCAAGCCCAATTTTTAATTGCTTTGGACTACAGCAACACTGAGGAGCTGCAACTTGGAAATCATATTCTGTTCATTATTCAAATCATATATACAAAGTTATCATCACTCACATTGCAATATTTTATGGAGTGTGTAATACATAGGTGTCTTCACAAACCAGAAAGTTGGAGGAAAGCTATAGGCTCCATTTCTCTTAATCAGCACTCATTGCAAACCAGTAATCCCTCAGACATTACAGTTCACCTGTCGTAGAGGGAAAAGAAAGTTGTCCCTCCCCATAAGTTCCCCTTTGACCCAACTTTGCTTCCACTTAGGCTCTGTCCTAAGTGCAGTCACCCCTTGGGGTCTGTTACTGCTCTGAAGAAAGGTGACAGCTCTGAGGGTGCTGAGGTACTTCATACAAAACCTCAACAGCAGAAGCACATCTAGCAACTGGAAGTGTGGCAGCTAGAGGAGGAAACTGGAAACTCTGCCATGTCTGTCCTTTGTCACACCCAGATAGTTTCTTACATCATTTCTCCCAGAATATCCCCCAATCAAGGAGAATAAGAGTCTACATATCCCAAATAGTAAAATCAGCCACCAAAAGGGGAACTCTGACTTTCAGGAGAGCATGTTATAACCCGAACTTCAGAGCTAAAACTAGCATTCAGCCTATTGCATCCAGAAATTCAGTAGCTGCTCAGTTTTTCTTGTTAATTCAAACATATTAGTAAGTAATTATTTAAATCAGAGCGCCATCCTCAGGATGCACCTCAGACTGGGGGACTACTGAGATAAATGAGGTTAAGAAAATGAATTCTCTCTATTCTTACCACATATTGAAATAGTCTAGCTTTGCACCAGGGACTAATTCCACAGTAGTTAACTTATGAACACATCAAAAAGTGGTTTCAAACTCCGCCAAGAAATTTCAGAAAAGAGTGACATCCAACTCTCTTTCTGTCCCATTTAGCAAGAGATCAGTTTTAACCTTGTTTTGTTGTATAAAATATTCTTTTCCTGGTTTAAGAGTTACAATATTATTTTGATTTTACCTTTGGATGACAATTCAGCTAGTAGAAGATTGCCAAACTCAAGCATTAAGAATACACCTATGAGTCAGTTCCAAAGAATGCAATTGAAAAAAACCCCTAATTTAAAAAGGCATATTTTCACATTTAAATATCCAAGCTACTTTGAACAGGTTTTTCAGATTTAATCTATAGATATGAGGTACAGTCTCTTTTTTCTTTTTAAGGGAAAAATACATTAGAATTGGGACTTTTATGCTAAGCAAAATGGTATCTGTTTAATCAAATTCAAGAGCTGACAAAAGGTTAGTATCAAATTCCATGTAGGCTTTCCATGGCCAACCATTTCTACCATCACAGATCATTGAAGTCTTAATATATTTATCCTCACATAGTTATCCCTTTGAGGCAGGGTAGTAATTACATCTGAGTTTCCCAATGTCTCACAACAAGTCTAGGAACAGAACTCTGGCATTGTTTGCTCTGTGATAGTAATTTCTTCATGAGAGCACTTTTTCACATTATAGAGTTATTTTGTTTTCAGCCCCACAGCACTGATTGAGCCAGACCTTGTTTACAGTTTATTCATCAGAACTGCTGAAACTAAGGCACAGGAATAACCGCTCAGACAAAACTGAAGTACATCAGTCAGAACTAGATCCCAGGGACCTTGCCTTCCATACATACATTTTATCTTCAAATCAAGCATCCTTCTTGCCATGAGAGGTAATAGAAATCATCCAAAGAAAGATATGCCTACAAACATTCCTGTTCATAAATAATAACAGTGAATAAGTGAGACGATTTCCGCTGAAGAGCCTGTTATTATTACTGTGTATAGAAATAACTGTGAGAAAATCAAAGCTATTTAGGGAGACAAGTGGATATCTAAGAGACATTGGCTCTAGTCCTACGTCCTGTACAAGTGTAGCAAGGCATGCTGTCTGCTTGGTACTTCAATTGTCTCTCCCAAAACAACAGGAATTGTGAAACTTGTCTGGCATTGAGAAGTTCTTTGGAAGCTGAAATTAAAAAGTGCCATACAAGACCAATGTTTTCAGTTATAAAGCATTTCCATGAAATTAAAGTACTCACCTGGGAGATGGGAAATACATACTCTAATTCAGGCACTGAACTTGTATGGACCTGAATTTCTCAGACAACTGGCCTAATCTCCAGATGAACAGCTTTATCCGTAGTAGTATTATTTAAATTGAATTCTGGAAATGAGAAAAGACAGCTTTATTGAAACTATTATTTCAGGAAAGATACTGGTTTCAGACAATAAATATTTCTGGCTCCCTGCCTTTTTTTACTCTTTCATTACCTTTACCCTCAATGAGCAAAAAGATCCCAACAAACCTTACCCCATTCCTTAGCAATAGCAAGAGACTAATTTCTAATAATGACAAGGAGAAATGGCTATTCTGAAAAGGCCACTCAGGCAGATTTCAAAGTTTATGTTAAATAATACTAACAATAACATCAGTCACAGACACCTGGAAGAGTTTGATTCCATCCTCATGCAGTTTTTTAACAACTATTTTTCTGAGAATACTTAAGGATGAAAGTTTAGAGCTATGCTTCAAAAGCAAAAGCCACAAAACTAAAGTTTCATTATAAACAGTTGCTTTTCAAGAGCAAGCTATCAAATTTATTAGTAAGAGAACTCCTAAATCACACCTACACACCTTGAAAGCCTTTCACAACCACTTCAGTAACTCACATACACACAGGGTCCAAATGCCCCAATGTCCCCAAACTGCTGCCCAGATTTTGAAGCACACACATGTTAGAACAGATGTGCAGGGAATGTGTCCCCAACTTCTGCTGAACCACAGTAGTCCATGCATTGTCTGTGTGTTTTCACCTCAGAAACATCTAGGCAATGCAGAAAGGTAGGGAACTATTGATCCACGTCAGCCCCTGCTGATGCACAATCTAGCGCATGTCTGCACTATTAATATGTGTTTTCTTCAGCTCAGAGAGACTGTAGCATCACAAATCAGCTGTTAGCATTGCTCCTTTAAGAAGACAGTTAAGGCTGAAGAAACAATGTGCTTGCATTAACATTTTTAGGCTTGTGTGATGCTTGTTTCAAACTTGAGTATCCATTCTCTTACTCCAAATCACCAAGCACACCATCAAATCAAGAAGAAAAGCAGAAGAGCAAAGTAAAAATGAATTCACAACTGCACCAATATTTTATGTACAAGAAACCCAAATCTCAGGAGAACATCAGAGAACCCTAAAGTATTATCTTCTGTCCTGCAACCTTCCTTGCCACTGAAATAACAAACCTATACAGGAAAAAGTGTTTCAGGACAATACAGGAGATGGCAATTTTGTTGCCCCAAAGAAATGCAAAGAAATTATGAATACTTACTTAGGAACAAGGAGTAATTAAAATAAATCCCTTTCTTTACAAAACAGATAGCCCAGTTATGAGGAAATATGTCTAGATTATTCTGGACTGATAAGCCAAAAAAGAAATGAAAGGAAGAACACAACAGCACTGAGTTTTTAAAGAGAAAGGAATATAGCACTTGGTCAGAAGAGCTAGTAAGAAAGCATGAGTTCCTAGAATCATTAAATCCTCTGGAAAACAAAGAAGAAAAATCAATAATAATAATGATGATGATAATAATAATAATAATATAATCCAATGAACCGTAAAGTCTAATATTAGAAAAAAGTAGGGCAACGCTATAAGGAAACAAATAATGCAGGAAAATTATATCTAAAAGAAATCTAGCTACAGTCACTGGCAGCTTCTACGGTATGAAAGCTACCTCATTCAATTAAAAACAAATAGTAGAATGCTATCAGCCAAATCACAGATGAGTGACCTACCCTTAGCAAAGAACCTGATAATATAAAAAAGAAAAGGTAAAAGAGAAATGCAGCACAAATTGAACAAACACACTCTTGGGAAGGAACTAAGAATATAAAAGTGAACCCAGAGGAAAGAGAACAAAACAACCTCACGCAGGATGCCTTTACACATGCAGATGCATTGTGCTCAGCAAAATTCACAGGACAACTCTCCTCCTAATATACCGTTATGATGGGAAAAATACAATGTTCAGTCAACTATCCCAATTTATATATATAACTCAGTAGAGCAGATTTCTTCAAGGCAATTGAAGTAACGGGAACCAGTGCTAAAACCACCTACAAAACAAAGGAATGTTATCCACAGCTGATCTCCAAGACAGAAAAAATGCTATCACTAATAGTAAAATATTGTCAACAGTGCAATTCACCTGCTCCAAAAATCAATAGCACTCATATTCATCTTCCCACATTTAAGCTACCCAACCGTTCTTTGCTACGAAGTAAGGTGCATGGGGTGGAATGCAGCAAAAATAGAAACACTGCTCAATTTCACCAAAGCCGCATCTCTAGATGAGGATTTAACGGTGTTCAACACTAAGACATCTCTGTGCTTTCTGTGAAGCTGCTTTCTGGGGAGGACAGCACACAGCAGAGATTCTCTACACCACATCCCTGTTCAAGAGCTTGGTGGCTGGTCTGGACAGAGTGACAGCCCTGGCCCTGGATGAGGGACAGTCTGATTGACAGGCTGCTTCCTCGCAGAATGTGAAACTCAGCCTGGAAACAGAATACAGAAGTCAGTCACACTGCCACTAACAAAGAAAACCCCATCTATGACCCTAACCACACCAAGACAACTGGAGCTGATAGAAAAAAGTGCCTGAATGGGGACACACATTATACCCCATGAAGAAAAATGCCTCAGAAATAGTTCTCGACTTCAGCCAAGTTCTTTGTCTAAAAACCACCAAGCAACAGCTCAGGGATTTTTCTATCATGTTGTTTTAGTGTGCCTTTTGTCTATTATTTCTCAAAATTAAAGCCTGCTCTTTCCTCTAGGTCAATACTGGCAAATAAGATATATATCTAGATACCTCAGCTCTTTCTAAAGCTATTAACAACAGGCATTCAACACTGCAAACATCCTAACACCTCTCTCTCTCATCTTGTAAAAAGAGCTTCTGATCTAATTGATACCAATTCTAGGAAGCAGAGAAGAAAACCTTATGTTTTCATTGTGGTGTTTGTGAATTCATTTGCAGTAAGTGCATCATGTTACTGTGAAGATGTCTGTAAGGGCTTTAAGAGCAAGACAGGGCAGTGCATTTTAAATTGATTGTTTGGGAGGAATATCTTTAACCCTGCCCTGAGAATGCATTAAATGAGGCAGAAGAGCTGAATCTCATATACAGTTCTGTATACGAACCATCAATGTCAAGTACTGTTCTACAGTCTTAATGTTCACTGCAGAGCTGAAAGGCTTAATTACATAGAAGCCTCTTGTACTTAGTGTTTGAACTGAAGAACAACCATCAACCAGAGTTGCTGTAACCACACCATTGCAGACTGGGCTAATAGAAAGACAGCATCAACAAAAAGTACTTAAAGAGACACACAGTGAGGAACAGGACTAGGCAGAGCATTTCTTTTGCTGTTAACCCAGATGACCAACAAGGAGATGTCTGTGTCAACAGTGATCAGCGTGCTGGCCAAGTGCAGCTCATATTTCACCAGATTTATGCCAGCCAAAAAGGATAATATGGCTCATATTTCCAAGCAGCACTCACAGCCCCCAAGTTGGAACTGGTTCAGATCCACTCTCATAGATGCTTCTCCCACTGCAGTTGATGAAAACTTTATCTGTGTAATTGTACCAATGTAACCAATCATAAAATTAGACTTCCAACTCAAGATTTCATTGGATTATTTTGGCGGTGCTTAGTTGACAGATTATGGTACACCTAGTAGTTCTGTGTATCTGAACAGACCTATTAAAAGAAAAGGATATCACAGTAAACCCTGTAATAAACAGAGTACTAAAATCCTGTTTCAGCAGGAAGAAGCAGTGTGTCCCTTCATACAGGTACCTTGTGTTCTACTAATCCAGAAGATTAGTGGGCAAATCAAATTAAAGCAGAGTGAGTCCTCAGAAGAACAACGAAGAATTGAATTTCATTGTGTTCCCATCAAATCTCTGGATCTGGATCTCTGGAAAAAGTCTTTACATCATGATAAACAGGAGAGGAAGCATGAAAGAGAAAAATTTGGCTCTGGAGGAGCCACATATCTTTGATGAAAAATTTAATCTGGCCTCTTGCATGCAGAAGCAGAATTCATTTTAGATTTTTTTCAGCTGTTCTCAAAGAAAGGACAATGTAGGGTCATAATTTTTTTAGATTGCCTGCAATAGGGATGTTTTAGTTGTGGCCATTGTCAGCAGAAACAGCTTACTGTTGAGGCTATAATGTCTTCTATCAGACCTCATAGCAGCCTTTCTTTCCACACCTGTAGGAATACACATCCCATTAGAGCCAGTGAGCTCCCCAGCTACAATTCTAGATTCCTGCAGCTCCCTCTGCTCTCCCCACACTGATTTGCAGGACCAAGAAGACGTTGCACTACCTAGGTCCAAGGTACCAGGCACATCAGTGGAGAGCAAGGTAGCTCCAGTCTTTAATGTTACAAGAGAGATAACATCAGCTATGGGACCTAAGGGAGCTAAGAAGAAATAAACTGGTTAACATAATTCATGTTTGAGAAGACACCATGTTGAGACCAGGACTGACCTGGGGATCTTCACTCCATCCTCCATTCTGCACCACAAAGTTTGGAATCTAAGGTGCCTCAGATTGCCAGCAGTGGGAATCACTTGTGCACGTGCCAGTCAAGCATGGATTTAACACCACTGTTTTCCCTTTTGTAATATTGCGTAGAACAAGGCAGTATTATATCACTCTACCAAAGTACTGCACTGCAGATAAATTTTGTCCCAGCTTGACATTCTGCTAACTATCTGATCTTCCAAAAACATAACTTTCTGAATTCCTGAACTATGAAATTTCACAATCAAGAGATTAACAACTTGTGACTGTATTTTGAGAAATAATAAAATTAATGAAAGCATAACCGTGCATCTCTGCGTTTCTGGTTTTTTTTGTTTTGGTGGGGTTTTTTAACAATTGCGCAAGGGAAGAACTTCAGTTAGACTGAAAACAGCTATTGAAATTTCTGGATTATCTGAAAGTTGGTAATCTAAACAGCAGCAAATAAACTCATTTATTTCTAGTCATTCTTTCAAAAGCTAGTAGTAGACTGATTTACTGACAAAAGCAGCTATTTTTCCCACAGCCTGATACAAAATAAATTATTTACCTTTACAATACAGTGCATAGAATTTAATATAATGCTACTGAAGCAGAGGGCACCTGCAGATGAACTGGATGTTGTTAGATCATGGAGATGACTGAGCAATATACTTTTGCACAGTTCTCATCGAACTGTTAGCAGTTGGACAGAACATCTGGTGCTGGGAATTCATCAGCTATTCTTCATCAACACGCTTTCTAACAGACGGGTCTAGGGGTGACTGTGAATGCTGATTGGTTTTCCCTAGATTCCAGGGAAATCACAACATGTAAGTGGCACATAAAGAAGGAAGAGAAATAAGGCAGGGCCATGAACAACATGAAAAGAAAACAAACAAACAAACAAACAAAGGATTGTTGGAGGCAGGGAAAAGCTGGGTAAAAACATAAATCAATTTCATGTATTTTAACATCAGAAACTAAACCAATATGAAAAGATGAGAACTCACTATATTAGCTGCTTTTAGCAAATTAAAGCTCCACAAGCAGCAGTATAGAAGCATCTACATAATAGCAGACTTGGGATATGCATGTATTTTTACTTCCGCAGAACTTTTATTACTGCAGTCTGTTCTGGCAGCCTTGCAATCAGTGTCTTAGCAAAAAGGCCAGCACCGCTTGCACCTCTGCAAAATATGGATAAAAAGCAAGAGACAACTCTCAAGAGACAACTCCCATGCTGAGTATGCTCATGTCCTTGAGCAACGAATTCCTTTCTTTTCTACTGAAGCCTTAAAGAAGGCATCAGAGTTACCACATTTGTGCCTACACTCGCTTTTGACTGGAAGAGCAGCATCACAGTTTCTTTAACCATTTGGCAAATCGCCCTGCAAAATTCTAAGGATTTGCTACAGGGACTCCACTCACAAGGCTCTTCCCACACAACTGATGACTGAGGAGTTAATTTCTAATCATTAATCATCTCTAGGAATTCATCAGTCTGGTTCAGTGCTCCTCATGGGAATTTAGATTTTTAATGTTGCAAGTCATTTCATTGTTTAATAATTTATGTTCCTGCACCAAGACCTTCCCCAAAATTAACAGCACTTGCACTGCCTAACATGAAAAGGTTTTTAAAACACAGCTAGTCCAGAACAGAAACAGTGGGCACAGACCTCGAACCTAAAAATGCTACATAACATCAGGTCAGTTGCTGCAGTGATTTGCTCAGTCCATGCAGCCGTGTAGGAATAATAACAAAACTGCCAAAAATAAAAAAAAAAACTTAAAATGTCCAAACCTTCTTTAAAGGGAGAGCTGTGAAATTCTGTAAGCTTATGGAGAGCTGTGCTCCATGCAGCCTTAAATCTCTTTGTTAGCAAAAGTATCTTCCTTCTTCCTCCTGACTCTGGACCCAATTTTATTTTTTTGTATTCTAGTTCATGTTGTCAGTTTTCAACTCCACACACTGCCAATCTACAAATACACCAGCTTTTTTTCAAAAGCTTTATACTGTTCTAGGATAAACATCTTGGGGAAACATGGTATGTGGATTAACCCTTCCACTTTTAGCACTGAAGTACTGGCGTTAGTGATCTGTGCTGTGTTGAGTCAAAGGACATTCCACTGATTTCTGAAGGGCTTTCAATAAAATTGTGCATACACGGGAGATCAGATAAATCAGACCTACCCCTTTCAGACCTATCAATGTTAGTAGATCTGGAAGAGGCCAACAGTCCACCACAGAGTTCTACTACAAAGTAGCCTCTGATCAGACAGGTGTACAGCCCCAAATTCATCTCTAAGTTATCTGCTATGAAAACAATTGTTGTCGAACATCTTTGATGTCCTCTTATACTTCCCGAAGTTCAATTATAACATTGTGTGTCAGACATCAGGATGACCTGCTACATCCTCCAGGGTATCATCTATTTTACAGTCAGGAAGTGTTTAAAATTACTTCATTTAATTCTGTTCAGAGTTTGGTGCTCCTGTCCTTTTTCTTAACCAGAACTATGGACTAAAACCTCACTGGACTCTTCATGGTATTTTCTTAAGTGAATTAGAATTCCTCATTCCTACCAATAAAATCATGAGTTTGTTTAATGAGTTGGGATATCCAGTATCAATTTTACATTGGACCAGAAGCATTGACGTAGATCCTTGAGTCAAAACTGTAATTCCAAAACAGAAATCCTGGTGGTTTTGCTGTCCCTCCCTCATTTAATCATATGGCTTTGCACAAAAACCAATTCCCTACAGATCTTTAGAACTCTACCTTCATCCTCTCCTCCCTATTTTCCTCTCTACCAGTGTTCAACAGATGTATAGGTTTTTCCAAATCTATATTCTACAAACATTTTTTCTCCTATCTGTTGTTGCTTAAACATTCAGCCAGAGAACTATGACTTCTCACTGTTTCATCACTTCTACACCTTGATCCCTTTTTTCTTTAACTGCAGAAAACTTACAGAATGTAGAGGTTCTAATAATGACTTTCCCCTGGAGTAGCTCCTGAAAGCCAATTGCCTACAAACCATCTCTTCAGCTTGTGCCAGATTTTCAAAAAGCAACTTCAGCAGACCAAATTTGCAGATACTTGCCACAGGACTGACTCTCAAGTTATTAGCCATGTTAAAATGCAGGTCAGTTTTTCCATGACCAAAACCTCTTTCTTGGATTTTAGAGTAGTCATATTCCATTTTTGGATGATTGCATGCTCCTGGATCATGAACTTGATTTAGAGCAGTTCTGCTCTGAACACACCCCTTCCCACATTTTTTTTAGAATGCCTTTTCCAAGAGTTTCCCTAGGAGTTTGCCACTTCCTTTTAGCATTTCAAAAACTAAATACTGTTATTCAGCTGCAGACCTAATGATCTCCTTGCACTCCTACCCATTTAACTAGGTAGTTTTTCAGTCCAGGAAAGAGATTTTCTTTGGACATTTGTGATGCTCTCTGCTCACCAGTCTTGCATTATAACAATCCTTTTTATAAACAGGATTTTTACACTGCTAGCACTTCATGGAACTGCTTCCTTTATTTTTTGCATTATTGCCAATTTCCTTTATGCTTGAATAGTTCAATAATGGTATGACCCAGGGTAGAATCTTCTTTTCCCTGGACATGGAGCTGTACTTATGACCAGATTTCACCTTCTCTCATTCTCATGTTTAGCACCATAGGAAATGTCTTACTTTCTGAGTATCACAGAATCACAGAATGGTTGAGGTTGGAAGGGACCTCTGGAGATCATCCTGTCAAACATCCCTGCTCAAGCAGGGTCACCTAGACCTGGTTGCCCAAGATCTAGTCCAAGTGGTTTCTGGATATCTCCAAAGATGGAGACCTCATAACCTCCCTGGGCAACCTGTGCCAGGGCTCAGTCACCCTCACAGTAAAAATGTGTTTCCTGATGTTCAGAGGGAACCTCCCATGTTTCAGTTTGTACCCACTGCCCTTTGTCCAGTCACTGGGCACCACTGAAAAGAGCCTGGCTCCATCCTTTTGCACCCTCCCTGCAGGTATTTATAGACATTGATAAGATCTCCCTGAGCCTTCTCTTCTCCAGGCTGAACAGTCCCAGCTCTCTCAGCTTTTCCTCACAGGAGAGATGCTCCAGTCTCTTCATCATCTTTGTGGCCCTTTGCTGGACTCTATCCAGTATGTCTATGTCTCTCTTGTACTAAGGAGCCCAGAACTGGACACAGTACTCCAGGTGTGGCCTTACCAGTTCTGAATCACCTTGCTCTACCTGGTGGCAACACTTGTCTAATGCAGCCCAGATTACCCTTAGCCTTCTTTGCCGCAAGGGCACCTTGCTGGCTCATGTCCTTGGCATTCTTTAGATTTCAAGTCCAGCTGAACATTCATAATTGTTTTATTGTCAATTTAGCTTTACAGCCCTTGGTATGTCAGTACCACAGGCCTCCACAGGTCCTCCATCAGCTCAGAGACAGCTGATGCTCTCCTCAATATTTAGCTTTTGGTACACTTTAGCTAGCTGACTTTCTACTGCATGACTTGCATCATTTCTAGACCAATCTGTTTCTGAGAGCAAATTCTTCAGTTTTATTAGACCTGGGTGACTTAGCTTAGCCATTAAGATATGCCTTCACACCTAGTCATTTATTTGTGCTGCAATGCTGAACTAAGAAAATAAGCTATCCTTACACATTTTTATGTAAGCTGAGACATCCTGACCTCTGGCCAAATGGCCCTCTATCTAAGCTTTCTTACCATTACAGAAAAGACTTTTGTAACTGTGCACTTCAGCCTGCCTAGACATTTTGCATTTATTGTTCTAACAAAAGTATTCAACTAAATGCCATTTTTCCTGCTCTTTATGGTAACAAAAATATAACAGTCTTTGGATTGTATGAAGTTCTTCCACTACTTGTTCCACATTATTATAGGTGGGTACTAGCTCACAGCGTATCTTCTTGATTCTTCAGGTTACCTTCCTGACCAGAGAGAAAAGCTAAATTGTCTTCTTTTAAATCAGGTAGAAGAAGAAATTGTGAAAAAGCTATGTGACAGCATGTTTGATGCTGCTGGTGGTTTATAAGCATCTGAACCCTCTTAAACACAAGGGATGAAGACAAACAAAGGAAGTTTCCTGGCTTACAGAAAGCATCTTTCCAGCAGTCTTCTAATCCATTCTCCATATTTCTGAATTTAGATTGATTCTTTCATCCAACTTCAGTTCCAACTTCTCCTTTCTCCACCTCAGTTTGCATCATACACACCAAATATCCTTCACATAGGTTATGGTAACTACTGAATGCCATTACACCTTCCTCCTTCTCTTTTTGGGCAAAATATGTGTTTAACTGTCTTTTATAGCTATTTTACATGAAAAGCAATGATTTAGTAAAGTTTGCCTTAGCCTTTTAATCTTATGTACTTCATTGTTTATACAGTGAAAGACTCTAATGTAGAAAAATGAATAGATGCAGTTCTAACTCCTCTGTCTTGTCAAATAAACATTGGTTTTTGATTGAATGATATTTCTCAAACACATCATATTAAGAAAGCTTTTTTTTATGTAAACTTACAAGCAAATGACAGGTGTTTCTAGGAGGTATCAGAGAAAGCTTTTTCTTTCTGGCAGAACCCTATGCTGTTGAACTCAAAATAGGTGTGTGTCATGCAAAATATCAAGTGTGAGGGAAAATTGGTAAATCACCAATCACCCTACCTGGGATATCTGTCTGTTAGAATGGCTACCTCAGTCAATTGCACCAAAGCACAGTAATCCAGCTGATTGATGCTAACAGCCTGTTCAAAAGAAATGACAGCTACTTCATACTTCACTTCATACCTTCTAAAGCACAGAAGTCTCAGCTTCACAAGTGTAGTGCAGCAGAACCTGACTCCAGATATATTGAATTCATAATGCAATAGATATATCTGGGAATGCCTGACAACCTTATCTGGGGCGTCAGATTTTGATGTAGTTCAATGACAGTTGGTTTGACTGATTAAGCACAGCTTCACCTATGCCTGCATTTCCATTTTCCATATGCATGAATCTGGGACCATTCCATTTTGTCAGACTAAAGACTACCATCTACCATCTGTATCTCTTCCAGAACACCTCTTTACATGTCTGGTATGTAAAGTCACTTAATTTTCCACATGGCAATCCAGAAAGGATGTGGATCAACCAGAGAAAGTTCAGGGAACAGGGCTAGTAAAAGACAATCAACACTTACTTGAAGAAAGAAAAAAATAGAGCTGTTTTCTTTAGAGAGGGAAGACTAGGGAGATGTGTATTGACTTTTAAAATATGTAAGACGTAGCCATAAAAATATAAAGGGAATAAACTCCTCTCTATACCTACCATGAGTAAAACCAGTTTAAGTGTTTTAAATTACAGCAGTAGATATTTTGTTCAACATTGGAAAAGCTTCCTAGTAATAAGGATGATGAAGCACAGGAGTAAGTTGTCAATTGAAGTTGGTGGACCCTCCACCATAGAAGATTTTAAGGATTTGTTAGATAAGCACCTTTCAGGAATGAAATCCATTTCATGAACACCTACTTCATGTATACCTTCATATATACCGTCCTTTTCTTCATCTGTGCTCCTCTGCAACCCTGTTTTCTATGATCAAGTCCTCCCTTTAAGTCAGGTTCAGAGAGGTTTTTCAGGCAGTCCTATGCACTTCAGAAGGCACTTAGACATTTGTCTATGATTTTTGATGTACTTCCAACTTTAACATTTTCAGATAATACAAAGAAGCATTTCAGCTGATGATTCATTGTTTGATGTTTAAGTCATGGATTTTTTCTATGGCTCTGAAATGCAATTGCAGCCTCTCCAATATATGCCATTTTTTCTCTCTAGACATTTCCATTGATTGGGTAGAAAAAGATACCTATGGAGTTGCAGCTAACGACTATTTTGATACATAGATACCAAATCTAGGAGGGCTTGTGTGATAAGTGGATTTTAGTACTCTTTATTAGTGTCAGGCCACAGAATTTTGATTATGCCCATTTTATTTCTTATACATATCTTGTTTGCTAGATTTTTTTCTGCACAAGATTCAAATATATCTCTACTGAAAGTCTTATGAGACAGAATACTGATAGAAAATTAAATAACTGTTTATGGACTTTTCTGATATGAAAATCCCAAGCTGCCAAGATTCATCTGAATCAGTCCTGGGAAAAAAGCAAGGCTGCAATAATATTATATTTTTCTAGTTCACTTTGTGACTTATTTCATTAACTTAATAATTTGCTCTAGACCCTTGAATGATGACTGTAAAGTACAATCAGCCATCAGCTCTATCAACATAAGTCAAACTGTATTTTTGCTGAAGGGCAGAAGAATGCTGCATTACAGAAGAGAAAGTATTCTGCAGTACCTTACATAGCTTACTAAAATGTTTCGGTCCATATACAATTTAAAAATTGTCCTAATGCTCAGCCTCTCTTTTCACCACTGGAATCCTTCTGCAATTCTCTACTCCTCATGGTATGGTGGAAGTACAGTGGAAGTTTACCTACTTAAGCTCCATTTTCTTCCCAACTCTCAGAAGATCTGAGAACCTTAGAAAATCTAAAGTTATTGAAGATCTAAGAAAAGGGCCTTAGTACAATTTTTTAACACTAAACAGTGAACTCAGAACAAATATTTAAGCATCCTCTACAAAAAAAATACAAGATACCTAGCTGAAAGCACAGGACATGAAATGCAAGTCATTTAAGACTTATTGTAGATTCTGCTTCTACAAAATTCACCAATTAGTCAAGGATTGATTTTCCAGGGCAAGCAGCTCTACAGGAAATGTTTCCTGAGTGATCAATATATTATTGCTTATTCAGTGAGTGATGAAGCTTGCCTGCCTGACAGAGCATTATCAGCTCACCTGGAAACACATCTTCCCTGTTCTTTAATATGGAGAAGGGCTGTGAGCAGTGGACATCTGTGACACAAATGCAATCCAGAATGGCATTGCCATTATCACATTATCCCTAGTGGCTGGATTATTCATGTATGTCACTGGCACAAGTGACTGAAAAAAAACCTTCCAATTATGCTCTTTTCCAATGGCACATTCTTCCCTTTTCCTGGCACATTTCCCTGACTTTTGACATTGTAATCATGAAGTACAATTGAAGGATAGAGCCCATCTCCGGGCTTAAGCATTCCATCTCCCCTCAAAAGCCACATAAGTTTATGTCACCTGCCCTTAAAAGCCTCCAAAAAACAGAGATTATGCCCTCGCTGTGGGTAGTCTCTTCCTATTTTTCATTCATGAGCAAATTAATTAGACTGCCTAAGAACAACTATACCAGGTCAACGCAAGGGTCCTTGTAGTCCAGAATTTTATCTCCAGCAGCTATAAACAGAAGGGTGTAATAACAGGACAAACACATAGTAGTACTTCTTCTTCAGACTACCCTCACTGGCTGTAATGAATTCTGGCTTAGGAAATCACTGAGCCAGAGTTGCTCACTGGTTTTTTGTAATACACAACCTAAAACTCACCTGCAAAGGGTAGATTCTATGTAGAATAAGGAAAGTCTATACTGAAGAATTATACAGACTCACAGTTAATTCAAGATTCAGTGTTGCAATTTATATTGTAGCGAATATCACTTGAAATGCTTCAAAGGTGTTCAGTTAAGTTTCAGATTTTATACCCCATTTCACCTGTCTCCACCACTATCACTTGCTGCCATGGCTCTTAATAGACTTCAGTGTGCTCTGAATTGGGCTCAGGAAAACATTGAAGTCCTAACTTTTGGAAATTGCTGCCTAGAGTAAACCAAAAGTCAATTAAAAGTTTTTACAATAGGATGCCCTTCCCTCCTCTGCTTGAAAAAGTTTCTATTCCTCTTCTTTTTTTCCCAAATGGTTATCTAAAACTAGTGACATTGTTTCAGGAACATTTTCATTTTCAAGTAGGCAAAAAGGATTTTCTAAAAAAAAATAAAATTGGAAAATTATTATTTCAACAAAGAAACTCTTGCAAAAATTATAAGCGTGCTTTTTCTAATCTTTTGAAAGAAAAGCATTTTTAAATCTTTTTTGGTTTTTTAGGAATTTTCGTCTTCCGGTCCAGCTTTTCTTTCATACAGTGCTTTCTGCTTCAAACAATATACTAAGTAAAAAGCCAACAGTGTTGGCCACATGTAAGATGACAAGGATTGTCAATGAAAGAAATATACACAAATATAACAGATATTAAAGGTAAGAAAAAACATGTTGCATTTATTAAAATTATTGCTCATGTGCCTTTTAAAAATCATTATTTAATTAACATTGAACTAACATCCTCATTTTGCAGATGCACCTCATCATACTTGCGATTTTCTTCTTTAGTTTGATTTGCCTGATTAATCTCTGCCTCTTGTAAAGATTAACTGCTTTAGATGGCTACACTCTGCAGCAAACAAGAAGCTAGAAATACCTCAGATAGATTAGATGACGAAGCAGTCTAATATTTTCTCTAACTTCAATATAAAGATTCCTGCATGCTAAGAACAATTCTTAGATTTTGGAGCATCTCTGCAGCATACTCTGGAGGTATTAAAATTGTATCACACAGTTTTGCTTGTTAGCTAGTGGATAGACAGCTAAAGCAACTAAGGAGATAGTAACATGGAATAGTGCCTATTTAGTACAGGTGGCCTGTTGTTAATTTACCAGGCATATTTCCTTGATGTGAAAAATGTTAGATGCAGTGGAGACAATATAGATATTCATTCATTTTCAGGTGTGGGCTTATGATACATGAAGACCTTTCAGTAGTCAGATACTTCAGATAGGCAACTGCATAAATTACTGGTTCACTTAGACTGCCAAAAGACAAATTGAAAAAAAACCTCAAGTTCCCCAGTTTGTAAAATGCCTGAGTGAATGAAACACCAGAGCAAATTTTGGAATGCTCTGGGCTGAGAGCTGGTAACCAAGCCCAGTTATGAGGTGGTTTCAGCTAAGTTACTTTAATCTTCTTCGGATGTTTTCTGTTTCTTCCTCTCCTAGCATGGCTCCCCTTGGACAGCTTCAGTTAACAAACTGGGATTTTAGACTTTGAGGAAAAAATGATAAAAGGGAAATTTATAAGGAAATTTTATTTTTTGTTGCTTAAGAAAGATGTGGCAAATATTTGAAGAAAAAGAATACTGGGACGTAACTTAAACCCTTAAGACCGCTTTGTTTAGGTGCAGGTGTGTTGCACTGAAAAACCAACTTAGGAAGTTCCTTTTTATTGCTGTTTCATTAATTAAAAACATGGAAAAATAGGTTACCTTTTCACATTTGATACACAAGAGTAGAACATATATACAATACGCAAATATCATCATATATTATATTATTTCAAAAAAATAAACTGAAATTGTGAAAAGGCCTTTGAATTACACAGGAACCTACGCCAAATTAAAAACCTGACTGAAAGTCTCCACTGAAATCAGTGTTCTTAAAGGGTAAGGACATAAATATTATGTTAACTAGAGCTATAGAGAACAGTTTTAGAATATGAACCTGCTTAGCTTTCCCATCCTGGAATACCCAAGGGCTTCATTAGCTGTAAGGTGGTATATCCAGGGGGAAAAAAACTTACATTTTTAGGGCTCCAGAGAGGAAATAAAGAGCACATGCCTTTGCAAAGCTTCAGTAATGCTATTTTGATTAGAGGAAGGTTTCTTTCTAAGGAAACTATTAACTACAGGAGTTTAAAAATGCTATTTTAAGATACAGGAGTATAGCAGTTGCACTTCAGTGAGCACTAGCAGATGATTTCTGGCTGCTTTTAAAGGGGTGCGGAGGGGTTAATTGGCTTTCTGCAAAAATGCAGAAGGATATGCTGACAGACCCAAGTATTATTTTGAAGACCAGATAAAGAAATACACATGCACACACACAGTTTGTGGAAGTACTGTCAGCTAAACTGGCAAGCATTGCAAGTTGTACTTCACAAGGTGTCTAAAATCCTGTAAAAACACCATACAAACCTTAGAGGAGGAAAAGACAGCCTGATAACAGTGGTTTGCTCATTTTATGGGTACGTTAAATGGAGAACTGGGATCCTCTTCCAAAGAAAGCTTGGAAGGGTGTGAAAAGTTTCTTTAGACCAACTCCAAGAGCAATGTAAGAGAAAAACAACTACTTCATGTATTTTTACAGGTTTGCCATTTTGCAGCAGATACCTGGGATGAGGGCTTCTGAGCTCCAGTGACTATAGAGCTATTTCAGTCAGCCTGGATGCTTTGGGTTATAAGAGTTAGTAAGCTTGTCAGTGCTGTTTTCAGTCGTAGATCATGTCATTCCTAGACCCACCATATGAAAGGGGCCCAGCACAAACTAGCCCTAGCAGCAGCTGTGCAAGACCTACTTAGTGGACAGTGAATGTGCAGCAAGCCTGGTGACTTCTCTGCAAGCAAGATTTCTGCACCAGGCTCCAAAAGCCCTGTAAGCCTCACTGACAGTGTTGGCCCCACCACCAGTTTGTCATTGCAGAGGGAGATTCACCCAGATATACATGCGCTAACATTGTGATGCCTGCTGCTTTCGCCACATTGAGAGGAAAAAAGGGCAATGTCAGTGATGGATTATCTTTCCCACAAGAACAGACAGACCAAGACAGCACCCTTGGCAGTCCAGCAATAGAAAGATCACACAGCATATCACACACTGATAAGTCCAATAAGCATCTCTTTTTGGGGTTTATCTAAGTTCATCATCAGTTCTGCTCTCTGCGCTTCTGTAAGCTCACTGCTTTCATACTGGCACTGGTTTTGTACCCACTGTGTCTGGGTTTTGCCATCAGTCAAATACATAGCAAAGAGTCTTCTTGTTTTGAAGTCTTTCCCTTACACCTGTTTTAAGCCCAGGAAGGGATGGCCAGGTCTCAGGATTCCTGCTTCAAATTATACAGCTTACTTTAAATAAGCTGGCAGTAAAGTCCTTGACACGACCTTCAGCAACAGACATTGCTGCAGAAAGGACTGTGCCCATTTCAAACTGTGAGTGAAAACAGATCTCAGATACTTGGTCTCTCATGAACAAATCATCATCATTTATTGTCTCCTGGCACTGTTGATTCAATGTGCATAGCTGAATGCTAGAGGTGCATGAGGACAGATGATGGCACTTGATTAGGGTTAGAGAAATGTAACCCAACCATGTGATATCAAGGTGGGCTTAAAAAATTTGTAAACCAAAAATAATACATTTAGATAGACCACTGAGAGAAAAATGCTACAGAATGAAGATGCTGGTTGAAATGGCCTAAGATTCAAGCACTGAGTTAACCCTTAATTTCTGTTCAATTTTTTGTAGAAATTGTGCTAAATAGTGAACAGAAACTACTTTAAAAGAGGCATAAAAAGACAGTTGTTTAGTGTGACAGCTAAGGCAAAAAAAAAAAAAGGAAAATAACAGAAGAAAGCAGAAATACAGACAAGAGGTAAATCCAGAGTCTGACCCCCCCTCTTAAGGAAGCTGATTGATATTTTTCACCCTATCTTGCCAGGAAAAAAAGGTGTTTTAATTATACATGGCAACATTGGCACTTTACTGTCCCTGAATTCTTACCAGACAATGTGTCCCACTGCCCAGAGAAGAAAAAACACTAACTAAAACCCAAACTCAGTCCAGTAAGAACTTCTTTGCAGTCTTGCTACCCTTTCTAAAAAGAGGGAAGTATCACATCTTTGCAAAGTTCAAAAAGGACTGATATCACTACTGCTATTCATTTCAGACAGCTACTATGACAAGTATAAATGCCATGCAAGAAAAGGATATATTATATTAAAAAATCTTTTTGAGATTGACCTGGCTTTCAGTTAGTGACAGCTTTAATCATAATGGAGACTTTGTGACAGGGTCTTCAAACTTAAACTACTCATAAGAAACACACATTAATCCTGGAGACTAAAGGCCATTAGTCCTGCTCTTCAAAAAAGCTAGCAAAGCTGATCAAACTCTTATCTAACTTCAAAAAAACATCCTAGTGAACCCTAATAATGGGAAGGATAACCCCACCCAGACTACGATTTACAGGAAAGCATGTGAATCTCCTAATGTAGAGCTCTAATCCCACAAAATATCCCAGCTTCTTGGTTTGCCAAGAGAAAACTGATTTAACTCCAATTATGCAATCCTACATTTGAAGCAGCATTGCTGTTACAAATGAATTGCTCATTTGTTCCTTAGTAGTTTCACTTTTTGGCTCTCATCCTAACATGGAACTGCAATTTGCAGGCTACAAACACTGCACAGGGAAGTTTCATTCTAAATGAAACAAACTGTTTCACCATTATTATTTTAGAATCACCCAAGAAAATGTATGCATGTAATGTATATAACAAAATTTAAAACCTGAATTTATACTGTGGCATCAGACCACACCATCTTAAGATTTCTTCATGTTGTCTGTGGGCTTTGGTAGCTTTTCTAAAATAAGTCCTAAACAAAGAGGTGTAGTTTTACTTTCATTACAGTTTGAGATTTGTCCCTGACTTTAATAAAAGCAGGACTCAAGTCTATAAACACTTTTCAAACAGGATGCAAGAAGACAGACATCTGACCATATAACTGACTCATTTCAAATAAATGGTACATGATTTAGAAACTAAGCACCATCTGTCTCACACCCTTACTTGAAAATATTGCAATTCAAAGGGGTTTTTTTATCCAAATACCACTGCTCTGGAAATCATCATGAAAAGTCTTCTGAAAGCATGACATCAGAATACACGTCCAAAGGTCAACAGAAATTTTCTGTGGAAGATATACCAAACAGCAGTTTTGAGGACAGGTTTATCATTTCATAGTTGCCTGTTAAATGTAAAGGACCAGATCCAGACAAGAATGCTAGCAAAAAAAAAAAAAAAAAAAAAGGTAAAAAAAGGGTTTTAATGCAACAATGCTACAATACTACTTACTACTAGACATTACCAAGTCAGTGTGTGAAGAAAGATTAAGTTCAGGAATACTATTGCTGCCCCAATGGTCCAGTGGATAGGATACACAAGTGTAAATTCCTCCAAGGAGAGCAAACAGGGAGTCTCACAGACATCAGTCTTCAGTCTTATTTTTAACTAAAAGGAGACCAGACGCTATGGCGACAAAGACAGGACATGAATATACAGAGAATTAAAAGTCAAATATAGAGGGTTTTTTCCTGAATCATTTGAAAAATGAATAAGACTATTCAAAGCTCTTATAAATACTAGGCCAGGAAGGAAGCAAGTTCTCATCCTCCTGATGTAAAGTTTTATGACAGCGACTTTTACAGGAGCAGAGAGCAACTGGAAAGCAACTGCCACAGCCTAGGTAGATTTGCTTACCTAATATAGAAAAGAATCTCATTTATAAACCAGAGTGATGTCTGAGTACCTGTCAACACTCTGCAGAGAAATTAAGTCACATTGATGTATATTGCTGAATGATGGGTACAAAAAGGAAAAAAAAGGGTGAAGGTAGGGGGAGCTTCATTGTCTGAGTGAGGCAGTGGTGGAGATGAGATAGGGTGGACTGTGTAATAGAAGGAAAGGATGCCACGTCACAGTGTAGTGGGCAATATTCTGGTTTGAGACTCCTTCATCTTCTGCTAAATTCTCTTATATTTCATACACAGAGGAGTCTACGGGTCATAGTACCTTAGGGTATGTTAGAAACCAAACACACACATTAATTAGAAAACAGGTATATGCAACAGCACAACATTCCTTGACCTAATGTGACTACAGTGCTCATCTCTAGCCTCACAGCACCATTCACATCTTCTAGACCATTGGCCTGGAACACTGCAATGCCTTCTTTATGGTACCACACACAGAAAACACTGCAGTCCTTTAACAAAACTACCCTCCAAATTATTTTGGGGTGAAATTCAAGGCAGCAAATCTGATTAGCCAATCCATTGTTTATCTAGGCTGTTCAACAGACCCTTTCAGCTATGCCCATCTTATTTTCTGCCTCCTCCCCTTGTTCCAATGTGTAATTCAGTTATTCAGTAAGAATTTTGTAGATACAATTGCTATGCTATCGCTATTATTGCAGAAGCAGTCTTTCTTTTCTAGCTTGATCACTTTCTCCCTTTGCTCTACTGTCCTCTACACAGTTGTAAGAGTACAAATGAGTGAAAAACCAAGACCTGTTTCACTGTAACAATTTTAATTTGAGGACTGCTTTATACATTTACGTGAATGAAACTGAAAATTGAATAAAATTGAGTGTGTTTTATTCTATAGTACAGTGAGTGCCCAAAATAGTACAGGGGATCATTTTCCAGTTGACATAGCAAGTCAGAGCCAGAGTAAAGACAGGATCTCAGATGCAAACCTTCACACAACTCAGAGAGACTGATTTTCCAAAAGTAGATTCTCATACCTGTCTGCAAAATCAAATGAACAACAGCAACAAGAAAGATAAGGTCTTTTGTTTTCTCTCAAATTGAATTCTTGCAATAACTAGCCATTTTTGAAAGTCTTAACACAGGTTTGTATTGCACTTGTTAGATAACATTCTCTCCCCCGAAACATGCATTCCAGTGTGGCATATGAGAAGGCAGCAAAGATACAAGAGCATATATTGTAAAGGATACAATTGATGGGGATGTGAAGACAGAAGCATTTTCATGTGATCTCAGGAGCAGTAGCAACATTGCTCACTGGAATATAAACAGATATCTTCCGTAATAATAATAAAAGTTCAAGATGTTTCTATTCTAAAAAAACAAATATGCAAGATGGAATTTCCTCATGTATAACATCTGGTAAAAATAACCACTGAGCTCCTCTGTTGCCATGCAGCACAGAACACATCAAAAAGGTCCAAGAGCACAGTACTCGCACAACCAGTTCCTGAAGCAGTAGGATCAAGGCAAGGACCAACGGTCAAACTAAGCTTCACAAACATTTCTCCTGTTAAAAGCAATTGGCTGGCTAAGCACCATAGCACCATCCTTACTAACAACTCCATTCACAAAATGATGAAGTATCCCAACAGCTCAGCAAAATACCAGATAAAGAAGTCTGCAAGAGTACTTTATCTAAGATAAAAAATTATCTCCCACCCTCAACAAAAGCAGTTAGCAACCTCAAGGCTCTTTCATAATGTAAATATTCCATAGACAGTACCATTGCAAATGCATTTTTTAAAGAATAATATAACTCTGGTTTTGCAGCAAAGAGGACTCTGGCAAGTAATTTACAGTTCGTGCAGTGCTCTATAGTCTGCATCCCTCTTAAGTAATACCAATATAACATGTTCGTTCTTTCCTGTGTATCTGTCTACTGAAAGTGAAGAAGTCTATAATACAGCAGCTATTAGAGTCCTATAAATTATAAAATACATCTTCTAGGAGATCAGGTTTTACCACTGCTCTAGGGCAATATTAAGCTGAACAAAAACAAATGTTTTATTATGAATCATAATATTGTTTTACAGCAGTGAGGGTCAGTTTTATACTCTCAGCTGTGTGAACTTGCTTTTTTTTGTTTGCTTGTTTTTTTAAAAGTCATTAGGAAGTCTCAAAAGCTCTAATAGAAACGAACTGTAGCTTAGCTATTCAAGACTGACCACCTGATCTTCAAGACTGGAAACAGAAAGGCACCAACCGCTCGTGGTATCCATGTTGGACTCAAAACATCCTGAAGATATAAAGATGCAGCATCTTTTATTTTAGTGAAGGACTGGCAGTTAATATGCAAGGCAGAAGCTCTAATAGGCATGTTCTTTCATAGTACCTAAACTGAAGGCAAATGATGACCTTGCCTTAGGACGTGAGTAACATTCTTTTTTCCTAAGATGAAAATAAATATAGTATTGCCAGCTTTTCTTTCCAGAAGAGAATGAACAGTAACTGCTGAAATCCTTCCCAGTCTACACATGTGAAATAAAGTAGGTCAGGAAGCAGTCAATGGTAAAGCCTTTCATAAAAGCTACCAGCAAATGAAATACGTGGGAAGGAAAGAAGTAGGCCTGTGATTTCTCATCCATGCAGTGTTCCAAATGTGTAGGCTGCTGTTTAAGGTAGAACTGAGATAAGTGGCTACTTAGGAATCAACTTCACAGCCATGTCCCTTTCAAAGACTAGTCCTCAGATCAAAACCAAGGATAAGAAAACTGAAATAGCTCCTCACAGAACCAAGGCTTCACCCTGCTTCAGCCTCTTGCACTCTCCTTCAGCCAATGTGTAAGAGAGAGGGCATAAGTATAAGGGACCCATCCAAGTGGCTCTCACTTTATGCTCCCTCCTAGGTACATACAGCTCCATCATCATAGCTTCCTTCCTGCTAACTGATTTAATGTGTTGGCTGCAACTAGCTGAGCTGAGCTGCATCCCACCACCATGCTGCAGCTTCCCATCAGGTAAACAGAGCAAGGGAAGAGCCTGTGGCACTGTACTTCAGCTACAGATTTACAACCCAACAGGATCCTGTTAAAGACCACACTGTCTTACTATGAGACACTGTGATCCCATTACTCTATTGCAATTTTCCATTTAAGCCTGTACATGACTCGATTTCTATCAGTGTGTAGTAACCTCGGAGTGGCACTTGAGCTCCTGCTGGGCCAGGAGCTTGCTGATGGCCAGGATGTTATGCTGGAGAGTGATTAGAATTATCTATAGAAAAGTAGCTCTGCAGCAAGGAGGAAACCCTCCCATTGTTCGTCCGCATCACATGGTGACTGAAGAAAAGAATATTATGTTACTTGGCTTGTCACTTCCTCAGCCTACACAAGTGCAAGATTCCCCAGTCATTATCACATCCTAAATCCCCAACTGTGCAAAAAGTTTTGACTTTTGCAATAAAGAAAAGACATACGCTCCCCCTAACCTGCACCATCCTACATTACAAAGCAGATTTGGGGAAGTTCTAGCATCCTTTCTTCTCATCTACTCATCCATACAAGTTTTTCTTTTGGATTTAAACTTCCTTTGAAGGCTTCTTTTTTTTTTTCTTTTTTTTTTTTTTTTCTTTTAAGGAAAAAAGGTATTTAAAGAACCAAGTAAAAAATCCTACAATCCTTTTAGACCAATACTCTCAAAGCTGGCCAAAGTCCAATTAGATTTAGAGACCCATTTGCTGCCCTTCTTTGCATCCAGGAAATACAGAGAAGCTCCATTAATATCAAGAGATTTCTTCTGGAAATAAACAAATGTCATTTAGTCACTAGGCCTCACTTTGTTTCACACACATCTCTGTTATTTATGGCCCCTTTCAAGCTGCCTACCCAAATTATCCATTGGAGCAGCAAGGGTATTAAAATGCTGGAGTTTTGCATGTTCCCCAAATCCTGCCAACTCAGAAAAAATCACAGCACACAAGCAAAATAAAAGCCAAATACAAAGCACACATCTGGCAGCTCACAGTAAAACTCAGCTTCTTGTGTTGCTATTCTTGTGTCCTCCTTGGACAGTAATTTCTAAATTAAGTAGCCACTGCACTGAAATTAAAACCAGTTCTAAGAGCTCAGGAAAACAACAGGCTTAAGTGATGTTGTTTGTTCAGTGAATGTTAGAGTGCTAGTATCTTGGAACACCTCTTGGTTCTATCTTGATAAACTCTATGATTTTGGATGTGTCCCTGCTCATTCTGATGATAACTTCCCCCCACTATTTAGACTGTAAGTCCTCTTGTAAGAAGGTACCATCCCATGACAAATTTGCACAGGGTCCAGTCCAGCAGAACTCCATCTCTGCAAAATGCTGACAATCATCTCTCTGACTGAAGAATTTAAGAATCTGCTTTCAAGGTGTGTAAGTCAGACTTCAACTTTCATGCTACTGATGATGTCGGAGTGCAAGAACATGGGTATTTTTTTAACATTAGTATACAAAAGTGGAGGGCTGGGCTGAAACAAGGAGATGGGATCCTAGCAGGCTCCCCATAGGAGGCATACTCAAGTTAGTTACAGTACTGCTATACCTCCCATTTAGCAAGCGTGATGAAGGATGAAAGAAGGCATAAGAAGGAAGGAAAGAATAAATGGGGGTGAACAAAGTTGAAGAGAGCCTCTCACATTGAATGTATGAGATTTAATGATGCTGTAAAACTAGGACTATTGCTTTCACTAGCTTAGGCCAATATAATTCAACTGAATGCGTATCACAACCTGAGGACCTGACCTGACCTTACCTAACCAGACCAGAAAAAGAGCTGTGAGAAGAATGTAACTCTCAAAGAATGAATTTACTCTGTGGATTTAAATGCATGACACAGGCACATCTTTGCACGCATATGAATTCAGCACGCCTGATTCCTCACTTTCCCAAACTGTAAAATATGTAGCTGCACTTATATAAGGCAAGTATAAGCGGAAATCAGAAGAACCAAACCCGTTAAGTTCATTTTACAGTTGTATTTCTTTTTGCTGGCTGACTTGAAATCAAAGCGTCTCTGTCGGACTACGGTCTCGGGTCATAGAAGTTAAATAAACATGAGACGAATCTGCTCAGACTCGTGGGCAGTCTGTGGTTGCCATCTGGTGGCTAAATGTAAATAGTACATGAAAATAAAGAAATATTCCCATCTCCCCATCATGCTTTCTTAACAGCATTTTTAAAGAACATGTGTGTATTATCACTATTTTCTTTTGTTTCAGGTAACATGTTAGTAACATGTATAAGATATTCCAAGATTCATTATTTATATATGCAAGTTCTTAGAAATTCAAGTCGTCTCTTTTACCTTTTTCTTCCAGAAATCTTTAATTACTGATTTCTCCTTCACTCTCCCTCATATAACTTACTCTCTGCAGCCTAGCTCTAAAAAGACTTAAAGTAGTTGCATGTAGAAGAGTAATAGATTCTCATGTGGTCGTCATCCTTTGCCTAGTAGAACACCAACCTGACAGATACTGCCACCCTCACCACCCCTGTACCAGCACATCACTAGACCCTGTAGAATCTAGACAATATTGTTAGACAGTAACAGAAATTGTCGATTGACTGTGGTGTCCAGGAAGCTGATACTGAGGTGGCCAAGAGCATCAGAAGAAGGACTGATACAATTTAAGGCTGTTTCATTTATATTTTAAAAATACCAATATACAAGCTTTCCATTCATTCTCCCCAGCTTCCATATTTCTACGCTGTCTTTTCAAATAACTTTGGCTTGTTCCAACAGAAGAACAAGTTGCTATTGGCAACATTTCTTCTTTAACCCCCCTCTGCAGGACTGTCTAAAGGATTCACCATGTGGGTTCAGAATATAGAACACAATTTCTCCAAGGACTAAATGAAATGCTATAGTAAGTTAGACTGCCTTTATTTAAGCTCTTCAGGTGAGGAAGAAATGATTACACCTTCTGGTAAAATACTCATATAAAACCTTCAGTCAGGTGTGTATGGTTAGAGTGACATATTTCACAGGCATCCCTACATATGCATAGCACCAGTCCCATCTGAGGCTATAGGTGCTCCTATAACACAAATTAATAATACAGCATATGAAATGTCACATACGTTCTACAGAAAACTAACATAATTTTATTCAGATAACCACGTTTACAGACATGGATGCAGAATACAGCCAACATTTGCAGCTCCTTCTTAGCATCCAGGAAAGATCCTCATCCACAGGTTTGTTTTAGTAGTCTTTTTGCACTAATACCTAAAGTCTCCATCAATTTCACTGACCATCAGCAGCTGCTGAAGGGGAAGAACCTGTGAGTTAAATGCTGTAACACTAAATACTTTGACATAGCTGAATTCTGTGTCACCAGTAAGATTCAGGCAGGACATGTGCAACTGATCCCCATGCATACCTGCTGCCACACACACTTTGACTTCAATCTTCCACTACGAAGGTCCAGGAAATGTGTTTGGTTTGCACTTCTCACATAGCAATTGAAACATGCGTGTGGACATCTTTTTTTTGTGATAATGATATTCAGCAATGAAAATAGACTAAGACATGAAGGGGACCTGCCCTCTCGAGCCTGCCATTCACATACAAAGAAAAAAAAGTAGACGAGGCAAGTCTCCTCAGATTCACTAATTTCATTGACCTCATACTTGAAGGTTGAGAGGAAGACAGTAATTTTAACTGAACCACAGCGGTGTTGGAATTATTAAGGTATCTCTTAACAAAAGAAGGAAAGGCATTTACAACTGAAGTAATTAATCTTGTAGTGACTGAGGGAAGAAGTGGACCCCACAGATCCAATTTAATTCACCCTGCAATCTGCCAGGCTCTCATTTCAATCAATTTTGTTTAGTGCTTGTTTCAAGCTTTGCTGGAATGATGCATTTTCAACATAAAAAGGCTCAGCAGAAGAGGGCTTTCCTTACACGGCTGGGAAGAACAGCCAACGTGACTGAATTCTTGAAGTGAATTTCTTTCTTCAAATAATATCAAATTCACTGACTGAACATGGGGAAACAGATGTTAGCACTTCCTTTCCACACAGAGTTTCAGAGAACTGATGACTTCTCTTTAGAGCTCAGGGCAGGAGAAAGCATTTTTCCCCTTACACCGCAGGACTTTCACAAGAGTTATTTTAAAGAGTTGTTTATTTCTTGCTTTGCCTTTCTTCAGACTCTGTCTTTAATCTGAACTCTGTCCTTTCCTCATATTTTTTTCTACAGCTGCATATCCTTTTATTTCTCTCTTAGTTGCTTTTCTTATCAGGAGGTTGAGTATACTTCCGTTTGTCCTTTGCATGGTGTTCACACAAAGTTCAGGAGTACAATTCACTTGTGTATTATTCCAGTTTCACACCAGTGCAGTTTCTTTTTAAAGAGACTAGAGAGTAAGACTGCTGTGATTCAGGCCAATACTACAGATTTGTATCCAGTACTGAAAATCAGTGAAGTATTTAGGTGTCTGTTTGGGGGGACAGTTCATTCGAGTCACTTGGGATATTTTTCAAGCAAAGACAATGCTTGAAATATGCAGACAAAAGGCGTGTGGGGGGGAACCCTCCCCACTTTTTACTGACAGCAGAAATTATGATACAGTAAATGGAACTTTACACGGTAGTATTTTTTTCTACATGCACACACTGCATAACTATCTTTGTCAAAACGACTTGCCTTTGCAGTAACAGCAGTTGCAAAGACCAAGAGCTAGTCAGCTTATCATCTGAAAGTCAAGTGTAGACTTAAGGAATACTACATACTTTGGATTCAGGGAAGTTATTGTAGTCTTGTGGTCAGGACACAGGGCTGAGAAATCAGAGACCTTTCTGTCTACTACAGTGACCTCAGACAAGTCAGAAAGACTCTGTACTTCAGACTCAGTGAGAATTAAATGAAGTACCCTGCATAAAGGGCTTCTAGCTACTCGGGAGAAATGGTGCTATCTAAGGCCAAGTATTATAATTTCTCCGTATAATAAAAGAAATAAAAAGAAATAAAAGAGTATGAAATCTCCAACCACAGAACTATCCTGAATAGGACAAAAATTGAAACAGACATTGTAAACTTCTGGAGCAAATATTTATTTCTTACATCTGACCACAAAAAATCCCACTGAGAATTATTAGCCTCTCATTTCTGAGAAAATTAAATTCACAACAGGAAACTATTAAAAAAATAAGCTTCATACTTTGCATTATGATGCAATCACACAACAAACACAAATGTCCATAACAGTGGTGCCTATTTTTAACTTGTTTTTAAAATTTAAAGCCGCTATGTCTTGTTCACCAACAGAATTGAAATGGATCCCTGCATCTGACTACACATACTCAATCTCTTCCAGCTGCAGTAGAAGATCTTAAAGAATAAACAGCTAGGAGCAGACAAAATTGCCAAAACACACATAACAGTGATAACCACAGCAACACCACTATTCTGTAAAATTCAAAGAATACATATTGGCTAACTGTGACTCACCATCAGTAAAGAGGCGTTTATTTAACAGGCAATACAATTTAAGTCTGTGTAGGTAAGCACAAAAAAACCCCTCTTATCCTTTGCTCCTGTAGCATGCAAAAACTAGGATATTAGTAGGCTTCAGAACACTCCAGTGCAGCTATAAGGAAAGCAAACGTGGTCAGGATGCTCATCTTGAGGCAGTTCCAACACGACTGAACTGCAGTTTATTGATTTCTCAGAGCAGAAAGGCACATATTTTGATATTAACTATGCCCTAACACCTGAGAGTTTTCCATGTGTTGATCATTAATTCTGGTCCATTCTCCTTGCTTTCCATATATGCATCCCAGTCTTTGCTAGAAGACCCACCAGAAAAATCTGTGCTTGCTATATGTGAAAGATCAATGCCCTGGGAAGGCAAAAAGTGAAAACAGCCACAGAAGAAATTGCCTTTCTGTAAAAACTTTCTCAAACCATAGAAAAATTCAAGGCAGTTCAGCCATGGTGGAATTAATTCTGCAGTAGTAACAGGCCATTTATGTTCTCATGGTGACATCAACACAGGGCAGCTTGAGCTGATTTAACATTCTGCTGCCACAAAAGGGGCAGATACTCCCTGGATCACCTTTTGCCATGTCTGCAACTTGTCTGACTCCTCCATGGACCAATTCAAACCATAATCCAGCAGCAAACTGAAGTTGAGAGAAGTAAATACTCTTCTGTGCCATACTGATGAAGCCTAATGAATCAGTTCATGAGCAGCCCAGTGAGGATCACAACTGGAAGAGAACTGACTTGTGAAGCCAACAGCAGGAGTAAGCAGCAAAAGCTCCCTCGTTCAGTATGGCAAGCTCTTAAATCAGTGTAGGCATCTTTACTGAGCTTCATCCTTCTGCATGTTGCAACACTGGGGCTGAGATGATCTCTATTACAATTCAGAATTACCTCAGGTCTTTCCATGTGTAGTATAGATCCTTAGAGGCCTTTATACTTGTTCACAGTACCTTCCTCTTCCTTCTTTTACAATGTATTATCCCAAAATGCTGTAATATTTGAATAACCAGACTCCCTTCTGCAAAGAGATGGATATTCACCTCTATGACTTCTGTAGAAGCTGAAGTGTTCCAGCATTTCATTAGCAAGCCCCAGAAAATGGGAGCATAATTATTTCTGACAGAGTAACTAATGTCACCACTCAAGACAGAAGGGAGTTAACAGAAGAGCACACCTGAGCAGGTAGTTACTATGGCCAATTCATTACCATTTTCACTAAGGCATAAGAACGGATTCCCTTGCAGAATTTTAAGAGCTGGGAGAAGAGGAAAGAGGATATGAAAGGAACTCAGAAAAGAAAGAGGACAAAATGAGTGAGCCATTACAAGCAGGAAAGCAGCCCTGACACTGCTGCTTTTTTTGATAGTCACCAGAGCCTCAGCAGAAGGAATTTTATCACAGCAATGTAAATACTACACAGAACTCTTAAGTGCACAGCATAGGGACAAGGCACAAACCCAACACGGAAAGCTAATAAACTTGACTACCAAAAATTAAAATCGGGGAGGTGCTGTTTACATTGACTTTTATCATTGCTCAGTGCTTCATGTAGGCACAAAAGCAGCATTCTGACTTCTGTATACAGACACCTATAGGGAGAAAGATAGTAAGAAAGCTCGTTTTGTTTCCAGTACATAGGCATATGTGGTACCTTGCAGAATGAGATGTTTCAGAAGCACTGCAGTGATGTGAAAATAGAAAGCAGCATGATTACTAGGTCCCTGAGAAAGTTTTATCCATGTAATTTCTATTGCAAATACAAGAAGAGTATATAGCAGGGGAAAGGAAAACATGAGTTATAAACCTACTTATTATTTGCATGCCTTATATGATTAAAAAGTGTGAAGCTGGTATTTTGAATAGTTTGAAAATATGAAGCTAGAATAAAGTGTAAGAGAAGTTTTCTAAGTGAAAAGTCTTCTAGGTTTCATTTCCTGCTCTTCTATTGACCCTTTATAACAATACATCTAATTTAATTCACTCATGAAGAATGTAACAATAAATTCTATCAGAAACACTTAAAATTTAATTTGTGAGTGGTTCTATAGCATAATAGAGACTTGGAACTCATGAATTTCTTTACTTTTTTTCAAAATAAATTATTTAATCCTACAGAACCCTTGGGAGCTGGGCAATTCTTTTCATTTCACTATCTGTATCACAAATTTGTAACAGGAAAACACAGACTTTGACATTTACAAAGCAGACCGCATATTAATCCACAAGCAGCTCTCCATTAAAATCACAGAATCTTAGAAAAATGTTAGAAGGGACCCCAGGAGGACAATTCAGACCAACTCTTGCTCAAAACAGAGCTAACGTCCAAGTTAGATCATGTTGCACAGAGCTTTGTTCAGGTGTTTTGAAAAGCTCCAAGAATTTATATGCTACATTTTTGGGCAGCCTGTTCTGGTGTTTATCCACTCCCATGCTGAAGGACCTGTAATCATGAGACTTTTTCTAGTCATTTGAAGAAGACTTCATCCATTTTCTCATCTTGAGAGAGCAGTCAGTATCAGATGACCCACATGATGTCCCCTTGTCGGCCTTCCTTTGAACCCTGGCACATAAGCTCTCAGCCAACCTGTCACCAATTCCACAGCAGAACTCCATGCATTTGAGCATCCCTCTTTCACAGTTAAAACTGTAACAAAGAATGGCAGCTATAAGCAAACACACCTTTATTTGACAAGCTATAAAAGCTGTCCTCAGACACTTCAGTAGTGTTGTCTCCACACTGGCTGTTCCTCCAGTGGGTTGTAAGTGATAACTGCTTTCACCTTCTTTGCTTTGCTCTAACCAAAAGTTTGTAAGTTCCTGTCCCAATCACATATCAAACTAGCTTTGTGACTCAGAAGAATGAAAGGCTACTGCAAAAACTGCCACTGAGACAACTTTTCCCCACCCTTCCCCAAATCCCAAACCTGAGTGAACTCACAGCATTCATTTAGTAGTTACATCAAGAACCCTCCCCACAAATATCTGTAAGCCTTATTTGCAGTAAATTAATGTGACAGCATTTTCACATGCTGAAGGGCTAGCAAAGAATAAAGCAGTAATCCTGCAGGTATACCAAAGAAAGTAGCACATAAGTTGATCTTATTGTATCTGTGTTTGAACAGCACCTTAACTTACAAGTAGGTTCCTCAACACCTTGCATGGTCAGATCCTACCTAAAATAGTGACATGAAATTGGTTTCAATTGGACCTAAGGAACACTGCATCATGATAAATGATATGTAAAAGGATAATCATAACCAAAACATTGCCTAAGATTTGCATCTCAAAAAATAGTGAGTTTGTTTCTGCAGGTGGATGAATTGAAAAATAATTTTTTTCATACATTTCTCACAGCTCAGAGATAAGAAAAATAACTTATAGTACTTTGATTAGTAGAAGATTTTCCACTAAAGCATAAAGAGAGGAGAAGCATTAAATCTTCCTACTTTTGGTTTATTGAACATTTTTAGTTTAGTGAAATGGCTTTGCCTGCAAAATGACCTATATGATTCTGTATATAGGAACAAGCATAA
This sequence comes from Haliaeetus albicilla, assembly GCF_947461875.1. Taxonomy (NCBI): domain Eukaryota; kingdom Metazoa; phylum Chordata; class Aves; order Accipitriformes; family Accipitridae; genus Haliaeetus; species Haliaeetus albicilla. Next base: position 18,819,982 of record NC_091502.1, on the reverse strand, counting down.
CATTTTATGCATTTATCGTAACTGTAATTTGTTCTTGAATAAAGCTTTCCTATGCCCTTTGGCTGCTGCTATTGTGTATTTAAGGGTCATAATGTCCTGTCCAAGCTGCAGGCACACTGGAAGACTATATATAAAATGCCTCAAAGCAGTAACTCAGAAATTCTAAGTGGTGTGGGCAGGTCAATTAGTTTCAGAGTACTGAACAGCACCAAACTTTTGACAATATCCTCACTCAGTTTCTTCACTGTTCTTTTCCATCTTATCTTACTTGAGTAAGTGTGGCCGTAAACCACTGGGACTGAATAAATCCCTCTGGAATATTGATCGAGAGATAAGGTATGCTTTTGCTCAGCACCTAGTCCCATGGTGCTTCATGAACTTAATTTCCAAGTGCTTCAAACACGAATTAGCTGATCCAGGAGCTCTTCCAGGTTCCTATGTCCAAAGGTGTCCTGGCCATATTAATCTTTTTAGGAATACCAGAAGACATGTCCATTCTTCAGCCCACTTAAACACCACATTGATTTCAGCTTCTGTGAGTGAGTAGTGGTGGAGTAGCAAACACGGGCACATTATGCCCATCTGGGTACAGAATGGGGAAGGAAAGTAGACTGCTGGGTAGGGGTACAACCTTCCACTGTGCTCATTTCCAAACTTAGGTTCTCTATATGTTACAGGGGAGAGTTGGGCATTCCAGAATGGTATCTACAACAGCCAGCATGCTGAGGGCAACTTGGCAGGCATCTGGCTTTGCCTTGACAATGTGGCAGAGTACCCCACTCAGAGTATCATTAAAAGCAGGGCTTTTGCACAACAGGGCCAGACTGCGTAGGATAGTATAAAGCAAGAGACAGGACTAATATCACAAATACTGGCATTATTTTTAGTATCCGTCTGGTCATTTGGAGTTTTTTTGTCGCTTATAGAATTTCAAAGCATGTTACTGCTGTGTCACTGGTATATAGCTCTTTGCAACCAACACTTCTGCTTTCCACAGGGCCCATCTAGTAGTCTTGTACTAAGATTTCCCAGTGCAATGGGTTCTGCAGATGAGGTCCAAGTCCAGTGTCTGGAATTCACCCTAGACTTAGGTTTTGTCTGCATCAGCAAGTAGAGTGGTGCAATAGGAGCAGTCCTGTAGAATGCTTGCACCTGCTGTTGAGAACAGGCTGCCCATACTATATGTGGACATGGACACAACATAACTACAGACTTTATGTCTTAAACATCAGCTGTCTCCCCAGCTAGCACCTGAGCAAGGGTTCTGAGGACGAAAACCTGTGCAGAGCCCAGGAGGCCACCTCTGCATGCAGAGTTCCTCTGTTCATGGACCTAAAGGTACAGCCTCATCCCAAATGCGATGACTGAACTGAACGGAGAGGTTTTTCCAAAATGATACAGCGGAGATTTTAAGAGGTGGAAAAAAGACTCAGCAAAGTCAAGTGTGTGTGCAGGGTTTGAGGATTGTCCTCAAACGAGCAGCTGGGGTGCAGCCGCACTCTTTGGGGTTGTACCTCTGTAAACTGGAAAGAAACAGAGCACTGAGACGTCTGGTAGTCAACCCACCTCCTGGTAAATGAATCCACGGGGGCACGTACCTCTCTGAAGAGTCTTTACAACCTTTCAGAGTGTTGCGTTATTGGGGTATAATAGTGCATAAAATGAATCTCTCAAAATAACGGCTTTTACCTTCTTTTCCTCTCACATTTGGTATGCTGGTGTTGTCCACTCTGGTGCGTGTTGTCCGCTCCGGTGCGTGCCACGCGGAGGATGGCACGGCGCAGCCCCGTGTGAAACGGCCACGGCGAACCAGGTGTCCAAACCATCCCTTTACCTCCTCGCCACACTCCGCTGCAAGTTAAAAGGAATATGGGGTGGCAGGACAGCTAGCACATGCAGGGAGAGAGGGGGGAAAGCAGAAGGGAGGTGAGTCTGGACCGACTCTCGCACCTCAGCGAGAAACCGCCAAGCGCCCGGGCCGCGGCTTCGGCACCCGGGCGGCCTCCGGCATCTCCAGCCTCGCCCGGGCGCGACGGCGGGCGGCCCTTACCCCCGGGCGGTGGGGGAGAGCGGAGCCCTCACGGCCGGGGGCCCGGGGGTACGTGTGAGGCGGCCGGCCCGAGGCGGGAAGCGCTGAGGGAGCCGCGACCGACGGGCGGCGCCGCCTCCGGGGCGGGCCGGGCCGCCGCAGGCCTTCCGCCGGCGGGGCAGGTGCTGAGGGAAGCGGCGCGGAGAGGCCGGGAGCGGGCGGACGGACGGACGGACGGCGATGTGGACGTCGCTCGGCACCGTCACGGAGTCCGCCGGCCGCAGGGCAGCCAGCTGCCGCTTCTGGGCTGTCGTCCTGGGAGCAGCGGCGGGGGTCTTTCTCTTCGGGTTTCTCATCGGTACAGTGCGGACTAACCCTCCTTCGGATCGGGGGGGGGCCTCTCCCGGCCGCCCGCCGCTCTTCCAGCCGGGGTCGGGGCTCGGAGCCGGGCCGAGGAAGGGCCGCGTGTGGGGAAGGAGCGGGCGGGTTTCCAGCGCCCGGGGCTTTGTGCCAGGGGTGCCCGCAGTGAGGCTGTGCTCGGCCGGCCGACAGCTCCCTCCCTTCTACCCTTCACACCGGGCAGTCACCGACCCCTCCTGGGATTTCCAGCTCCTCCGCAGGAGAAGGGGTCTTTGCCTTTTTGACTTGTTTCGACTTCGTTTTAAATGAAATAGTTCTGCTACGGGCAGGAGAAGAGGCGCTGGGTTTGTGAGGAGGGGACAGAGGACAGGCCCCACAGCTCGGCTGTGTTGAAACCGCACCAGCCCAAACGAGAAAGGCGGGGAGATAAATAGGGGGCTGGAGGAGCACTGACAGGAGGGGTGAAACAGTCTTTAATTTATTGTCCCACCTCCCCCTCAGCCCAAGCAGGCCGGCCTGCGGGTTGCTGCCGTGAGATCTCCCCTCCTTACCTCCCCTTTGCTTCACAGATGAATCGGGATCAGTTTGGGGGAGGAAGGAAAAACAAAGGAGCCACTTGTATTTTGAAATGCCTTTTGGTCTGCACTTGGGGTTCATGCCATTGGGAAGCCTGAACTGAATTGCTCTCCCATGTGGAAAGAGCCTTTTGCTGTGCCAGTGACCAGTGCCTCGCCAGTGCCAGCTTGTTACCGGCTCTCTGCCCCCCACCAGTTCTCTCATTTGCTCGACCCATGTAACTGCTGCTGCATTTGCACGGAACATGTCCAGTCTCTGACTTAAAAATAAAAACAGATGTCAGAAACACTTTCCTTCTAGCCAGGTGTTCCTCTCATCACTTACTCTGGTAATGCCTGCACAGTAAGGGAAGGATTCCAGAATAAGAGCCAGACAGAGCAGAGAGTGAGAAAGGAGTTACAAGACATCTGTTCCTTACAAAGGGTGTCTGTGTTTCTGTGCATTTTTGTAAAGCTGCTGCCTTATTACTGAGGTGACTGGTATGACTGACATGACTGACAGCATGATGTTCTGGTGCTAAAGGAAGATAAGTCTCCTTAGCATCCACAGTAAAATAACTGTGATGAATAAATATAATATAGTATTTTATTCCCCTCAATATCTACCTAGGTAAATAAGTTCTCTTACTGTGTGGAGGACTGCCTCTACCATCACTGTGCAGCCTGCATTAGGTTGTGGCTGCTTGTCTGTGCTGAGATAAAAACAGTTGTAAAATACACAGTGAAAATCTTGTGGTGATACCAAAGAGAAATGGTGTGTGTCATGGGAATATTGCTCTGGTGTTTTTAGTGTTGTATTTTTGTGTGTTACACAGACTGGTTTGCAAAACCTACAGAAAAGACATCTGTGAGTCCTCATGAGGACATGAAGGCGGCATTTATGGCTGAAATGAAGGCTGAAAACATCAGGCGGTTTCTTTAGTAAGTAATGTATAGACTAAGCAGTCCAAAAAAAGGAAAAAAAAAAATAATTCAAGCAGGAACCAGCCCAAGGATGCCACCAGACAGAGGATGGTGTGCAGGTTGTCAGCCGTAGGTTTTATCTAATGTGCCCCAGTGAGCTGTGATTCACAAAACAGTCCATCTCAGTTCCTCTCTTTCTTGTTTGGGTTGGAAACAGTTGAGGAGTTGTCAGTAATCTCAGTACATAAAGCAATTAAAAATTGGCCAAGCTCTTGCTCGGCATTTGGTGAATGCTTGTACAGTGATGTAGAGGTTCAGCCTTTCTCTTATGTATCCTTTTTCAGTCTACAACAATGTTTATCTTACATTGTTTTTTATGGAAAAATGATTCACTTCAAATTAGGCTGTATGAATGAACTTAAATCAGGAGAGATTAAATGGAAAATAGCAGAGTACATGAATGCAAAAGACAAGAAAATCATACCAGTGTTTCAGCCTTTAATTCTTCCTATAGCTTAGGCCTTAATACCTTATTGCTACTCTTCCTTCACACTTTGTCATGCTGTGACCAAATTTATGTGTTAATCTGTCACCATTCTGGCCTCATACTCACATTCATGAAGAAAGATATGTTTCCAAGCTCTCTCCCTCTGCACCGTGAATAGCTAGAACAGACATAGTAGATACCAGCTAGTCATCATGGTACATTAGACTGTTCATAACACATCTAATAGTCTTAAAGTTTTAGAGTCTTTTTTAAGACAATGTTTTTTTCCCAATAATTTTTTCATTTCATCTACCCTTTAAATTAGGTGATTTTAAATATACTCTGTTTCTTTTATTAAATCCTAGAAGCAAAGCTGCTAACATTTGTTCCTGAAGATTCAAACAATGGAAGATGACAATATAGATATTTTAAAAATCTATTACAGTTTAATTACTGTGATTAATTTCTTAATTTCTGTAACTTAGGAGCTTTAACTACAAGGAAGCTTTTGTTTCTTTTAGGGATCTTGTAAACAGATTATTTTTCTCTTAGGACAGTATAGTATTTCTTAAAAGCATGTATTTATTCCAGTCAGTAACAGACCAGAAGTCACAGTTGATTGATAGAAATTTACTTTCTGCGTAAAGAAAGTGTTAAACTATCAGTTATTTTAGGAGTAATCAACAAATTTGGGTTTGCCTTAAATTCCCAGCCTGATTACATAGCATGAAGTTGTTTCTTGCTATAAAACTAAATTACAAAAAAAACATTTTCAGTTTATAAGATTGTGGCAACCCCACTGATTTCATTTTAAGTGCGCTTGCCACAGACTATTGCAAATAAATTAGCTGGAAAGTGTGTTCTCTTTACTATATAACAGTCATGTCCTGGACTATATAAACATGAAAAACTGAAGACTTAGGATTTTTTACAGTCTTAACCTGTGTTTTGGCTCTTACAAAGTCAACTGTTGTTAAAGAGCTCTGTGAAAGGAGAGCTTTCTGCTCTCTAGACTATGCCAACAGGAAACATTTACTGTCATGCGGCCAGTTCTGTGGTGAAATATGGCAGATACGCAGTCACTGCTCAGAACTACCAGTACAGGCAGTCAACAGATTAGAAGAGGAAATAAAGAAAAACACAATATTCAGATAAATGGGAATATAATACAGGAGAATGTTATTGCTTATGTCAAATTTTAATAAAAACATGAGACTTAAACATTCCTAACTCTTACAGAAAACAGCTGTTGGCTCTAACAATAATATGTAACTGTGCTCTTGGTTTGGTATGTCATCCAGAAAACGGTAATGTCACTGTAACAATGACTGTCAGTACAGTGTTGGTACTAGTTGTTGACATTATCAGAGGAACATGTTTTTTTCTAGCAGCATTTGGCTGCTAAGGACTTTGGGTTTGTCTAGTTTGGAGAAAAGGAGGCTGAGGGGCGAACTCATTGCTCTCTACAGCTCCCCGAGGAGGGGAAGCGGAGAGGGAGGTGCTGATCTCTTCTCCCTGGTATACAGTGATGAGATGCTGGAGAATGGTTCAAAGCTGCATCAGAGGAGGTTCAGACTGGACATTAGGATGCATTTCTCTACCAAGAGGGAGGTCAAACACTGGTACAGGCTTCCTAGAGAGGTGGTCGATGCCCCAAGCCTGTCAGTGTTTAAGAGGCATTTGGACAATGCCCTTAATCACTTGCTTTAACTTGGTCAGCCCTGAATTGGTCAGGCAGTTGGACTAGATGATCATTGTAGGTACTTTCCAATTGAAATATTCTATTCTTTCTATTCTATTCTATGTGTATAGTTCTTTCAAAATGCTTTTTTGATGGCTTCGTTCTCACTTGTACTTGGGATTTTTCCCAATCTTATACCCCTTCCTTATCGAAGATCCAATTTCTTTCCTTAACACCAACTGGTGCAACGCATACTTCTGTGGCTTGTTGATGGCATGGTCATATGACAGGATGAGGACATCGTGATGACAACCTCATTCAGCTGGGAGTTTCTTCAGCTCCCTTCACCACTGTGCTTTCTCAATGGTCTGGACAATTGTTTTTTCAGACAATGGGTTGCTCACTATTCATGGTATCTTTCACTGTTTGTTATTCACACTGCATGACTTTTAAGTCACAAGCTATTGAGTTTTTCTATTCCTTGTTTGTAGGCCACTCTCGCTCTCTTATTTGCCAGCAAGACACACTCAGAGTGAACTTTTAGATAAATCAGTATCTGCGCCAAAATTAATTAAAATAGTGAGATCCAAGGAGGATATACAGTTAATTAAAAGTAGGGATGAGTAATTATGCACATTTCTAAATTGAATACACAAAGGTAATTATACTCAATTCTTTTATCACTTCACAAGGAAGGTCAGTCTCATTGTGCATAGGAGTGATTGGCCTGAAGTTACCCAGAAGACAAGGAGTAAAGCGAGGACAGGACCCCACGGTTGATGTCATCATGCCATTCTTGCTAAGCCGTGCTGTGAGGAAGATACAAACACCTGCGACAGCTCAGGACAGATTGAAATCCTTTACCTCAACTTATGTGTAAGACAGGCAAAAGCATAGATGCACAGGAGTCTGGGTCCTTATTTAGCCTGGGTACATCTGGTCATCTCTAGGGGGTTTATTTCCAGCTAGGCTAAGAGGAGTTCTGATTATGAGCCGCAATGCCTGATCCTGTCTTGTTACTTCTTTTTCTTTAGCAATTTTACACAGCTTCCTCACCTAGCTGGAACAAAAGAGAATCTGAATCTGGCACAGCAGGTCCAAGCTGAGTGGAAAGAGTTTGGTTTGGATTCTGTTCAGTTGGTTCATTATGATGTCTTGCTCTCTTACCCTGATGACACTAAGCCCAACTACATCTCAATAATTGATGAGCATGGAAATGAGGTACAGAAAACACCATTTTTTGCAACCAGGGAACAAAATCACCTTCGTACACCTGGGAAGCCTGGGAGGGAAAGCTATTCTTTGCTCTGTTAATGGTGTTGGGCCTGATCCAAAGCACACAGAAATCAGGGGTTCCAGTTTGCTTTTTTATTTTGTATCTTTGTTTCGTAGTGTATGTGCTGGGAATACCAATAATTACCCTGATTCATACAGCGTACTGAAATATATGGATTAAAGGAGAATTATGTAAGAGAATTACTTTATGTAATTAAATTGTTTTAAAATTATTCTGTTATTTAGAAAGAGGAAAGCAACCATGATCAGCATCATTATTTGCATTGATTCATTATACAGTGTTGGTGATTGTGCTAAATTCAGTTTCTTGAATATTAGAGTTTAGGCCTTGAGATGCACTATCACAGGTAACATCAGTTCATTACAGAGCAGCTCTAGTCCTTGTAGAAGCTCCAGGGATGAGCAGAATGCAAGTGTTTTTTACTATTATGATCTAAGCTGCTCTTATCTGCTGTACTGAGACCACCTTAAGGGACCCTGTGTTCATTTAAGCAGGATTCTTTGTCAAGAGTGGAGATGGGATTTGCAAGATCACACATTGAACCTGCATACTGCAAAGGTTGCCCAGTGATTGCTAAAGTTTTGGCCACTCCTCATTTACAGTTCTAAAACTAGAGTCCTTTAAACTGCAAATGCATGTGAAATGTGCCTGAATAGACAGTACTTCTTTTCCATATTGCCTGGCTTACCTTTGTCTTTTCTTCTTTCCCACTAGATTTTCAACACATCATTATCTGAGCCTCCTCCTTCAGGATATGAGGCTGTTAGAGATGTGGTGCCACCCTACAGTGCATTTTCAGCCCAAGGAACACCTGAGGTAACATAGTAGAATAGTAAAAGAAATAGAAGTAGAAATAGAAACAGAAATAAAAGTAGGAACAGGAGTAGAAATAGAAACAGAAATAGAAATAATAGAAATAGAAAAGGTGGAATACCATAGTGTAGTGTAGCATAGCATAGCATAGCACAGAATAGCATAGAATGATACAGAATTATGTGAAATTCCTGGGTCTTAGGCTTTAGTTCAAAACTTGACATATCACCAGTAGGAAAGATGTCAGAGCTCTGATGTTCTTGGGAGTTTCACAATGGGGCAATGTTCAAATTGAGCAGTCATACATATATGTTTAATTTTTTCCTCGAGTTTGAGTCAGAACTTGATTTTATTTTTACCTTTTCCTTAAAGAATACGGTAATAAACCTTTAATGTTGTCAGCTGCTATAAGCTTCTCCAGATATTTCTGTGAATATGCATTATTGCTTCCCATCTTGCTGAACAAATAAGACTGTTACATTTATGTAGGCAAATGAACAATATGATTTTCAAAATGCTGCTTGCCCAAGGCTCACACTGACAGGTATAACTGCACAGTGTACAGTATGCTTGAAAATGGCTTTTATTCTAGCTGGCATTAAAATGTTGCTGTGATCTGAGCTTAACTCTAATCCTTTCTATCTTGTACAGATGGTACCAGCTGACGGGCTTTCTTTTATAAAGTTGGCCTGTGTAACAGGAGTTCTCTATTCTATGATCATTAGTGGTTTCAATTAATATTTTGTAAGATTAGATTTTTTTTTTGTTACTCTCAGTATCTCTCCTGTCTATATATAGAATAATTTAGGTTGGCAGGGCCCTCTGGAGGTCATCTGGTCCAATCTCTGCTTTAAAGTTGGATCTGACTTTGAAACCTGCTAACAGTGCTTTTACTCGCACAGCCCAGTATTAGTCATATACTGTCTGAAGTTTGTTAATAAGCTGTGCAAGTTCAGGATACAAAAGGTATCCTGTATTCATTTGCCTCAGATGCTCAAAGGAAGCTGGAGAACCAGGCAGATAGTCTGTACCCTAGGATGTGAGAGCTTTGAGTATTTCAAGAATTGCAGTGGGAATTTTGGAACATAATGTAAGGTAAAATTAATGGGTTCTGGCTTTGTATCGTAATGTAATATCCCCAAAGACAGAATAACCTCACTGCTTTATTTGGTTTGTGGAGAGCTACAGTAAGTGATGTATATGGGAAATAATAAAAAAAAGTTTTAAGAAGCTGCAGCTTCCTTCTTTAGAAAATGATTTTATTTTAATTACATATAAGAACTTTGTTTCTGAAAAAAAAAACCAGTAACTAAAAGACAGATTGTCTTTTCGAAATATGATGCTTATGTTTTCCTTATTACATAATACTTTGACCAAAGCTCTGGGTACCTAGCTAGTGCTGTTAGCGATAACATCCTCCAGTGAGCAGTTGTCTCCACCTGTACCGCAAACAGCACAGGAGGGAACATGTATATAGCTCAACAGTGGAAATACTCAGTGGGTCAAGGCTCTTATGAGTTCTCCCAGGCCGGTTTATGTATTTTATGTTGAAAACCATTCTATTAAAAAACAGAACTAAGCTGTGGAGAGAGATATTTGGATCTTGCTAAGTACAATCGTCAGTCTTAGGTTCTCTTTCTGCTCATTAATTTTGCAACTGATTCCTACATAAAGCTCCAAGTTCAATGAAGGGAGAAGGCTGTAAAGTACCTGCATCCCAGGCTAACCATAGTCTCACGAGTAGGCCACCTTCCTGGAAAGTGGGAGAAATGGTCAAAGTTCTTCATAGTGAGAGAGGCCAAGAACGCAGCTCATACATTTTCTGGGTGAGTGCTGTAATCGGGGAGTTGTGGAAATACAGTTCGGCACTGCTAGCTCTATTACTTTTTCCTGCAGCTGCTTTTTAGAAATAAGTGGCAGTGACTGTGTTTTGAAGGTTAAATACTGTCAGAGTGGGATAGTAGCTACTTGCCTGCTAGAGTGAGACCCTGCAGAGATTTAGAAGTAGTTCCCACTCATTTCAAGTTCTCAGTAGACGGAAGGTGGAATATATCCTGGTCTGTCATACAGATTGTCAGAAAATGTACATTTTTTTCTGTGTGGTGTATTTCAACTAAATCCCAGTAAAGAATTGGATGAAAAAAGTTAAGTTTTGACCAGAAACTTCTTTTAACAGAAATATTAAGCAGAAAGCAGACAAAATAGCAAAGTCACATTCTGTCAGACAGTAGTAGTAGTTTGGAACATTAGCGTCATAAAGAATGGTAAAATTCTGCTCTTCACTTCCTTTTTAAGTGACTGCAAAAGTACTCCTATCTAGTTAATGATGGTCACACATAAGAGGCATACTTGAGATCTCTAACTATGCTAAAAGAGCCCAGATAAGACATTTTATGAGTCCACACTACATTCTCAAAGCTTGTATTTTGTAATAGCTCTATAAACATGAGGGATTTCATCACATCACTAGGAAATCATGGTACAAAACTGTCACAATGCTCTGATGAGACATTTATTACATCGATGTAGTTCTTAGTCCTGTTAATGAAAGTTAAAGTTGAAGAATTTTCAGAGGTGCTAAAAGAATTTAATTAAGGAAGCCTGATTTACTATGCAGTATATCGCATACTGCCAGAATCTTCAAGTAAGTACCTTTTAATGTAGTTTCAGAAATCTGGAGATTGAACAAGTATGAGTTGTTCTGCAACACCAGGAAAAATGCAATGAATACGGATTGTATACTTTATATCAGATATAGTTATGAGAGTTTCTTCTAAAGATCAGAACTGTTCTTTTCTTTATCTGATAGCATCTACTTAATCAAAGACATTATTTAAAAAAACCCTGTAAAGTGTGAACAAGTTTTCACCATAAAATGTAATTCTCATGTTAACTTGTTTTGCACTTCACTGTAGAACAAGGGCCCTGAATGTGAGAATCCTGCAGGTTGCTATTAATTGTTATAATTACAGGTCTGCAATTATGTAAGCCAAACTATTAAAATCAACATTTTTGTATTTCTCATAAAAAATACAATAGCCTACAAATGTAGGTATTCTGTGTAAGATATTCTAAAGAAATTTTGTTAAAATGGAGGACCACATTCTCCTTTTGCTTAATCTAAATAGACTGGAAGGACTGTCTTGACTTCAGTAGAGTTACACTTGATTTTACTGAGAGGGAAAGCTACTCCATAAATTCAGAAAAGCCTCCCCAAGAATAATCCTTGCATTTAAGAATTATTCTCTGAACAAAGGGGACCAGAATCTTAAAGGTGTGAAACTGTTTGCCTTATTTAAATACAGTCCCCTTTATTTCATGATTTTATCCTAACTGCGTTCATTTTGCTTTGTTTAAGAAGAAATTGCGACTTGAGCAGATCAGTGGTGAAACTAGTACAGTCAATGACTGTACCACAGTCTTATCAGGACATGCCGTATGCTGATATATAAGACCACCTGAAGTCAGTGATTTTTGTCAGTATAAGAGATTTGAGCTTATACCTTTTTGAAACTAAATTGATCTCTCTGGAGGTGTCTGGTAATAGGGAGAAATGCACTAAGGAAGAGTTTCCTGTCAGCTAATTTTAGTTGTCTGAAATTGTAGGCATCTTCCCTAAGCCAATCTTTAAAGCTTTTTAAAGGCATTTACTCTAAAACAGTCTCTGAGGTATAATCAATGAGAGGTATATCCAGAGGGCAATTTATTCCTTCCTAAAATAGGTGTTTAAAACAGATTTGGGGTGAATTGTCTTGGAAAGGGTGAGTTCTCAGAGAACTTCCCAGCTCTTCACTGGCTATGGAGTGCACTACAAGAGCTTCTTGGACAATGCACACAACTTTTAGGTAGCTGACATTAAGGAAGATGAATCACACACCAAGTATTGAATAGCATGGTTGAAACACAATCATGAAGAATACTTTATTCGTGTGCAAAGTCTATTTATTTTGACAGTCAGGCCCTTCTGCTGTATTGAATTAGAGTCAAGTCCTGAGAATTTCATACAATACTGGCATCATTCAGTCTACTGCATAAAATACAATTGGTATTTACTGTGGTGTCTGGGTCCAAAATACCTCTAGCTGTCCAAGACTGACTACAGGTTAAACAGATTTGGAAGAGAAGTAAATGCCATACTCTGAGCACTTACTCTAAGTTTCTGATTCAGAAGTCATATCTTAACATTCTCCATTGTGGACAAAGTCTGGCAGCTTTGGATGGTAGGAGTCTAAATTCATCAGAAGTCACTTGCCTACCTAATTGTCTCATGATCAAAGAATTCATACTGGAGCCAGTCTGAGAGCTCATTGTTCCCAGCTTATTCTCTTACTAGATCACTTCCTTGTTTTGATATGCTCATTGACATTCTTGTTTCAAATTCTACCTTTTTCTATCAGGGTGAGTTAGTGTATGTGAATTATGGCCGCATTGAAGACTTCTTTACGCTAGAACGTGAAATGAAAATTAACTGTACAGGAAAGATTGTTATTGCCAGATATGGGAAGATCTTCAGAGGAAATAAGGTAATGTCTCTATATAAAAATGTTACTTGTGTTGTCCTTCAGTTGATTTCAAGAGACTGAAACACTTACCTAAAGTGTTCTGGAGATTTTAGTGTAACTGAGTTTTCACAGAGCTGTGTTCAACGATGATTCTTTAGTAGAAGATATAAAATATATATTTGATATGTATATAATACATCTATAGGATAAAAGTAAACAACTTGGAAAATGTTACGTATTTTTGTATTCATTTGCATACTATAAATTGTTCCAAAATATTACTAACATTCTTGGGTAATACGCTCTAACTCTGAACTAGACCATTCTTCCCTATTGGTTCAGCTGTGATTTAAGATGCCTATATTGTGTTTCTTTATAATGGTTTCTGTACACCAGGCAGAGACTATAACTATATGGAGGTTATTTTAAATTCTGTATTTGTTTATTCAATGTCCCTATCATATAAATATTTTTAAACTACAGACTTCTGCAGATTTCCATGGCCTGACAGGAAGGGACATAATCACATGTATACCTAAGGCATACACTCAAGTTATTTCCTCAATAGAAATGTAAGAAGACAGTCTATTTTAAGTGTGTTTGGCTTTTGTACAAAAATTAGTTTGACCCTAATTTGGACAGGACTATAATTTGTATTTGTCAGTTACCTAAGGGTATCAAACACTGAATCTCCTCGCTGGAATGCCAGCTCTTATTATATGCTGTTGAATAATCTTCTGTGAGCTTTTAAGTGGGTGACTTACTGGTTTACATACATACCCTTTTCACCAGTGAAAAGTGACATGTAACTCATATTCTGGGTCAGATAATATTTTCACTAAATTGTTTACCACTCTTAAAGATACTATCTGAATGGAAAAGACTTAAAAATTGAAAAAGGTATTGCTGTCTATGAATCTTTTCTTAAAATGAAATACAAATACCTCAGAGTTACTAATATCTAAAGGGGCAGTTGTCCTGTGGTTTGGAAATTACATGTCCTCGTTGACACAAAGGGATGATATGTTCATTCTTACGGTAGTATTTCTAATGACTGTTTATATACTGAAAAATCCGGTAGCCCGTATAAAATCTGGAGGACTGTACTGTCATTTTCCAACTTCGTAATGATGTGCAAGAATAGGATAGAGGATGAAGGCAAGTACTGTATTTTCTTAAAAAAGCTATGGTATTTCTAAATTAAAATACCCAAATTTAGAACTGTTGAGGATTAGTTGTCACTCAGTCACTATACATCACTGTCATATCTAGTAGCAAAACAGATTGGGATGTCAGAATGACATATATTTTCTCTCACTCTCTACCAATCAGTATTGTACAATAATAAAGTCGCATGAGAACACTTTTTTAATCAAAACAGCATGCAGGTCAGTCCTTCTGCCATAATAAGCCTAAGATACACACTCTGGAGTTAGTCTTGTTCACAGCCAAGGACAGTTTCAAGCTCTCCAATAATAATCTTCCTTTGTAGTCTGAATGCTGAGATACGTTCAGGAGATCATTTAGGTAAATAAGGTAAATACATGACTAACTAAAAGATAAGGTTGCATCAATGTGATACAGTTTTTTCCATCCATGATGTGTACATTTCAATAGTCAGTTGACTGTGTTGATCAGAATGACAGAATACAAACTCAGGTTATGTACTAATACTGTGAAGGATGTGTCACTGCCGTTATCGCCTAACTAAAATTCAAAGCAATACCAAACCTCTTACTTTCATATGGAACCTGATAATCTACATATCTACTTTCAGGAATTTTTATGATATGAGATGCTGTGGGCCCTTTACTTAGCCCAAGCACTGTAAAAGGCCCTGAGGAATAATCACTGTAATTTATATTACTTTCTTTTGCCCCTTGAACTCTGGTGTAAAGCTATAAAGGACTGGATAAGGACCGGAGATGTGCTTTGCAGGTGAAGAATGCTGAACTGGCAGGTGCCAAGGGAGTTATTCTGTACTCTGACCCTGCTGACTACTGCGCCACAGGAGTAGATCCCTATCCAAATGGCTGGAACCTTCCAGGTGGAGGAGCCCAGCGTGGAAATGTGTTAAACCTGAATGGGGCAGGGGATCCTCTGACACCAGGTTATCCTGCAAAAGGTGAGTGACACGAGAGAAGTCGTGCTCTGAGGGTCTGGTTTCAGGAAAGGCAGGGGAAGGTAATGGGGATGTTCTTTCTCTTGGAACAAAACACATTTTTTTCTTAGTCTTTCTGTTGCTCAAAAGAGGCAGCTTTGGTCTTCATGTCAGTAGACCACTTCTGCAAATGGTGCACGAGAGAAAGTGAGGGGATGTTAAGGGAGCCACACAGTGCAGTGCTGGGCTGCTTAACTTCATAGACATACCCAAGTTAGCCCAGAGATCATGACACAGGTATTTGACAGCTGAAGCCCTTGTCATTTCTTTCTGCTTCTCATCAGCCAGTCAGCAAGGAACCAGCCTGCACAGCTCACAGGTTTCTTTGCTTTCACAGTTCTCGTTTTTGCAGGATTTGGGCTGCTTTCCCTCCACAAGAGCCCCTGCTGGCAATGCTGAGATCTTTCATGCTGGGACTCATGTCACCTGGCTGCAGCTGAGTCCCCTGAGAAGATGACCATTCTCCACTGGTTCATCACCTTCAGCTCATGCTTCCTCAGCTGCTTATTTGAGCTCTGCCTAAGCTGTTGCATTTAGCACCTAACCCAGATCTTTTTAACTGAAATGCTTTAAGAACCGTTCATGCCAGCACTTGAGCCAGCATATCTGAGGGAGGCAGTCACCTCAAGAAGAGTAGTCCCTAAGTGATGGGGAAAGTTGCCTCCAGCCAGCACAACTTCAGTATGTTCATGGCAGGAGCAGACCATGAGAAAAATTTCTGGTTCCTCATGCTAGTGTCAGTGATCTCACAGATGAATCCCTGTCTGCTTCCCTCAACAGGGGTCCCCGTGAATGTTGTATTAAGGAGTAAACTATTGTTTTCCTTATGTGCTGGCTTGCAAACATCAAATTTTGTCCACGTTGTGAAAATTAAGATTCTTATTTGTAAAAAACGCATTATTTGTATTTGAGCTTTGTCAGAACAAAACCTAGACTTTTTGTTCACAAAAACAGCAAGACAGGGTATTCAGTAATCCAGTGTGTAAGATTTTATCTGCATCTCTTACCAACTGGCAAAAGTTTTTTAGCTCCCAGCTGAATGTTCCAAACATCAGACTTCGGGCTCCCTTTTTGCTCTTGTTCTTTATCTGTGGCTTACTGTGAAGTTCTTTCCCATGGAAGGAAATATGTCTATCTAAAAGCATTTCAACACCAAAAAATAGCAAATAATTTAAAAATTTCCAGCCAGCTCTAAATGCATGACTGCATATTGTGCTATGAACTGTACAGATTCCTTCTGAGAGTTGTAAATATGAAAATATGTGTCTTTTGCTTTCAGAATATACCTACCGATTAGACAAAGCCAGTGGTGTAGG
The DNA here is from genome assembly GCF_947461875.1 of Haliaeetus albicilla. Taxonomy (NCBI): domain Eukaryota; kingdom Metazoa; phylum Chordata; class Aves; order Accipitriformes; family Accipitridae; genus Haliaeetus; species Haliaeetus albicilla. The sequence goes on along the minus strand of NC_091502.1, from coordinate 18,803,858 downwards.
TCTCCCGAAAATTCCAGTTCATCCCATTGGCTATCATGATGCTGAGTCATTACTGCGGTAAGAGTGTGGGAGACATGAGGAATTTTAAGCAGACCATTTTTTGAAAGTTATGAGAGTATTTGAAAAGAAAGGGAAAAGACTTTTGCACTGTGCTTCTGTAGCTGTTGAAATAGTATATGTTTGTCATTAGGTTCTCTGTAGGAGGTAAAAATGTTATCTGTAACTACATACCAGATATGTGCAGAGTGATCTGAAAAGTGTCATTTGTAATATATCAAGATTAGTCAAGTATAATAAAGTTATAAAGTGCCTCTCAGTTTGAATAAAGGCAAAAATATTTGAGGATGGCATGGTACCTGTCTTGCGAAAAAGACCACAAATGAAGTAATTCATTTGTCCACGGATATACTTGTCATGCATGTTTGATGAGACAGTATCTGTACTGTCCTCTGTTAAATGAAGGCATGTGCTTTCTCTCATCAGGTGTACTATGTTGCATAAATATGAAATGATGCTAGCAAACTAATACAAGGACACCGAGGAAACTCTGGAGTGTTATAGGGGATTTAATAGACATCTATGTGTAATTAAGTGTGCTTACTAAACATGTACATGACACGAAGACAGGCTACCAGCTTGCCAGATGACAGCATTAAAATTCATAATTAACTTAAACCAAATAAGTTCTCTGAAAAAACGAAGATGTGATTGAGTTGGCAAATGTATCATTCCCCTAAAAATGTAGCAGTAATCATCTGTATCAAGTGTAGAGATACAGAGCAGGAAATGTCATCTGTATCAAGTGTAGAGATACAGAGCAGGAAATGCCAGGATTGGCAACAGTACCACAGATAAGTGTTTAGGGCAGTAAGTGAACATAATCTTGGGTGTGTATTTGTGTAGGAATTTTACATCTAAATCACATGAGCAATCGCTCTGCTCTGTCTGATGCCTCTGTTTGAATATGGTATCAAAAAAGATAAAATTCTGTGTTGGTTCTCTATGCAGGTTTCCTCTGAAGTATTGAAGCTATTTATTTTTATATGAGGCAGAATTTTACTGTCTTTGGTGTTTTTGCATACCTGATGTTCATTAAAACTGCTCTAGTGTTTTTCCTATTTCCTCCCAAACTTTTATGGACTAATATATCTCCAAACTGTCTTTTCTTTAAATCTTTACAGTTGTCACTGTTATGAGGTTAACTGCTCATAATGATAAAGGTATAGGTTAAAAAAACTTTTTTCCACTACCAACTAGTAGTGGTAGAGCAGATTAATATGTATAAATATGATGTAGCTAGGTATTTCTCTTCAGTAAGTTGTAAATAATTCTAGAACTTGGTTTTAATAATTATGAGCGAAATCTAAATCATCTAAAAATACTGGGTCCTTGTTTTCACTTTTGTCTTGAGAAGTCTTAACTTCTAGTTATTCCTGCTATCTTATTTTTGTTTAAAAATATACCAAGGACTTGAAGACATGCTGAAGTGTTCTGTGGAATAAAGCTTGACTGAAGCATGCATTTACAGTAAAGGACATGCTTTCATTTACAATAAATATATTTTGCCTAATAAGAACCAGAACATCCAGCATACTTTTCAGTATTCTTTTATGTTTCTCACAAGCTCATATCAAAAATATAAATCCTTTAGAATAGGTGAATATGTATGGGTGATTGCAATCCACTGAATTACTGTATTTCCATTTGTGTTAACTGAGAAAAAACATCTGACCTGTGACAGTGGAACAAGAAAAGGTGACTTGGACTGATCATGTTTCTCCAATTTTAGACATCTTTGAAACACATTAACTCTCTCTATGCTACTGGATTAAACAAAAGTCCAGGAACAGGCACTGGAAGACAACTGCCTATGTTGTTAAACTGTTAGAATGGTCCAAGTTACCCTCTGCTATCTCAAATGCAAATGCAGTTCAAGGCAGTAGAAAGTTCCAGGGACCATTTACAAGAGGCAGTTTGCATGCAAAATCTTTGGAGGCCAACACAGTTTTCCAGGATAGCTGTAGGCCATTCCAAGCTGATCTCAATGCCCAGGACTATTCCTCTATGTTAATTTACTAGTATTAATGTAGCTAAAAACCCAGACTATTCTTCTGTGGAAGCTTGTAGTATAAATTGTCTAAGACAAAGACCATCACTGTGGTCTGTGTGTGCATGGGACCTAATCAAGTGTGGCTCCTGGTTCCTCATTTGTGTTTGCTATTGTAAGATGTCTGTAACTAATAATGATAATTTTTTTTTTTTTCATAATAGTAATATGGGAGGATATGGACCACCGCATAGTAGCTGGAAAGGAAATTTGAATGTATCTTACAACATTGGGCCTGGTTTCACAACAAATTATTCTACAAGGTCAGTTTTGTTTCATAAAGAAGGCGTGCTTGGAATCAGAGAAAAACAGGTAGAGCTATAGAATGTGACCAAAGGTAGAGTATTTGGAGTTATTTGCATCATTCCTTTGATTATGACCATTTCCTGGGCTAAAATGCTCTCAGTGCAAAGCTCCAGTAGATTTACCTCTTGATTGGATGGATATAGAATCATAGAATCATAAAATCAGTTAGGTTGGAAAAGACCTTTAAGAGTCCAACTGTAAACCTAGCACTGCCAAGTGCACCACTAAACCATGTCCCTAAGCGCCACATCTACACATCTGTTCAATACCTCCAGGGATGGTGACTCCACCATTTCCCTGGGCAGCCTGTTCCAATGCTTGACAACCCTTTCGGTGAAGAAATTTTTCCAAATATCCAATCTAAACCTCCTCTGGCACAACTTGAGGCCATTTCCTCTTGTCCTATCACTTGTTACTTGGGACAAGAGACCAACACCCACCTCTCTACAACCTCCTTTCAAGTAGTTTTAGAGAGCGATAAGGTCTCCCCTCAGCCTCCTTTTCTCCAGGCTAAACAACCCCAGTTCCCTCAGCCGCTCCTCATAAGACTTGTGCTCCAGACCCTTCACCAGCTTCGTTGCCCTTCTCTGGACACGCTCCAGCCCCTCAATGTCTTTCTTGTCATGAGGGGCCCAAAACTGAACACAGTATTTGAGGTGCGGCCTCACCAGTGCTGAGTACAGGGGGACAATCACTGCTGTAGTCCTGCTGGCCACACGATTTTCTGGTACAGGCCAGGATGCCTTTGGCCTTCTTGGCCACCTGGGCACACTGCCGGCTCATATTCAGCTGGCTGTTGACCAACACCCCCAGGTCCTTTTCCACCAGGCAGCTTTCCAGCCACTCTTCCTCAAGCCTGTCACATTTCATGGGGTTGTTGTGACCCAAGTGCAGGACCCAGCACTGAGCCTTGTTGAACCTCATACAACTGGCCTCGGCCCATCGGTCCAGCCTATCCACATCCCTCTGTAGAGCCTTCCTGCCCTTGAGCAGATCAACCCTCCTGCCCAACTTGGTGTCACCTGCAAACTTACTGAGGGTGCACTCGATCCCCTCATCCAGATCATTGATAAAGGTATTAAACAGAACTGGCCCCAGTACTAAGTCCTGGGGAACAGTGCTTGTGACTGAATTGCTTTAGTTTCCAGCTAGTCTTGAACCAGTCACTTGAAAAGCATCTAGCCTTTGACAAAATACTTCATGAGACTGATTATTTTCTTGAGAACTGAATTTGTTGTCTTTTTTAAATTCATTTGGGTCCAGCTTCTGGTCTTACCTATTGCCTCATATAAAACAGTATTAACCTACAAGTCAAGTTTTCCAGAAAAAAAGCTTTAACTACAATGTCATTTTTATTGCTTCAGATCGTTTTTAAACTGATTTAGTAATTACAGTTTAGGACTAAAGTCCAGGTGTTTCAATATTGGCTGAGCTATTGTACTGACTTCATATGAACCATTTGACCTTTTCCCCATGTCTTAGTCATACCACATGAAAAATTCTTTTTGAAAAATATACAGACAACCCTTGAGGATGAGTTGTTGCACCTCCAGCTGTGTGTAGATAAACAAAGTCTGTTGATGCAACTCAGGTTGTCTGATTTTCTGCTGTCTGAGATGACACATCAGTATTGACTGCACTGGAGTCAGTTCTGATTTGCAACAGCCTCTGGCTGATTAGAACTATTTACCTTTTTAACATTAGCTGATTTTCATTTCTCTTCTTTCTCTTCCAAATTTAAAAACTGTCTGCTAGCAAGTCTTTGAATTTGGAGTTCTGAGTTTGTTATCCATATAAATCTTACTGACATCAATAACAGTACATAGCTTTCAAGGGCTAAATGCTGTTCTCAATTGCACAAGTATAAATCCAGAAAAAACTACACTAAAATCTTTTTGGATTTGCTTTGGTTTAATGGAGGGTAAATTTGGCCAAAATGCTTTCCTTACAATTTATATTGTACACTTTTGAAAGGTGTCAAGATGTTTTATTATCTAATCTGGTGGATTTTCTCTTTGGATTTTCTTCCTGATACACTAGAAAGGTGAAAATGCACATTCATAGCCACAATGAAGTAAGAAGGATTTACAATGTGATTGGTACCATCAGAGGCAAAGTGGAACCAGGTAAAGTCATTTGTCTTCAATGTAATGTGAGCATACAGTGACCTCTACATGCACTTCATAGTTACAAGTGGAAAATGAGGACTATAGTTGTCTCTGAAATATTGCTCTACATGATCATTGGTGTTGAAATATTTATTGCACCAGGTTTCTTATGGTTCAGGGTACGTCAGCAGTTTCACTGTACATGCTGATTTTCAAGGGGGAGTCATAACCAAGACAGAAATATTTGTCTTCAGGCAAGTAACTTTGCAATTGAAAGAATATTCTTAAGTGGATATTCTTCCCTACTAAAACAGGTGTGGATTTTGCATTCCATCTGAAGATGTCATATCCACCACTACTGACTTTTTGTCTATCTTACAGTCTCTTGTAACCAGTGTGATTATACACTCTAAAAAAATAGATATATAGACATCCATAGGATGATGATAGCATCATTTAACTTGTAACTGCAGCACTTCCCTGTTGCCTGAAACACAACTGTTAACCATATTATAGTAGCACAGAGATCTAGTCTGACTTTGATCTTATTAATCACTTCTCTGTCATGATTTGGACAACCCTTTTTATGACTGACTATATATATTGAGAGAAATATTGTATTCAGCACACCTTAATGTTGTGAGTTGGCATGCTGTACAAATATAATTAGTGGATCAGCTTTACCATGAAACACACTGTTGTAAAATATGGAACGATGCTTCTATCTTTAGAGGAAAGCTGCACTACTTCTAATAATAATAGTAACATTATGGAATTTAAGAGGTTTTAAGTCTTACGGGACCAAGTTACTGTGTTTGACAAATTCTTTAGCACTGGCTGAAAATGCAGAAAAATGTCTTTGGAGATTTAAAATGTCTTTTGCCTTTCTATCATTGTATTATAAACTATTAAGCTTTGTTGCACCTACATCGAAAATTAGAAATTGCTTCGAATTAACATCTGTATGGCAGGAAAAAAGTTTTTCTAAGTAAACCCCCCATAATTAATTTCTCTAGACAGATACGTCATCCTGGGAGGCCACCGTGACTCATGGGTGTTTGGTGGCATTGATCCTCAGAGTGGGGCAGCTGTGGTTCATGAGATTGTGAGGAGCTTTGGAAAACTGAAAAAGAAAGGTAATGTAATGAAAGAATAAAGCCCACCAAAATCATTGCTCTCAGCAGTGCCCATTGATTTCACTGGGATTTAAGCATATGCTTAGAATTACACACATGTATCTCACTGATCTCGAATAAGCACGCTGCTCTGCAGCTGTTAACTAGTTCCAGTTACAACCTTGGTATATGTGAGGTACTTCTACTCAAGAGAAAGTACACCTGAAGGAAGACAAAACAGAGAATAGGGGATACTGAAATAAATACGACATTTAGGTACAATCGATTACTGTGTATTTGAGGCTGGTCAGACTGGATGTTTCAATGGTCCTATAAAATTTATACAGTCATGGACTGATCAAGGCTTCATCAGGGCAACATCAAGAGCCTTCTCAGCCTCAGCACTTGACTGTAGTTTGGAGACAGACCCAAGAATAAAGCATGTCTATAATGCAGAGAATGAGCTGTGCAAACGTAGTAGGAGGTAATGATTAAAAATACCTCACGACTAGTTACATTAGAATAGGAACAAATGACAACTGTACCAAGTTTCTGCTGCTGTCAGAGCAATTGCTGTCTCCCTATCTGACATCCCATGGGAAGAAGCTCTAACATAACTCAAATACTACGCTAGAGGAGCTTTCTTTGCCTATCCATTACATTTAAAATCTATTGACATTTAGTTTTCTTTCCATTCCTTCCCAGTTATTGTATGTAAGGGGAAACTGTCTTTAGAATGCCAGCTGAAAAAAAAAAACAAACAAAAACAAAGGTAAAAAAGAAAGGGAGCAAAAGATTAAAAGGTTCCAGTAGCCTCAAAGAAAACTTTGGGCAGAGATACAGAGGCAGGGCAATAAAGCCTATTCCATTTGATCTGGGTTTAAATCAAATGCAGAACTTCAAGTGAAAGATCTTTGTTTTGAAGGTGATCTGTCAAAGTTACAGGGAATTTCTTAGGTTTTGAAATCCAGCATTTGGGAGACAGGTCAAAGAAATTCAGTAATTGATATGAAAACATGCCAAACACTTTTCTGTCAAAGTAGACACTGGTATACAATGTGTACTAAATTGAACAGAGCAAAAAGAGTAGAAAAGCTTTCTTTCAAGAATTTGTGCACAAGCACATTATTTTTCCTTGTTCAGAATTTTAAATTTTAGAAAATTTTCTTGCAGTTAAAGCTGAGAGAAGAAAAAGAATACATTATTTGGCACAATACTGAAATAGAGGTGAGATTGCTACAAAATTAGCAAACCATTATTAGATTAGGTTAGTGAAGAAGTTGGTATTAAAGTTCCTAAACACACCTCTTTCCCCACAGATCAGGATAAAAGATGAGCCCCCAGAAAATGACATTTATTTTCACATTAGTTATATGTAACAAGCAGTCTTTATTTCTGTAATACAATTTTCATAGTCTTTTATTGCAGGATGGAGGCCAAGGAGAACAGTGATATTTGCAAGCTGGGATGCAGAGGAATTTGGCTTGTTAGGATCAACTGAGTGGGCTGAGGTAAATCAATAGTGTTCAAAGAGGAATTTGCACAGTGGAGGATCTTTGAGAAATCTGTACTAGAAGGCATCACTTCTTCCTTCCCTCCCTCCCTCTCTCTTCCTCTTCCTCTCTCCCTCTCCCCCTCTCTCTCACACACACACAGACTCTTAAATTTCCTTTTGAACTACCAAGAATATATGGCTCCTTGCAATATATGATGTCTTTCCCTGAAACAGCTGTTACTTCAGTGGACGGGAAAATAGTTCTGAGGAAAAAAGTTCATCAGCATTTTCTTCCTCTTTTCCTTCTCATAGGAAAATGCCAAAGTTTTGCAAGCACGGGCAGTGGCTTACATCAATGCAGATTCCTCCATCGAAGGTACCTAGTTTTTACTTGTGTTTTACTGTAGTAATGATAGTATATACAGGTGACTGGGAGGCATTTTGGCTTGGAGATCCATCAAAGCTTCAATGTGATAATTTTGTTGCATTAGTGTGGGAGTAAATATAGGGGGAAACCATGACCCAGAATCATAAAGTATCCTTCAGATATTCCTGTTGCTTCAGGGAAGAAGTCTGCTACAGTAGCTACGCTATTGGGGAAGTCATGGGGAGGGACAAGAAGTGCTGTGCGCCTGTCAGCAGTTCTATGGCAACTCTTTAGAGTCAGCTTCTGCTCTTATAATGTCCGTAATAAACATAGGGATATAAGAAAAGCTCTTCTTGTTTCAAAAGCTGGGCTGTAATTCATCCTAACCAATACAAATGCACTGACAAGATCACAGGAGAACTCTTCTACAGGGATGATCAGCTTGTTCCGTGTAGAGAGTGTAGGTTTCTAGTCCCTTTCTTATTAACAGATAATGGCATGAGGTTTCAGCTGAGTAGAGCTTGCTTCTTTGAATAAATAGTTTTTCCTGTTTTTCAGGAAACTACACACTACGAGTGGATTGCACACCACTGATGTACAGACTGGTGTACAGTCTGACTAAAGAGGTAATACTGCTTGAAATTTTTAGCCGGCATGTTCAATACTCACTTACTGGATGGTGCTCTGCGTATAAAATACAGTGTCAGATATTTCTTTCTTTTCTGACTGCAGTACCCCTTTCAAGTCAATAGCTAAGTAACTGGAGCTTTTTCCCAGAAGTGGTAAAGGGATTTCAAGCTTATACCTTTAAGTTATTAGCTATTCAGGTTTAGGGGATTTTTCCACTCCTCCTGTCAAGGTATTCCTTCTAAGAACAAAAGAATAAAAAAATGCCATGAGTCAAAGGAAAGAAACAAGCACAAACCTGTCTGCCCAGTCCAACCACTAGGGTGCCCATGGTAGTGGGAGACTCTGACTCCCTTTAGGCAGGGGAAGAAATTATGCTTGCTACAGTGTTGTTTTTAGCATGATGTGACAGGTTTGGTCAATGTGCTCAGCTTTGGTGTACCTTGTTAGTTATTCATTGACTCTGACCATGATGCTCTCACACGTGTGGCACACAAAATTAAAAGGTAGGGACCTTTCTCAGGAAATAACCTCACCATCTCGGATGTAAGATGTTCCTTGCTTTGAGAGTGGATCTTAGAGGCTGGCACTAAGGGCTTTTTATTTTGGGGGTTTTTTTAATGTTCATCTGTATTAAAGCATGAACATTTAATTAGTCTTCTTTGTGTTTTATATACATATATATCATGTACATTCAGCTACTGTATATATTCTATGAATCTACTATATCCATCTTCATCTGCTGTATATATTCAGTCATCTGTGTTTTCCAGAGTCAATAATTTGTTATCTCTTGGAAGCTGACATTAGACTGGTACAAAAGTAAAGGAAATGTAGTAATTCAGTATAATAATTTTCTGGCAATTGAAAGACAACAGACAAAATTTAACTCTGTTAAAATCAGGTGCCCAGATAAAGATATTTCTGTCCTGAACTGCAGAAAAGCTGATCACCTGCAGTTCCCATGGTAACCTGTGCTAAGTGCAGGTGTTCAGAACGGTCAGAAAATCAGGTCAGCAGACTCTCAGTTTGGACACCAAGAGCCATTGTTAAAATGTTGACCTAAATACCAGTAAATATGGTTGCATAACCCTTCCTCAAGCTGGGAAGCAGCAACAAAGGCTGATGAATGCATGTAACCACAGCTTGTTGGTAGCTGATTTCTGAAGAGAATGCTGATCAGGAAGCAGGTCCCATGTGATCTCATCCAAAATTAATCTGTGGCAAAAAGTGTTAACGCTGTTAACGCTGTTCTATGAACAATTAGCTTCATGGCCAAAACCTCCAAATGTATTAATTTTATTTTGATTCCTATTGTGGAGTTATTCTTAGTAGATATAGATATTAATAATAGAATAGATATTAATAATCTTTACTAGATTAAAGATGATAAAACCTCAGCAACCCACCAATAAAAAAGAAAGATGAAAAAATACTCACGGTGTTTAACCTGCTCGGTAATCTGGAAAGTAGTCAGAGTGATAGGAATGAACTTTAGGATGATCATGATTTGTGTACCTTTGTAGCAGCTGTGATGACATAAACACTAAGTGCTGTACACTTTGCCCTTCTAAGGTTACTGCTGCATCCATGTAAATAATTTTTGTGAGCTAAAACAAGGTAGAAACAGTTTTAAATTAAACCAAGACAAAATTGAAATTACCTGCCAAAGTGAAACAAAAAGTTTTGGTTTTGTGAGGGATTTTTGTGTTGAATATTTAAATTAAATGGCTCAAAATCTCAAAAAGAAATATCAGAATGTAAATATTGACTTGAAATGTTTTGCTTTCCCTGTGTTTTCTTCCATCTAAAATTATCTTTTTTTAGCAAATAAACTATTCCTCTGGAAAATGCTATGCATTTGAAAAGTTAAAATGGAAATGCAGAAAAGTTGAGGGACTTAAGGCTGTGACTTATTCATTGCCCTAAGCCATAGGCTTTACGTGATGACAGGTTGTAGATTTGTTGCTTGGTAACATTTAAAATTGTACCCTTTGTCTTTTTTTACAATATACTTTTTCTAGATACCAAGTCCTGATGAGGGGTTTGAAGGAAAATCTCTTTATGAGAGCTGGTATAAAAAAAATCCATCAAGAGAGTATAAAGAGGTCCCCAGGTCAGTGGCAAAAGAAAATAAACGATATACCAAAAGTTTTTATAACTTGTAGAGTGTGGATTTTAAAGAAATATCCACTTGAAAAACTAAGTGCCTAAAAGAAATGGTGTGATTCTTAGCTGGTATAAATTTCAATGTTTTACTCATTGCAACTCATGCACTATTGTGGAACAGTTTTGTGAACTTGCCTTTGCAGCATGAAGAGGAGGCTTTAGATATGAAAAGTAAAGCATTTGTGTAGTTTATAGAGATTTAGACAAATAAGGGTAGTATGCACAAGCCAGCGTCAGGCACACAAGATGCTAACACAGCAGTTTTCCCTTGCACTTGCTTCCTGTCTTCTGGAAGGCCTCTGAGTTTGAGTGGCTGGGGAGCACATCAGTCAGGATTTTACAACACTGTCCCTCAAATTTACCAGCGTTTCTCTATAGAATCTCAAAGACTGATTCTCTTCCATGGAGCCATGCTGGTATTGTTGTGTTTTCTCTTGATTGAGAGCTTGGGATAGTGGAAGTTCAGCAGAAGGAAGGTCATTGGATCTTCTCAATGATTAAAGACAGTGAGTTAAATTCTCTGCTTGAGAGTTTGATTGCAGGTGATACACTATCGTACAACAATTTTGTGAACTGGCCTTTGTAGCATGAACAGGAGGCTTGAGAATTTTGACCCTGAGAATGATGATTCTGCTCCTCCAAGAATGCAGTTGATGAGGTCAGGTAATGTAGGGATCACAGGCAATTCATGGTATATTGACAGAAAGAGCGTGCTAGGGAAAGATTGTGTAGTGAGTGCAACTGCAGAATACGTAATTGCCACAGTACTTGGAAGCAGACTAAAATTACACTTTAAGTATTGTCACTCAAGGCATTTTCCTCTTTCTTGTTAAAAGAATAAATAAACTGGGTTCTGGCAATGACTTTGAAGTCTTTTTCCAACGTCTCGGCATCGCTTCAGGCAGAGCACGTTACAGTAAAAATTTGGTAAGTCTGTATCTTTGTAATTTTGTCTCCCCTGTAACTGCCTGAATAATATCACCTGTAATTGAGCCATTTAGACTGCCAGCTTTTTGGAGTAGTTCAGTTTAGTGTGTCAAGAGTGGAGTCCCAGTTCATTACTAGAACTCTGTGTGCTACTACAACACAAATATTTGATAAATAGAAATGGTCAACTTGGTGTCAGTCAGGCAAAAGGACCTTTGTTCAGGGTAAACGAATGTGCTCAAAATCACCTATGGCTGATGAAGGCTTATGAGTGGCTTATGATGACTTTTGAATGATTTGTAATAACTTATGAAGCTTTGAATTCAAAATGGTTCATGTTTCATGGAAAATACCGGTTTGACTCTGGAGCATACTGTGACATAAGACTAATTGAGAAATGTTCAAGGAGCAATTTATTCAATGTGGTCTTTTCCTCTGAAAAGACATATCCAGACATGAATGGAAATGACTGTTGAGATCCAATCAAAGAGAGGAAGGGCAATCTCACCTTAATTTAGCCAACTAAAAGTTACGTGTCTGTTCTTAATTACCTTCTTTAGGCTCTGTACATGGTCACTGGAGAGAGTTATCTCCAAACGACCAGTCATCTCATCATAGGTTGATGTTTAAGAGAGCCACCACTGAGCAGTTCTTGTCATGCAACTGTCTGTAGTGGTTACATAGGATTAGTGTGACCTGAACACTTACTTAACTTTACAGTGCTTTGAATCCCACAGCAATGGCTTTCAAGCAAAGCTGAAATAGCCACAGCTGAATAATGGTTTTGTTTGGGTTTGTTTGTTTCAGAATGTAGAAAAATATAGCAGCTATCCAGTTTACCACAGTGTCTATGAAACCTATGAAATTGTGGAGAGGTTTTATGATCCCACTTTCAAGAATCATCTGACAGTAGCTCAGGTACGGGGAGGGCTGGTGTTTGAATTGGCCAACTCCATTGTGCTTCCTTTTGACTGTAGAGATTATGCATCAGCTGTGAGCAACTATGCTCACATCATCTATAATTTGTCAAGGAATCATGAAGAGGAACTGGCAACATACAATGTATCCTTTGGTACGTACAGTCTTTCATCACATTCCTCCTCTGTTAATGCTAGCAGTGTCTTATCTTAATGTATGTCTTAGTCATGACCTGGTATTTTTCTTGTGCTGTATGAACAGTAAATAAAACAAGAGCTACACCCTCCAATAGTTTGAAATTTGAATGTTTTGTCACTAGTGTGCATGTGTAGAGACTATGCCACTGCCAAGTAGAGCTAACACTTACAGTCGCATGTTCTTTGACCTTTGCATGGTTCACCGATGTTGGCAACAAGATATCTTTGTCTTGGTCCCTAAAAAAAATTACACCGCTTTGCAGCTTCTAGTGTTGGATAATTCTCTGTCCAACACTGATCATAGGATAATTGAGGTTAGAAGAAATCTCAGAAGGCCTCTAGGCCAACCTACCCAAGGCAGGGTCAGCTCTGAGGTCAGACCAGGTTGCTCAGAGCTTTATACCATCAGGTCTTGAAAACCTCCAAGGACAGAGGCTACAGAACCTCTCTGGACCACAGTGCTTGACTGTCCTCAGAGTGAAAAGATTCTCCTTATATCCGGTCAGAACTTCTGTTGTTTCAGTTTATGGGCAAGTGCAAGCACTATAAGAAGTTTGCCTTGGGGCTTGGTCAGGTAGGAATGGTTCATCCCTATGCCACAATAGGGATCCTGTGCTGGCATGTGAAATTTTATTTCATGTTATAGGGATTCCCTATATGCCTCCTGCCTGAGAAGCCTTTATTTTATTGGCAACATTATGTAGTATTCAGTTTAGGACTTGGCTGCTAATGACCAACATCAGGAATGTGTGCGCATGTGCACACACACACTTATACTCTCAGTCTTTCTCAAAACTCCATATGTGTGGAGGGACATACCAGTTGTTGGGATTTATAAAATCCCAGACCTACTTGAACAGTCTGGTTCTGGCAATCCATGCTCTAGTTTTTGATATTTCAGTACATTCTGCAAGTACCACATAATAAACAATACTCACAAAAATACTGATTTCTGTTGTCTCCAAGGCAAACATAGTTTCTAAAGTAGGAATATGGGGTCATCTGATTTTCATTCAGTGGGAATTGACAGATCATGGTCACAGTGAAAGTTAAAGCTTTAATTTGAAGAATTTGATTTGTTAAATTATTCCTTCAGAATTTGAAGTTAAATACTTCTTTCCTGCTCCCTCCAGATGCTCTCTTTTCAGCTGTGAAGAATTTTTCGGAAGTTGCTGCTAGCTTTCATGAGAGACTGCAACAAATAGATATCAATAAGTATGTTTAATTCTTTTTTCTTCCAGTCAAATACTCTATGTAGTCCTCTGGGCTGAGAGGGCATAGTCTTCTCTTGCATTTAGTCCCCTGAATAACCTTGGTGACAGATGACTGTCAGTCATTTGTTTCATCATAAGTCCTTTTGGACTCTTGTCTTTAAGGATCTGGTTACTGTAGGAAACAAAGTATAGAAATGTTGAATTTGTGGACATCAAAGACACTGCAGAGCCTGGGAATCTAGCCATGTTAGCTTCAAAAAGTGTCCAAGATAATTAGTGTCAATTCTTGACAGGTTTTAGTTGAGGAGCAGTGCCAGGATGATACATGGATGTGACTAGAATGCTGGTTAGCCTAAGCAGAGCCAGCTCAGGTGTGTAACTCCCTCTAAGTAGAGAGACGTCCCAAGATTTTGTCACTGGATTATCATTAAAGAACAAATGTTGACTTGTGGTCTTTGTTTGCTAGCACTCTAGTTTTCAAGATACTGGTACCACTTAATGAAAAAAAAAAAAATTAAAATAGCTGTACCATGATCGTAGTTGTGGCAAGCTTCTTGATGAGCTTTCAAAAAATTCTATGCACCACCTATGCCAAAAGGCCTAATTTGCACTTGACTTAGTTCTTAATTTATTCTTTGTAGGCCATGCCCAGAGTGACAAACCAAACTTCCTTTTGTATATGTGTGTATGTTACATTTCTTGAGAAGAATCTAATTTAGCCATATGCTTACCCTTATGGAAGACTAAGTAAGAATAAAAGCCATCTTTTTAATGGCAGCAGCTTTCAAGATAAATGAGTTAACAATAATTTCATATGTAAAATATGATGTTTGTGACATATAACATGTATGTGACATTTTCAAAATGGTTTTATTGATGGATGGCCTAAATCTAAGCTTTAATTCAACCAACCAGTTTTGGTTTCTGTTTACACCAATGTAAACTTGAAACAATTTCATTGATGGTAGTAGAGTTACTCCAGGCTTACTGTGATATAAATTTTACCATTTTTTTATTGGTGAATACCTTTGAAGCTTTACAATAAGTTACTTTGGATGTAAACTACCAAACCCACATATATTCAGTATAAACTTCTTCACAGTTCTTTTATTTGTTAAGCATCAGTAGTATGCTCAGAGCTATTCAAAGCACACAGACACAGATGGTCTCTACTCTAGGGAATTTACAATCTGCCATCAGAAAAACACAATTCTTGGATGACTCAAAAGATTATTCTAACATCACAAGGTTCCTGTTTCTCAGATGTTGTGGTTTTACATAAAAATAAATGTGATTTTATTGAAGTAATTTGCAGCTGGCTGGCTTTGTGGAAAATAAGAGTCTTCAGAAAACTGTTGTACAAAAGAAGTGAATGGTCTGCCTAAGCATCCTAATGAAAAGGAGATAAAGCAATAAGATGCAACATGAGAGAAAATACCTGAAAGTCTGTGTCTTCTTTGACACTATTCCTTGGCCTTTAAAAACAGCTTTAAGAGACTTTCAGGTTATGAACCAGACTGTCCCACAGTACAAATCAGCATAATCCTGTTGTGCAGGTAGCTGATATGGGCTGTCTTTTGTGGGCGATGCTTTAAGTTCAATATCTTGGATCTACTGTCCTTCATAAATCCAGAGTTGTACACATTGGGGCACGGGATGAGAGTGGGTCAAACACTCTGTAGCTAACATATTCCTGTTTTCTTTTTAGCCAGCTTGCTGTCAGATCACTAAATGATCAGCTCATGTTTCTAGAAAGGGCTTTCATCGATCCTCTTGGATTACCTGGCAGGCCATTCTATAGGTAAGAAAGGCTTATTTTTCACTTTCTGCCTGGAGTACCCTATGAGTATTCCTTTAAGATTTACAGGTCTCTAAATGGAACTGTAATGATTTTATTCAACATGGTAAAAGTAGATTAAATGGGACAAATAAGACTGAAAAAGGAAAACAACATAAGGGAAAACTTCAGTGAGATACACTATACAGAATGAGGAAGAGTCTTGTTGGAAGCCTATTCAGATCAGTAAACCCATTTCCATTGATTTCATTGGGCTTCTAAACAGATGTAAAAGTTTGGCCCTGGGCTCAGTTCAAGTAATTTCAGTGGTAAAGGATCTTAGGAAGTTATTTTTATTTGAAAGTGATATAAGGTATAATTGAAGTATCTATAATTTGATCGATTATAGCAGAACGGTTATGCTAGCAAATGCATTGCAGAGGGCAGTAGTTCAACAGCAGTGAAGTGAATTCAGTAGTCCTCTCATCCAGTTCAAGAAGTAAATCTTGTTTGAGAGGCAGAATATTCAAGTCAAGTCTAGCTTTTTGGTCCTTATACCAGTCTGCATAATTCAGAACAGTAATCTTTCCACTAAAAAGTTCCACTAAAAAGTAACTAGAAGGAGAACTTAAGATCTACAGTCCTTGTACCTCTCATAGCTTGTGATTAAAAATCTGTTGAGAACAGTCTCTTGTTAAAGCATCAGCTTTCCTACCTCAAAGCATGCCTGTATCTGTTGGAGATTGTGTATATCTGTGAGAAAAGAAGCTGGTTTTTTTTTTTATCTTTCCATTTCATCTAAAGTGAGGGAAAGGAAAATATTTCAGTCAACTTTATCTCAAGTCTTCCTAGCTATAAAGTTCTGGAATTCACATGGAATAATGTGGCTTATGTTATTTTCTTGCTTCGGAGATTATAGTTATTATTGCTGCAATAATCTTACTTATTTACATCTCTAGTGTCAAGAATTCAACAGATGATACAGAAACAGATTAGTTTTATCCATTATAAAATGTTTTATTTTCCTAATGCAGGATATTGTTGTTTTTTTCCCTCAACTTCCCTACAGACATGTTGTCTTTGCTCCAAGCAGCCATAACAAGTATGCAGGAGAATCATTCCCAGGGATCTATGATGCCATGTTTGACATTAAAAACAAAGCTGATCAACACGAAGCCTGGGACGAAGTTAGGAGGCAGATTTCCATTGCAGCCTTCACTGTACAGGCAGCAGCAGAAACACTGAAAGAAGTAGCATAAATATCAACAACATAATCGTCAATGAAGACTACATATGACAGCTTGCAGAAGCCTTGAGAACAGAGCAATTAAAAACACTAGGAAGATTATTGCAAAGATCACAAAATCTAAAATTATTCTTTGCAAATAATATACCCAAGTGGAATGCATTTAGCAATGTTAACAAGGTAATGTACTCCATTTGGAGAACTCAGGCTTTAGATATCTTGTGAAGTGAGAGTGAAAAAGCTTCATGTTTTCTCTCAGCTTCATGTTTTAAGAATTCTAACCACTGGATTTATTTTCAGAGCTTTGAATTTTTCTAGCTTGATTATTATAGCAGTCTTCATAGTGCATCAGGAAACCAGAAGTCGTTTCATGTTTCTATCAGTTTCTAATTTTGTTGTTGACTTTTTATTATTTACCTTAGAGTTGCATATTTATACTCCAAGATAGGCCTTTCAGCTCTCCTTTTACACAAAGAATCACATATGAAGATGGGAAGACTGTCACATACCGTGTGCGGGATGTATAATGACCATAACAAGTTTTGGGCAGCCAGCCCAGAATACTCATCCATGACATTCTTTTTTTCACATGCTGAGTCTTGCAGCTGTTTGCAAATAAAATTAAGCAAGAAGCCTTCTAGTCACCAGAGTAAAAACAAGGCAATACATCTTGTCAAATGTATAATCATCCCACAAAATGTGTCATTCGAGATTAAGACCTTCTTTTATTCTTTTATCCAAAATCTGCTATGCCTTGTCCATATCAAGGTATTTTTAATATGAAGACAATTAGAAGCAAAGAAAATTCATCATGTCCTTAGTTCAAAAGGATACCAAATTATTACCATCTTTGTAGAGTCCATATTTCTAATTTTGGTGTGCAGCTTACTCTTATGACAGACTGCTCAAAAGGCTACAAGGGGACAAGGATGATCAGACAGAGAAGACTCGGAAAATCAGATCCCTTCATCTGACACTCTGCCACTGGAGGATTACTGACCCCTCTCACGGCAAATATTTTGTGTAATTTGATCTGCCATTTTAGCTGAGGCCTCTACCATGTCTTAGAAGACTGTCCCATGATCTGATGGTTTTCAGTGTCGTGGTAGATTTTTTTTCTTTTCCATAAGAACTCATTTATTCATAAATATTTCTACTCTTCACATTAAAATCCTTTAGGAAAGTTACTAATTAAGTAATTTCTTTACATAACTGTTAGTCTTTCTCATAAAATAATAGTTTGCCAGATAATGGGAAATGCTCTTACACCCACAGTTATTGCCCAGTTATTTTCACATTTTTATGAAAGTGATTGGAGTAAAACCATGGAGACATGTCTTCCCCCAAATCTAGTTCTGCTGATGGGAGACATTGCTGTCTCTAACTGTTTTGTCGCTACTGGCTGCTCCACTGTTCCTTTTGCCAATGGAGAATTCATTATGACGGTCTATAATCCACCTCTGGCAAAATTAGCCAGGTTAGTTTAGATCATCAGTTAGGTTAACCTAGAGGATTTTGTATGCAGCAATCAAGGGAATGATAACACAAATCCACACACAGAGGGGGGCAGTAATAAACAGCTTCTGTTGACCAGGTGGATACAGAAAGAGTATTTTTCTATTGCTAAGGAGGATGAACTGAAGCCCCAAACTCAGAAATTGTGGAGATCTTTCCCTAAATGACCTATAAGCTTCCTCAGCAACTTTTTCTCTCAGCCCAGAAGACATAATTTTTTAATCTCTGTCCAAACCATAGCATTGTTTCATTTAAGTTTAATTAGGGCCCTTTTTGGCAATAGCTAGCAGATAATACACAATGTCAGGGCCCAGGATCTCACAAAATAGAGACGGTTACACTTTTAAACTACAGCAACATCCATTTAAAAAAAAAAAAAAAATCTGTGGGCTGTCCCCTAACCACTGTGGGGAATAGGATACAGGAACATAAGTTCTCTCTCTCTCTCTCCTATTGACTCTGCTCCCCTTCACAGGAAAAATTCAAGGCTAACTGGTCCAGAGAGAGGAAGCACCCATAAGGCTGCTTGTAACACCATGGTTTACATCATGTTTTGGTAAGGTGGGATTCAAACTGTCCAGTGCTGTCTCCCAGGTTTGGGTCTGCTTTGTGGCCCATCTTTGTTCAGCGCAAACCACAACCTGTAGCAGTTGAATTTTTAAAGCAAATGGAGCTTTGCTTAATTTTGTAAGAGAAGAATATCTTTAGATGGACTGAGTCCAGCTCTTTCCCCAAGCCCTAACCTAGTCTCTTATCAGAGATTTGAGGTCGAAGACCCTATGCTGCAGGCTATTGGTGGGGGTGTTTCCCCACTCACTTAGCATGAAGCTTTTCTGATCTCCATTCTGAGAAGCCTATTACTTGGTGCTGACTTCTCTGGAGACAGCCACTGTGATTCTTATCCTTAGCTTACCCAGCATCAACTTGGATGTTCCTGGCCCCACTGCAGAAAGCCACCACAATGTACAAATTTGTTACAACAAACTAGCACTCATTCTGTTTTTCCTCAATATTCCGGGCTGCAATTTGTGCTTGTTCAACACCTTCTTCAAGAGCTGCTAAGACACCTTTGCTTCTTTACGTGGGACTCACTGAGAGAGGGGAAGACAGGTGGCAGGTCATAAGCATGATAGGTATTCCATGGTAAGCTGTCTGTGCTTGTAAGTGTGTATCTTGGACTCCTTCGTTTCTGTGAGGAAGGAAGCACAGGTGTCTAGTTTGGCAAGCCCTGAGTTAGATGTGGCAGCATCTAGTGTTGAGACACATTATGGCCCTTTCTGAAGTTCTTGATCAGTTTTTTAAAATAAAGATGCTTTTTAGTCTTCAAGAACTTATGTGGAAATTCTCATAAGAACATTCTTCTCCCTAAATCACGTCTTATTGTCAGTGTTCTATGGAGTCTAAATATAGCCAGTGCAGCCTTCAGTTCCTCAAAGACTATGCCAGGCAGAAATTGCTGGTGTCATTACTGGACAGCAAAGGGCAAAGCCTATGTAGCTAATTACTGAAACTACATGATTTGTAGCCAGTTGTCCAAGCCATATGTCAAAATATATGCATGGATGCATGTGCAACTGTCCGTTTCCTATATGTGTCACTAGGATTATGTAAGCAAAAAATGAAAGAATAGTTGTGTATGCACTGAGAAATGTCCTTTAACGTGACTTATTTACTAGGATGATACAAAGAAGCAAGGGTCACATTTCACATTTATGAACAAAATGAGGCCAGTTGGCATGTGCCAGCAAATGAAGACATCTAGTTCCTACCAGACAAGTGGGGAACAATGGTTAAATAGATAAGTAATATGCGTTAAAAGCACTGTCTATTAATATGTTCTTGCAAGTGTAGCTGCACTGAGAAACATTTCCAGTCCATTGATTCTTAAAACTCAAAAAAACGTCTGAACCAGCCACATGAGCGAGGAGGTGTATGCTATGAAGCAGACTACTAAGGAAAGGCAGACAATGAGAAGCCAGATACAGGAATAACTACTTTTTAAGCTTCTGTATTTTTTGTTAGAACTTCCAGGGTATCTCAGCGGCATAGCTATTAGCTGACTGAAGCCCTGAGTGTGAAATCCTTTCCTATACAAGAAGTCAAGATAAGGTTTGTGTGCTAATTCTCCTTCAGCAAAGTAGAACATCAAACAACATAAAAAGTCTTTTTTTTTCTAGACTTACACAGTAAGTTGAAATTCACTCTTAACACTGCCAAGTGCTGTTGACCAGATTAGCTGTTTTGGCTCTCAAGCTTTGACATTATTCCATAGTAATTGGCCAACAAATACTGTTGAATTAAGTAAAAAAAATAAAATTCAGGAACAAACCCCAAAACTAAGTATGTTGAATTTACAGTTTATTGATCATCTAACATGAGCCAGTTTTTCATGTAATTACAGATGTTTTCAGCTAGAGATGGCTGTTAGCAGAGTTTATTACTATAATCAACTTTCAGTTCTTTTATTTTCTAAATATTCTGTAATTAATACTTGGAAGAACTAAGGTCCTAATTCCAGACAGCTCCTTGGAAACACTCATTTGGCTTTTACAGTTACTGCAGACAAACTCACCGAGTCATTGACTTATATACAGCAGCAGATGACTTAATTACAAGACGAGGTTTAGAAATATTTAGTAAGCAGATGGAGGAACCTAGCTGGCATTGTGGCATTGTTGAGAGCATCCTTTCCAATTTGAGCAATTACATTAAAAGAATCTGCAGGTGAAATGAAAAAGGAACAGTATTTTTTGAAGAAAGTACTTCCTATCATATGATCACAAATTAGATGCTGTCAAAATTTTCTAAAGAACTCCATGTAATGACCATCCTATGCTCTAAGAGTCTAAATCAAATGAAATAAAAGCATACCCATGTGTGGGAAAGGTAGAAACTATACTTGTATTAAAATGAATCATTGCTTTCATGAAAACAGCAATGTCAATGTTACTTTGGCTGGAAAAGCTGTTGACCTGGCAGCACAACTTCTAAATTAAGATGCTGTTAACACAGATCTTAGTTCAAGTGTTGGTTTAGCTGAGACTACCAGCGCAATCACCGGTAGTCATGATCTTTGAGGTGGGACCTGTGCTTATCTCTGCTTGTATGAGCAGTTTGAAATGTGCTGCTGGACTACAAACAATACTGTGGTGGAGCAGAGCAGCAAACTCTGACAGCTGGAGTCAGAGTAAATTGTATTCTTTCACTTGACGGACAGCAGCTCCCCAGGGCAGGGGATTGCAATGAATAGAAGAATATCACACAATCATAGGGTTGGAAGAGAACTCGGGAGCTCTCTAGTCCAAACTCCTGCTCAAAGCATGGTGAGCTGCAAGGTCAGACCAGGTTGTACAGAGTTTTATCAAGTCCAGTCTTGAAAGTCTCCAAGGATAGAGACCACATAACCTCTCTGTGCAACACATTCCAGTGGTTCACTGCCCTCATGACTGAAAAGCTTTTCCTTATTTCCAGATAGATCCTCTTGTTTCAGTTTATGACTGTTGTTTCTCATCCTCCTGTCATGCACCACTGAAGAGGTTGGCTCTGTCTCCTTGACAAATTTCTTGTACATGCTGGAAGATGCAATTTGGTTTATGTTCAATGCACAGTCCTTTACTCTCTCTCTGTCTCACTGGGTACATTCCTCTTGTAGAAGAAAGGGTCAAAGTTTGCAAGCTGAACTTGTCAGCTGCCAGCAATGTAAACTTTATTTTAACTGGAATCTGATAACGGACCCCTGAAGTTCAGGATAACAGACTCCAACTCAACGCATCAAAATCTGCTACCCTTTTACTCTGGTAGTCAGATAGACTGCAGAGGCCGTGAGAGAGTTCTGGGGGACTGTGCAACTGGCAGAGTCAGAAGTAAACTACTGATTTGAAATTGCGATTGAGCATTCCCCTGTTGCCATTTTTCCTGCAAGAGCTGCCTTTCCCACAAACCAGGGCCCTTTGATCTCTCAAGCCACAAGTTCAACCTTTAGTCAAACAATAGGTCAAGCAGTGCAACAGTAGCATATCTTTCTTGCTGCAGATATTAACCCTTGGGGCCCAGTTGCTGAGCAGCTACAACCTACAATTTACAAGCCCTGACATTTGTTCTATGTATTATGTATTTTTATGTACTGTTGCTGAGTTTGCCTATTGGGCTGTGTGGCATAATTATGCATTCAACAAACAAATGCATGCTAGTTTGGCATTTGGCATGTGTATCTTTGCCATTTTTGGAGCTTATCTAGTTTACCAGGGGTATTTTTTTTTTTAACTAAGTAGAGTATATGTAGCTATCTGCAAGTTCTGCTAGCTTCAGCTTCTTGTTTACACGCTCAACATGTGCAATTCTCACCAATCCTCAGCTCGGTATGAGTCCTATGCAGTAACTGATGGTTTTCTTGCTAGTTTTAAAAGTGATACGAATTTGGAGAAGTACTGTGTGTTCAGGGGTTTGTCTGTGTTTTGGACCTTTTTCCAGTATTGTCACCTGGTCTGAGGAAAGAAATCTCGTTTCCTAGTAATCTTTTCACATTGCTTGTCTTGCGTAATTTTTGTGACTAGTTAGGACCAGCTTTATCTCGAGTCTTAACTTTGATTAAACTTAGGCTAAGGTTGGCATTTTCAATATTGAATAAGATACCCAACTATTATCAGAGAAGCAGTCTTAGCAGTATCTCGCACTGATAATACCTTAGTTCTAGCAGGAAAAGCCCCATGTAAAAGAATAGGGGGGCTGATAGATATGGTTTTGATTTGATCAAGAAGTGACTCAAAGAGAGATGAGTCTTAGGGGATACTGATCCGTCTTAACAGCTCTGAGCTCTCTCCTTGGCTGCTAAGTGAGATGCTCAGCAACAGCTAAGAGTGAGGTGAGGTTTGGTTCGGAGCAGATTTTTCCACCTCCTCACAGATGTGACTTTGCATTTCAGGCATGCAGTACTTCAGATCTCACCATGGCAGGCTCATTTTTCTCTGGCTTCAGTTATTCTGAGGAGCATTTGTTAGACATGATACTACAACTTTGTCTTTGTGATTTAGTAATGTGTATAGTGGGTTATTTAGGTCATGTCCCAAGACTCAGAGAACAGTGAACATGCAGGATAGATACTGCATTCCTTATACTGCATATCTTGGAACTGGTAGTACCAGCGAAGGGAAAGTAAAGGAGGTACAGAAACAAAAAGAGGGGGACAAGAAAGGAGCAGCAAAACAATGCTAAAAAGAACCCCTGCTTCCAGCCTAGGCACTGAGGAAAATAGAGGCTGGTATAGTAGGAGGTTGCTTTATTCCCTTGCCCTTCTTTTGGAAGACTTAGTTCTAGCTGCTCTCTGGTCTCTCCCTACATTCTTTAAGAAGCATGTGGATTGCTGCACCCTGTTCCTCCTTCCAAAAGGGAAGCCAGCAGCATCTGGCATCTGGCAGTTATCAAGCCAAAACTTCTGTTTCGCCTGGGTGAATGGTATTTATATGCTGTATTTCTCATCTTCCGACGAAGTGTGTAGATGAGATAGCTCAGGAGTACTTTTGCAACGTATCAGCAAGCAATTTCAAATATCTATGTATAAAATAGATATGATGCAAAAAGGACAAGAAAAATTCTTGTGTAGTAATGTCACTGCTTACACTGGCCTCCACAGCATACCAAGCTAATTCATAGATTAGAATAGTTTGTGTTGGAAGGGACCTCCAAAGATCATCTAGTCCAACCCCCCTGCAATGAGCAGGGACATCTGCAACTAGATCAGGTTGCTCAGAGTCTCGTCCAGCCTGACCTTGAATGTTTCCAGGGATGAGGCGTCTACCACCTCTCTGGGCAACCTGTGCCATTGTTTCACGCCCCTCATCGTAAAAAATTTCTTCCTTACATCTAGTCTGAATCTACCTTCTTTTAGTTTAAAACCATTAGCCCTTGCCCTATTGCAACAGGCCCTGCTAAAAAGTCTGTCCCCATCTTTCTTATAAGCCCCCTTTCAGTACTGAAAGGCCACAATAAGGTCTCCCCGGAGCCTTCTCTTCTCCAGGCTGAACAACCCCAACTCTCTCAGCCTTTCTGCATAGGAGAGGTGTTCCATGCCTCTGATCATTTTTCTGGTCCTCCTCTGGACCTGCTCCAACAGGTCCATGAAAGAAGGAGTAAATAGTCCCTTATTCAGCTGGGAGAGAAGAAGAAATGTTGCAAGAATTTGGGTCTGCAAAGAACCAAAATATTCCAATTTATGAAAATAGGAGGTTTCAGAATGTGGCTTTATTCAACACTGGAGTAGGACCACAACAATTTGTGACAAAGAGACCAACTTCCTTGAAAACAGTTGATTGCACAGTCATTTCGTAATCTGTTCAAGCAATACATATGTGAAGTTCATTACTTTTCTATGCCTAATAAAGAGTGTGGATTTAAATATGACTGGATAAGTTTGCAGGACTGGTTTATGAAGACTGTCACTTTCTTTCCCAGTGGTATAGCAGCCATATGCATCTGTATATGAATCTAGAAGGGATTCCATGGATAATGGAGGTTGTCTGAGACAGAACAGGTAAGATAGTGAAAAATTTTCCTTTGATGGCCTCAGATGAAAATTACCAGAGATTAAGCGCAAAACATCCTAGTTGCGCACTTGTCAGCAAATGACCTTGTAGTGAGGTCTGTGTGGAGCCCATATAACCCAGAATGCCCTCGACATCCTTCCTCATCGGACTGACTTAAGGACGTGACTCTTGGCTTGCGCCCTGCGGGTTTCCATACTTCTCTATGATGGACCAGTCAGTATGTTTTGAAACCGTCAGGACCAGTCGGTATGTTTTGAAATCGTTATAACCACATTATCCCAGAGCACCCTCTGATTGGCTCCCTGCTTCCTTTAGATTGGGAAGTGCTCATATAGAACAATATGCAGATGAATATAGAGACATTTCTGTATATATACATGTGAGTACAAATGTGTATAAATTTATATTTGTTTATACATAGATATACTTTTTGTGTATAAATACATGTGTATTTATGTATGTGTATATATTGCACACTATATATTATACACATATATATAAAAAAAATATAGTAAGGAAATAAGGATCATAAAGAAAGGCCCAAAAGATTTCCCCAAAAAACCTACACAAACCAGAAGAACCAGCCAATGGGTTCATAAATCAGAAACTTTATTACGAGGTCAGTTTCAGCAGGAGAAGGCAGGTGTCGTGGAGCTCCCCCTGTCCATGGCTGTGGGGAACTTCCAGCTGCCTGTGAGGCCGTGGAGCGGTGCAGACTGGGGCTTAGCACACTTTAGATATCCTAGGGTATCTGGGCTGATCCCAGGAGGCCTCCTGTGTCATGTATGGCAGCTCTGTGGCATAGAGGAGTTGGGAGTGGAGAAGTTAAGCTGGAAAAATTGGGTGCAGTGTGAGAGAAGATTTTTTTTAATTTTTGTCTTTGTTTCTCACTATCCAAGTCTATTTTAATTTGCAATAAATTAAACTATTTTTCCCTAGGTCAAGACTGTTTTGCCTGTGATGGTAATTGGCAAGTGACATCCCTGTCTTGATCTCAACCCATGAGCTTTTTCATTTTATTTCCTGCCCCTGTCCTGTTGTCGAGGGTGTGTGATTCAAGGCATAGATTTATACTGTATGTTATACTTGCATTTAAATGGAACATAATATACTCCACTAGTGGCCAATCCATGGAATGTAAGAACATGCCACAACTTAATAGTACTAGGACTGTATTTTGAGTGGTAGAAGCCACTCGGTTCCTGCTATTGTTCAACCTCGGCATTGCTGATGATGCCCTTATCACTTTAAAAAGACATAGGCATAGAAATAAATACATTTCATACTTTAACACTGTTGCTATTCTTACCTTCTTCCTCCACTGATGTTATCATCATGTGAGATCTAATTTAGATAGTAATCTCCAAAAGCCCTTGTCACTTTACTGTCTATTATGTGCCAGTCCTACACCTGTGGTGCTATATAAATGCTAATAATACATCAATATGCTCATTCTTTATAAGTCCTGTAGGTGGAATTCCATCTGGTTTGTATATGTCAAGTGAGATGTTGGTGTGAAAAGTCCTTGCTGTTCAGAATCTGTGATGGCTTATGAGCAGTTGGGAAATGACAGAAAAAAAGATCACAAAACTGGACGTGCTTATCATTTGAACAAACACATCCAGCCGTATGCCTAAGACAGTGGCTGTGACTGGTGCAGAATATCCGAGCGATGTAATTCTTCTCTAATCTCTGAAAAGCCTTAATGAAATAATTAGGACATTAACTAGTCTTTTCAGCTGTTTCTGAATGTTTTCAGTGCAACCTAGTGTATTTAAGGAAGTTTTGATACTTGGAGTACTTCCATTTCTTTCACAAAATGTACCTACTTTGGACTCTTTTGGAGCAAGTGGTAAGAACTCAGAGCATGTCCAGGCTCCCAGAAGAACTTTCCCATCTTCAGCCAGATAACTGGTCTCCGATGGGCAAGTCCTCAGTTCCAGAAACTTCGGTCTTGGCTTCCATGTAGCTGTGCAGGAGCTCACCGGCACAGAGTGATGTGCAAGGCCAGGGTAAGTTCGTACAAAATATGATGATTCTATGATAATATCTTGATTATTCCCTGGGCGGAAGTTGTGTCCTTCCCCATGAGATACAGATGGATTTGGCTGAATTAGACTAGGAAAACTTGATCCTAAGAACCTTGTAATCCAAACTGTAAAAAGCTAGAGAATATAGGAAATAATTTTGCAACTTTTCGCAGTTGCAAATTGGATGACGTCTGGAAGTGTCCCCATTGGCTAATCTAAATTGCATTCTGAGCTGCTCTAAGCATTCATCACTTGCCAAGGATTAATGTAACCACAGATTACAAAGGGGAGCAATTCAGTGCTTCCTCAGTAAAGAGAAAACAAGTTTTCCGTTCCTCCATTTTATCTCTTGGACACTTCCACCAGAACAAATACTGATTGTGATTAAGCCTAAACCAGGAACTTTCAAAACTAGAAAGTCCTGATAATTAGTAGAAATTAGCTTTGAAGATAGTACTTATGCATTGCTTGGTGCACAGTCTAGGTGCATACTTGTTACAGAGCTACACACACAGCTACACACAAGCTGTCTTGTGGGGTCAGACTAAGAAATGGAGACGTGCTTTATTGTACTCAGCAAATCATGTCATCGTCATCCAGGGATTAAGGCTGGTTAGGCAGAAAGAGAGCTGAAAAACACAGAAGCCAGGGGCAGCCCTGGGGCTGAGGGCGGGAAGAGGAGGAGGAGGAGAGGGAGGAGGAGGAAGGCGGCCGCTTGCCTGCCCTCCTCGCCGCCTGCAAAGCTGCCGGCCTCCGTGTCCCCATGGCCAGGAGCAAGGCCACCCTCCGCACATGGCTGAGCTGCCCCGGGCTGCTGGCCTGTTTCTTGCTGGGCTTTCTTGCAGGTGAGTACGGAGACACAGGGGCTCAGCCCACAGCCCTTGCCCTCTGCAGATCCTTACGTGCAACCCCTGTTGTGGTTAACTCCCCATCAGGGAGCTTTTACTGCTTTTTAGGGACGCTATGAAATATTCGTCCCGTTGATTTTCTAAGAGGTTGTTTAGCAATTTTGGTCTTTAGGGAGCGAGGACTATAACGGCTGCGTGCTTCAGCCCAGGATGAGCCCTGGTGAATGGATAGCTTCCCATAACAGGCAGTCAGACAGTCAAAGAGGAGAGATTAAGAGAAGACTTTGAGACTTCTGTGACTGCAAAACCTCCAGGATTATTTTTTTATTTGTATTTCCTGATTTTTACTGAAGATCTGTTTAAATGCTCCTATTCAGTTGCTATTTTAGAAATTAAGGGCAGAGTGTAGAGGAGGAGTTTTGACTGACAGCCAAGAGTGGAGTTGCTGAATTTTTCATCATGTACGATGAACTGTACTAGAACATTAGATTCTTTTCTGCAGCCACTTGCAGCATTTGATTTTAAGTCTGAAATTGCACGTCTGCTTATGTCCTTTTTAAACTTGTGGTGTAGCACACACCTAAGGCTGAAGCATGACAGAAAAATCCATGAGGGCTACTAAATATAAAAAACATTAGTTTGATTTAGAAGATTCCTGAGCTGCAAATTTCTGATGCTTGTGCTATTCTTATACATTTCCCTGAACAACATCTTTTTGCCATGCTCCAAAACAGGATGCTGGGCGTGATGGACCTTTGGTCTAATCCAGTATCACTGTTATGCTCAGACTGTTACTACAATTGCATTTAAGTCTAACAGGTCATATAGATTGTGCATGTGACAGCACATATACTTGGCTTTATTATGACAATTTTCCCAGTTTGGGGTTTTCTAGCTATAATAATAATAAAAGGATTTGTTGTTTTGGGGTCTTTTTAAGTCAAATTCATATAGTTATAGATATAGATATAGTCTCTCCTTTCAGGTTTATGGCTACTGAAAAATCCTTAACTTTTTAAAACTGACTTGGGTCACAGTTAACTTTATTCCTTTAATTATTAAATAGACTAACCCCACCCTTCCCCAAATCTGTAACTACTATAATGCTGGCAGGGTGGCTGTTGAGTCCTAGACCTTCACTTTAACTATGCTTACACACATATTTTTAAATATATGTATAAATTAAATACGGGAATTTCATCATGAGTATCAGGACTTCAATCCTCACACTGGAGACAGTTAATTGAGCATTTAAACTTTAGTTTAACATTAATGAGAGATGAATCTGCCTTAAAAGGGGACTGTATTTAGCAGAGATTTAGGGTGTGTTGTTTGAATTCTGTCACTTTTTTGGCAATTCAGTCAATTAAGTATATTTTATTTTTCTGCTCGATTTCTGTGTTTGAGCCAGCAAACACTGACAGAGGGTGCTCTAAGCCCTGTTCATTCTCGTGGTTTTAATGAGACTTTAGTACTTTAGGTTGCATGTGGGCTCAAATAGGTGAGGACTGTGGTTCTTGCTAAGCAGGAAGCTTCTCAAATGTATTTCAGGATGGTTTACGAAACCGACTGAAAAAAACCCCAACTCTTCAGATGTCTATCAAAATGTGCGACAGAAACTTGTGGCTGAGATGAAAGCAGAAAACATCAAGCAATTCCTTCGGTAAGCCCTGTGCATCTTGGGTTTTGAATAATTTTATCACTTAAAAAAGCCAGAAAGTGGTAATATCAGCTCCAAAGAACAGCCTCTGAAAGCAGAGCTGTTAAGATGCTTTTGAAGTATTTGGTTTGTACAGAATGTCTGGGGGAAGGAGAAGGGAGAGACTCACAACTCTTCCATTCCCCCAGTCCCCATTTTTGAAGTTACCTTTTTGGAATGGTTGGACTGTTAAGTGTACTTGCCTCAAGCTGCATTACTGCCAGTGCTTATCATGCTTTTTTATTATGATTTTCCGTAGTCTTGATTTAATGCAGTGTAAGTGTCTGGGTTTTCCTCACAAGTGTCTGAAGTTCTAACACTGGATAACTTTTCTTTGTCTCACACTGAGATGATTTTACTTTATTTGGGATACACTGACTGCTATTAATTACATTCGATTGATAATCTGCCCAGTGTCTCCTTAAACTTTGAGTTTGAGCAGCTAGTCTAAGTAGAAAATTAATATATTAAATGTAGCATTAAAAATGCTGCAAAGTTTGCATGTATACTTACAACTGATAATTCCTTTAGTGTGGCCAGATCCCATTATAACCTGTCTTCTGTTTCAGAAGATGAAAAGCCCTCTCCATGTGCAGTGTATGTGTACGGTTGGATAAGTCTTGCATGATGTAATTGTTATTAAATATTCTTTTTTGCATCCTAATGCATCCATGTGGTTCTTTCAAAACATCTAAAATGCTAGGGATATAGAAATACTCTCTTGTTTTGCTGTGTATTCCACTGGAAATGAAAAAAACCCCCCATTATTATATGTATTTATATCTTCAACAGAGGAACAAATATATTCACAGAAAAAGTAAACAAATATCTCTGCTTAGTAACATGTTGGTATTTAGCATGTAAGTCAGCAGCTGTATCACAAACATCAAAGGATTACTGACAAATTTGATTTCTCTACATTTATTCTAAACCCAAAAGGTTTCATTTCTAACATCAATTAGCTTTTTAAGTCTCTAGGCCTTATCTTATTTTGTATTTGTTGCTCTTAGTAGATTGGAGAGTTCCTGAAGATTATGTTTGAGTGAGAATCTAGGCAACACAGAGACTGATGACAGTATAAAATAGCTCTGTAATTATGCTAAAGTTTCTTGGCCATAGGGTATTAATGGTATCCGTTTATCTGCTTGCTTTGATGATAGGCCAAATGCTTCACACTGTTTTGGGTTTTTTTCCTAAATTCAAAAAAAAGCAGGAACTGCAGAAAAATTAATTAATACACTATCAAGAAAGTTTTTTAAAAGCATAAAAAATGTGAACTTGAGAATTTTGATCCATATTCTTAGTTTTTCAGACTACTAAATCTGTTTTTATGAAGTGGGGAAAACAAACTATGAGTCTCAGAAAACACAGACACTTTGACCTTAGCATTTCCTCTTGGAAAGGATGAAACTGGAAGTGAAAAATTGAAAAAAGGCATCATGTGTTGTTCAGTATATTTTTACTTAGGGCATTTGTAGTATTTAAACTAGAGTACTTAAGGAATTAACAGGTACTTAAAATACTCTAGAGAATTAAAGCGCAAGAAGAGACAGGCAACAAGCTTTGGCAAAGGTTGCTTCCAGACCTCGGTGCATACCTGCACAGTTTAAAGAGAAGGAAAGACAACAGCAGAGAACAGAAGGTTGTTGTCTACTTAGTGAATCGAGATGGATTCAAATCTAGGGGGCCAGGTGGGATTCACAGGAAAGACCTGGATGTTATGATTGCAAGGCTGCTGTCTATGAGAAGTTCTGGTGATTGAAAGACATCCCTGGTGGCTGAAAAGGGCTGATGTCTCCATCTTTAAGTAAGGCAAGGTCAACATGGGGGGGACTGTGGGCTGGTCAGCTTCACTTCAGTCCCTGGAAGGGTGACCAAACATCCTTCTCGAATCTGTTTCCAAACGCATGAAGGACACAAAGATAGTTAGGAACAGTCAGCATTTCTTTACTAGTTGTTTATATGATCAGCATGATGGCCTTCTGTGAGGAAGTGACTGGCTACGTGGATGAGCGGAGGCATTACGGTGGCTGTAACATCCTTGACTTTAACAAGGCTTTGGACGTCGTCTCCTGCGACATTCTCATTTGGAAGCTGAGGAAGCGCATACTGAAGAACAAGCTGTTACATGGGTTGAAAATAGTCTGAACTGACATGTTGAAGTGGTACTAATCATGGTATTTGGTACCACTAATTAATGGTAATTAATGGTATCTGACATAATGGGGCAGCCATTAACAAGTAGCCTGTTGGGAATTCGAAGGTGGCGCTTAGTACCCGACTGACTGATCAGCGTTCACCATAACTCGTTTGTTCAGTGGACCAAACAAATTGTAGACAGATTTGTGTAGGGTAGGCCAGAAGGGCTGGGTATTGTTTCTGACTATTTATCATCATTATGTATTATATCTGATCTGGATGTAAATGTTAAGAAGGCTTTGATTATTCAAGCTTTTGATTAAGAAAAAAAGAACAAATCCGTGCAGGTAATTTGACGTAATGATTTTCAAGTTAATTAGTACGATATGCCAACAATGTACAAACCCATCATCAGATACCAGAATTATTTGGAGGGCTTCTTTCTGAATGTGTAGCTTTTCTGTATCTATTTCTGCTCCTTTCATACTGTTCACACTCTTTTGCTGAATGTCTTTGACACTGATTTTCATTGCTTGTGTGTAGATGTGGCTATTTCTGTTATGCAAAGAGAAAGGTTCAGCTGACTTATCTTAAGGCCTCAGGGAAGATCCTCTGCCCTACATTTTGTGTTTATCCTGTTGCAGACTCTGATAAACAAACATGTTATACAGCCCAGACTTTAACCATAAGACCTTACTTTCCATGCATGTGGCTTGACGATAAGCTTTATACACACTGATCCTTGTTCACTATTGTGCCTCTCTGCATTTGCTGCTTACTAGTAATTTTCTGTTTTATTCTAGCTCGTTTACCAAGTTGCCTCACCTCGCAGGAATGGAACAGAATCTTCTTCTTGCCAAACAAATTCAAGGCCAGTGGAAGGAATTTGGACTGGATTCAGTAGAACTCGTTCATTATGATGTGCTTCTTTCATACCCAAATGAAACGCAGCCAAACTACATCTCAGTAATTGATGATCAAGGGAATGAGGTGATCTTTTTAATGATTAAACTATATTTGTTTAAGACTTCTTTAAAGAAACAGGGTCTTCCTCTGTTCTCCCACCCAGTCATCCCAGCGTGTGCTTTATAATATGATAAAAAATCCAGCGTGGTGCAATTAGTCTCTTTAAGAATCCTTATTAGACCTCTTTTCCAAGTATTTATCCAGTTAGTGACCCTTGTTAGACCTCTCTTCCAAGTACCTATCCAATCTCTGCTTGAACATCTGTACAATTTTTGCTTCCACAACATGCTGAGGTAAGGAATGCCACACAGATACTGTCCACTGTATGAAGTACTACCTCCTTTTATTTGATCTGAACCTGATCCTACTGGCTTCCTATGGTGTCTCCTAAATAATAATGAACATTCGGTCTATAGTCACCTTCTCCATTTTGTACACACAGGGGAATAAAGAAGTAGATGTAGAATCTGACAAGGAGCCTGAGCGACTAGAGGAGATGGGACTGCTAGAGAAGCATCATAGCACATAGATAGGGGTGAAGAGCCCTGGCAGAAACTAAAGAATATGTGCTCGGGGGTGACATGAGCTTAGAGGTGAAAGAATGGAGAAATTCTTCCAGAAACCCCATAACAATCTCTCAGCTATAATCTCACAAGGTGACAAAAAGTGCACATGAATCTTGAGGCAACGTGAGTGTTACAATAGATAGTGATAAAAGGCAGCACATTTAACTGGAGCATAACCAGCAAAGAGGTGAAGAGAAGAGTAATAATACAGGTGGAAGTAATCACAAAAAATACCTGTGTTGGCATGGATGAACTATGTGTCTTTTTATTGCCGCCGCCTCTTGGCAATTTTCAGCTACTTCTTTGCTTAGGTTCAGGCAGTGACTGATGAGCATCTTCTGACAAATGATCTACCTCTCTATATTCATATCTGCATTCTGTTACAAAAATTCAGCTATGTATTACTAGCTAGTTTTTTGCTTAAACTTATGCGTGCTGGTTAGAATTGTATTTTTTGCTAACAATTTATGTAATCTAGCATATCATTTGCAATAACCAAGCTTAGTGTACAAACTTGTGCCTGGAGGTAGCGTCTGACCAAAGTCTTCTCTTATTTATTGATAGATTTTCAATACATCATTGTTTGAACCACCTCCACAGGGGTATGAAAATGTTACTGATATACTACCACCATATAATGCTTTTTCAGCACAAGGAGTGCCAGAGGTAAGAAAAAAGATTATGTAAGAGTATTATTAGCTGAAGTCATATTTTGTGAAACACTTGCTGGGATAGATTGCTCCAACTTCTCAAAATATTTGTTGTAGTAGTTTTAATTAACCATTAGTATAAGAGAACACTTAAGGACAGGTAGGCCACATATTGTGTGAAGGTTAGAAGTCTCCTATTACGAAAAAAAGCTTTCTCAAATTGCTAGAACTCTGAATCACATAATAAGTGAAAAGCTTTTATCTTTGTGGAAAATGTTGGATACATCTCAGGTATTACTCCACATTACTCAACCATACGGAGAGGACTTGCTTAAGTCTTAAGTAGAAATAGCAACATATAAATCAAATTGGAAGACATTTTGGATTAAGTGAATGTCTTCAAAGGCTACAAAAGTCCTTCAATCTGATAATTCATCATGAGGGAACAAGTCAGGGACATCACTGCATTGCATAAATGAAATCATATAATAGCGAGTGTTTGCATATGCAAGGAATACCACTATTTTTTCATGGCCACAGAATTTTGTCAGTTTAGCAAAGTACATTGTTTTAGGTTCTGAACTCAGTTTATAGGGCTGCTGTTAAGTGCAGGATAATATAGAAAGGTCAGCAGTTTGAGCCAAGGCTTCCTATAGAATATTATGTATATCTTTTGCTATTGTTTTTATGGGCACTGGATCTCACTTGTAGAAATGCAAAAAAATAACTGTATCATACACAGTGAATAAAACTGTTTATTTCTGAAATCAGATATTGTGTTTGTTGAATGACCAGTTGCCATGAAACTGCTTTTCTTCTTCTGTGCAGGCAGATCTGGTATATGTGAATTATGGCCGTACTGAAGATTTTTTTAAGCTGGAGCGTGAAATGGGAATTAACTGTACAGGAAAGATTGTCATTGCCAGATATGGGAAAATCTTCAGAGGAAACAAAGTAAGGGTTGTGTTTTCTTTTTTCCTCTGTGGGTCACACACTGCTCATGATAGAGCCAGTGGGAGATAACGAGGGCTGTAAATTGGAACATAAGAGTGTAAGGAAGTCTGCAATGTATCCATTGTGACTGCATTCTAAGAATAACTTTAAAACAATAAAAACAGAAGAATGTATTAATCTCCTGAGACTGAGATAATGGCAAACTCCTTAGACAGTTCTTGCAAGAGATTAGTTTAGGGAACTGAGTAGTTTGTAGACCCAAGGGTTTTAGTACCTTTCATCCATAGAACTGCAGTACTTTATTTGACAAGGAGCACAGAGATTGAATAACTAACTCTTCTGACTTTAGACAACAACTCTGACAAAACTGCTGATAGTGGGACAGTGGGGATAGTGGTCAGGTTTTGTGCCTCAGTTTTATGTCCTTTGCTTTATTTCATAGCCTTGAGGTATGACTAAAGGTGTGACACAAATAATGAACGTGCTATGTTTCACTGTGGTTTGTCCTGCTGAGTCTGTGGTCATTTTCACTCTTCCATATATAAAACTTCTAAAGCTACTTCCCCATGGAAGTAAATTGCAACATTCAGATTTATTACTGCATTAAAAAAAACCAAACCAAAACCCAACAAAGCATTTCCTAAAAGCAAATAATTTCACAGGTTAAAAATGCCATATTAGCAGGAGCCCAAGGGATCATACTTTATTCAGACCCTGCTGACTACTGTGCCCCAGGAGTAGATGCTTATCCAGATGGCTGGAACCTTCCAGGTGGAGGAGCCCAGCGTGGGAATGTGTTAAACCTGAATGGAGCTGGGGACCCTCTAACACCAGGTTATCCTGCAAAAGGTGAGTGAAAGATCTGTACCCTGGGCCATCAAGTACTTTATAAACTGGTGCTGAAAGTTATTGTGGCACTAGAAATTCATCCATTTTCAGTACAGATGCAAAGAAAAAAGCTGCTTAAAATTATTTTTAGCAGTAGTTAATTTTCCTATTGCAGACTAAGATCTACCTGTATGTCATTTCAACTGGTTGCTTTTGAGTTAGGCAGGGAAAGTAAGTTTTTAGGAAAATCTCTTTGTATGATCTCAGCCTTGTAACTCTTAGAAAAGCAGGATGGGTGAGTTTACAGACTGTGAAGCAGCAGAAAATGGCTGAGAATTTATAGTCATTTTTAAATATCTGTGTTACTCAAGAGGACCAGTTTAAACTAGATTATAGTCTACCATCAAAGAGGAGTAATAGCTTTGCTTGGAGGTATTTTTCCTGGCTGATCCTAAATTCCAAGCACAAAAACAGTTTAAAATCCTCTTTACAGGGAGTAAAATTTCTGTAGTAAAAATAACAGTAGCCTGGAGTCTTTCAAAACTTGGCACCATGAGCTTGTCTTGTCCGTGTAGGCATCCTGAACTCAGTCTGAACTAAGATGCCTACCAGTCCTGTCTTCTGATGGGATGGGAATACAGGGGTGCTTCTGGCTTGTGTGACCATTTTGGGGGGCATAAGACAACATAAGACAGCAACCTACTGAAAAAATAGGATAGATTGTGTGTGTCTGGCCCACCAGATTCAGAGAGACATTGACCATCTTCAACATAGGTAAATGCATCTGTGGATGTCTTCTGCAGCTTGCCCACAGGCTGCACAGGGGCCATCTTCACCTCACACACCAGCTTGGTATTCCCACAGTCACCTGTGAGGAGATCTAATAATATGGATGGACAGCAAATTTAACCTTGCATCAAATGTGGGGATTTCTCTTACACAGCTGTGCAGATGCACTATTGGGTTTGTGGTTCTGTCATTACATTTTGGTTTCCTAGAAGCAGTATCTAAGAAATGATATAAGAATTTAAAAATTCATGCATGCTCATGGCTACTGTGTGGCTGCACTGTTCAAAAGTATTTCCAGTTTGGTGAAAGTTGCTAAGAACACTATAAACTTAACATTTTGTTCTGGTTTCTCAGAGTACACTTTCAGGTATAAAGTTAATGAAGGTGTAGGGATTCCCAAAATCCCAGTTCATCCCATTGGATATCATGATGCAGAAGTATTATTACGGTGAGTATACATCAGTCCTCCTCACCAGAAGTCAGTATTCACAAATGTGCAGCAAAATTTTTTATACTATGTTGGTAAAACCTATGCTATTACTTGTATTTATTACACTTTTGTAGTAGTGTGTGCTTCAGAAAATGTGGAAAATTCAAAGCAATCTGTTTCTGGCAAAATTTTTTTAAGAATTTTGTAAACCCACCTTGTTTTAGGTGCAGTAATCATTAAGGGAATTTAAGGTTTTAGCCTACTGGTCAACTACATTTTTCTTGGTTTTCACTGAACAGTGCAATGGGAGGACCTGCAGCTCCAGACAGCAGTTGGAAGGGAAGTCTCAATGTGTCTTACAACATAGGGCCAGGATTTGCAGACAACTCTTCTACAAGGTCTGTTTTAACACTTGCCTATTTATAAAATATTGAAAAAAAAAAAAAAATCTCAGCAAGAAAAAGACTGTGAAACAGTAAATCTAGAGATATTCTGGAGAAATTTACTTCCTTCTCAATAGGCAACACTTGGTGATAATTATTAGAATTTGAAAATAAATTATCAAAACTATGGTTTTGCTCAGTGTCTCCAGTGTCAATGGATAGATTCAGAGGGTATAGGTCCAGCTCTGTCATTCCAACTTTAATCCTTACTTTAAGGTTCAGACATTGTTTCACTGGTCATTTTCAAAATGGCTATAGTCAGTAGACATTTTTTAATACTGTTGGATTAACCCTAAACTTCCTCCTCACTTCAAGTTTGGTCTTTCCTTTCTGTTTCTGATGACCAAGGGGACAATAGGACAGCTAGCTTGTACCAGTCCAACAGGGAAGGACTGACAATTCACTAGTTCTCTTCCACGTATGTTTCCCTTGTCCACTGGAAGCCTCCCAGGGTTTCTGTGAACTTAGAGCTGTAAAGTGTGGCAATGATTTGGGAGTCCATCAACTGTTCCCCAAAGCTGGTAGACCCCATGGTTGAAAGCCCTGAAGAGTAACAGGACGGAAGAGCCCTAAGCACATACATCTTACTAATTTGTCTGGGAGGAACTGGCCTTTGACCAGTTGGATTAGCAACAGTATGTTTGCGGTTTACATTTTTTCAGCTCTAACAGAGAAATACAACTGTCCAGGTCTTCAGCACTAACAGAGGCGCTCTCCAGCAGACCAAGTCACTTAACAATTGCATTTGGTGATCAGGGATTTGACTGGCTGTCAGGGAATGTTGTAGCATTCTTCCTTGTTTATAACTGGTAAACTGTAATAGATAAAGCTGAAGATCACTTTTCTCTCACTTTTTCATGTAAAAATACTTTCAGTTTATGTGAGAGATTATTCTGTGAGGACTGGTAGTGTATCGCAATGAACAGTGTGTAAAAATCATGTATCACTGTCACTGCTCCACCTCTAGCAAAACAAGAGTATGTCTGAATATATAATTTTATAAAGACTTCATTGATCATTATTCTTTCCTGCTCTGCTTTAACACTAGCTGAAAATGAATAAAGTAAGAATAAATAAATAAGAAAGCATATTTGACATAATTAAGGTGCTGTTTGGAATGTCTTGAAGAGCAACAGTGAGAAAAGAAACAATATGATTCATCCACAAAACATATACATGGGACATATTTTTGAATGCACTTTATAACATCTTCCTACTTGATAGGCTAACAGTTTTTGTAAATATGGCTAATCCTACATATACTTCTTTCTCAGAGTAGCTCCATATCAAAATGAACCTTCTGAGTCTAGGTAGAAAGTCACTCGCACATGGAAAGTGTGCAAGTATATGCCAGCTGAAGGCGCTGGTATCAGTAATTTTCTGGGCAAAGATCCAGTAGCTGTCCTGAAGTAGGTTTTGATTTTGACAGCTATGCAGATTTGCTGCTGAAAAGATAACTTCAAATGTGAAACTCTTGGGGTTTTGCCAGACACAAAAAAAGCATTGTTTGATGCTTTGTTTATTCTGCAGGTTAAGAGGGGCTGAATACTACATTATTTTTAGCTCTCCTAATACTTGAATTTCCTTCCTTTTTATAAAATTTCACAGCAGATTTTACGGGGGGGGGGGGGGGGGGGGGGGGATGATGGAGGATTGACAAATCTTGATCACTTAGATCTGCTGTCCTAAACAGAGATTTCAGTTTATTCCTGGATGAATATTTCTAATGACCTTCTCTCCAAGTTCTATCTTATTACATGGAATTGTGCTAGAAACCTGAAGTGTGTTCTTTATAAAAATAAGTATATCCACAGTTATCATTTTGGTCAAAATGTAAATGTATTTTTAATTACTGTATATGCTTCTCAGTTTACTCCTCTAATACACAATTATCCAATTGATTCCCATAAATAACAATTCAATAAATTCTGTAAATGTTTGAAAGTTTATAGATTGGCCCACTTCATAGGGTTGTTTCTAAGGCATCTTTCTGTCAGCAGGTTAACCTGAAATAAAAAATGGGACACTGATACAACATGACAGGTTAGACCAGTGCTGAACACACAAAACAGAACAGAAGCACAAACTTTCTGGCTTACAAGTTATTAACATTGACTTTTTATTGCCTTCTCAGTCAGAAATCATTACTCCATGCTGCTTTTCATTTCAGAAAAGTCAGAATGCATGTTCATACAAACAATAAAATAACACGAATTTACAACGTCATTGGCATCCTCAGAGGAGCTGTGGAACCAGGTGAGCATCAGGTGCTTGATGATTTTAATTCCTTCTTTATTTTGTGTTTGGTGAAATTGTTCTCAGGTTGCAAGAAACTTCAAGTTTTTTAGGTAGCCAGATAATATGGAATCTGAGAAACCCTTAATAGTTGTCCTGTCCCTCCCATCACACTGTTTTTCATTGGCTTTCCCAAGAATACATTTGAATGGGAATGCTAGAATGATAGATGTCAGAGAATTTTTTTATAACGCCTGTCATTTTCCAGTAGGTTCCCCCTTACATCATTCATACATTTTGCCTTTGCAAAAATTAACACAATGCAAAGTACAGAAAACTAGTGATGATTTGGGACCTCGACATACTATTGTTGATAGTAGCAGGTCATATATATGAAAGACTTTTAAGTGGAAAAATATGCATAAAATATTTCTTGTCTTCATATATATTCTTCAGTAGAGTAAGTGAATGATTGCAGATTACCTTAAAAAACAAATTTGTAGCATTGGTATTAAACCTCATATTTTGTTTGACACAAGTAGGTATGCAATCAAAGGAAATACAGGTAACCTAAATGCATTTTTAATTAAGGATTGATATTGTGTGTTTGTTTCCAGACAGATATATTCTTTTAGGAGGTCATAGAGACTCTTGGGTATTTGGTGGTATCGATCCAACTACAGGTGCGGCTGTTCTGCAAGAGATTGTACGGAGTTTTGGTAAAATGAAGATGGAAGGTAACTTACTTATTATAGACATAAAATGATGGATATGGTGATGATATATAACAGCAGCTTTGAGGAACTGTGTTGAATGTTCCCATAAGTAGTTTTGTTGATTTAACTTTTCACCTCTACAGAAAGTTGTATTTTTCATTATGAAAGATGCAAATTCATTGAAGAGATGCATATGTAGCATTGCATCTTAGCTGGCTGAATTTATTCCCTCACGTCTCTCATCAGTGTAATAGTACCCTCTTAGCTGTGTGGAATGAAATTACTGCATTAGGAAGAAATGCCTCTGCAATAATATGTTCCTCTAAGGAGTTTAGAGAGGATTTTTTTTTACTGCTATATCAATTAAGTGCTATTTTGTTAAAGTGATTTAAATTAACTGTGGTGATCTTTCACTAGACTTTTTAACTTTCAGTTGAATTTTCAAGTTTAACTATGTGATTGCAGGTTGGAGACCTAAGCGAACTATTATTTTTGCTAGCTGGGATGCAGAAGAATTTGGATTATTGGGTTCCACAGAATGGGCTGAGGTAAATAAAAAATAGTGTAAAGAAAGCAAAACTTGAAAGTCTGTTGCAGGCAGCTGCAGTACCCAGTGGCATCTATACCTAGATGCAGTCAATATCTTCAAGGTAAAGCTGGAGCACAACAGGCTCCTTCAGGTGCTGTGAGGCCCTCATATATTTATAAAAATTACCTACCTAACTTCTTACAACATAAGTGCACTAACTCTTCTAAGATTTAAAAATCTACTTTGATTCAAAGCTAATGTCCCTCAGTGGTCTCTATGTGGAAATCTATCCCTTCGTTTAACAGAATGATAGCATTTTATGTAACCTAAATTGGTTTATTTTCTAATTTTCTATTTGAGAAATTCCTTAGTTTCTCTAAACTAAGGTCCAGGTCATGTAAACAGAGCATGTTCATTATTTGTGTCACACCTTTAGTCATACCTCAAGGCTATGAAATAAAGCACAGGACATAAAACTGAGGCACAAAAACTGACCACATGTACCTGTGATCCATAAGCACACCAAGCCCTTTGTGTGGAAATTAATCCTCTTGGGCAAATGAAAGGGTAGGTAATCTATGAGTGAATAGTTCCAAATTCCTGTGAAACTTCTAGTATTGTAGAGTCTCAGAGGCAGGACAATCAATTAATTCTGTAGTAGGTTCCCTGACTATATTCCTGCCTGATAGGAAGATGTTGGAAAATTCAGGAGTGAGGTTCTGAATGTTCTTCTCTTCCTTTCCCTGTTGGGCATGTTCAGTTCTTAACCCTGTAAGTGGATTTGTTCAGCCCCGGTAAGAAATATAGGTCTTGCAATAGTTTTCATTGCTTTGTCTGTAAAATCCAAATTAGAAATAGAGCAGGCAGAAAATTGTCTGATGAAACACATTTCTGCTGAACTGTATCAATTTATTAGTACTGAATGGTTTAACAGAAATGTGTTGTCTTGTTCTTCTGTTAGAATTTTATTTACAAGGTTATATTTAGATATGTGGATAGAGCTTTCCAAATCTGTAAAATAAAATATTTTAATCTTTTTATTTGAGTTTATTGGCATGTAAACCACAAAATTACTTAGCAAAATGGCACGTCAGAGGAGGGAACAAACCAGAAATATGCTCCCAAACACCAAAGGGATTCCATCATTCTTCTGTTAACAAAGCTGAGATTTCTGTTCCTTTGGATTTGCACTAATTCTTTCTCCCATAAACTGTTTGGCTTCCAGCTGCAATAGACTCTCTGCATCTTACTGTTGGTTTATGGGACATTAGGTGAAGAAAGCATCATTTAAATTATCTTTAAAATCATTTACTGAGAGATTTTAAAGAGTTGACATTTAAGTTTCATCCCACCTGAACTCCACTGGTAACAAAAGTATACAGTATATAAAACTCTATTTGTGATTTCTTTGTCTATGTATCTGTGCACATATTTAGATGCTATCAAGAAGAAACAATTGTTTTAACTATGAGGAATATAAAACAATGACACTTAAAAGATCAATTTCTCTTGAGCAAGTCATGAATAAATTAGGAGTTCTTTTTATGTTTGATTTGTTCACATGTTGCTACTGCTGTTCTGTAAAGTTTTTTGTTTAATAATTTAATATTTAGTAATTTATCATCCATTATTTCATGAAACGGCAGCTCTACTAGGTTAGAAATCCATGAGCACAATTCATATTTGAACCTCAATGTTTTTATATTATTCTTTTCTTGCTTCATCTTGGTGGTGTACATTCCTACTCTTTGACACCTAAATTAGATTCAGTTTCTCTAGAGACATTCCTCACAGCTTACATTCACGTTTTCTGCAGCTGCCAGATCTGTCATGTAGTAAATCTTGAGGAAAATTAACCCATGATATTCACTGTCTTCTGTGTAAGAAAAAGACTGTGCAACTGTGGCAACATCCTTTTGTTACATAGACAATCTCCATTGCTCATAAATGAAGGAATTTCTTTATGTTGCAAATATGCTTTTGCATATATGCAAGGCCTCATGTATGCATATACAGGCTTGCTCCTTCCCTTCATATTCTTTTGCAGAATCTCCTCCACTGTTTGTTTTAAAGATACTAATTTTGTTATGAAGTTATCAATTACCAATTCAATTTTTAGTTCACATGACTTACAAATGATTAGTTGGGTTATAAAATGAATGAATCAAGTAACAATTACTAACCTAATTTGACTATCTATCACAAACCCAAGACTTAGTAAAATACCACTTACTGATCAGAATATCAATTTCAAACATAATTACCAGTTTGCAAAAAATTAAACAAGTGTGTGTATATATTTAGCATGAAAGCAATGCTTGGTTGACTCAAAGCAGTCAGTCAAATTAATTTTAACAGGAAATGTCAGTGCTTTGACTTATCCCTTTTTGAAATGGAAGTGTAGAAATGACAGCAACATGAATAACTAAGGATGAAAATTGTGGAGGAATTCTGACTGACCTCACAGTCACGTGTTGCATGTTCAAAAAGCACTGCAAGTGCAGAGTTAAAACACACGTATAACCTTCATTTACCCTGTTACAATGGTGTTCAGTACTTTTCCCGTTCCATCTTGCTCCTGTGTGGTGCAGCAGGCAGCACCTACATTTTGTGGATGTTTTCCACAATAAATTAAGTCCCAGAAAGCAGGAGTGCTTTTCATGTGCCCAGATTATTGACCCTTCCTCAAACATTAATATAATTAGTTACTTATCTACTATGCTACTTATCCTGACTGGGTTCTTAAAGGTAATGCTGTAAAAAATAGTGCACTTAACATGCTCTTGACTAAATGACACTAATTGAAAGTGATAATTACACTTTTACAATCCCAGGAAAATGCCAGAGTCCTCCAGGAACGGGCAGTTGCTTACATCAACACAGATTCTTCTATAGAAGGTGTGTCTTTTATTTTTAAACTCACTTTACTTCACAGATGTCAATTTTAATATTTCAGTGTGTATTATTTATTGCATCCAGAGCTGGCAAACATAAGATAGATAATGTGATGTTCAAAGTAAGGGTGGCAAATGCAGAATTAAGTGGAGAGAGAGAAAAATTTAAATTCTCATGTTGCTTTCTTGTTGCAAATAGTGCCATCCATGAGCTGCAGCCCACGTGCCTGGAGTCCAGAAAGTCTCCTCTGGAGGAGTTTAGTATTCTGTGCTAATGAACTGAGCAGACTGAATGCGAAACTCTCTCTTAACTGCATTAGCTTTAATTTACAATTACACTTTTAATTTATAACAGACTTCTCCTTGTTCTGCCTGCGGCTCCATCTCCTTTCCCTGTGGAATTATAATATTTTAGGACACTAATTTATTACAATCTTAAGATAATTTGTGTCGAGGCCTTAGGCTTACATTTTGTGGGGCT
This sequence comes from Haliaeetus albicilla, assembly GCF_947461875.1. Lineage (NCBI taxonomy): Eukaryota > Metazoa > Chordata > Aves > Accipitriformes > Accipitridae > Haliaeetus > Haliaeetus albicilla. The sequence continues at coordinate 18,760,034 of NC_091502.1, read as the reverse complement.
GGGACCCATTTTGGTGCTTTGGGCCAGTGTGGTCACCTTTGTTCATTGATATGAACGGGGAGAATATGCAGGGAGTTACATACGTATTATGGCAAGGCTCTTCTAGAAAAACAAGCGCTGAAGAGTGTTTCACAAAAAAACTGATCCACCATCATCCAATTTACTATGCCCTTCAGATTATGAGAAGAGTCTGTCATACAGGAATGCTGCTTAGAAACTGGGCGTTGAATTTTGGGCCCAATACTATGACCTAAATCACAAAAATCCTTCTTAAATTATACTGAACTTTATTACAGAAGGACTTCATTTACTGTTGTCTGTGCTGAAATAAAGGTCAGTAGAGTCCTGTGAAGCTGTCCTGCATCATAACCTCAGTTATTTAGGGCATTGCTCTTCCCATGTTAAACCCAACTTATTTGGGCTTACTGTGTGTGAATAAAATGGATATCAACAGGCATATTTAAGAACTCTTTTTATTCCTGTCAGCTGAAAATGTTGTCTGTCACAAAAGGATTGGAAAGAGAGAAAAGCCAAACCCAGTTTCTAAATGCTCAGTTGGAGTTGGGGTATAGGGAGGGTTAGAGCTGTTCCTTCAATTATGCAGCCTACATGCTGTGTAAAAAGTAGAGCAGAATTTCACGCCTAGAAGATCTCACGAATGAAATAATAGCTTTACAACTGCTTCATATTCTCAGCATGGATTGTAACACATATTTTTTTAGTTGGTTTGCAGCCAACATGCTGCTGCCTTAACAATTTTCTTCTAAATCTTGATTATTCAAACATGTCTCTTGCTTTATGCATTAAAGAAAAATGTGAAAGCAAAACCACTGGAAAAGAAATATGTAATAAGGAAAAGAACACCATATTCAGTGTACTGTTTTAAGTATCTTGGACATCTTTCACCTGACTGAGCATTAAAATCCCCTGTAGAGCCATAGCATCCAGGTACTCTGCCAATTATTTTGTTTATCATCATATACTCTCCACAGCGCTTCTTATGCCACGTTTTGGACAGCAAATTATTTCTATTCGTTGTCCTTTAGCAATGAAAAGAAGAATAGTGGGTCATCCTTTTGAGCATTTTTGTGACTTTAACTTGCAGTTCTCAAATATAGACTCTCCTTGGAAACATCATTAACATTATCTAGTGGGTTTTTCCATCATCATGGGGTTTTCTGTAATTGTCAGTCTAGTCCTCTTGTTAGTACACATTGTGCAAAGGATGACCCAAAGGTCTAAAGCCATATCAAAACCTAATAGCTGTGTTATCTGTCAGCTCATGTTTTATTATGTCCCAGCCTTCTCATCCCCCTTCCCCTCTTTGTTGTTGTCGTCTGTATTTGAGGGCAGAGGTGTTTGCCCAGCTGCTGTCCGGTGGCTGTAGTCTATAGAGAAGACTGCTTTACATTCCTACCTGCCTCAAAAGCAGTGATAGTTTCTTTTGGATGGGGCTCTTGCTGCTGTAACTGACAACTTTGGTATGAGATACTTACCTAGCTCAATGTAGCCATCAGGTAAGGTGGAAATCTCATGGGCGTAAGGTGTAGAAGCCACAGCGTGGTGGTAAAAGGGGAAGTTTAGGAGACAGTAGGTCAAAACATTACTCTGCATCTTTGTTGCCTCCTATTTGTATAAGACTTCTGAAATATAAAATGCCAAATGTCTTGCAAGTCTCTTACTCAGAAGATGGCCTGTCTTTCAGATAGTCTGCAAAAACATTGAAAAAGTACTCTTTATGATAAGAGAAGAAGCTACATTGAACAATTTCTTAAAACATCTTGCAGGGAATATGTCTTTCCTCCTGCACAGTTCCTGCATGCACTAACTTTATTTTTAACATCCTACAAAAAGTAGGATGTTACCATTGCCTTCTGTTTAACACAAGCTTCAGGAGCGTATGAGTGACAAGGGCTTGTAACTAATGAGGGATAGTTAGGCCTATTTTAGAACTATGGGAAGGCTTAACTACATTACTGCGTATGTACTATAACCAATGCATCATTGTCATGTAGTAGCAGCAGCTTATACAGTGTGACCAGATATTCTATTTCTGTACATATTCTGAGGCAAGATCTAAATTCTTGCCTTGGGGTCAAGAAGTTTGTCTAAGAAAGGACTGCAGGGCTTAATCCATTAAGAAGATGATGCCACTGGTACGTGAAGTGAAAATTTCCATGTCTTTTTGTTTCATTTTCAGGTAACTACACGTTAAGAGTTGACTGCACCCCTCTTCTCTACAAACTGGTGTATAATCTGACAAAAGAGGTACAGAATCAGAGTGTCTACTGCTTGTGACTTTCTAAGAATGTAAAACTGCAAGTTTATTGGATAAAATTGGATTATTGAATAATATTGGATTTATCTTATTGCTGTGCTGGGAAAATCTTGATCCCACCAAAATCAATAGCAAAATATCCCATCAGTGGTACACAGTCCAGGCTCATAGTTCCTTAGTATTTTTAGAAAGGTTGAAATGTGTCACTGACATAAGTGGAATGTTACTTGCAATATATAGTAAAGATAATAACAATAAAAACAAGATAATAAAACACTTGAGCAAGAACAATTCTCTAAAGTGATAAGCATTCAAGGAAATAAATTGCATTTTATATTTCCGTATCATGTGCAAAAGAGAATCTATTCATTTTCACATCGGCTACCTACCATTTTCTCTCTGTCTGTTCCTGCTGAATCTCCTTCATATCTCACTGAGCCCCTGAAATACTGTGATAAATATTGAAGGATTGAGTGGGTTTTGTAACAGGCCAGATGTATGGATTTGCATGATTACAAGTGGTCTAATCATATCTCCTTTGCTTTCATGTCTCAGGATGAATTATCATAAGGCTGAAAGATTGTGATCCATTAAAGCATGAAACTTCATTGGCCGTATGAAGAGTTAACCAGATTAGGCACCTAGCATGAGCCATTGTCACTATCCTCAGATCTGGATTCATCTCAATTAACAAAAGACATCTCTGTCTGACTTAAGCAATGTAGGCTCCCTTTAAAGGCAATTGGTAGAAATAGGTACCTTTAGGATGAGATTCATTTGACCAAATGTGGTTGTCTACTCTTGTACAGACAGAACTCACAAACTATTCCCCCCCCCGCTATTAAGAGGGCCCAGGTGACTTGGTCCAGTCTAAAAACTTGCACTGTAATGGCACTTGGTAGGATGACTCCAGCTACTAGTCTCCCATTCCACTAGATGCATTCATCCTGAGTTATTTTCAAATGCAGTACACTTTTTTTTAACACTGGAAATGCCATGGTTTGAATGTGGCGTGGTTTATCTCTGCTATTCCCATGTTTTTTGTTTCTTTTCTACATTTTATTTTCTTATCAACTTTTTCTATCTTTCTCTTTCTTCCTTGTGGGGGAAGAAGCTATGCTTGTTCAAACATTAGCTGTGACACTTCACACACTGAAGGGCACTCTGGTTTGCGTATAAAAATTTCCATGTCCCTAGTGCTGCAAGACTCTGGATAAAATAATTTACTTTCTGTCTGCAGCAAGCCACTTACCCAGGGATACATTTTTCTGCAAAAGATAAACAAAGTAAAAAAAGTGCTCTGGGCTAAAAATAGTACCTCACTCCTGATCTTAAGTCAACTATTCAACTGTTGCTGGGTTTGAGTAGAAAATTTCCATTAAAGTACCTTACAAAGTACTTGAGTCTGGCTGTTTTGAAAATTTTCCTATTCAGTGTTATTTAAGCTTTTAACAGTAGAAGCATAATGTAAACAATAGAAAATCTGACGACTACTCCATAATTCCATGCTGTCTCCCTGCTAAAAAGCTCCTAGAAGTACATTATATTCATCCATATTCTTCATAGCTCCATTTATAAAGGGGATTATTTTATGGTAGAGAGTTGTTAGTGAAAAGTCTGACTATTGCTTGAGCTCCTTAAAGCCACTGTTGGAACATCGTAGATTTATTTTTTTTCTTGGTAGCTCGTTATAGACAAAACCCACAATTACTTTTTATTTTCTATTGTTCCACAGAGCAGGATTCTGCAACAACGTTCTGTCTCTCTGCTGTTCTCTGCTTTCTGTACACAGTCAAAGAGCATTTTCCCCAGTTTTATCATTTTGTCTCTGTCCAAAAAATCTAATCTGAAATCCTTTTTTTCTTTTTACTCATTTTTTTTTCCTCTGTCTCGCTAAATAAATTTGAGATGCTCCTTGCCATATTTGTCTAGAGGAGTGTTTTCCTGTTTTTTTGCTGTTAAACCTGGGATGGCCTCTCATCCCTGGCAGTGTTCAAGGCCAGGTTGGATGGGGCTTAGAGTAACCTGGTCTAGTGGAAGGTGTCCCTGCCCATGGCAGGGGGGTTGGAACCAGGTGATCTTTAAGGTCCCTTCCAACCCAAACCATTCTATGATTCTGTTCTATGATTCTATGATCTTTTTGAAAAACAAAATCATGGTTCAGTTTTTACAGTGATTCAACGCTGTAGTTTTCATTTCTGAACCATCTTTCAACCCCCAGTGTTGAAGGGCCACCAGTGACCTCCAGTGATCCATAAATCACAGGCTGTGAAACCTTCCTCTAGAACACTTACACTCTTTTGAACTTTTCTGTAAGATCATTCATAGAGATTGTTGGAATTTTCCCAAGGAAAAAGATGTTTTGATGGACTCCTGGAGAGAAGTTAGGGATACCAAAGGGTGTTTGCTGAAGGACCACTTCTAGCTAGGACACCATTTTTGTTGGCATAGAAACATGTATATAGATGACTGATGGATCGTGTAGAAATGTGGCACATCTTTTACTTGGCTCACTGCTTCTAGTATCACAGAATGAAATTCACTTAAGGGTTGAAATATCTTTATTCCTGAGGTCTCTAAAAATTCCAGTGAATTGGGTTAGGAAAAGAGGGAGACAAACTAAAGCAACAGCTAGAACAGGGAAGCTCTGTTTTGCAGAGGGATCTGCTTAATTTTCTTTTTTTTTTTTTTTTAATTCTCTTCACTTGCGTTTAGGTAGCCTCTTATAAAGATAAACAAAGACTACAATTTGTACCTTTGCTAATCAGTTGTGTCTTTTCCACTAATCTGAAAAAAACCCCTAATTTCTGTAAGGGCTAGAAGGTTAAGGCAGAGTGATTATAGTCTTTGTTTTGCTATTTCAACTGCAATGCATTTGGATTTGGATGACATTGGGAAGCTAAATGTACACATCAAAGCCTCAACCCATTAAGTCTTTGCATACGCTGGTTGTTAGTTCCTTGAACAGGAATAGTGAGAAGTCCTGTGCACCTCAGGATTGTCACAACCCAGACTGGACAGACTAGGGAGTCGTGTTTAATTCGAAATTCCCTCGGGCTAAATTTAGGTGAAATGACACCAAATGATCAGTTAAAGATTTTATTCATGACAGAAGCAAACTGAACTGGGGAGGTGTGGTAGTAGGTGGCAGAGTTTCTCACAACAGGAATTGGCATAAGACTACTTCTGTAAATTGTGTAACCATATACATCAATTCAGGGAATAAGGAGATCCCTCCCGTTGAGTCACGAGGTTCAGAGCAGACCCCCTTGCTTTCCAGACTCCTCCTCAGAGAAGGGCCCAGGGGCGGCTGGATCCACTCTTAGTCTCAGACTTGGTCAACGGTTTATATCTTGAAAAGGATGAGGTGTAGAGATTGTGGAAAAGAAAAAGGAAAGCGAGAAGAAGACAGAGAGAGAGAAAGGAAGAGAGAAAGATTTCACCGGTCCTGGGTCCAGCGTTGGTTCAGTCAGCCAAGGGGTCCAGTTCCAGTGGGCTTGCACACCTGGGGCTTCAGTTTGTGTCCTTTTATCATCGTTGCCCCTCCTTCGGGCGGGCACCCAAACTCGTCAGGTTAATGAGCAGTTTGTGAGCCTTTGGGTTTGGGGGTCGTTTGTGGTATAACTTCTCCTTCCCTGCAGACGTGGCCATGGCTTGATCTTTGTATCAGAACAGCTTATCAGAACAGGGAGCTGCGCACCCTCCAGCACGCCCTCCCCCTCCTGTTGCTGGTGTCTGAGCTGGTGGGCTTTTCACCTTGGTTCCTTGCTGTGCAGGGTTTGTCTTTAAGCAGAACTTGCCCCACCACAATGTTTGAGACATTAACTCTTTCAGTCTCTTACAAGGAGTCCTAGTTAATTCTTGGAAACAGCATAAATGGGACCAAAATGTTCCCTATGCTTTGCATTAGGCTTTTGCGTGGGATTGAATTTCATTCAGGAAGCCCAGTAAGTGAGAGAACATTAGGGCAGGTGATTATGCATGTCCAAAATAAATCTGTTTCTGTTCATATTAAAGAGTCCAACATCCAACTATCCAACATTGCAAGATGTCTTTGCTCTTGTTTTTTAGTGAGCCACTTCTCACCAAAAAAATGTAGCATACACATGAAGTGTCATCTTTCAAGGAGTTCTGCATTTAAGTGTGGTCCTCAGCATACAGATGGAACATTGAGCTGTTGACAGTCTTTTTTGGCCCTGCTCTACTGCTAGGCTTTAGACAATTGATCACCACCAGCCAGCATCTGCAATAGTTGAACTCCAATTCCCCTGTTCTGATCATCACTTCTTACTTTGTATTTATACTTAAAGAACTCTGCATCTTCCCTTGAGGTAGCAGTAAGTTTATGCCAATTCTAGATTTGGAACTAAGCCAGACCAAATAGTATGTTTTATTAGGCTCTCGTGTTGTATTAAAAAAAACTGGCCAATGGTTTTTACATGACCTGAGCTGTCAGAATAACATCTCTGCCAGAGCATGGAGTACTTTTACTACCATGTGTCGGAGTTCAGCTTGCACTTATTAATGTGCCATTTTCAATTTAGCCCTAGAACTTGACTAAAGTGCCCTGAAAATGACAGCAGCCAAGCAGTTACTTCACAAAGTTGTTATTTTTCTGCTAGCTGGTGATGTACTCTCAGAGGTCAGAACTCTCTGGATTTTCAATTTGGAGTCTGTATATTTTTCAATGCAGGATTTAAGTCTCAACAACACCATGGGACCATGCATCTAGCCATGAACATTTATGCTTTGTATTTTTGGGGGACAAAAAAAAATAATCCCAATCCTCTGCACTTCATAACCAATCTTACATTTAAAGGACCATGTCTACTAAAGATTGTTTAAGTGTAGATGGAGACCAGGGCCAGAGTCTTGATTTATTTTTACCTCTGCCACAGATTTTCTAAGAGCTTTGATCAACTAATTTTATACTCTTTCAAAGTTTCCTGGCTCTATGATGGCTGTACTAATACTTACCTTTTCTATCCTGGTTTCATAGCTTTTCAATTTTTTTAAGGTAGTGGAACCTACATTTGTACATACAGTGTCTTGCACAATGGTTCTCCAGTCTTGGTTGAGTCCCCTTGGCACTGCTGTAATATAATTGATGACTGGTTTTGACCCTCCCTTCTAGCACAATTCTTTTCTACCCTTCCTATAGAAAAAGCAGTCAAATTTCAGGCTCAGCCTGTTGAAAGAAAATTGCTGCTGTGCGGAGCAAACCTCCACAGGGTTAGGGCCGTCATCTCCCCTTGCCTGCTGAAAGGAAAGCAGCTGGGGCATCCTGGCTGCTGGAGGAGCTCCATAGTGTTACCTATGCTGTTGGGTGTGTACATACACAGTGCTATAAGGTGGTAAGAAGTCCTAGAAATGCCCACGATCCACTTCCCCCAGAAGTGGATGAGCTCCATGTAGTGTCCTTGAGCTTTTAACCTGCTCTCACCACTGTCTCTGGTTGGTTCCAACTACCTGTGAGATGCTTTTCATGGTTGGGATCCATAAATGTATGTGACAAATGTAAGTAGTGTACGTGTACTTCCCTGCATGCAGCAATGCCATTGATTAAGAATGATGCAGATGATAGCTGTAAAGGTCTCCTTTGATAATGAATTGAGTTAGAGGTACTTCCAGTGAGATTATAATATTTTCCTCTCCAGATTTTAAGCCCTGATGAGAGTTATGAAAATAAGTCTCTTTATGAGAGTTGGCTTGAGAAAGATCCTGCAACTGAAAATAATAGCTATCCCCGGTAAGTTGTTAATCTGTTTTTTCTTTTCCAATATTTTCATCATATCATAGCATGGCTACTCTCCAGAATTTTTCAAGATGTGCTATTGATGACAGCAATACAAAACCTTTTAGTACAAGGTGACTCTCTAGCAATATCTTTTAAAGCAATATAAAATAAAATTTTATGACTTTTTTTTAATGATGGTGACATCTATGCCTGCTGTAAAATGAAACCTCACGCATTTTAAAGGCCTTTTATTAGTAGAAAAGCAATTTGGAAAGCAATCAAAAAAGAGTAGGGTGGGGAAAGAGTGCAAAATATAGTTTAGTCACCCTACTAGACGAGGTAATATCAAAATTGTTAGGATAAGCAAATGCTCAGTTGAAAGAAACTGCCTAGAGTGGTAATCAAAAAGCTTTCATGATACTTATTCTTTGTTTATACAATGGATGTAAATGTAATACATTACAAATCTATATCTGAGTGTATTAAAACTTCATATTTGAAGGTATTAAAACTCCAAAACGCTGTTTGAGCTTGTGACTCGTAGGGCTAAATCATATTCACAATGTGGCATTACTCATGTAAGATAAATAGAACTGTCCCTTTGTGCAATTTGACCAATACGTTCTGCATGTATTACCCTGTCTTTCAGGCCCAGGTAAGATGCATTTCTAGATTCATTAGACTCACTGAAATGTTTTCCTTTTGAAAAAGCTACCAGATCTGATCTTTCTCAGTTGATACAAAGAGTTCCTTGCAGAATTTTATACTAACAGAAGAAATTTAGCTGGAACAGAAGAAACTTTTTTCTTTTTTAGCCAAGAAACAACAATTATTCACCAGGCTAGACATATAGACCTAAAACTTAATATAAAAATTAAATATATCTTTGAAAATACTTAGAATATTACATCTGTCTTTATTAGAATTTTCTTTTCCTCTGTCTTGCCACACCTACCCAGCAGATGGCAATATTTACTTGTAAGTAACAATGCTAATCGTGTCCTGCGGTGGAAATTATTTATCAGTCTGTGATTCTACTGTGGAATATGCTAAGTATATAAACACATCTGTCTTTACATATATTGCTGCCCAATTCATATTAGTTTGGAAATAGATGATCAATGTTTTAAGATTGCAGAGATGTATCTGATACAATTTTATGGGTCTCGTGCATAGCGTGCACATTCTTTTTAAATGTAGTCAGTGTCACAATCAGCATTGCTACCTTTAAAAGATCTTCCTCGAAATATTGGATACTGAATTAGTGTGGTGGAATAAAATTGGTTAATTAAGCTTGCCACTTAGCTTGTTTCTGATCTTACTAGTGTCCCTAATGTGCCCTCCAGAAGAACTGACCTCCATTTCTTTGAAAAAAATCTGCATTTTGCATTAATTACTACCATACTATACAGTAAGTGGTCTCACTAAGATGTTCTCTTTTCTACATGTAGAATAAACAAACTGGGATCAGGCAGTGATTTTGAAGCTTACTTTCAGCGACTGGGAATTGCATCAGGCAGAGTCCGTTATACCAAGAACAGGGTAAGTCTTCCAGATTGCTTGAAGAAGTTTGGTAGTGCTGAGCAGTCATCTTTTAAAAGCATTTATACATGATTAATAAAAAAGCTTCAAAGAATCTTTGACTCATTTGTGTATCAGTGCCATTTCATAGTTCAGCAAGAAACCTAAATGGTTGGAGAATACAACATGTTACAGTGATGTGTATATTCTATAGGCTTTCAACTTCACAGAAAGGTATTTATAGAATCTGACTGGAGGTGTATATTTCATTCCACCATACTATTAGTAGGTCCCTTAATATACAAATTTTCCTTGATTCTGTTCAGAAATAACTACACAAGATAAAAAGGGGCAACGATCAGGGACTTCTGCTATCCAGAACCCCAAAGTGTTTTCACTTTTAGTCAAGGCAATCTGTGTACAATAGAACTGAAGGCAGGTCTGCATAGACAAAGAAGGAAGCCTGCTCACTTAATCTTGTGCAACAGTCCATCGATTCAGGTTATTTTGGTTTCTTAAAATGAACACACAAAAATGGAAAGATAGTACATTGTGTTTCGTAGCAAATAGCTTTTTTGATTTGGAAACTGTGCAAAACATCATAGTCATTAAGTGATCAATACATCCCTTAACTGCAGTTAGAATACAGGGCACTGACAAATTTGCTTGCTCTTTTTCAGAAAGCAGACAAATTCAGCAATTATCCTGTTTATCACACTGTGTATGAGACCTTTGAGTTAGTGGAAAAATTTTATGACCCCACCTTCAAGAAACAGCTAACAATTGCACAGTTACGAGGCAAACTGGTTTATGAACTGGCAGATTCCCAGGTCATTCCATTCGACTGTAGAGATTATGGAGAAGCCTTAAAAGGATATAGCAATAGAATTTATAAATTGGCCAAGAAACATGAAGAACAGCTGAAACGTTACAAAGTATCATTTGGTGAGTAACAGCCACAAGACTATTTCTTAAGTGCATTAATTAGAATCATGCAGGGACACATTACATCTGTTATAGCACTGAAAATGAATTCCTTACTTTCCTCTTTCAATTCTGCCATCATAATAAAGAGCCTCTATTTTTTTTTTCTAAACATAAGACAGGTTTAACACATTAATGTCTAGATGAGAGGGTTATAACAATTTTCATGCATATTATTAATTATGGGAATATTACAGTGCTCATGGACAGTCAGGGACCTCAAATGCAGAACAAAGAGATATATCAGCCTGCTTCTCACTTTCTTGCTTAAAAAAGAAGACAAGTTAAATGTTTATGGCAACTGTCTGGAACTTGAGAGATACAGGTGCCCATTCCTCCTCAGCCAAAGACCTCATCTGACCCTGGGAAACTTGCTTACCACCTGTCCAAGTGCCTGGCTACCACTTTTAGGCCACAGAAGCACTTCTCTAACTTTTCTGCATAAATGTATCCATTTGCTGAGCACTTGAACACATTGCAGTGAAGCATATAAAACAGGTCTGAAGCAGCAGAGTGCTCTGGATCCCAGGCTAGGATAACTTCCACAGTAATTTTCTTTCTCTCCTTGTCTCTCTCTTATTTTTTTTCTTCTTGCCTCATTTACCCCTTGTGTTTCTGCACCAAGGAGGATTTTAAGTCAGTCCTAATTCACTTGCTATCTGATGGGCCCATGGTTTAGAGACATAAACTAGCTTTTTGGGGATGCAGTACTCTTTTGGGTTGTGTGAAACATTGAAAAGACACCTCTTTTTTTTGTAAAAAGGCCACTCGAGACAGCAGAAGCCTTGTGTGATGGATCTGAGATTTTGCATAAAACAAGGATTTATATCAATATGTTGTTGTGTTTACTGCATCATGTCTTGTAAGGAAACATCAAATCTGGAGTTTGTTTTTGCAGTAGTAGAACATCTACCAAAATTTCTGTTAAGTCATTTATCTTCATAAAATCATAGACTCATAGAATGGTTTGGGTTGGAAGGGATCTTAAAGACCATCTAGTTCCAACCCCCCTGCCATGGGCAGGGACACCTTCCACTAGACCAGGTTGCTCACAGCCCCATCCAACCTGGCCTTGAACACTGCCAGGGATGGGGCAGCCACAACTTCTCTGGGCAACCTGTGCCAGTGCCTCACCACCCTCACAGTGAAGAACTTCGTCCTTGCATCTAATCTAAATCTACCCTCTTTCAGTTTAAAGCCATTACCCCTCATCCTATCCCTACATACCCTTGTAAAGAGTCCCTCTCCGGCTTTCCTGCAGGCCCCCTTTAAGTACTGGAAGGCTGCTATAAGGTCTCCCCGGAGCCTTCTCTTCTCCAGGCTGAACAACCCCAACTCTCTCAGCCTGTCTTCATAGCAGAGGTGTTCCAGCCCTCTGATCATCTTTGTGGCCCTCCTCTGGACTCGTTCCTACAGGTCCATGTCCTTCCTATGTTGGGGGCCCCAGAACTGGATGCAGTACTGCAGGTGGGGTCTCACGAGAACGGAGTAGAGGGGGAGAATCACCTCCCTCAACCTGCTGGCCATGCTTCTTTTGATGCAGCCCAGGATATGGTTGGCTTTCTGGGCTGCAAGTGCACATTGCCGGGTCATGTTGAGCTTCTTGTCAACCAACACCCCCAAGTCCTTCTCCTCAGGGCTGCTCTCAATCCACTCATCACCCAGCCTGTAGCTGTGCTTGGGATTGCCCCAACCCATGTGCAGGACCTTGCATTTGGCCTTGTTTTTGAACTTCATGAGGTTCACCCAGGCCCACCTCTCAAGCCTGTCAAGGTCCTTCTGGATGGCATCCCTTCCCTTCAGCGTGTCGACCGCACCACAGAGCTTGGTGTCGTCAGCAAACTTGCTGAGGGTGCACTCTCCATCAACAAAAGTGTTGAACAGCGCCAGTCCCAAAACTGACCCCTGAGGAACGCCACTCATCACTGCTCTCCACTTGGACATCAAGCTGTTGACCGCAATTCTTTGAGTGCAACCATCCTTATTCACTGAGTGGTCCATCCATCAAATCCATGTCTCTCCAATTTAGAGACAAGGATGTCATGTGGGACAGTGTCAAATGCTTTGCAGAAGTCCAGGTAGATGACGTCAGTTGCTCTTCCCTTATCCACCAACACTGTAACCCCGTCATAGAAGGCCACCAAATTTGTAAGGCACGATTTGCCCTTAGTGAAGCCATGCTGGTTGTCACCAATCATCTCTTTATTTTCCTATGCCCTAGCATAGTTTCCAGGAGGATCTGCTCCATGACCTTGCTGGGCACAGAGGTGAGACTGACTGGCCTGTAGTTCCCTGGATCTTCTTTTTTTCCCTTTGCAAAAATGGGGGTTATGTTTCCCCTTTTCCAGTCAGTGGGAACTTCACTGGACTGCCAGGACTTCTCAAACATGATGGATAGTGGCTTTGCCACTTCATCCACCAGTTCCCTCAGAACCTGTGGATGCATTTCATCAGGTCCCATGGACTTGTGCACCTTCAGGTTCCTTAGATGGTCTCAAACCTGATCTTCTCCTATAGTGGGTGGTTCTTCATTCTCCCAGTCCCTGCCTTTGCCTTCTGGGACTTGGGCAGCGTGGCTGGAGCACTTGCTGGTGAAGACGGAGGCAAAAATGTCATTGAGTACCTCAAGCCTTCTCCATGTCCCAGGTAACCAGGTCTCCCATTTACTTCCAGAGAGGGCCCACAATTTTGCTAGTCTTCCTTTTATCACCGACGTACCTATAGAAGCTTTTCTTGTTGCCCTTGACATCCCTGGCCAGAGTTAATTCTGTCAGGGCTTTAGCTTTCCTAACCTGATCCCTGGCTGCTCGGACAATTTCTGTATTCCTCCCAGGCTACCTGTCCTTCCTTCCACCCTCTGCAGGGTGGAAACAATTTTCATTGTTTGAGTTTCTTTCTCATTTCAGATTAGAAGTTGCCCAAACTACCTTCTGACCAATGCACCTATTTTTGTGCCTAGATTCTAGAAGCAATCTTTTTTTAAGCTTTTTTTCCCCAAAATATCACTTAACCCTCTCCTTAATAACTTTATAGATGTTTCCTTTTGACCAGTTTTTACAAGGCGTGTTTTTCAGTCTTTTCATTATTTTCATGGCTCTTCTGTGATGCCTGATCAGTTTTAAATTATTTCTTGAATAAAACCATAATGTTTAGTTTTTGTTTATACTATTGCACCAGAGTACATTAAAGTATATAAGCAATTTTTACAATACTGTGAAAATTAAAATTAATTTCACTCAGTATTTTCATAGAATTGCCTATTGACAACACTGAATGTCAGAAAATTGTTAATTAAGCCTGAATAAATGATGTAATTGTCCTTCAAAATAATAGATTAAGGTTTTTATGTGCCTTTGGATTCACATTTCTGCTGTTCCTCTGCAACAATGAAGGCTGGAAACCTTTTTTTCATAAAAGATGTATTTGTAGTCATACACTATCAGGATCTAAGGTTCACAGGGAAAGAAAAAAAAATGTTCCGATATTTTCTAAAATAACTGACATGGGTAACACTGAATAGCTAGTGAACATGAGCACAAATTCTCTTACATATTTTCAGATGATCTTTCCTTTTTGCTCTTAAATCCCCTCCTACTGCTTCTGCAATATAATCTGTTGCCACGATATAGCCCTGAGGGCAGCAGGGTAGAACTCCATCCTCTGGCAAACTTGTACCTATTGCTAGGGTTGTGGACAAGTCTAAATTCTCACCCTCACAAGGTGCCATAGGTCTGTCTATACTGCAGTCTGTAAACAGCTTGCGTACATGTAATCTGTACCTCTAATTATGTAAACTAACCAAAAATATTAATACAAGAACAAACAAGTGTAGGCTGGTGATGAATAAATAAGTTTGCTAGAAATAGAAGAGCAAACGAGACTGCAGAACAGCTTTCAATAGGAGTTCTGGGAACAGAAAGCCGATCACACTGAATAGAGTGATAAATCTATCTACCAAAGGCCTATCACACTAAAATAGTGTGATAAATTTATAAACAGTGAAGGGCCATAGTTGCCGATGGAGGACTGGATTTAGATGACCTAATCTTATGCCCCATATTCCTGTACGATCAAAGAGAGGATACTCTGGTTTATCTAAAGTTTTCTGCGACTTGTGGGCAAAATGTACAAGTTACAAACCTTCCTTCTTTGTAATGGAGTTGAGTTTTGGTAAGGCCAGAAGTTCTTCTCCTCATAACATCCACCTGTTAATTAATTCTACAAAAATTAGCTGTATAAATTGATACGTTTCCCAGGCCTGTATTAAATCCACAGGAAAATCATCGCAGCTGATATTGTCATTAAAAGAAAGGCCTGCCTGCTTCTTTGGCTAAGTTATTCCACATGGCTTGGACGTACTGCCAGGGACAGAGGAGGAGAAAGCAACTGACTTACCCGCCAGCCTGCCTGCACATACTCAGGCATAACAAAAAAAATCCTGGGGTGTGAGTAGCAGCACTGTGGGACGGCACGCAGGGTCACGGCACAGACACCTCCTGTGCTGCAGCTCTGGTGCAGGTGTGGAGCAAGCACGGGGCTTGGCTACTTTAACCTACTTTGTCTGTCACTGTGTTCCATGACAGCTGTGTCTTTTATGCCTCACCTAATACTATCCAATCTACATATCACACTCTTCTGTTATGGTATGAATAGGACATAATGTTCCAAGAGAGAAATCCTGCTGTCCTTCCACAGCCTGCTGGAAGAGCTGCTATTTTTATGTCAGTCAGGCTTTTTACACCAAAATGCTGCAGTGCATCCCTTTGTTAAAAAGGAAACTGCAGAGTTCTCCATTTGCAATACCAGCCTGTCTTTTCCTTGCCAGGCAGAGGGAAGATGTATACTCGTGAAAGCTTTATCAAGCATTCTGCTTTATTGTTGGCCTCGTTGCACAAGGTCTTTGTTTATGACTGCTAGTAGTGCAGCTCTTTCAAGTCTGCACTAGGGAAACTAATGAATTATGGAAAGACAACACAATTAATGCAATTATATCAGCAAAACAAATGTAGTTTTTCTCCCACTGGGCAACTGAGAGGTATATTGGGCTCAGTAGATACTCTGAAGTTGTTCACAAAGTCCTTCACTTTCTAGATCCTCTTTTTTCTGCTGTGGTGAACTTCTCAAAGGCTGCTGCTGAATTTCACAGAAGACTTGAACAAGTTGACAAGAAAGAGTAAGTCTGGAAAAAAAATATATTTTTAATATATATATGTATATCTGCCTTAGGTACCCAGGGTGGCAGTTCTTTCTTTCCAGTGACTACGCAAGGAGTCTCTCCAAGTAGTGTAGAATAGAGCCCTTGAACTCTGAGACAGGAAATATCTGCTAAGATTAATTCTGCTTTCTGTGATGAATAGTATCAGCTTGTCATTAAAATTATTGTAATACATGGAAAGGCAGGTAGCAAAGTTAAAATTGGACCAAGCTCTGTATTTAGACCCTGCACTTGAGCATTGTAGGTGATGCCAGAAGGTACTTTCAGCACACCTCAAGGAGACCAGATAATGCTTCAGAGTATCTAAGATATCTGTGTGATGCTTGCAAACCTGAGGGCCCTTTGGGACTCCTGTGCCCTCTGAGTGCAGTGGCTGGAGGCCAGGTGCTCCTAGACACCTAGTATGGTACCAGATAGCTGTGTTTAGGCAACTGAATCCCATCCTTACTATGTTACTGTATAGATTAGAGCAGGAATTTGGGCACTTGGCTTATGGGTGGACACCAAAATCTGGCTATCTTCATCTTGAACTAAATCTTGGCCTTCCTCTCCCCTTGTTAAGTGAGATCTTTCCAGTGCCATTTAATACCAAGCAAGTATCTGACACTCTCAGGAAGTGTCCCATTTTATTTTGCATAGTGTGGAATCTTGTAGTTGAGTTTTCTAACACAGAAATCCTAATGCATTAATATAGCATGTATTTAATATCTCCTTTTGCAAAACCTCATCTTTTTGCAAACTGTAGACCATCTTTGCCGTCTTTTTTTTCTGTCCAAAGAAGAGGAAAACTGTTCAAATGAAACTGGGAAGTCATGTTTCCTCATTGTGTGAAATGTCTCTGTCTCCATTTTCTGCAGTCCAGTTGCAGTGCGAATCATGAATGATCAGCTGATGTTTATAGAAAGAGCTTTCATTGATCCTCTTGGCTTACCAGGAAGGAAGTTTTACAGGTGAGGTTACAAGTTTCTTGATCAGCTGTCTAAGGCACTGAATTTTGCAGGTGAAGCCCACCCTAACTGACTGGTCAGTTGAACTGCTGTATAGGCCTCATATAGGAATTACTGCTCAACAGATCGTTTTAGGTGCAACCCAGTGAGTAGCAGAATTTGTTTATAACCCCTGAGGAGACCTCCTTGGCTGCACCAGTCTTGTGATGCCTAATTCCTCTTCTTGGGTCTGGCACTCTGTTTTTATTAGCCATCATACCCTGTGACTTTTACCTGCCGGTGTGCAGTACCACTTCTCTTACCACTTGCTCTTTTAAACCCGTACAAAGTGAGGATTGAGTGGAGAATCAACTGTATTGGAAAGAAAGGAGAAACAAGGGTAGAGTAAGGGAGAGAAGAGGATGAGAACAGATGTGTAGTGAGGGTCCGGTGAAGAGAGACGTCCAGAAGGGACAGCTTGGAGAGGGTGACCTTTGAGCACAGGACAGATGAGCTGTGCTGCAGAGTCCCATCTGTCCCAACTTTGGCTGCTTCTGTAGATGCTCCTATTAGCTTAAATCATTAACTAGTTATTCCTGAAGTTTTCTCTCTACAAGCACATGGGCCCAGAGAAAGACAATGTTCAGTGCACCACAATACCCTTTATAGAAACCCAATGCATTTATTAGTAACACTTGACAAAAAGCTAGCTTCCAGTGTCAGGTGTGACTATGTCACTTTACTCTCAGCATCCGCTTTTTCCTAATGACTGGATATATCTGACTCACTGATTGATGGCTTTCACACCAAGCCAGAAGTCCCTCAGGCAGGTAGGATTGAGAATCACACGTCCCTCCTCCTAGGATAAACTGTTGTTCACACTTTTGGAAGAATGAAATGGTTGTTTTCTACAATTCTTCTTGTTGGGTGTTAGGTATCATTTAGACCTGTCTGGATTTTGAAAATTTTTTTTTTTTTTTACTTGCCTGCATTTATAAATGTAGCTTTAGTGTTTATTTTGATTAGGGAGGACTCTTTCACATGCTACAAATGTGCTTTGATACTTCATATGAACAAAATCAATTTAAAAGCAGATCTGTAACTATTCATTTTTAAAAAAAAACCCCAAACCACCAACAAATAAAATTGATACTTTTGCACAGTTCTGTTCCAATATGATCACTTTTTCTCTGAAGAATTCATGCTTTTCTCAAGAAGTCTCCCATAGATTTGTTTCCCTCTTTTTACATTCCTTTCCCAGATCCGCTGACCATCATTCAGCTGCTTAGTTATTTTTGAAGTTTCTGTTCCACTTCTCATTGTACACCCATAACTAATTTTATTCCCCGTTCCAGACTGCCATATTAATTCAGCAGGTTTGTTGAGCTCTCATTTTCAAAAAAATTTAACATTGTTTTGTTCCTAGTTAGACAAACGTGCCATCTCTTCCCAAGACGAAGGCTACGTGTCCTAAATCTGTGCCCTTTCCCACAGATTTTGCCCTGGGGGTTGCTTCCTCTTGTGCTTTTAAAGACAGGTCCAGCTAAGTTTCCTGTGTATTTAGTAAGTTCTGGTCTTCATGGGATTCATAGCTGCTTTATGTAGCACACATACAGTTCCTTAAAATGAACACCACCGTGCCACCCCCTATTAATGGTTACTTTTATTTAGTATACCTACATTTTTTTCTTCTGTCCCCACAGACACGTCATCTTTGCTCCAAGCAGTCACAACAAGTATGCTGGAGAGTCCTTCCCGGGGATCTACGATGCCATGTTTGATATCGAAAGCAAAACTGATCAACACAAAGCCTGGGAAGAGGTGAAGAGGCAGATTTCCATTGCAGCCTTCACTGTGCAGGCAGCAGCAGGGACACTGAAAGAAGTAGCATAGGATGGCGGCTTCGAAAACCTTGGTCAAACAGCCAAGTCTGAAACGTAGTGTAGTCAGGCTACTACAGTGACCCAGTCTCTCCTGACTGCTCACCGTATCTGAGTTTGCAACCTTCTGAATGCATGCAAGTGTACTGGTAGGGTGAGGGGGAGCTCTGTGTATCAAAGAACTCCTGAGCTAGAAATTAATTCTTCTCTGATGCTGACAAAACTGTAGCTTTAACAACAGCCCTAGATGGAAGCAAATTTGAGGGTGGCGAGAAAGAAAAATCAGTTCCCTGAAAGATCTGCCAATTTTGAGGACCTGTTATTTTGGATGTACAATTACAAAACCAGTTATTTGCTAAGCTACCTGTAAAGCTTGTCCGTAGCAGTGATCAACAGCACACATTGCAAGAGAAAAAAATATAACACTCCTCAGCATGTGCATTTTTCTTGTTCTGATAGTTACTTTTATAATACAAAACACCAAAGGCATCTCTGTATTTTAGAATCTATTCTGCAGGACTGGCAGAATCCTCATTATACTGATTTGCTTTCTTTTCCTGAAAATATAATATACTCACCCTCCTGCCAATTGCCAAAGCAGCACTAGCCATTCTTGATAATCAGAGAAAACAGCTGCTTATATGCAGAAATCCAAAAGCATTTTCTTGGGGAGCGAGTGTCCATCCCTCTGAAAGTCACTGTGCGCCTCCCTCCTTTACCTGCACTTTGGAAAACAAAGATTTGGGGGAATAACTAAAAGCTGAACTCCCTGCTCGTTTTGGTACTTTCACTAGTCCCAAACCCATGGCAGCTTTTGTTCCTGTTTTTTTCCCAGGAGATGTCTTTCATGCAGATGTCTTCTTCCAGTTGAGGGAGCTGGAGGACATTGTTACTGTTGGCATGGGGCTTGAGGTTACTCTGTCTTCATGTAAGACCTGAAGAAAGTTTCCCACCAGAAGCTGCTTTTGCATTCAAAGAGAAACTGAAATGCACGAGAAGGGTAATTGTACAAAACTGTTTAATTTGTAAAAAAATTGATTCTTTCTTCATTTGCCCTTTAAATGTACTTCTTATCTACATGCTTTACAACTAATTAAATTGCTAGAATTTTATTAAATCACATTCCAGTTTGTGGGAGCTGATAATAACCAATTTCTTCTCTTATGTAAAATATGCTACAGTTTTTCTCACAACCATAAATTGCACCAGGTTGTGGGAATAAAATCCTTTTTGGTTTATGGGGATAGAACAGATGTGGTACTAAAAAAGACAGAATTAGAGAAACAGGACAATTACTGGGCTATAGAAGGAGTTATTCTCATCTCAAATGCCTTGAATTCAGACAAGGGAACCAGAAATTACTATAGTTCAGTCCTTTGGGAAGTTGTTTTGGGCAATATACACCACCAAGAAAAGAGGCTTTCATTGGCATCACTTCCAATAAGCCTCTCTGAAAGATGAAGGACTGTGTACCTATGGATGTTGTGCTCACAATTTACTGTTAAATTGCTTTTCACAAATCAAGCCTTAGGCACATGAGGAGGAAATTACACTTCCACAGTCCATGCTTTACCTCTATTGGTGGAAAAAGCAGTGCTTAACTGACCTTGTCAGCATGCACTTAAGAGACACGAGTAGTCAATGCTGAGGACACCAGAGCAGTGACTACATTTTTGTTGTTGTCTTTACTTCTGCTTAACTGGGGCCACTCACAGTTATTAAGTTGTTCATCTCCGCATCTGTAGCTTAAGGTGTTGCTGAAGGATGTGATACCCTGTGAACAGTGACTGGTACGTAACTGCACTGGTTTTTCTTCCCTTTTTCTGGATCGCCCACTCTTCCTGCTCCATCATAGCTTTATGTTAACTGCAGTGGGCAGTAACTCAATGTGCCCCCAAGGGAGGGTTAGGATATCTGGAGGGTGGAAAAAAGCCACCAGGGCCTCTTCCTTGTGAACAGCAGCCAGCTTTGGATCTGTCAGTGCTGCTGCCGCCGTAGGATCATCAGAGAATAGGGCAAACAAGGAATTTCCACGTAAAAAGGAAATACCTGACAAAGCGTGCTTCCTCCTTCATTTACAGCAATCTCTTTAATAGTATAAACCAGTGAACAAACGTTTCAGTGGTAGTTAGCCTTTGAAGTTCTGTGCCATTACCTTGCTGCTGCAAAAGAACATTTTATCTCTTCTTGTTTCCCTGTGCAGTTTGAAGCTGTAAGAATAAATTACAGCTCACATTAGGCTGAATGCACAGCCAGTATCGATTGCTTTGTTCCTCTTCTCAACTTAATTGATAACTCTGTATGAATGTACGATTCATCATGACCTGCTACATCCTAAGTATACAAAATAGTTTAAATCCATTTCCATTCCTCTCTATAAAGTTCTACTGAGGGAGAGTGACAGCCAAACCCTTCTAAATAAGGAAACCAAACCACTTATAAATGGCTTATACTAATTGATTTCCATTAAGTCCCATATTTTTTGTATTGAGAGGATCAGTCACTCAGAGCTGAGATTGCCTTCCCTGCTTCAGTCAGTAGTATCTCCTTGTCTATAGATGAGCAACCAAGGAACCGCCACTGTCTCCCAGCCCAAAGCTGCTGTATTTGTGCAGATCTGCCTGCCCATAATTTCAAAGCGTGGGGGGGATTTTTCAGGCTCTCCTGACAAATGGGTAACACTGGATCGCCTGCTCTGTCCTCCTCTAATTCCATTTGCACAGTTCGTCCACTCAACCTGGCTGAAGCAATCTGTGAATTATACAGCCGGACGAAACAGACCCTTCAGCCTAGACTGGGGCTGCAAAACAATTTGGCAAAATTAAAACTTGGATGAACCAAATATCACTTGGATATTCGGTTTGCCAGTTGTCTCTTTAGAAAATCAGTCTCAAAGGGACAGTGCCAGGAAGTTTATTTCAGATTCTGTTAAGGTTGAAATACCTTTGGCTTGCCTTTGGAAAGGAAGCCATAACACTTGGTCAAGTTAGTGATGGCTGGAAAGTGGGGATAACCTACATGGTCCATTCTCCACTGAGTAAGCAATAAACACAATCCAGTTACAACACTCTTTCATTTGCGCCAAAATTGGTAGTAATTTAAAATAGTTATTCTGGTCTGTTTTTCAATCAATAAATAGAAATAGAACCACCTCAAAAAAAGCTCTGCAGATCTTAAGCTTAATAAAAACTCAAACTAATTCAAAACCTTTGAAGATTAAGAGTTTGGGATTGAGAGTTTCTCTCAACACCCTGTAATTTAGCAACCCTTCCCAAAGTTGACTCATGCATCAGGGGACTCCCTTTGTGGACCAATGAAATTAAAATTTCCCTATCCCGGTATCCTGATGACTGAAGTACAAGTACACCAGCTGCAGAAGTTTCATAAATCTTCTCAGTAACTGTACAGTTCAGGTGTAAGAACAGGACATTTAGATTTGGCTAGTTTTTTTGTTAAGCCAAAGTAATTTGTC
Organism: Haliaeetus albicilla; assembly: GCF_947461875.1. Lineage (NCBI taxonomy): Eukaryota > Metazoa > Chordata > Aves > Accipitriformes > Accipitridae > Haliaeetus > Haliaeetus albicilla. The sequence goes on along the minus strand of NC_091502.1, from coordinate 18,738,021 downwards.
AAATCCAGGTCAAACTTTTAAACTGCTTCAGCTGATCTAAAAAAGACATTGCAAGAGAAAGGTCCTAAAGCAGTCAATCAGCCCATTAAGCAGATGATCACAGTCAGCACCGGTGCTGTATGCTGACTTTTCCAGAGACCCGATTCCTATTATTCTGTCCTTCTTTTATAGATAACCTATAAAATAATCTCTGTATGTTCATAAGGGCCAAGCAAATGTGAACTCTACAGACTGCACAGTATTTTGCAAGAGAAGATGACCTGAACACCTGGCCAGCAGCCCTCAGTGACCCAAAACGCTTTCCTTGTGTGGAGGAACTATTGCTGTTCCTGTCCATGCTGCCTAATGAAATACCAGGCAGCGGGTTTAAAACAAAGGGATTACTCACACTACATGGGATTATCTGGTGAAGCTCACTGCTACAGGAGCTTGTGAAAGGTGAAATGGGTTAAAAAAGGATCAGACACATGCAAGGAGTGCTCATGCCTAATGATCCAGATGCACCTTTCATTCAGAAGGCCCTAAAGCACCTGGGAATTAAAGCATAGGTATGCATGAAGGGATTAAAACCTACCTGCTTCATTCCTTGCTTTAAGCATTTGCCATGGGAGAGATTATTGGGAAAGACAGCACGTTGCACTCTCTCATTGTAGTGCTTTCCGCTGAATAGACAGCCCCTGAAGTGCTGCTGGTGGTCCTCTCTTTGTGTGCACTTGACTGAAACCCATGAAAATTAATAAATATATCTTTAAGAGGTTGCTTGTTCTCTGCTTTAAACCAAGATAATGATTAAATATGTCAATCACAGGTCTTTTAAAATAACCAAAGTTGCTTGAGAGCAGAAATAGTTTATCCTGCAGTGGTGTCATTCAGAGGGTAAGAGGTGCTGTGCAGCATCTGCAGAGAAGAGCTACTGCAGTGACCCCACATTATTCCTAAGGAAAACAGCAGCAGCATGAGGTTCTGGAAGATCCTGACTGGGTCTGAAAGTCACTGAGGACTTTGTGCACCTCCCAGGCAATGCTGTAGAAACCCCCAAGGAGGCAGAGCTGGAATGTCCAGGTAACACAGCATCAAAAGCAGCTGGGGACCTCCTCCCTGCAGCTGGTAGGAGTAGGATATATTCCTCTATTTTCATTCATGGGATTTTTAACATACAGTTAAGAGAGCCATTAAGAGAGCTGAATGATGGTGAACATCATGGACTTCCCTACGGCAAAGCAAAGAAGACAACACTAATTAAATGAAATACAGAAATCTTGCTTCTGCTATGCCATTCTCTTCCAAGTCAAACCAAAGTGCTGCGTTCCTCACTGAGCAACACCTGCTACACAGAAATTGTCCCTAGAGAAACCAGTAGGAGCTGAATTTAGTGAACAGGCTTTTTTAAGGCAAAAGACTGTTTCCATTACACCACTGAGCCTACAAGTAGCTCCGCTAAAGCAAGACTGGCTACTGCTCTACCCTGTAGTTTAGCTGCAAGTCTGTGGTGTATTAGAGTTGAGCTCTTAGTCAAATTCAGCAGTTCCTTCTGTTAATCACTGTCAGCAGGAGGAACTTAGAAAGCCTAAATGGTTTAGGAGCTGTCTGTCCCACAGATTGCTTCTGTACTTGCTTGTGCCAGTTATAATCTGTGAAGTCAAGGCAGCTCCTGTTAGTGTCAACACAGTTTTTGTCCTGATGGATCCTACACCTTTAAACATCATCTTCCTCATCCAAGAAAATCTATGAGCTCTTCTTCAACCCAACCTGTAAGGCAGATCCACTTTCTGGATGGGCTTGGGGAGCTCAAAGAATGGAGGAGGAGGAGGAGGAGGACTGGTTTGTTAGGCTTCATGCAGGAGGGGCTGGACCTGGTTCAAGTAAAGTGCAAACACGTTACAACCTTCCATAAAGGGAAAGAACAGGAGAGGCGATAATGGGAAAAGCATTTCACAGGAGGGTATCAGATAAGAATAGACTTGCTGTGTTTACATGGCGCCTTCCTCAGATGTGCTTTGCTAGCTTGCTGACAGTAAGCTGCTGACGCATTCCTGATGCTGCCATCCACTTTCCTCCAAACTTGGCTGTATTTTTAGCAGGAAACTCAACCCACGGTTGCTGGACACCACGACTGTTGTGACAACACACCCTTAGGTAACCCGTAAGCAGCAGGACATCATGCTGGGGAAACACGGTCAGCTGCGAACACCAAACACTGAAAGATTTAGCTCCCGCTGAGATAACTCATCCCTTCAGATATTCCTGGAACCAACACCCCCCTCCTGAAGCACGGCTTTAGCTTCCTCAGCTCTCTCTGCCTCCCAAGCCATGTCTCCATACTCTTCCCACCCCAGCCGACATGCCCTGGCGCCTCCTGCCTGCACTGAAGCTCCATCTTCAGCCCGCGGCTCAGACGGAATTATGCCGGCACTTGGCCTCGCACAAGTGTGGGCACTCGCATAGCGTCGCCCACCGCCACAGCAGAGGAGTAAAACACGAGGATCCTGCCTGTCTTATTACGGGCAGAAAGAAACACGCTTTGTAGGTAAAGACAAGTTCACTGTTAGTATACCTGAAATCATGACTGTGTGATCAAACATTTAGTCGCTATTTATTACAGAAAAAGAAAAAACAAAGCATACTATTACAGACAAGCCTTTCAACAACGAAGCAATTAAAATGATTATGAGCTGTTTATCTTCCTGGGGTCTCCAGTATCATCCTGTGCCCCTGCTCTAGTTGTCCCATACCCATGGTCCTCTACACCACATGCCATACCTCAGCTGTCGAGGCCCCCGCTTCTATCAGGCTTGTATTCCCCTGCAACGTGATGCTAGAATCATAAATATGTTGTTCTACACAGAAAAACTGCTTCTCACTAGTATCTGTATAAAAAATAGGGTTATACCACATAACTATAAAAGGAGAAACAACAGTGAAACAAGTAAGGCAATAGCCACCTGGTCACGAGAAAACTTCTAACAGCCAAACAAGCTACCACAAAGCTGCAGGCAGGCGGAGAGAAGTTCGGACAACGCAAGCCTGGCAAATCCCGAGACGCTGCAGGGCTGGAACCAAGCTTGTGCCCTGCTGCTAGCCGTGGCAGTACTATTTATCCAGCTGTCAGCAGAGATCGGCACTCGGGGACTACTTGGGGGAGATCCCAAGTTTTTGAAAGAACAACCATTAAGGCCAGACAGCTACTTACATATAGTCGTATCCGTACTTAGTACCTAGTCCTGGCAAATCTGAGAAATGGATGAAACGGTCCTAGCTTTTCTTTCTATATTTTCAAACCACCCCAGTTCACCTAATTCAGCCTGATTGGACTTCGGTTTGGCAAATATCGTTCTTGTCATCTGCAGTCCGATAAATGGTAACGTGCCTGAGGACTAGATATTTATATAGGATTCAGAGTGTAACTGCAGCACTCAGCACGTGCCTCTCGGGCAGTATTATACTCTGTTTTGTACTAAACCGTAATTACCAGAACATGGAGAAGCTCTGGCAAAATCTATCAGCTCTCTCACAGCTACTGCTCATTCTGCAGACAACTGTACTTACAATTTCAGTGAATACCTACAACGTATGGAGGGAAAATGAGGAGGTACAACACTACAGATTGCAATATACCCCTGAAAAGTTACGTTTACTTAAGTACCCCTATGGGACAGTTTCAGATAAAACATTTGTGTGTTGTATAATAAAACTGAAATGCAAAAACTCATTAAAATGACACATGCTTTAGCTTAAGAATTGTGTGCTGAAGGTTTTGGTACTGCCGCTCAACCACGCTGAAGTTTTTAGCCACTTTTCATTGTACAAGTCCCAACCACACTGCAGTCTTCAGGCAATGTGCATCGATATAAACTGGTTCAACAATAAATACAACAAACTTAACTGTCTGCATTCTAAAGCAAAATATTGTTAAGAAGAAATAACAGTGAAAGAAGAAATGCTGAACAACGCCACTGTGCTCATAGAGCACGTAGCAACAATGTGAACCTTTATAATGATACGGAAAAAAATTATAGAACACTGATTTGAAAAGTTTCAGTGCTTTGGCTCATTCACAGTCAGAGTTGTTGCTTTGTATTAACCTTCAGTCTTAGCACGTCTTCTATGAACTACTTCATTTTTTCCATAAACATGTGAAAACCTTTCTCTTAAAAATATTATTTTCAACTACGTTTTAATATTCTCCATTTGTTTTACCAGCTTTACCTTCTTTACAGCTGTTAATTGCTCTCGGAAAGCATAAGCATCCCATTTAAGTTATAAATCCACTGAAGTAAAAATTTTGTAACAGAAGTGCCAACAGCCTTTCGATTTGCAGAGCTACAAATAAAGAATAATTCTGAACTGAATGCTTTTGTTGTAGGTTTTGTTCATGAGTAGACACTTCAAACGTTAACTGCTTTCGCAGATGAAGGCAGACATTAGAAGTTTGGGTTAATGTTTATGTATACAACAATGTAACTTGAATTACAAGGCATCCCTTTAAAAAAAAAAAGTCCCTTGGGGTCTAGAAGCGCACAGTATCAACTCTGCCTCTTGTACATGAGTCTGATTTTCAATAAAGGAAGAACAAATTAGGTCAAGCATATTAGGCTAGAAGCACATTAGGTTAGTTTTCCTCCCAAGCATTGAATTCAGCACTAATATGGCAGTATCAGTATCATAAATTTAAAACACATTTCAGAGAACAAGGTTTCTGGACTAAAAATAATTCATAGATGGTTGTAAGGTAACAGCTCTGCCTCCAGCTAGCTTTGAATGACTTTTGTTGCAATGCAGCTTTTATTAATGCTTTACCAGGAACTAATTTTTCAAATACTTGTTTCTAGTAGGTAACAAAAATGTTTTATTCCAGAGGATGCTTCCTTCTCACACGGAAGTGCACTGGCTGCAAACAAATCTGCACACTTTCTGGATAGCCAGAATCAGTCATCATATAGGTTGATTAATGAAGCTAAAGAAAAACACATTGATGCATTTCACATACCTCCAGATTACAGGTACCTGTTCCTACGCCCCTTTCCTTCTAGGCTCATAGGACTGACTACAGACGCGTAGCTGACAGCAGTCATGTTCAGTAGCTCATTCCCGTTCATGCCAACATTGTGGTAGGAAACAAAATGTTCAAAAGTTGGAACAGAAAAATATTGACTTTATGAACATCGGTTGAAATCTTTGCTGCCTACAGAGAAGCCTTAAGGACTGTACTCCGTGCCCGCCCACTCTCCTTACCACTAACACCCTATCTCCCTAACACCTACCCTTCATTCTGCAGACAAACTTGGGAGAAACTGAATTTGCTTTACTAACAATCATTTGGCACAGTAACTGTGGATTAGTTTATAATGTCCGTGGCAGTATTTGGGTTACCTTTGGTTAAAACACTTACCCAAACTTTGAGAAAACACCAAATTTTTATTACCGCAGAAAATTTCAGGCCCCAAGAAGTGAATCCTTTTTCTCTCCCATTTTGAGAATGCCAGAAGTTTTGACAGGTATCTTCTTCCTTTTTCCAAGAAACCAAGAAACTAGTAAAAAGCAGCAGAGCTATATCTTTAGCATTCTTAGAAACAGCCCAAACATTGTATTTTGAATTATTCCAGTTCCAGTAAGTTTGTGAAAGCTAAAAATTCTTGGACAGAACAATTTCCATGAATGAGACAGGCTCCCATCTGAGTAGCCACACTTACTCAAATTGCTGCAAAGCTTACGTATCTTGACTGGGCTGTTGTGTTAGAAAGCAACAGGCACCAAAAGAAACCAAGGGGTGGGGAAAAAACCACTTTGCCACACAGTTTCCCTCATATATAACTTGACATGTGTAAAATGTCCACTTACATTTTATTTCAACAACCATGTTGCAAATCCAAAGGTAAGTTCACTCCCATAACAAAAGAAGTCAAAAAAACCCCAAATGCAACCAGCATGTAATAAGAATTTTATTGAATACATTTAGAAAAAAACTAGAGCATGAAGACATGAGATCAATTTCTGCATATAAGTTTTATGAATGTGCAGAATCAAGCAACCATGCATGAAGACATCTCCCCCCTTCAACTGTAATTCAAGACTCATAATGGCAAAATTATTACCACCTTTAAAAAGTGTTCCAGACACATAACTCATTACTTTAAAAAGGATCTCGTTCCTGAACGGAGATAAAAAAATTTTAGTAGCAATTGGGAAAGACCAATGATTAACAGGTACAGTATTTAACCAATACTCATGCCATGTTTAAAGAATGCAAGCAAAAAATGCATCATTATATAGAGTAAGTAGATTTTTTTTTTGAGGCAAAATTCCTAGTAAAACTAATCCCTAAACTACTGAAATGGTGACTTGATAACGTAGATGTTCCAGAAGATCATACGATGGAAGATATTTTGTCAAGTTCCATCAGTGCCATGTAAAATGTTAAGAGTCAGAGCAGCTGAACAGCCCAGTGCTTAACAGTATATTAACATTAAAAATAAATTCCAACTCCTCCAAGAAATGTTGTTACAGATATAGTACGTAATGCTAGGTAGGAAAATGGGCCTATACGTGAGGGAAAAGATTAAGATTTCTGTCACAAACTTGTATAACCATGCAATTTTTCATATTAAAAAGGGATTGTGAAGGACAAGTTTTATATGGACCTGGACAGTCAGTTCTGAGACATGTAATATGCTGTCTACACGTGTAACATGTAAACCCATACTGAAACACACTGCAGCTTTTAAAGACTCACAAATTATAAAAATATAGCTAGACTGTATCAAGTTAACCAACTTGTTAAATACAGCACAACTTCTGAAAACATGAAAAAAAGGGTAAATTTGACAGCAAGTATTCCAGTACATACTTGTTTGCAATTTAGTTTCACTATTATGAGACAGGTGAAAGCCTATGCGATCAAAAATCACTTAGATCTCGCTTTTGAGGAAGTATTGATTGGTTTGGTACACTACAGTATGTCTCACCTTCTCTCCACATCTACTAATAAAAGTTACAACCAACCCAATATTCCATTGAAGTGTCAGGTACCACTACCTATGTCAAGATGTCATTTCATGAGATACCAGGATCAAACATTGGTGTGTTGAAGCCTGTAGGTGATACAGCTTTTGCAGCTTGATGATGCAGATATATAGTTATCAAAAGCTGCTAAGAATTAATGCAGTTAAACAAGAGACTTATAGCAGCCTCTGAAAGTTTATCCTTTTATTGAAAAACATCACAGGCCATAGAAAACTAGGCTATTATTTGTAAAACCTATACCTTCTTGCCTGATCAAAGCAGGTCAGTTTGGGTTTTTTTTTTTTTGTTTGTTTGCTTGCTTTTTTAAACAGGTGAATTTTAAAAGCAGTTTCATTGCCACTGATGGGGAAAGTCATTATGGCACTCCTGAATTATCTTTAATTTTGTGCTGAAAGTATGAACAACAAGAAAAGAGTAGGAAGAATGAATATAAAGAAGCAAAACCGAGGACCATGTTCACAGGAGCTTTCTTCTACTCATGGCCAAGTTGACTCAGCTACCAGCAGGACGTAGTTTGAAAGAGTCTAAGAAATAGTTATGGGGTCCCACAGTCTGAAGCATTAACAGCAGAAGGGCCATTCACCCACATTTCTCTCCATGTAGCATTTAGTATACTAAGGGAGAATACGACTTGCTTAAAAACAGAAATTGTTTTCCCAAAAAATTCCACTTCCCCTGTAGTTCTTTAAAACGGATTTTACATGATGTAAACCTACTGCATGTAAGGACGCAAATAAATTGAAAATACGTTAAAAAAATGTGGAAGACGCAAGATATTTAGGGTATATGTATCCACATGGATAGACACATGTTTGAACTTGCTTGTTAAATAAGAACTCTGTCCTGGGATTTAAACACTGCTCATTTTGCTGTCCAAGTTCAGAATTCTGCATACAAAAACACATATGGCATGCTACTAGCTATAGCTATCTAGAATTTTTCATTCATTGAAGTGATTGTTCTCAGTATTATACTAATAAGAGCTCCACTTGTTGGTTCAGTACACATCAGGGAACATCTGTTCAACTTTTAAAGGACCATTTGCAGGCAAACATTTTTGTACCCTATAACCTTACAGAACCCGGCATGTTCAAATTTCTAAAAAAAAAAAAAAAAAAAAACCCAACAAAAAAACCCCAAACAAAAAACCAAACCAACACAAAAACCCAGCAGCATTATTAGAGGTTAACAGAATCTTTTAAGCAGAAATTAGAGCTAGAACTTTTATTGGGGCCCAAGGGAGTAAGCAACCACACTCCCTCCAAGTCAATGAGGAAACAGGATCTTGAAATGAAGGTAAAAAAAGCACCAAAACAAGTTTCATATATACAGCACTGCTGTTACTTTCTTGCTGTTTAGGGATGGTTTCTTTGGTAATGTATTTCCTACAACTTTAAGCATGAAGTAGGATTTCAAGTACTGCTAGAGACAGAACTCTGAGCTCAAGTCAAATTATACCAGTTGGAAAGTAAGTATGATTCTTAGAAATCCATATTTAACTTCAGAAAGCCTTTACTACGTTCTGTGTTTTCTTGGCATTACTCCAGGTCTGCCAAGGTAGGTAGATGAGCATCCACACATTTCAACAGTCCACAGGACTGCCTGTTTACATATACAAGTTTTGGCACAATAAGTAATGGTGTACCTTTTACATGACTTGTATACAAAAACATTGTTTTTCTTTCAGCTACAACCCAAAATTAAGAAACTATTTCAAGCAGAAAGAGAAAGCAACTTTACTGCATGTATTGCTGCTTGGGTAAAAGTCTCGTCTTTAAAACTATCCTGTTTTCAGCCACAAATATTTGCTGATGGGGAACTGAAAACAAAAATAAGGTCTTGATTTCTAATTAAAGTGTTTTGCTTATGTTGTTCAAAAGAAGTATTTTTAAAATATTTTAATTCAAAAGGTACAATTATGACTTGAGACAGACATTTTAAAGCTTGTTGTTGTTTGTTTCTTCTAAGATTTGTCCTGTAGATAAATTTAGTTCTTAGATTACCACCCTCAGAAACAAAAGCTATGCATATCTACACGGAAATAATTTTCCTGAGACACCTACAGTGTGTACTGGCTTCTCCTACTACACATATCCATCTACTCTGAAAAAAGATTCATAATTTTGAATGTTGTAGAATAGGACAGAATATACATTCTAAAGACTGTCAAATATATACAGCACCTTGGTAATTTTACAATAGACTGCTGTTTGTATGCTAAGTTATTCAGCTGTTTCACAGTCCATTCACTTTTATATTTAACAATTCAAATACCAAAAGGTACATGACTAAAAAAAAAATCCCCTCTTGCCAACTTTGCTTTTATTTTAATCTGATCTCCTGCTTTTATACATGAAAGACAGCAAAAGAGTCAGCAAGTACTGAAATCCTTAGGAAAATACCGTTTATTCCATCCCTTCACAACCAACAGGTATTGAAACAAACCTCAGTTTCAGAAGACAAAAATGCAAGTCTACAAGTGTTCTTTCCTATTTATGTTTATGCACCTTTTTATTTTTGATGTAGAATTGCATGCTAACCACTTTGTAACCTCAGATTTTTGTACCTGTATTACTGTATGCTTTATAATGAACAGTGCTAACACGTGCTACCCAGTAGATCCAGTCTAAACCAAACACTTGAAAAATTAACACACACAGCGGACTGAGAAGACATCTATTTGGATAGTCAGTGCATGGCAGGTAAGGTTGTAAGCAAAGGGCAATAGCTCTTTTACTCTAAATCCCCATGGAGATACTCCAACTAGAATAAATATACTCATGGGAGCAAGAGCAGAAATAGCTATTACCCTTCAAGTTTACACCCCCGTTTACTGTGCGTCAAATTTCTTTATAGAATGGAACATATGATCTAGCATAAAAAAAGAATCTATATAAAAGTTAAATATTTGATTACAGTAGCAAGTCACCACTTCATAATGGGAGATAATTTATCTCTTGGAATCATTATTGATCTGAATTCTCTTTTTTTTGCTGTGTGTTGGATACCGGTAATTCAAGACTTGCCCATAATAGGGGCTCTGCTTTTCTCATAGTAAGCTCTATCTTTGTAGCTGTCATGTTCACATAACTCCTCTTTACATCGATTACCTAGAACAGAAAACATATTTCACACTTCAATTTAAGAAACAGACTGCAAGATATTTGGGAATTAAGTTAGGAAGAGTACCTTATCACTAAATTTCAGCAGATGTTTAGGTAGATGGAGTTCCCCGTTATCTAGAAAAGTCACCCCTCTCCCATTGCCAAGCTATGAACATATGACTATGCATATATAACATACACATTGGGTCTAACACATCCATAAGCACGCAACTACATAGTGTCAAGGCTGTTCTGCAACACCACTATCATGGTGTTGAGATCAGAAAGGAACCCAGAAGGTCACCTTCTACTCCAGTAGGGTCAACTATGATGTCATAACTGATCACTTGGGGCATTACATCAGATTTAAATGTAATTATTGAATGATATGCAACTGAATTTCTCTTAATAAGCAGAGTAATGAAGAAAAACAAACTGTTTTGAAAAAGGAAGCTGAGGGTTTGTGGGTTTGGTGTTTGGTTTTTTTTAATAGAAAAATTCTTATACTTACTCCCCATAATTTCACACTGCGATGAAATTCCTTTTCTCCTTCAAATACAATATGGATATTTAACTTAACAGGAAAAACAACAGAAAATTTTGTCAGGCTAATAAAAACATTTGACAAGTGATATATTTTGCTTAAATGTACTTGACATTAGGACTCAGATCACTGAGCAAAATGATCAAATTGTCCCTCAGACATAGAATTGAAAATCTATTCTAACAGATTCTGATACAGTATCATAGTCAATAGTGGCCATATATACATCCTGGAAGCTGCATCATTTTCTCTAAATGCATGATTAAGAAATCAGAGAAGCATTTTAACACTTGTTTAATATTAATAGCTGTGAAACTGCATACTGTGAAGAATGATATTAAACTACATTAAGCCAAACACAATTAAATTATGAATCCGTAATTATTTACACACATGGTGATGCAAATCCATCACACTCAGGTTTTTAATTGCAGAAGTCAAATTAAAGATTTTTTTTGGACATATTATATTGCAGCTTTTAAACCCCCCCCAACTTTAAAGTACAGATGTCCAAACAGAAGGGGGGTGGGGTAGGGAAGCTATACATACTTGAACAAACACAAATGCCAAGAAAAAGCTGTTTCTCAAAAAAGATTCTTATGCTACCCCTGCCTTGTAAATAAAGTAGAAGCCAGATTTTCCTAACTTCAAGCTGCTGTAAGAATTAAAAAAAAAAAATTACATCTTAAGGTAGATGCTCACCATTGTGCTATTTGCTTCTACGTAGCTCAGATCAGGAACAGAGTTTTTAGCATACACAGAAATAGTCACTTCTCCTCCAGTCTGGTGCCAATCATGCCTGCATGGGACTACTTTCTTACCCTATATAAGGAAAAAGGTACAGAAAAAGAGACTTAAAATCGCATTCAGGAGTATTTTTGCAAGACTAATCAGGATAAAAGCCAAGGACTATTTTAACAGCCAATAAGCATAGCTAATAAAGGACTATATTTCATGTTCACAGGAGACTGAAAGACTCCACCTACATCTCTTTTTTACTCAGTATTTCAGCTACTGGTCCCCAACAAACATTAGAAGCAAGAAAACAAATGCTTATGACAGAGACTACAGTAAGAAACCAGGACGTCATGATAGAAAAAAAAAAAAACAACTAAAAAGCAACCCCAATCAACCAACAAAAAAAAAAAAAAAAAAAAAAGGTTACATGTTGGATTAACTTCTTTTCCAAGACTACAGTTGTCCAGCAGGCTGTAGAAAGAAACTGAAGAAAAAGAAGCCATGACTCCAAGACACTTACATATTATTGCAAAAAATTATTGAATATTACCCTCTGTTCCCTGATGCAGGAAAAAAAACAGTGAAAAAACCCCAAAATAACAACAAAAAGGTAAAGTCAAAAAACCCTGTTAGCTAGAAGCCCATTATCTCAATATATACCTATTTAATATACACACAGTTTCTTAACATCTGGGTGAATTCTTTACAAGAACACTCTCCCGCTTTAGGCTCACAACTTCAGCTTTTTTTTTTTTAATCCCTCCTTTCTGTATTTGAAAATAATTCTTAAACACAAATGTAAATCTTCAACACAAGCAGCAACTCCATGACTTAAAGGAAGTAAAAGACGTGTGAAGTAATTGTTGTAGAATGAGGTAACAGAACTACACTTTCTATACTACACCCTTATTTTCTTCTGTTAAATGTTACTGATGTTTGCAGTGTCAAACTCATTTTGCCTCAGCAATAGACAATATATTCATAACAAGAATGTCGTGTTCACCTGCATCCAACATGTGACCAGCTAATGTTTTTGAAGTAAGTGTTCAGTTCCATTATTACATTCTGTAACATTCTCTAAGAATCTTTCTAAACCTTGAATGGGAGTATTTTTCACCTCGTAATTCTGCAGTTTGTTCCCAACATTGCAATGAAATACCTACAAACTAAACAGATGCTCTCTCTGTATTTGTTATACTGGTAGCCAAACCAAAACAATCAGATTCAGACCAGAAAAATATTCAGATGTGTAAACAGAATCCAAGTTAGACAGGAAGAGACCCTTCCATCCCAGCCCCCCACCCATGGAACCTCATCAACCTTATCCATCCTGCCATGCCCACCTAAACAACAACTCAACTATTCTGAATGAAACTGGAAGTACAGTTATTTTACTACAGAACAGGTATGGCTGCTCTCTTCATGGTCTTTGGGAGAGGAAAGACTTCTAATAATCTTATTTTAAAGTCTTACATATGGAATATATTCTATATGAAATACTATAGACTTTCTTAACTAACAAAGCAGAAAAGACTGCTATTTTTTTTTCTTAATTTGCCAAAACCACTCTTGCTATAGTGATACTATACGTATCACTAAAAAGAAAGGTTGTACTCTCTTACAAGTATACTTCTACCACAGATTACTTCAAACTCCATTTCTCTGTGTATACCGTGCATAATATCCTCCATATTATTTCAGCGGTAATGATCTGTAACAGCTCAACTACAGTAATAACTCAAACAAGCTACTAACTACATTTCAGTATTCAAAATTCAGAATGGCCAGCTACAGAACGCAATGTTAATGCCACTTACCGCATCCTTTTTAGTCCATACGTGTGTTCCTGTTGTGCAGCCTTCTTGAGCTAAAAATGTATTGAAGTCAGATGTTTTTCTTTTACAACAGCTCCAATACTTCATCCTTGAAAGTTTGCAAAGCAATTAACAAACAATATTTAGGACCCTATTTACTGTGAATACTTAAGATCTTTCCTTTATGCACTATTACTGTTAATTTAGTATACCCTCTTCAAGCATTGCTATTTTTGACTGAATACAGAACGAAAACACAGTAACATCTACAAAGACAGCAGGAACACATAATAGACTAATTAAAAAAAATTTAAAGTTAACTGAATACTAACCCTTCATGGAATATAGGTACACCAGAATGGTATATACATACTTCTTCTGCGCTGTGTGGTCCTTCGTAGGTCTAGTAAAACAAAGCATTTAAAATGTATTACTATTGCAGGATGTGGACCAAAGGAAAAAACAAAACAAAACCCAGCCCACAACAGAAACGTTGAACAAAGCACTACAAAGCTTTTGAGTAAATAATCTAGATCTAATGGCTTGCCCTAGCTTTTCAAAGTAACCATTCAGCCTTCATTCACAGATGGTTCCCTGGCACTCCTTCTAACAAGCTATACTTTGTATCAGTTCAATGGGGTACATCAATGGTGACATCACCTATGCTCATAAAGGTCACTTCAGATATTCAGAGACATCCATCTTTAAAAATACTCTGAATATTCAGAGAAAACAAGTACTTAACTTGAAAATAAATTAAAATTAAATTTATCATTCATAAAACACATGGATTCTCAAAAGGAAATAAATTAAACAATATACAATTCTGCCACTGAATATCAGATCAGCTCTTCCTAACACAAACAAAAGACTGCTCAAAGTTCTACTTGCTCTAGAGTTTCAGTAGAAAATGCAAAATGTGTCAGATGTCCAGTGAAATACTTATTTAAATTCTACTGTCTCATTCTGGACAACACAAGGGTGTCAGTGTAAAAAACTTTCAGTTTAAATGACTATGTAACGTAAAGATTACTTTTGAAGCTAGAAGTGTTAAAACATTTTCTTTGTGGATTCTTCTGGCAGGAAGCATTAAATTGTAAGATCTGTAGATGCTTCTGACCTATAGATGGGTTATCAAGAGCAATTCAAGTGTTATCAGTTAAGCCACCTCTCGGCAACATTATATTTAACATTTTAAGTTGAAACATGTCAGTATCATGGGTTTGGCAAGCTTACTACTTAGAAGTTCAGGCCAGGGTTAAAAAAAAAGTAATCTTAGGCTTACTGCATGCACAGTACAAAACAGCCCACATTTGTCCATACTAAAGTGTGTTATCACATGTGCATTCATTAAGCCTGGTGGACTTTGAGCCATTTCCAAATCAATTTGTAGCACACAAAGAAACACCCAAGAAAGGAAAACAAAACTGTGCACTTTATAGTTTAGCAGCTGCGTTTAAGAGTGGAACTGAACCACTTACTTTTGAACAGCCTGCATTTTTACACGCTGTCCCAATCTTGATTTCATCACTGTCTTCCTCTGTAAACAGAATCATATTATAGAAAATAGCTACTGAATTGTATAATGTACTAAATGTTTTGCTTTTATTAAGAATTAAAACAAGCTAAAGAGTAGATTAGAAAAAACCCCAAACTCTCAAGCTGTCTATTTTCTGCCTGGCACTGAAGTCTGCCAGAAAGGTACAAAGAAACAGAAATTACACAAACATTCCAAAAGTTGTATTACCTATGCATCAGATTCTAGGTTCTATACCTTTACACTGTTTTAAATGGGGCAAAAAAAAATTGATGAAGAAGATTATTACAATCATAGGGGAAAAGAACTATCACTCGTTTGGTTTTGTAAAACTAAGAATGTAAAAGCTCCAACTGCTGTCTATAAATACACACAAGAAAAGAATTTGGATACCAAGTAGAAAGAAGAGCTAAATGACAGTTCTGGCACAAGAACAAAAGTGTATAAAATAGCCACAAATGTAGGTTGAAATTAGAAAGTGTTTCTTAAGGAGCAGTGTAGTTCTGGAACCAAATTCCAAATAATCTGAGGGAAGAAAAAAACCAGAAAAACAGACGAGGGAGCACCAACTAGTCTTCAGAGGAATTTCACCAGTTTACGAAAGGCTTTAGATGACATCATGTTTGCAATAACATAGGAGTAGAGTTCATTTATTGGGAACTCTTTTGGTCATATATTCAGAAATGGACATTCCCATCATGTCCATTCTAACCAGGAAATCTTACGAAACAGGCAGTTCAAGTAATTTTAATGGCAATGGTATTGCTCCTAACACTCAAGGCTCCACATTGTTCAAATTTTGATTATCATTCCCTAGACCGGAAGGTATTTCCCAGATTATTAGCAACAAGAACATAATTACATGAAATAATCACTTCAGAAACAACAGCATTTCATTTATTTGTGTGACAATTAGCATCATATACCTACTTAACCTCCCTATAACCCTTACCTTTTTTCTCTTCGTTTTCTGATGACAGTTTCAGTTTATCTAGTGCTTGCTTCAAGGAAGCCGACACTTTCAGCTGCAAATTTGTCATTGGCTCATCTGGGCTAAAAAAATGTCCAGGTATTCATGTCAGCTTCATGAAAAATAGTTTACAAAAGATGACAAAGTAGTAACTTTTAATCTTGCTATAAGTCTCTTCCTTTCCAACTTCCCTTACAACAACAACCAAACAAAACCAGATTTGTAAATGCCAATTCTTACTGTTTATGGAAAAAGAGACTAGATAAATTTCTTCTAAATTGAAGGCAGTCTTGGCTTTCAAGAGGAAATCCTAAGTACCCTACAACAATAAAAATCAATCAAAGATATCAAGGAATCTAAATACAAACACTCTAAAATAATTTTTGATGAATGTTTAAAACACTAAACACAACTGCTAGTGGCATTCTAAGCTATGAGGCTTGAGACTGCAATTTTTGTTTCCTGTGAAGCTAAATGTCGAGAAATCCAGTACTACCTTGTCCTAACCAGAATTCTTTTATCTCATTTTGAAGCTTACGATAACATCATCACTGCTACCAAACACAAGATCTTTTAAAGTTAATTTGGGAATTTTTACACTATATGAAATCTGTAACACTGAATAACCAAACGAGCTTTAACTTGGCCAACTGATCACAAATTTGGCAAAACTTAGTATCATATACTGTACCTTGGCCTTTTAATTGTTTCCAATGGTTTTGGTGCCTGAATTATGTGTTCTTGAAATTTGGGTTTCAGTTCAGCTAGCTCCTTTCGTTCAGAGGTAGTCTTGACTTCTGGTTTAACAGGCTCAGGAGGTTTTTCACTGTTATGGTGACCCTTTGTACAGCCCTATTGTAGAAAGCATATGTTTATATATATGCAGTGTAGTTAGTGTCTACGATTAAAAATTATCAAGAACTGCAACAAGTTTTCTAGATTTATTTCTTCAGCCCCATGTTCTCCTTTAGCCCACTCTAAACATTGGCTGCAAAGGAAATCCTACAACTGCAGTGGAAAATACCTTCATTTGGACATATATTAAAGAAAAATGCATACTTCCTGTAAACAAGCAAAGTAACAAAAAATATTGACCTTCCTTCACTGTTAACAAGCTTCTAAATAGGTTTTCATAGAACTAATTATAACCATTAAAGCTTGAAAATGGGACCCAACTTTAAAATTTTATCAAGAAAAATAGTGCATGCAAGATTTAAGACAGTTGTAACAAAAGTACGTCAATTTTAAACATGTAAATATTAAATGGTACATGTTCTTATCACTGTCATTTGGCAAGTGTAAAAACTGTAAATAATCATGAGTACATACCACAATGCTTAAGAAGTCAGAAAAGTCTGTTGTTCTTCTCTTACAACATGACCAACCCTATAAACATTTTGGAATAAAAACAAAACAAGCATGACTACCTTACTTGGCAACAGCTTATAAAAAGCAAAAGACTAATTATATTCCTTTACAAAATGTGGCACGTCATGATTGAGATTATTTTCTTCCCTTCTTTGGACAATATTATCATCACTTGGATTTTTAAAAGCCAGAGAAACCTGTTACAGCTGCCATTTCTAGTTCACTCATGCTGCCTTAATCAGAAAGCTCAGTAAACTTGAGGCAATATTTCCATGACAAGTTAGGTGCCAACTTTGTACAACAGAAAACAGAAATATTACTTTATCTCATAAAGTAACATGTAAGCAAAACAAATACTATACCTGAGACTAGGCTCACCTGTGGCAGAAAATACAGGCCCCCTTCCTAAAACAATGAGGGTTTTTTGTTTCCTTGAGCACTAGTCAAGTCTTTCAGCTGCTTATTTCCCAGCACAAAGCCGAGTATCTGCATTGCATAGCCATCTATCCAACTACATCAATCCAGAGCACTTTTTCATCAATCCAGAGCACTTTTTATTACATAAACCAGAAATCCAATTTTAGAGAAAATTATCTTGCCACTGTGAATAATGTATCTTGGAAGTCGAAGAACCTTACTAAAGGCAACGCTTTGACTAATAAATGCACGACAGCTTTGAGAGCTTAAGTGGTGTGACACAATGGATTTTAGGTAGGTGGTTCTAAAGTATCCTCAAAATATTAACTATTTCCACAGCCAAGGAGACAAAAGGTTCACCCTGCCCACTTAAATTATCTAGAATTCATAGCAGGAAGAAAACTGCTCGTACAAAATTGTGATGATTTTTTTTAATTAGGCTAA
This sequence comes from Haliaeetus albicilla, assembly GCF_947461875.1. Lineage (NCBI taxonomy): Eukaryota > Metazoa > Chordata > Aves > Accipitriformes > Accipitridae > Haliaeetus > Haliaeetus albicilla. Next base: position 18,720,065 of record NC_091502.1, on the reverse strand, counting down.
GAGATAGGATAAGGAGAGAGGGGAAAGTAGTACTTGTTTTAAAAACTGTGTGTATATAAGAGAAAGGGAGTAAACACAAGCTTTTGAGGTAACCGTATAATTTCTGTCTCTATAATTAGGTAGAAGTTTTATGTGCTGTGTTATGAGTACAACCATAATTTTGTACAAAACAACCTGCCATAGTCTAAGTAACTGTATCATATTTGACCTAACAGCATCTGTCCCAATTTGCTAGCGGCACACTGTGGCCGATTCCAGTCATGTACTACAGTATGAGCAGTAGCTCACAGAAAGCATGCTACCCAGCACATATGTACAAGCCTCCATGAGCCCAAAAGATACCACATTATGGGACAGGGATGAGATGCACTGCCAGTAGAAGCAGTTCCTAAATACCAAGGAAAAATGCTTGCCCCAAAGCTCAGTTAAATAGCAGTTTGGTGTCCTAAGAAAGGTCACTTAGGCTACAACTGTATTGACAGAGTAAACAGTGCCAGGCTCCATTTCTAGACACCAGATTTCTGACCATACACAATTAAATGGTTAGAATGATTTCCAGTATTGTTTTGGCAGTTGTGTCTCAAATAATTCCCTGTAGCCAGTTTGGATGCATCCAGCAGATCCTGAAGTAGGAAGACAGTTTAATATAACAAATATGGGCTATGCAGTTGGCCTAAACACTGGAGACCAGCCACAGGTGTATTTAATTCACTATTGAAGATGTAGCCCAAGAATCCTGGACAGCTGCATCAGAGGCGTGGGTGACCAGTCCCAATCTAACCAACATTCTTATTTGGCCAATTAACAGAACACAATTATTTTTTACAGTAGGCAAATGTAACATACACTTTAGCGCTCTAGCCACGTAAGACCACAAGCAGCTGGTTTGAAGTCCAAGCAGGTTAATTAACTGAAAGAGTATAACACCTCTCAATGCTTCCAAAGACCTACTCAGAGGACCTAATTAAACTGTTGCGACACCTAAAGTCAATCAATAGGCAACATGTATCATACAGACTTGTATAACATTTATACCATAGAAGTACAGTTTTTAATTTCTTCTTCAGGTTTGAGTACATGTGCTTTTCTAATTTCATGGTGTTGCTCAAACACCATAGGCTGAATACCAGTTTCCGCAACACTGAAAGATCTGGAATTAAAAATGAAAAAATGCATACTGTTTTACATGTATGGAAAAAAAGATAAGACTTAAAAGGATAGTTGCATACTTACTTTGAGAGCATCATGAAAGACTGGCACACCTGGATGATATGTGCATGAATCTAGAAGAAAATCACTATTATTACTATTCAAGCATACCAAGAATCTTTATTCATCTGATCACAAAACCATTTCACACTTTCAATTCATGTATGCCATGAGCTGTCCCACTTCCCTGAGTGCACGTAATTATGAAGGAAAATACAGACTCCACAGAACAAGCTTTCTGAGAGCATATATTAAACATAAATAATCAAGATTTTTTTTTCCTTCTGTATTATATAACACAAACCAGAAAGCAGGCATCCAAGAGAAACTTCTGCTTCCCTATGGCGCAAGTAAACTTTCTATGGACCATCCCTTGTTTTCATCAAAAAATCAGTCCTTACTGGTAATTCAGCAGAAGTAAAAAGGTGGCCCTGTGGCCACCCGACAGACATAAAATACTAGTTTACAGCATCAAATACACCTATTTGCATCTGATCAAGGCCACCTATCTAGAAACACTGTTAAAAAGTTCTCTTAACACAAATCTTGAGTTCATTATTTTATCCATGATAATTAGCTTGTTCTTTTTTTCAATTTTTGTAGTATCCTAGGTCACTTAAGGACTTGAACCCAAAGGCTAGTCTTCCACATACACAAATTAGACATGTCAATACTATTAATTATTAATAGGTTCTGGACAAACACTACACTGAAACACAACATCCATTAACAGAACTGTTTACATTCATAGATGTTTATCAACATTACAGCTTTTTATGTAGCAACTATTCCTTTTTTACTTAACATATGTATTTTTCCCATGTGTATTATAATTGCTCTGATTATGTAACTTTTCTTTAACATGTACTGCATGGATAATATTTTAATGACCTGACTCTAAAAGCAATGGGAAACACTAATTATCTTTTAGCCTTTAAAGCAAAATTTTTATTGTTGTTAGAAACATCTAAAAGTAAGTGACACAGACAGTAACAATTTTATAATAAGCCTCCAAAAACAGAAGTGAAAAATATCACAATACACATGATAGGAAGCAAAAGAGAAAAGTGATAAATAACTTTTAGTAATCTGCCTCCAGATATTAAATAGGTAAAAAAAAAAAACCCCAAACTTTGTTGTTTTCATTTTTTATGAATATGTAGATTTTTAAGAAATATTGCTTAGTATAATTTTAATTTTATGTTCAGTGCCTAAGTCTAAGGCACTAATACACTCTGAAAGACATCAGTCCCCACCTTAACTCAAAAGGCACATATTTTGGGACATTCAGTCCTTTACCAGGACTTAGAAGCATATTCATGAACTTCTACCAATTCCTGCAGGTTCAGGATAAAAAGTTAATGCTGGTAAACCTCAGAGGAAAATTTAAAAATGTTGGTATTTTACATAAAGAACCCAGGACTTCACTGCTAAATCAAATAAAAATACAGGTTATTCTCTTCCAAAAGTATGAAACTATGTCATCACAAGCATCATGGTAGTAAAACTAAGCTCTGTTTGCAGCAAAGCTTATTTCTGAATCAGAAGACTTAAATGAATATTTCTAATCCCTCACAAGCATGTGGGTTAAATGAGAGAGGTGCTGTTAATCAGGGTAACATTTTTAGAGACTAAAACCATCTTATGATCAATTAACTCAGGGGCAGCTATCCTCCAGCTCACAAGTCAGACAGACAAGTGTCTATTTGTCCACTTGGCCAAGGCCAATCCTTTTTCCTTGCTCCCTGAAGCCCTCTCTGCAGGAGGTATATCATGGAGCAAATGACAGCCTACTTTGCTGCCATCTCATGAGGGCCATGCATGTTCCACAACAGAAGATGCTGAGGCAAGGAACTCTGCAATGCCTCAAGCAGAGGCAGTGGGACTTGCCCACTAAGCAGTCTGACTATTTTGCATACCAGAGGACAGTAAGACATCAACTCGTTTTCACTCACACCGAGTCAACTCTTATCTGAGTAAAGTGTACATCCATAAAAGTATCCCATCTCAAACTAGGTGGGGAAAAATGGGAATTTAGGATACATTGATAGTCACCTGAGCAGTTAAAAGCATGTTCTATTTCTGATTTGTCCAAGTTCAGATTCCAGCCTTTGGTTGCTATTCTACATTTTTCTCTGAAAAAAAATCAAGTTATCTCTCTACTGCTGTTAATATCTTTCCTTAACCAAGAAAAACGCAAGGGTTTTCAAAGCAAGCCATTTTCTCTCTCCCTCAGGTAATTTTTGGAGATGCAAGTACCACAAATTTTCAGGTTTGCTTTTTTTAATGCTTATTTCATACCCAAACCAATCCCACTCTCATAATGCACACACTGCTGTTTGCTGTTACCTTACTGCTACATCCTTGCTTATTCACTGAAGCACTGTATTAGTCTTTCTGTTAAATGTCAAAGTAGGAAATGGTACAGGTCACCCAAACTTAGAGGTATTTACAATGAAATCCTTTGAATTCTTGAGGATGAAATGAGAAATTTGTCTATATACAACTTGCAAACCAACCTGCTGTCCTGTAGAAACACTGCGATACTTTGCAAGCTATGCTTTACAGCCCCAAAGCAATGGAAGGTCATTAAACCTGATGAGGTTCATTCAGCATCTTGAGGAAGGTGATGCCTTCAAGTGGTTGCTGAAGCTAGGAAGCTAATTCCACTGAATTTCTCACAGCATTGGAAAAAACCCATAGAAAACAGGACAAACGTGGTACAGCAGAGAAAAGAAAGGCTCAGCCTGAGAAACAGAAAATGGTGGGGAAGACAGAGGATTACGGGGTGCACTTTATAGGAACAGAGTTTGAACTGTGAGGACCAGACAAGGTTAAAAAAAACCTGACTCTGGGCAGACAGACTCCAAAAATCTAAGCTATCATTTCTTGCAACAACATCTCTCACTCACGTCACCTCAGAAATACATAAAGTAAGTTTTCATCAGCTCTGTGATCACATTTATCCTGCGAGTGCAACATCACTAAGTTTGATCTAAGGAAAAAGGGTATAAACAAACACAAAAGAGTATGTGCTTCTGTTCTGGCAATGGACCAAATTAAACAACATTAATAAAGATCTGAATTATAGCCTAAATGAAAAAAAACATTGCAGTCCAGTGAAGAAACCGAGACAAACACATATAACATACACAATTTCAGGCTGGTTTTGCACACCATCTTTTCAACTGTCTTTAAGCAGCACTGATTTCAAACCTATGCCAAAGTGTGCATGTACTACCTCATACCACTGTTTTAGTCACAAAATTTGACCAGGCCTTGAAATGGATTAGAAATGTTCATATGGTCATTGACAGGTTAAAAAAAAAGTTTAAAAAAATTAAAAACCTTCTACCACTTTAGGTTAAATTCTACCTTCTACATCAGATGCCACACCAGTCTTTAACAGTATGGATTAACTAGTAATTAACATATCTCAAATGCATGTGAAATTTGTACCTTGCCAGGCATGCCACAGATGAATTCATAACTGTGCACTTGGTCACAACTGTGTAGACATACCTTTAATGCTTTCCCTCAGGCTGTTTTTTCTGCCTCTCTTTAAGAGACATACAGTCCATGCCAGCCAGTTGCCACTTGCTCATTTTTTGGAAACAATGAGAGTTTCTACAGAAAATACATACATATATTATTTCAGCCATCAGATTCTGAAGAGAAGATTAACGGCCTCTTACATCAATCATCACTATGGGAATATCTATACCGCAGGCTGAATGTAGACAAAAAAACCTGAAAGATCCAAAACTGTTTTGGGGCCAGAAGGCCTTATTTTCTACCTATCTTCATTTGAGAAAACTTCCTAATAATATATTTATCCTAAACTTAACTATTAGATTATGTCAATGCAAAACTTCTTAAAGGGATAAGTATTTTGGTGTGTGTTTAACACATGTTCTAGCTTTATTCCCCACAATGTTTTTGAGGTAACTCCAAACACAGTTCTGAAACACAAACAAACATTTGAACTTGACAGCCATACACAGATAAATGTGGATTTAGATGCCTAAGTAGTAATCATCCCATTGACCTTTGGCAAGCTTAGGGATGCCAAAAGTTATAATCACTCTACTTCCGCAGAAAACGTCAAACTTGATTTTCTGAAGTGGTCTGTGAATAACTATGTTTACCTTTAGAACTGCTTAGTCTAGGAGACAGTAATTCCAGTAAGTATTCCAGTCACTTACTGAAGCAAACTTCATCTCAAGAAGTTGTTTTCCCCAATCCAAGCACCACAGTTAGCATAGGACCAGATCGAGCTTACTACAACTTGATCACAAACACAGGAACACATGGCAAAGACTGTTATTTTAGTAACAAGTAGAGGTCATGAAGCCCCAATATGAATTTTTAGTCTGAAAACCCCTGCCTGCTTTGTCTTTGGGGGCAAAGGGGTGCAGGGGATGGTGGTGGAAGAGATCACTAAATGGAAGCATTCCACAACCGTGTCTGCTTTTGTTGTTACTAACATTAGCAAGTCTTACTCAAAAAGCTGCCCCTCTCTTTGGAAATATTTAGCTCGGAAAAATAAACACACTTTATGCCATGGTTCTTAATCACAGAATACGCACATGTTAGAACATACTTCTAATCTTGTGGGTTGCTAAAAATTAAGCTAATGCAGAGAGGCCACTCTAGAAGTTCAGCCAACAGAGCTACTTCACAAACCAGTTGAGGACAAGCCTACTGCAAACTCAGATCACCCTTTTGCAGCCTCCACGGAATTATGAAACTTAAAGCGACAGCGCTTTAAAGATGTTTCGCTAGGTGCTGGATTCCCGGTATACACAGGGGGAGCGCTGCTAGAGCTTACAGCACTTGGCAAAGCAGACATACACGTATCATAAGATGAATTTAATTACCTGCTGCAAGTCCACATACTACAATTAAAAAAAAAAAAAAAGTAGTTGATAACTGCTACGTATGCAACACCCACGGAGGCCCTCAAAGGAAAAACGTGTGTCGCCCAAGGCCTCCCGTTCCCACCTTTAGAACGCAGGACAGCACCGTACAGAACTGCCCCGCACCGCCTTCCCCTCACACCGCCGTCCTCCGCCCCCTCAGCGCCAGGCCCACCGCCAGCCCCGCAGTTCCGCACCGAAGGGACGAGCCCCAGCCCGGGCGGGTTTCGCGGTCCGGCTGCAACCCGCAGCACCGCTCTACCACACAGGGCCACCCCCCCCAAGGCACAGAAACCACCGCGTGAAAACGCGAGGGGTCTCCGCGGGGAGAAGCCAGCCCGGACCGGCACCCCGCAGCGGCGGGCAGGCGAAGGCGGGACGGACACAGACCGCAGACCCCTCGTATCCCCCCCGGGACGCCCTCCCTCACACCCCCCAAACCGAAAGCTGAGGGGGGCGGGGGGGGCAGTGAGGGAGGCACCCCCCGCTTCCCCCTCCGCCGCCCTTCCCCGCCGCTCTCACCCACCCTCCGTATTGGTTTCGGGGTCGAAGCGCTGGCCGCAGCCCCGGTTGTAGCACAGCAAGGACATGGCGGCGGAGCGGCCCCGCCGCTCGGCAGAAGCGAGCGCAGCCCGGCGGAGCGGCGGGCGGCAGGAAACCGGGCAGCGCCGGGGAGGGCGGAGGCGGGTCGGCTCCCTCAGCGGAAAGAGCCGGCCGGAGCCTTCCGGAATCTTCACGAAGCTTCGGGGGAAGGGGAGAGCGGGCAGCCACGGCTGCGCAGGCGCCGCCGCCCGGCGCGGGAGCCGCTGCCAGAGCGAGAGGAGGAAGAGGAAGAGGAAGAAGGAGCCGGGGGCGCCGCCGCGGCGCGCATGCGCGGTGAGGCAGGTGAGAGGGGAGCGCACGGCGAGGCGGGAGAGCTTGGGCGCGTGTGGCGGCGCGCATGCGCGGTGAGGCGGGAGCGTGTGTGGCGGCGCTCATGCGCGGTGAGGCGGGAAGCGTGTGTGGCGGCGCGCATGCGCGGCGAGGCGGATGAGGTGGGATGGCGCCGGGCAGGGCGAGCGCTGCCGTCCCCGGGGCCGCCCGCGGCAAGGCTGGCGCCGGGCTGAGCTATCGCTGGAAAGCCCTTCATCCGCAGCATGAGGGAGGCGGGTTGTCGCCGCCGGCCCCCCCGCGGTGCTCCCCGTCCCCAGGGTCCCCGTCGCGCCGGGCCGGTCTCCTCACGGCCCCGTCCGGCGGCTGGGCCCGGGGGGTGCTGAGGGAGGCTGGCCGCAGCGGGGCTGTGTGTGGGATTGCCGCTGAACGGCGGTGCTGTTCCGCGGCCTGGAGTCGCCAGGAGACGGCGAGCACCTCAGCTTGTGAGCGGTGCTGTTGCTGGGCTGGTGGAGGGGATGGTCAGCCTCTGGCGAGTTTTTAACTTTTTTTCTTTTGAGAATGTTAGGTTGTCTAAGTCACTTCAAAAAATACTTGGCTACATAAAGAGACTGGTTAGGAAACGATGAGTGCTTACCTCCTAAATGCCTATGATACATGTGAGTTCAATTTTTAAAAAGTACTTTTGTGTGTGTATTAAAGGATTGTCTCGTTTGCATAGAAACAAAGATACCAACACCAGAAATGACTGTGAAAAAGATAATTTTCTAATTATGTTCTTGCAGTTCCCTGCAAGTTACCCTGAATGCTCCTGTCAGCTGACTGATTTATGTGTCCTCTATAGTGTGCCAGCTTCTTTGATGTATTGTAATAGGTTGTATTTAATAATTATAGCTAGTTACATTTCTGCAGGCAAATACAAAGTGGTTTCTTATAATTAAACATCTACTGCACAGTTTTTAAAATAGAAATGCCTAGGTGTTTATACAGCATACAACAAATCCTGAAGTACATGTGCATAGAATGAGCAGATGAAGTGATCCCTACAAGTGCTTCTTTAAAGGGAGTTTAAGGATGCAAAAAGGATAATCAGGAGACTGCTGCTAATGTAGTCCTAAACTTCTGGAAACTTGTAAGTTTGTGAGATGCACTCCAATTGCTTCATTATCTGTGTATCTTGCACAAAGATACGCGTTTGCTTGAGCCATCAAATAGCAAGTGCTTGCTTCTGATCTGAGCTCCCACCGTGGCCTGTCATGAGACTGGGAGGATAAGGTTTCAAGGAGAAAAAAATATTCTTTTGCTGTTTGCCAGGAGCATTTAAAGTATAAATACATGTGGTGGTAACAATTCGGAAAGAAAGGGGAGGAGTAAGAATATAACTAACTTTTATGCTTCCCTTTTTACAAAGGAAGCATTTAAGTTGTTTCTGTTTGTTGGATACCTTATTTTATAAGAAGAGGACTGATGGAAACGGTGCATCATTAAAGTAGGTGTATTTGCATTGTTATCGTAGGGCCCAGAATTGTTCTTAAAACATGAAATTCACATTATTCGCTGTCAATGAAAGTAGCACATAAGAATAAAAGTCTGATTTATATCCATAAAATAAGTTTTGTGCTATTTCTGTGACTGTGGTTGCATTTCATCCATAGTGAGCGAGCATACTTCCATTTTAGAAGGAGCCAACATTTTTGGCTTTGTGCAATGCAAATAAGTTACGCTTCTGCAGAGGTAGCGTCAATTTCTGTTCTGAGAATATTTGTATAAAAATACAAAAAGCGTTACTTTACCAGCATGATATTTACTGGGTTAAACAGTAGCATTCCTATGACCTTAGTAATAGAGTTTGGTTCAAACACTCACAGAGGAAACTTGTGGGGAGAAAAATAAAATTTAAAATCCATATAGTTCACAAAAAGTATCAGGTGGTGCTATTCCATGACTAATTACTATCTCACTGATAGGGAGACATGCCTTTAGATCTTTCAGAAACAAATCCATCAAGAATGTATTTGCTTCATAGTTCAAAATTCTGTAATGTATCACATTAAAGAAAATGAAAAACTAATCTGAAAACTCAGTTTGTTGTTACCTTTAACACACATGCACACATACAATTGGTTCTCTGAAGGGTTACCGAGCTGTATCCGTCTTCTTTGTAGGTGATGTTAAACAGAATGAGATTTTTGTTTCACAGAACAGTGTACAAGCAAATAGTGGTTTGTAATTAAGTGAGTCTTTTGAAATAGTGAATATTCTGCCCACACAAAACACTACAGATTCAAAGTACACAATAGTCATCTCACAGAAGTCCACATGGCTTAAAAAAAGCAGTTTCTGTCCTTGGAAGGTGTAAAAGATTGTCAACCCAGGTTTGGAAATACAGGGAGTAACTTGTTCAAAGATTTAGGTAATCATGTTCTTGTGTGCATCATAGATTTGTCATTTATTCCTGTATATTTTGGGTAGAAACCTCTGTTTTTAACCGAGATTCAGAATGACAAGGAATGCTGTCTAATGGTTGATCGCTGGATTTGGGGTCCCTAGAACTTAAAACATGAAGAGTACTTATATAATTTTCAATGAGTTTAGTCCTTTACTTACAGTTGCAAAATCTTCCAGAGTATGAGACAAACTTTTACGATGTCTTTAACAACGGGATCTTGAGACACCTTATCTGAGAAATAGTCAGAGATTTGTGTTCATATAACTTTATTTTATTTACACATGCTCTATTTTTCTCACATCAGAAAATCTACACTTAATAAAGTATGGAAGCAGTGTTCTACAATGAACAGACATACACAGGAGAATGTGCTGCTGCTCTGGACTTGTGTGTGTGTATGCAATTGGATAGACTTAAAAAGTTGATGGGAAACAATATGTCAGTGCCAGTCATACTGTTGGTAAGAACACAGGGGGTTTTTTTTCTGATCATAGATGATTACAAAATGTCAGAAATGTTCTCATTAAGGGGAATTTTGAAGTGATTCTAGAGAAAGTTAAGACTTGGTCATAGTTTGTATAATTCCATGGAAAACTGCCGGTTTTGATAAAGGGTCACTGAGGTTGACAGGGATAGGACAAATCAGTGGCTGGAAAGGGAAGCTACACATCTGTAATCCAGAAATCAGATGCACATTCTTAAGAGTAGTGATGAGTGATGGGATTATTATTATTATTATTTCATTGCTGGAAGCTTTAAAAGGATGATTGGTTTTGTATGGTATCTATTGGTTTTATGTGTATATATATACACATATACATATACATACACGTATATATAAACCAGTGTCTTTCAAGCACAAGTTATATGACTGAAGCAGGAATTACTCCAGGAAATTCCTGTGTCTTGTTACTCAGGGGGTCAAATTAGATGATCAGACAGTGAAAATGAGTTTCTCTTGTGGTGAAGGAGTTCAATCTCTTTTTTCTCAGAGAAAATCCTTTTTAATTTGAGATTCATTATCCACAATCTGGACCAGAAGATTGAAGCATCACAGCAACACATTCGCCCAAAGTGGTAGTTGGACAGATTAAACTAGTACAACCAGGAATGTGTGTTGCCTTGTAGAGTGCAGAGCTATTGCCTGTCCTGTGGTGTTGAGAACCTGTGAAAAATATTTTCTTATTACCCCCTGGAGATGACCACTGTCATGTGAAGCTTTCTCATCCTTTACACCTGTCTACCATGAAATACTACACATTGTATTATTGTTAACATTTATGTTCCTAAAAACAATAGTTCAGTACTTAAGGACTTGTTATGGAAGTTTTCAGTTCAAGGCACTCTGTACCAAGTAGGAAACCTCTACCAAGAACTGTATTTGCTGCTTTGGACCAAACAGGTAGGTGAAGTGAGCAGAACATGGTGTTGAATTCTGTCAGAAGATAGATTGCAAGGCAATTCTTTGCAAAGACAGCTTTAGGCAAGCAGAAATGGTGTCTATTTGTTGTGCTCTAAGCTTGAAAATTTATAATCAGATCTGATGTGTTTTAGTAACGTTACCCTCTGTTGGCTCTCACTGCTAGGTAGAATGTCAGTGCACCCTTCTCTTGGACACTGAATGCTTTCTGTATGTCCTGGCATGCTGGATGTGTTTTCTGGCTGATAACAGAGGGGTTTATATCCCCCTTTTTGCACAGAGATAGATTCTGTACAGAGATTTCCTCTGCCAAAAGCCATCCTGAGTTTCTACCAGTCAAAAGTTACCCCATCTCGCCCGTGGTTAATGGAATTTACACATGAGATAGTCACACATTTCCAAGCATTTGAAATGGCAGGGTTTCGCTGTAAAACCCAAATCTGTAAAGAAACTGCATGTTTCAGTTCACTTTGCAAAATGCAGAATCTGCTGATTTGCTTGCCAGTTGGTTTGGTGAGGAGCCTTTCATCCCACTGTCTGCAAACCAGGACATTGTTCATGCAGAACTGCCAATTCTAGGATTGCAAAAAAAACCCCCAAACTAAACCAGATTTGAATAAAACTGAGGGGGGGGCCGGGGGAGAAGATTGTCGGGACTCTAGCTCCAGACTAGGGCTGCTATGTGGGTAGCACCTGTTGCAGTGGAATGTTTTGGATTCTCATCAGTGGCAAAGGACATTCTGGGGTCCTTCAAATTCCTTGGAACAGACACAGAGTCCTTGAATTTTAAAGGGATCCTGGGGACTCATTGACAGTCAAGGCAGGTAGCTCCGTTTCAGATCTGGAAATATCAAAATATGAAATAATTAAACAAATCCTTTCTTTAGGAGGCTTAGCAGAGGTTTAAAATACAAATGTAAATCCCTCTAAAGCTAAGAGAGTCAAAAGCCTGCAGAGTTTGCAAGAAACTGTCCAGTTCAACTGAATATGCTCAGATTTGACGGGCAGAACATCTTAAAATATCACATCTCGTGGAGAAGCAGAACAACTGGCTTTTTAGGAGAGAATACTTTTCTCCCCCTTCTGTGATTGCTGTTGCTAACATTTTTTAAATGCCAGTTTTCTCCCAGGAGGTAAGAGAGATTAAACAGCACCCGTTTCTAATAATCCACCTGAGTGCTTGCTGCCAAAACATGGCCTGAATTTGAGTAGATGCTTCATTAAGACTCACCACCTGCTTTTGATATCTGGCTTTAGCATAGGTTTGCCGTGTGATCATAAGAATTCATTTAAGGCGGAATTTTCAAAGGTGTCATCTAAGTAACCTAGGTGCCTGCATTTCATTTTGAGAGGCTTAGTCACTTATGGCTGGATTCTCAAGGGGCCTTTGAAACCTAGAAAACGTTATAATTTTTTAATCAGTTTTCAGAAGTCTGCTTTCAGGTCCTGCTAAGGAGACTGGAAATTTCGTTATTGAGTTCAATAGCATACGGGTTAAGTCCGAATAATACATTGGTGCCTTCCCATTCAGATTTTTCTGTGCCTTTGACCTAGCTGCAGAGAGTAAAACCTCTTTGATGCAATCTGTACAGCCTTTCTGTAGAGTGGTACTTTGTAATAACTTGCAGTGATGCATGTATTATAATGATCTTTTTCATTCTTCCTGCATCTGAAACAAGGGTGAAATACAACAGAATCTGTGAATAATGAAACATAAATGCTATGATGAAATTTAAAAAAATTCAGCTCCCTAGATGAGAGAAAATACTTAGGTAGTTCATATAGGTACATATAGTGCACTAATGCTGTGACCCAGAGCAATCTGAAAATAAAGTTGATGGATTACATAAATACTAGTGGGAGCAGAACAAAAACTAAATATACATTGGATACTTAAACGTTACGCTGCAGTAACGTGCACTTTAATTTGGTGGATATTTTCACAGAATGTTTAAGCTTCCATTTGCCCCATCTCCAGCTTCTTGTCCTTTTTCCTCTTTTCACCCTGGAGGGAACTAACACAACTAAATCTGATTTTGTGCATGGTGAGGGGGTGTTCTGACCAGCTGTTTCAGCAACAGAAAGGACTTACATTAGATGAAGTGACCTGGTCTTAGTTACGGAAAGTAATGATGACCTTTATTCCTGTTCTCTTTGCTCATGTGATTACTCCCACTTGCTCAGTATTGCCAGACTCATTCAAGGTGCTCTCTTGGACACTTCTCAACATCAGACATTGTTTTAAAAATAAGAGTATTTAAAATGTTTAAATACAAAGTTCTTTTTGTTTATCATCACGTTTCTGAACCTTTAATCTTACAGCTTCAGGCTTTTCTTGAGGTGAAGGCTGGATAGCTACTTAAGAGCAAAAGAAGGAAGTGCTGATTTTGTTACGTAACTCCAGAAGTTTTAAGAATACATTGTGGCAACGGTAGAAAAGGTCATAACACAGCTAACAAGACTGTGATCTGGTTATGCTTTTTTTTCATTCAATTTGCTGCAAGCAATTGTATTCAAGTAAAAGCAGCCATCCAGCATACCGATTGTCTTTGTTTCTGGTGCTGTGAAGTTAGTGGGACTAAATCACATGTGCAATGGGAAAAGTGTGTGAAAGACTTTACAAGAGTGCACCTTTTGTGAATTATTGTTACAGTGATGTAAACAATGGATTTCTCTGTTCATTGATAACTAAATGAAATAAATTGGATTGAACCACAACACTTTTTTGGGAGTGATAAGAAGTGGGAAAAACCCACTTAGTTTTATGTCAAGAAGTTTAATTTTGATTATGATAAATTTAAATCTTCTCAATTACAAAACAATGATTTTCAAATCCTTAAAAACTTTCAAATTCATTATTTAGGCTTTGCAATTTGTTTTTTTTCTTTTTATCAGAAAGGTTTGCAAAATGAAGGTGTAACTTTTTTGTATTTCCTATTTCCATATTAAAGAAAATGGGGCAGTAATGTGTGAAGAGTGCAGACTGAAAAAATGGCAAACGAACTCAGTGTACGCTGGTTAAATAAGTGCTAAGTATTTCTGTCAGCCAGAAGGTGGTAGCAAAATTCTCCTGTAACAGCTCTGAATTGTGTTCCAGCAAGCATTCTCAATACAAAGTGATTTTGAAATGCAGTTCAGAAAACATTTTTTTTTTAGTAGCAGGAACAAATAGCATTGACATTTTTTTCGTTTGGCAGCATCTTTGAGTAGAAAAGTGTCTGCACTTACTCCTGAGATGTCATGTGTCGGGATTGCATGTGGGATCTGTTACTTGGGTTTTGTCTCTGTTTTTTTGCAATTGTAATTATGTTTTTTACAGAGTTTTTAATGCCAAAGGGAGCCATTTATGGGCTGAAATGACAAGAGATTTGTTTTCCTCATAGCATTGCAAGACTGGAAGATGTCAGTATCATGAGAAGACCAGATAACACATTATTTCCATCCAGAGGAATTCTGTCATTCTTTCACAGATACGAACACAAATGCAGGGAATATTATCCACTGCCTGGGACTGATGTAGCACCCCAGTCATACTCTTAACAAGTGTAACAACTTGAAGAAGCGAAGGGATAAGTTTTATTACTCTGTTTTATTATTTTGTGATGGACTTCTGATACTTGTGTGACCCACTGATAAGTCAGTTCACTGTGCAAATAGTCATTCCTATTTTGGCAGAGACACTCTTCATCACTGCGAGAAACTTCTGAGAAATTCAGGCTCTGGAGCACAGCCCGTCCCTCATTTTCTTCTGAACCATTGTATCATGGCTCTGATGATACTCAGTACTCCTCTGCAGACTTTTAAGAAATTGTTCTGTATCTTAGAGATAGTTTCTATGGTAACTATGATTGTGGTTGTGGTTTTTTTTTTTTAAACTTAGTGGATAGTTTGGAAATAGAGGGAGCGGAGTTTTAATTTGACATTAGGAAAAGTCACCACAATAAAATAAGCTAGAAAAATAAAGCATTCTGTGCTTGATCTGTTTATCAATAAACTGAAATGGCAGTTCAAGAGAGCATCAGTCTCACTGCCTGGCTTATAAGGCAAGTAAGCTGGAGCTGCTAGAACTCTGCAGGAAAGCAAATTAAAAGGATGACCCTCAGAGTAAGCCCTGCCACACTTAAAATTTTGCAACTGGTGGTCTTATTAAAATTAGCAGCTTTTTAGAGTGACCGCAGCTTTCATAGTCTCCTCTTGCTGAAGTTCTGACAGAGAAAAACATTGACCCAAGATTACAATAACAGAGCATTATTTCAGTGTGCTGCTCTCCCTGTTTCTTGGTCTTCATAGTATAAACATAAAATTGTTTGAGGCAGTATGTATAGGGCAGTTACGTATGGAATTGGTAGTAGAGCCACAACAATTACAGTGATGAAGATACTGAATGAGCTGATTTTGAACACAGCAAAAGATGGCAGGAACTACAAAGAATTGGTAGATATAGATACCAATACAGATACAGAATGTAGATATTAGACTACAGATATAGAAAGCATGGTTAAGACCCAATATGTATGTACTATGTGGAAAACATGCCAAGATACTGAGACAATCACAAAGTTCACACATCTGTTCTGCACATATGCAGGGAAGGAACATTCACAGGTAAGGTGTCTTTTAGGCAAAAATGTAGGTGTTGCAAAGATGCCAGAGGTAAGATTGACTGTGGATTACACCGTAACACCTGAGCATTTGAAAAGTCCCAGAGTAGTTTTGCCAACAGCCCTGTTTTTTCTGTTGAGGCAGAAGTTTGTAGAGGGTTAACCCAAAATGAACTTATTCAATGAAAATACAACTGTTAGGATAATAAATAATACATTTCCGAGGATTATATTTAGAGAGCATTACCATAATGCTTACCAGTTCCCTGTCTATATTTAACTGTTTCATCACAAAAGAAGGGGACAAAATGTTTATTTTGGGGAAGTGAAACAATGATATGAAATCAAAGGGAATTGATGAAGGATGATGCAAAGGAAAAGCTGCTATTAGTAGAGAGCTCTGTTTTTTTGTCAGTACTGTTACAAACAATACATTATCCTTCTGTTTCTTTGAAATATAGGGGAAAAAAAGACCACGTTATTAAAAAATGCTTTGCCGTTATGGAGTTCAGTTCAGCATAGTAAAGTGCAGTGACTGCACTTTCAAATGTGCAGGGTACAAAAGCATAATTTCTAGATAGGCATAAGTGAATATTTTAGAAATAATATATAATTCCTTTATCTCCAAGTCTGTGAGAAGTCCTAATGAAACCCAAAGGTGTTCGTGCTTGATTTAATTGGTACTTGGCATCTTCTTTGAGATTATTGAATGTTATTTTATCTTTGTATAATGCCAAATGACTATTTGCTGAAAAATTGAGGTTCTTTTAAGATGCCTTATGTTGGACACCAAATTAATTGGGGTATCTGAACTCTATTAGTCATCTGAAACAACTTGGTCTCTATTTCCTGCTCTTACTGACTTATTAATGTGGTTGTGGCAAGAGAGTAAGAGGGCAAAGAAGAAAATGTCAGTGCAGTTATTTGCGGGTAATGCTTCCATCTGGAGAGCAGTGAACACTGCTATTCTTGCAAAGAGGCTAAAGTGTACAAACCTTCCGTAGAGTTGCTTTCCTAGAACTGAAGTGAAAACCTTATTGCAGTAAAAAGTGGAAAAGACCACATTCTGTAGAGTGTCCTAGGCTGACCACTTGGAAATTTTCCGTTGCTGGCAGTGAGAGACCAAGCGAGGAATGAGGAGACCCAACTGCTGCTTGTCCTCCACGCTGCTCCTATTTCCCTTTATCCTGTCACACTGATGGAAGTGAAATCTGTAGCCTGTGTCTGTAACTGTAAATAAATGGATGTGTCAGTCAGTGAGAAATTTTAAAAAGGAGGAAAGCTGTACAATTGATCATATATAACCAGTGTGAGAAAGTAAGCGCTGAAACTGCTGACACTGATCATGTTGTCAGGCATGAGTGATTAGAAGTAGAACTGGCAAAACCAGGGTACCTGTAATTTAAACTGCCTGGCTGGACTTGGAATTCTCCAAAGCAGGATGCAAATAGTGATGTGACCAGCTGTTTAAGCCTAAATCCGTAATAAAAATAATGAGTTACTGCATAAAGTATATGAGCAGGCAATCAGTTATTAGAGGTCTAAAACAAGGTATCAATGTTTTTTGTGTAAGAGAAGCTGCAGATCCTTGTCTTCAGACTCTTATGGTTTGAGAATAGGTCCTGGGGGACGCAGGTGCATTGCACGCTGAACTTGCGCTGGCAGCAGAAGACAACAGAGGCTTTGGAACAGCTGTTCTGAGTGGATGCTCGGCTGGAGAACAAGTGACATGGTGGCCAGGTCTGCCTTAGGATGGTTTCAGCACCGTAGATCAAGCCCTAAACAAGAACAGTGCCCTGCAGTAATACATAGTGGCGGATATGCTTCTGAGCAATGGGCGCGTGTAAGCTACGTGGTGTAGTCTGAGCACAACGGCACCTGCCTGAGGATGGGTTCATGGTCTAGAAAGGCTGGCACACTAAAAGGTGAAGACATTACACAAGATTAGACTGACAACAGATTTTCTTAATTTTGAGTTTATTTGGTGAAATTGTCTGGGTGTTTTTTTCCCAGGTTGTTGCTCAGCTCTCTGTAGTTGATGGCAGCTTCCTTTCCATGTCATTTGCCTTTATTATGTTGTGCCATTATCCCTGCATAACATCCCCACAGAAAACTATAGCAGCGAGGAAAATATTTATCTCCACACTACAGCCTGTTTCTGAGCTTAAGGTGATGAGATGTGTATTTTCCTTACAATCTTCTAGTAATTTGAGCTACTATTCCACATTGGAAAAACAATCTCATCAGTAAGAGCTGTGAGATTTCCCTGTTTTCACAGTTATGTGAATGCCACCCTTCCTGAAGTAATAACCACTCGTTAACCTTACATTTGCTGCTCTTTCAGATTTCACAGCCAGAACTGACACTGCTGACAGCTTGATAAACTGTTTGCCACTTACGATGGCTTTGCCTCTTCCAGGAGCACTATTTTCTGCGTATACTCACATTGAAGAACCACCCTGATTTTAATCTGAAGCTTCTGTGCAAATTAAGCAGCCTTTGCTGCTGAAAAATTACCGAGGGTAAAAAAAAAGTTAAATTCTGGCTCAAGAAAATGTTGCCTATAGTAAAAGAATGGTTCGTGTGGAGGAATAGTTCTGTGGCACTAATAATATGGGTGCCCCTTGATGTGGGTCCTGGTTTCACATATGGGTCTTGGCAGTAAGACGATACAGTTGAAGATATAGTTTGCAGGTTATATCTTAGCATTTCATTTCATGGTCTGCTTTGATAATTTTCTATTTGCTTTTTAGATAACTTGGTGACAAACTTACCGACAGGTGGTGCTGCCGCACTAAATCCTGGGTATTCAGTCCTGGTTTGGGAAAGGAATGCTGGCACTTGAATTTCAACATCCCAGCGATTTCTCAGGCTCTAAAGAAAAATATTATGAAATATGACTCAGGTATAATCTTTTCCATGTATTCCTGGGAAGAAAATTACAATAATGAATCAGGATCTTTTATTATAACAATGTTATTGTGCTTGTATATAGCATTACTCAAAACAATTGGACTCATCCCACATGGGAAAGATCTTGGACTGTCTGACTCTTCTTGCCATAGTCTTTCGTAACATGCAACGAGCATTTTCTTAATACTCGCTGAAGTAAGTAACTATTTCCATACATGATGCCTGGGAACAGAGAGACAGAAAAATGATTTGTCTGAGTCATGTGGGAAGTCTTCATCAAGGCAAGGAATTAAATCCAGGTAACCTGTGTCATACCTAATTTACTTGCTGTTGGTCAGGGACTCTTTCCTTAGGAAATAATTTGGGAAAGGATGTCTGTCCTGTCTGGCAGTGACAGAAACATCAGTGTAATGTCAGAATGTGCAGGAATGTGGTTATGCTACCTCTGTCCTCTTTTCCAGAAGCAATGAGGCATAGCTATTTTATTACGTTTGTTGTCATTAGTCAGGGCTACTGCTTGTTTGTCTGAGGCTACCAATAAACACAATGAGATTCATGCAAAACTGCTCGAGGGATGGCTTGACTCCAAAAGCACAGTTTAGCCTTCATTTGGCAGTTGTTTGCTTAATGCAGAAAAATATGTATGAGAGCTGTGAAAAAAGAATCTGTGCTGTAACACACAGCTCGTAAAATCCACTTGATTTATCCTGCAGAAGATATTACAGTGTAAAGGAATAATAAAGACAATGCCTACCTTCATTTTCTTTTTTTTTTTGGTTATGCTGTCATCTTCCATATTATTGCAACAGATTCTGGCCTATATGGAGTCATCATAACTAACAAAGTGTCTTTATAATCAAAACTGATCTGTGATGCTGAGCTTTGAAAAGGACATCTTTTTTTTAAATCTAATTGTAACATATGTGGAATTTTGTTTCCCTTGTATAATTACTCTGATTTAATCCTGAACCGTATGGGAGAGATGCAGTGGCACAGAGTAGTAGAGCATTTGAAGAGGCATCGTTACCCCTCCAGAAGTAGGGCATCGACCGTAAGTACTACATTACTATCATAGGCTGATTATTGGCCCTGTCCTTTATTCTGTGGGTAGTCTAAAGCAATGGTTTCCTTCCTGGGGCCTCTGAATCTCTGGAGATCCTTGGGCCACTTCCTTGGGGTCCTTGGCCTTGGAGAAAGTATCAGAGAAAGGCAAGCTTATTGTTTAAATGCAATATACACGGACTGCCATTTCCAATGAAAAAATAAATATATTAGGGTTCTACAAAGTAGGAAAGTTTGAAAATCACTGATCTAAATCATGCTCCCTGCAGGAGCTGGAAGTGTGGAGGTGAGTAACTGTCGTGGTTTAACCCCAGCTGGCAACTCAGCCCCACACAGCCGCTCGCTCACTCCTCCGCGGTGGGATGGGGGAGAGAATCAGAAGGGTAAAAGTAAGAAAACTCGTGGGCTGAGATAAAGACAGTTTAACAGGTAAAGCAAAAGCTGCACACACAAGCAAAGCAAAACCAGGAATCCATTCCCCACTCCCCACGGGCAGGCAGGAGTTCAGCCATCCCCAGGACAGCAGGGCTCCATCACGCCTAACGGGGACTTGGGAAGACAAACGCCATCACTCCCAACGTCCCCCCTTCCTTCTTCTTCCCCCAGTTTTATCTGCTGAGCATGACATCCTATGGTCTGGGATATCCCTTGGGTCAGTTGGGGTCGGCTGTCCTGGCTGTGTCCCCCCCAACTCCTTGTGCCCCCCCAGCCTCCTCGCTGGTGGGGTGGGGGGAGAAGCAGAAAAGCCCTTGGCTCTGGGTAAGCCCTGCTCAGCAGTAATGAAGACATCTTGGTATTATCAGCACTGTTTCCAGCACAGATCCAAAGCATAGCCCCATACTAGCTACTGTGGAGAAAATTAACTCTATCCCAGCCAAAACCATGCAGAAACAAAAGGGCTTCATGCTAGGAAGGAAGCCCAGATTTTTCTGACCCAGCTAAGAAGACAATTGCCCGGCAACTCTGAACAATTCAATTAATCTCCATTAGCGTTTTCATTTGAATCGAGAGTGCACTTTTGAAGTGGCTCTCCCAACTGTCCCCAGTTTCTCTGCTTTGGTCAGAGTGGTCTCAGAGCACCTAAACTAGAACCATCTCAGATGAAACCAGGCTGGAAGAGGTACTCCAGGAGCACACCTGGCCCATTTTAGTTGGTAGTGAGCATGCAAGAGACAGGACTGGACTAGATGTAATCTGAAATCCATTAGTGCGTGCATCACATCCTCAGTGACAGGGCTTTTGGTCTGCTGATCCACTCGCGGTGGTCACCGCTACTTGCTCGCGCAGGTGCAGCGTAGCAGGTAGCGTGCAATGGGGTCCCACCACCGCCCACGGTGAGCCTATGGGCAAGTCTTCACGTGGAGATGCGTGACAGCCTTCATGCTTTCAAAGGAGCCTTCTCTGAAAGAGGTTGGCTCTCACAGGTGTTTCTGTTATAGGTAAGACCTGGGTGGGCACTAATTAACCCCGGCATTGCCGGGGAGAGAAGAGCACTGTGCTGAGCTGAGCTCCAGCCAACCGAGGTGATCGATATGGGTGGCAGGGGTCTGTAGCGGGTGGGCCCTGACGCTGAGAAAGGGGATGGCTGAAGGGCCAGGGCCTAACTGGGTGACCAGCAAGAGAGCAAAGGTCTCAAGAAACTTGAGGAGTGTGGCTTTCTCCCTGCTGGAGTCCCAGTCATGCATTGTTGTTCTCCTAAATTGCTCATACTGTCTTGCCCAAGTATTTTCTTGTTTAAAATTTGCGGGTCCTGGTAAACGCAAGTTGGTTTAGCTCTCCTGCATAGTGTGAATAATTCTCTTCATTCCTTGGTATTGCTTCCTTCAGGGTATTTAAACTGTTTTATCATTTCCCTTCAGGCTCTTTTTATCTGACAGTATATATTAGACTCCTGTTTTCTCTATTTTTATGTCACAGTCTCCAATCTCGCTTTCATTTATTTGCCTGTCTCTGTCTTTAAATATGTGGGATAAGGTAGCATACTGATATGGCATTTTGCTAAGGTAATAGAAAATTTCATATAATTCTAGGTAGATCATTACTGCATCATATAAAGCTCCTCAGGATTCAACCTGGACTGTTTTAAAGACACCTGCTGTTCCACTTTCTTTTACATACCCTGCTTTGTGAAATTATATATCTAACAGAGGGGTTTTTTATGTTTGTTTTTTTTGTTTTTATTTCAGCAAGTGAGAGCAGCAGAAAATGTGTTTATTTAAATGAGAAGTTGAAATTGTCTGAAATAATTTTTTTTTTACTTGGTGTTTGTCCTCCTTTGCTTACAGAGAAAGTCTGCAAGGTCTGCAGTCCTGCAACAGGACTGGTAGCACTTGGGCGTAATCTCATTAGTATCACCAGGGCTTTTTACAGGCATTAAGGTGCACCAGTGTCCTGGTTTCAGCTGGGATGTAGTTAACTGTCTTCCTAGTAGCTGGTACAGTGCTATGTTTTGAGTTCAGTATGTGAAGAATGTTGATAACACTGATGTTTTCAGTTGTTGCTCAGTAGTGTTTAGACTACAGTCAAGGATTTTTCAGCTTCTCATGCCCAGCCAGGGCACCTGACCCAAACTGGCCAACAGTGTATTCCATACCATGGGACGTCCCATCTAGTTTAGGAACTGGGAAGTGGGGGGCAGGGATTCGCCGCTCGGGGACTGGCTGGGTGTCGGTCGGCGGGTGGTGAGCAATTGCCCTGCACATCATTTGTACATTCCAATCCTTTTATTACTACTGTTGTCATTTTATTAGTGTTATCATTATCATTATTAGTTTCTTCTTTTCTGTTCTGTTAAATCGTTCTTATCTCAACCCAGGAGTTTTACTTCTTTTCCTGATTTTCTCCCCCATCCCACTGGATGGGGGGGGAGTGAGTGAGTGGCTGCGTGGTGCTTAGTTGCTGGCTGGGGTTAAACCATGACAACCAGTATAAATCCAATTTAGGGATTAAGACATAGCTATGACAACACACAAACCAAAAGAAAAGTCTTAGCTAAGGAAGTGATGCATGGTTGAAGGATGAGAGACAGCAGGTATATGTGGAAAAGAGACGGATTCACAGGGTGCCCAGAGAGGTTGTGCAGCCTTTCTCTCTGGAGGTTTCCAAGACCAGACTGGATAAAGACCTGTACAACTTGTGCGGTCTCAGAGCTGACCCTGCTTTGGGCAGACGGTTGGACTGGAGACCTCCTGAGGTCCCTTCCAACCTGAATTTCCCTATGAAAAATAATGGCTACAGATCTACATGGTGATGTATGGGAAAATATTAATAGCCCACAGAAGTAAGTCAGTGTTTACTGAGCTTCCTTCCATAGTCATTATTATATTAAATTTGTACAACCTCAAGAAAGAACAGATTTTCATTTCTTTTAACGGTTGGGATCACCCAATTGCTCCCATAATACATATTATGGAATATTTTGCTGGTCATATCTTCAAGATGGCAGAACCCAATTTTCAAACAGCTATAGATGTTTACGGTTGAAAATAGAGCCTGATTTTGGAACCACAGTACATTTTATAGGTAGCTTGCTGAAGCAAATACCCTTTTATATGACCATTTGAATCAGTCAGGATTTATCACTGTGAAGGGGCCAGGGCCATAAAATATAACAGGGCATAGACTCCCTACTAAAGAATCTTCTAGTCTGCTGTTTTTTTAAAAACGTATAGCATTTTATAATCCTATAGCAAATTCTATAGCATCTTCCTGTAAAGGTGCGGACTGCCTCCTCACAGAGAAAAACCTTATGTTCTGAACTACCAAAACTACTGGGTTTTTTTTTTTAGATGTGTTTTTCAGAACATCTTCCATCTAAGTGTAAATTTAGTCCAAGGCTGCTTGGAATATGAAGTCAGAAGAGATCATGACACTAGACAGCACAGAACAGACTCGTGAGATAATTCTAAATGTGCTTTAAATCAAGAAGGAAGGGGTCAAGTATATTACACCATGGTAGAATGAGATGAAGGACATTGCTGTATTCAGGATGAAGCCCCTGAAAAAAACCTTTTAAATAAACAGAAATAAGGCACAGATTGATCAGAGAGAAAAATTTTAGATGTAAACATGCTTGTTATCCACAAGGGTTTCCATAGAGGACAACTGACCGAAGAAACCACCTCTTGACTTGTGATTTGATCTCCAACTCCCTCAGCTCCGTTTCGCAGTGCAATCAGATCTGTTGATTCCTCTAGCCACAGGGTAGCTGCCCGTTTTCCTTCCTTCCTCCCTCCCTCTCCCCCTTCTCCCTCTCAATTTTCTTTTCCTTCCTTCCTATATTTCTGTCTTTCCCCTCTGTCTCACATATCTGTAAATAACTACATGCAGACATGACTTTCCCAGACATCCACTATGTTACTACTATATTAATACAGAAGTAAAGGCATTTGTAAAGTAAAGTATTAACCATAAAATCATGGACAGATCAAGAAAAAAACTAGTGTGCATCCCATGGGACCACAGCACTCAGAATAAGGTAGGTTTTTTTATTTCTAAGGCAGAATTATGATATGTAAATTAAAGGCAGGAGTAACAGAAGAATGGAAGCCCAGACTGCTGCATGAATAATACTTCTGTAGTTCTGAACAATGAATTTAAGAGTTTTTCAGATGGCTCGTACAGCCACGTCTATACCGGTCGTGTAGGAAACCATATCGTGTTCTGTCCAGACATTTGAAGTATTCATCTGGGGCTTTCTGTTCAGGAAGCATTCCTGACGACCTAACACACCGGTGAAAGGAACATCAGAAAATTGAAAACAGAGAACATTTTTGAGTCAACCTGGAGAATTGTAGGAGATGTAGTTGCTCACCTTTCATAGACAAGTCAACCGAGAACATCAAGTCTAATGTTCTTTAAATTATGAAAAGAATTATTAATTGTCTTATGGCTAGACAGCGGTATATTCACAGGCAGGACTTTTTGTTTTCTTTTCAAGTATGGAGCTGAAAATAATTGAGCAATGAAAAATCCTGTTTAGGCCTGTAATAACAATTAATCAAAACCAGGTATGTTATAAAATATGGCTTGGAAGTTCATCTGATGCAAATCAGCTCTTGTTTGAAATCAATAGAGCTGTGACAATTTATGCCAGCAAAGGGCTTGGCTCTTTTTCTTTTGAATGAATAATATACCCAAACTATTCATTTTTCTTTCTTATTGTAAGTGCCAGATTTCAACCTGTTCATTCACAAAGCTGTGGAACACAACCAGTTGTAAACCACTTTGTCTCACGTAATTCAGTGCTTTCTAGGATAGAGTTTGTCATTGTCTATTTTTCTCTCCAGTGTCACCCAGTTGAAATGACGTGAGTTTAGTCATGCTGCTAGTCTGAAATTAAAAGTTAAACAGGACTGGAATCTTTTCTTTTCTACGCCTCCAAGAGTCTGGTGTAATGCTCATGAAGTCTGGAGTGTTACAGTAGTGTGAAATAATTCCTGCCCTCGGATATTTACTGACAAGAAAGAAAAGAGAGGATGATGCTGATGAGCTGTTTTTTGACAGGGACAGAGCAGTACTTTGTTGGAAATAATGGTGCAGCATTGTAGCAACAGCATAGCAGATCTCAGCGGGACACCTTAGAGAGGGAAAGGCAATTATATTTTAAAACAAAGCTGACTTCATTCATTCATCCGCACATTCCCACAAGCACGTACAACACCAAAACGTGTTTGTCCAAATAGTCCGTCTACCCTTGGAGCACAGGAGTGCAGGTAGGCAGACCAAGATTCCCTGTGGTGACACAGAGGACAAGAGAAACAGGCCAGTTTCTCTTCACATCTTCTGGGTTCATCTTAGGTTGGTGATTTTGGATACGCGTTTTTTGTTCCCCTCACAAACTGACAGGGATTAGTCTCTGCATCCTGCCCCACCTGTGAGTCATCAGGATTTACTTACTATCTTTTGTTTCTCAGGCTGGGTATCCTGAAAAGAAACACAGAGATGTGCTGGGATCTTGATGATCTCCTATCTAAAGTGACATCAACACATGTCAATCTTCTAACCCTCCTCCTGCCATTTGATCCTTCTGGTGATCCCACACCCGTACATTCTTATTCAGACCAATCTAAACATCACTACTGCAATTCTTTACAACATGAGACAGATGCTGTTCTCCTTATATTTAATGCAGACATTTATGATGAACTGTGATGCTGAAAAATATGTTAATAGGGGCATTACAGAACTGATATCCAACTCTTGTCATAAATTGTCATATTAAATATCAGTATATCATCACTGGTGTATTACTTCCCACTAGAAGGAATGTTGCAAAAGCAGGACTATTATGGGCTTGAAGACAAAGGTACATTAAACTTGTTTCTTGCTTAATCCACAGTTGACTATACCTCATAACATGGGTAACTGGTGTTAAGAAGCATTAACATAATCTGCATCTCTTTTTATTCTTGGGACTGAATTAATCTCATCTAACTATAGACATCTGCAGTGCTGAAATTTACTTTTCAGCTACCCACCTGAAGTTCTGTGTTATTGGTGAAGAGAAATGGGCATTTCTAAGGTGCAGTTCTTTTGATCTATTTTAGATGCCTACTTTAGCATAAGAAAGATAACAACTGAAAACGTTTCTTTTTTTGCCACTAATTGTAAAGGAAGCCTACAGAGAGTAGCTCAAATATAGAAATCTACATTTTGTTAGTAAATATCACCCCAGATGTCTGTTTTGTGTAATAATGGCTCCACAACTATTATTGTGACCAGGTGTGGTCAAAACAAAATTTGCCTGCTGCCCCCAGAAGAGTCACATCAGTGATGGAAATATTTCTGGAATATGAAGAATTTGAGTTGAAGTGTCTTTTCCATGTGTATAGGATGGAAGGCTTGACTTCCTTTTGGGTATAATTAAATGTATTTCTGTTTAGTGTGGGGGGACAAAATCCATTTATACAAGGGGAGGATTTGATCCAGAATCTCAGTTTTTCATCTGGCACATGATAAAAATCAATCAAATGTCTCCTGCACATGGAAGCATTTTGTATTCAATTTGCTTCTGAATGATAACTAAATTGATAACTCGTTTAGCTCCTCTAGCAGGTAGAGATCAGCACCCATCACAATTATGAATGGCAATTACATTGTAGCTGCTCTGTTTTTTGTATTTCAGTTTTCAGTGGTGACTACCATAGTTTTGAACTGACGCTGCTTTTGCTAGTTTAAAGGTTCAGATTTTAACTTTTCCAGATGACTGATGCCTATCTTTGTCATAACTGCTGGTAAATTGTAATGGCTGTGCAACTCCTGTTCAAGCGTTATGGCCAAGAATTGCAAATGTGGCTCCTGATTTCCAGTGCTCACTCTGAAATACTTGTGTCCAGCCAGAATGGTGTGGGTCTTCCTGACGACATGGCTGAGAGCTCCATACTGATGTTTGAAAATCCTAGTGGGTCCAAAATAGTGCTATATGCCTAAGTTTAGGCAATTGAATCCTACTCCAGCTGCTTTTGAAATTTTTGGACAAAAATGCCGAACAGGTTTTTTTGAGCCCTGTTTTAGTAAGGTAAAGGAGAAAGTAAATAATTTGTCATGAATGGGATTCCCTTTGAATGACTCAAGGCTCAGTCCTCTACTGAAAGCCACCTTTCCTGTCCCCTCAAAACGCCAAAACCCAAGCTCTTTTCAACATGTATAATTACTATTCAATCTGATCCAGATGTTAAGGAATAACAAACTGGTATTAAAACCTCAGTGGAAACATTTCAGCAAAATGCAGTGAAGATGGTCACAAATGTATACTGTCCAATGCTGCACTGCAAATGCTGAAGCATTTTTCAATTTTTGACTGTAGCACACATGTTAACAAAGCCAGATTCTTTCTTTTTTCTTTCTTCTATTTTTTTAATGTTAATTTCTTCATACAAGAGACCTTAGCAAGTCATCCACTTGTCATGTTCAAAGAGCTTGCCTACAGGAAGGACTGAATTCTTTGAAAAAGCGCGTAAGATCAGGAACACTGGTTAATATTTAGTGGTTTACAACAGCAGATGCTAAATAATAATTGGTTGCACAGCAACACTAAAGTCAGAATATTGCACAAAACCACAATTAGTCCTTGAGCCTTCCTATCATGTTGAGTCTATTGTTATAATTTGCACTAAAATTGACAACACACTTTTTATGTGCTGACTTAGGCCCCTGTTCAGCATTATTACTAAGTCAAAATCTATGGTTTTAGCTGTACTGGAGAATGCTGATTGCAGGTTCTGTTACATTCTGTCAATACTCTTGTGTCATTAGTGCCACACTTTCATATTGCTTATCATACTGTAGTCCATGATGAAACTTTGCACACCGATGATCAGGTCTCGCTCTCCTTATGTACACAATGCATTAGAGCCAATGGCTCAATAGCAACTGGTTGCAAGATCAAGCCCTGAAATTTGCGATAATCTTTGACAAATCCATAGTCAATGAAATCAACGTTATGAATCCTATAGTTTCTCCCATCTACAACCAGAACTCTGAAGAGCACATTTCAGATAGTGCAATACTTAACAAAATCTGAATTTTGTATGTGGTGGATACTGGCCCTGAATGAATAAGGCAGAACATATTCAGTATTCTCAGGCAGAACATGTAATTGATGCTAAGGACAAACCTTCCTTGACCTCAAGACATCTCTTTTAGAAGCCGTATCACCACCTCTCTTCCAAACCCCTATCATTCTTAATTAGATGACAGTGAATATTGATAAGAGAACAGAATAAATATCCACATGGTGGTGCTTTATCAGGACCTCTCTGGATTTGTGCCTTCATCACATACTTATGTTTTCATGGTCCAATGCATAGAAAGAAAATGCTTAGATGCTGTTGTGCTGCATATTTCATCTCAGAAATGCTGGGAAAATATGCAGGGGTGGAGAGGGAATTCTTTCTGCAAATGGCCAATATAAGCTGCACACATCATGTAAACTCTATCCCATGCTACCAGCATGACTTAAATAACTGAAGGTCCTCTGCTGGCTGTCTTCATAGAATAACAAATTTTACCAGCATCGTTAAAATGACCATTTAAAAATATGGACAGGAATTTGAAAGATGGTAGTGGAGCTCTTGCTCTGAAATGTTTCACACAACGCTGAATCTGTGAAACTAACTGAATGGCAGGTGTGGAAATGGGGTAATTTACCTGCCCTAACTCAAGCAGCTATAAATTTGAAGACAAACCTGAATGAATCATCACAGGCTTCTTCTATAGTCAGGGTATGATTCATCTCATGCTAGCACAGAAACTTTTAAACTAGCTCCCAGGACTCCAAAGTTTCAGAAGTCACCTGTTTACATCCTTCTGCACTGCATGATTCCAGGACCCTGTTGTTACACCCATTAAGAGTTTTTTAACAATTTCTTTCAAGTGCTCAAAGATAGTTATTCCATAATATTAATGAGCAGACTTTTACTGCTGACAGATGTGGTAGTAAGTCGAAGTTATTGCCAAGACTTCTGAATTCTCAAGAAGGTGGAGACTCCAAAGATAAGGTATTTCTATATATGAATTGACATTAGAGTGATTTACACAAAGGCATTAGATGATAGAAGGAGGCACTCTAAGTCCAAAGCATGAACGTAATTCTCATTCATTGAATTCAGTGATTTTGCACCTGTTATAACTTGGTGTCAATAGCAAGAGCCAGGTTCCATGTTTACCACACACCTCACCTTTCACAGGGATTTTCACAGTGATGATTATAACAATTTCGTATTGCCAAACGTCAGCAAAGTGTCTTGGGGCTGTATTTTGACTGTTCCCAGGTTGCCTAAGCAGTCTGTTGCAAAATAACTCTTGCCCTGGGTGCTTTGCCTCAGAGGCACAGGGAGTATTTTTCTGTCTTCACTGTATATGGAGCCAAGACCTGGATGTTGTGGACAATAACGTAGATTAGCCACTTGCTGGGGTGCCACCTGCTCTTTGAGCTTTGGCACCGCAGTAGTTATGATGACGAGGTTCAGCACCTCTGTTAGGTGGTCTGAATGTGGCCTGGAGTGCCTTTTCACTTGAAAATCAATTGACAATAACAAAATCCCTGGGTGGACTTTTCTTCCTCTGAGTATTAAACTCTCTTACTTTAGAAAACTGGTTTCATGGTTTAGTTAGTAATTATTACTCTTTTTCCTCGTAATGTGGTTTAGATCAACATTTCATTTCACAGTACCAAAGTGAGCAAATGCTGTTGTGCAACTAAGCCTTCGCATACAACGACAGTACCATCAACTGCCTTTTTGGGGATCAAGTAACTGAGAAATGTTTACACAACAAATGAACATCAGAGCTATATATTATTTCTTAGTAAACAGAGACATAGCAACCTCACAACACTATAAATTGGTTTCTTAATAGTAAATAAACCAATCTCTCACTTTGTCATTCAGCAGTGGAATCTGATATTCCCTGCACTCCAACTCTGATAATATTGTTTATTATATACCCCCAGAGGCTGTTTCCACACTGATCTAACAGGCATTAACATCAACCAATCTACTTGGTAAATAGCTCTGAGATGCTTTATTGCCCAGCTCCCTGGTACTCCACTTTACTTACGTACTAACACCAGCCACTTTTAACCTTCTACTGACAGAGGGAATAAATAATGGAAAGTCTCTTTCCCAAAACAGGGAAGTGCTGTTTTCATTTCATTTATTTTGGAGAGTAGTTGGATGCCCAGAAGCGATGGTGGTATTGGAAGCTAAGGGCTGGTGCTTGAACAGGTCTAAACTGTGACAACTCTAACAGATGCAAAGGAGCTATACTGACCTATACCAGCCAATGTGATAGCCCAGGGCTCAGGGAACAGGTATAGGCTGGGCTGTAGCACTGCAGCTGCCTTCTGTGCGATCAGCTCACTGCTAGGGGCAGCAAATCTCAGGAAGAGAAAACAGCTTCTGCTGGGTTTCTCATTTCATGCTCTCCTTGCTAAGATCACACACACAAAAAGAGGTTTGGTGGGCCTTAGTTTGAATAATAGGGTTTGCAGCATGAATCTTTGTTCCAGAGTGCATTTCCCAAGGCACTGGGAGACTGCAGCCCTCCAGCTCCCACGTATTAGCTCTCCTGGGTGGAAGAATGCTCCACATCCTGGGAAGAAGGGAATATTATGCCAAGGTGTCATGGCTGTTTAAGATGCAGGGCAGAAACCTAATCTACAGGCAGATGGAGGCTTATGAATAGAAGAAGGATAGAAAATTTCAGTATAGGGCTTGATGACTGCACCAATACGGACACATCCCTTTTATGAGTGAGGAAAGGAAACAAAAGGACCTCTTTGAGCTATTATAAAATGAATGTTTGGAGCAAGAAAAAAGGGGAACCAGAAACCTGAACTAAAACTCTCATCTGTGCTAAGAAATATTTCTGTGGGGGCACAGATGGGAGGAGTCTTTGCCATTCATGCCAGAGCACGTGTCCTGTTATATCCATAATCAGTGCTACCATGACAGAAATAATTGAAAAATGCCATGTAAACCGCTCAAGTGGTGGGTGGAGAGAGTAACATCCAGCTGGTGTGTGGCAACATGCAGCCGAGGTAGCATCATCCGTGGGGCAGCTTGTCTGCTCTTGGCTTTGAGAGTCAATGAAATTGGAAGATTAGCTGGGAAATACTTATTCCGTGGTGGAAAGGCTGGTGGAGGGACAGCTGGCTAAAAACATGGAATATCCATGTTGTTCAGTCTCCTCGCGTCTTCTCCTACATTCTCTTTGTGCTTCCTTCCCTGCCTTTCTCTCTCTGATAGAACCTCTCCTCTTCCTGCTTATCAAGAAATGTCTCTATGCCTTGAAATCTCTAAATTTTCTTTCTCCACTGCTTCCTCTCTCTGAGTTTTTCTGCAAAGAAAGTAATCTCTTGTGTCTTCCCAGGACACCTAAATTTCCTCTGCTACAAGGAGCTATTACAGGCAAGACCTTTGTTTTTTAATTATTTCTAATTTGTTTTGCAAAGCCAGGATGTAACTTGAAAGGCCTCTGTAAATAACAGCAGAGTACAAAGATAATCTCTGATACCTATTAACTGCATTCAAAACTAACCTGACTGAAGAATCCAGGTATATTGCTTGGGGAAAAAAAAAAGGAGAAAAACAAGGATATCTGGTTTTGTCTAAATATTCCCTTTAATTAAATTAGGTTGTAGGTATATCATAGACAGCATCTAATGTGCCTAAGCAAGTGCTACATATGGGCACTTTGTACCTCTAGATTTTTAGAAATCAGGTACTCGAGTTGCATTTGACAAGGAAATTTTCACTTACAGTATTTCTCAATCACACCAATAGATGGCAATCCATCTTCATGTCCCTTCACTTCTTCAAAAGTGAACTAAAAGGTGAGGAGGAAAGAGAGAAAACAATTTTTCTCAAATGCTTTTTCCCTTTTATGTGTCAGAGTTTCAAAGCTAAATGTTCAAATGCCCTGGAAATGAGAAATTATCTGAAAACTAGTACACTGCATACTACCACAGCACAAATTACCCCATGCTGTCCTGTCAGATTTAATCTGCCTGAATCATTTTTGGAAGGGTTGATATGGGATTTAGTTACCTGTGAGCTGGTAAACTGAGATTAGCACTGTTCTTGATACTATTGCATATTTTAATCTATGATTCAGTTTATTGCCCAAGTTCTACATTGTGAAACCTTCAATAGATATCAAAAAGATTAGAAAAAAAGAAAAGAAAAAGAAATCTCAAGTCATATAAAAGATCCCTGATCTTCCCATCTGATTCTGCTCTGTACCTCGGTACTGTAATTCAGCAATAACAGCAAAGAAAATATCTCGGTGTCAGAGTAGCAGATGCGATGGTAAAATTAAACCCTGGCTGTTTCGCTTGTTTGCTCTGCTGTGATTGTGGGAGCACTTGTGGAGTTAGGAGCTAGTTTTTCTGGTTTTGATGGCCTCAGTTTTGCTTAGAGCATCTGACTGTTGAATTAATTTAACCTTTTTACTTCCTTTATTTACTCATACACTACTACTACATCCACAGAGCCATGGGCACGTGAGATTGGTTTTAGGAGCTATTTCCTACAAAACCTAATTTCATTGCTGCCGATTTGGTTAAAAAGTGAAAAATAAAACGGGCATCATCTGCCGGGCATCATCTGCCGCGAGCTCTTCACCATCTTCACCTTCTGCTTCCTCCACAGCCCTTCTCCTGTCCTTCCCTCGCAGCACAGGTCTTCACGTGTCCTGCTTCCCTCCCGCAGTGTTTGCACCGGGGTCTGGCTTTCTGAAGATGTGGGGGGGTGTCTCTCATTCGTGTGGAAGCTTCAGGCTGTTTGGATAGAAATTGTGCGCTTCGACGCTACATACTTGTTTCTGTTGAATTCTTGGCATCCTGTAATTTATTCTGGTCCTTCCTTTCACCAGCAACCAGAATATTGCAAGTCAGTAAACAGGCTTTAATCTAGAGCCATTGTTAACTAGAGAATGCAGGTAGTGCTGAAAATAAATTGCATCTAGTAGCAGCGCACAGCATGAAACCAGAAGTTTCTTATGTGACCCTCCTCTTTGCCAAAAATAGAGCCTCGTATATAAAGAATAGCTATCTTACCTAAGTTGCAAGTATTTGTTTTTGTGAGGTGCTCATAGCTGATGAATAGAGCTGAGGCTGGAGAGTGTATTGCGGATGCTAACGGCAACAATAGGGCAGGTAGACCAGCAAGCTAAAAGAAAATGAAGTTTCATTCACAATTTACCCATTCTTCTGGCTTCCAAGTGTAAACACATTGTGCTTCCTGGGAATAAGATGGCCGTGGGCCTTCAGGTACAGAAAATGGTAGGAAGGGCTTTGCACCGTTCTTTACCTTTCACAGCATTTCTGCTCTGAACGAATGCTGTCATTTTATGTAGACATTTTATGTATTGCATGCATGTCAGAGGTTAGGTGTTTTTGTAGTGGGACATCCATTTACTTCCGGAAGGAATATTATTCTGCCTCTTTACATTTTATGAAGCTTTTCCCTTTAAGAAAAAAAACCCCAAACCAAAAAAAGCCCCAACCACAGTCAAGGATTATGTGAAGTGGGGAGACAACACACAAAACCTGGCCTTCAGCTTCAGAGACGAATCGCCATAACCCGAAGCCAGTACCAGATGAACTGCTGAAGGGTTGCTATTTAAGCCTTGATACGGTTACCTCTCATCTTTGACCTGAAGGGATTGATTACCTACTTCTGGAGTATTAATGAATTTGCTGAGCTTCTTTGCAGCAAAACTGTGGGCAAGAACTTTCTCTTGCCTGAAAGAATGGAGGTGAAATCTCTGAGCTTGTTTTCATGGCTCCAGTTTAATTGCTGAGACAGGGGATTTTGTCATCTCTGCAATGAACGGCAGCAGAATCTACGAGTGTTACGTTCCCTCCACAAAAAATGCAGGGCAGGGAAAATGCAAGGAGGGAATGGGAAAAAGCGGAAAACACACTAGCATTATTTTCCTGCTTTCAGAAACACATTTGCTAACACAGTTAATAAATATTAACAAGGCATAAGTCTCCATGCGGCCCCTAGCCAGTTCCCCAGTAGATCCATAGCACTCTGATCCAAGTGAAAGGGTGTCAGCTTCATTAATGGCAGCATTCTCCAGATACACACAAATTAATCAAGCATGTTATGAGAAGTTAATGGGTATAAAATTAATAGGGTATTTTCGCTACCTTTTGTAGATATTTCTGAACAAACTGGGATGCTTATTCCTGGAGCTAAGGAACAAAGTCCAAAGACCACTAGGTCAGTAGTTGTCTTTTTATTCGTTTTCAGTGAACTTTTGAGCAGGATCTGGTAGTATAAGCACAGCAGAGAAATGCAGTCCTGGGTACAGGACCAGGCTTAAAGTTACAAGACTCAGCTTTAAAGTCAGACTGCTCATCTGCTGCACCTTTATGGGTCGCTTCACCGCTGTGCCTCAGTTTCCCCCAGCAGCTCCTTCTGTCTTTCTTCAGGGTGGGTTTGACTCTTCCTAGTGAGGATTTGCTGAACCCCAATTGTGAGGGGGATGCGGACTTTCTGGGCGACCGTCAGGGGTACTGTAACACAGGTTGTCAGGCTCTGACTTGTAATCAGAGGTTAGGAAATTCCTGGGCGGCAGTCAAAGCCCAGGGTGCGTTGCTGACATCCACACGCTCTGTTCTGTCTCACTGTGGACCTTTGGCATTTCCCCTGTTTCGGTTCTGGATCCTTTCTGAGCAGATTGTCAGTCCCACCAAACAAGGGCAAAAGGACTAAATACAAGCAGTTTTCAAAACAAATGCATCAGTTCATGCAACATTAAGTTTACTGTATGAATGGTCTCTCAGTGTTGCTAGCTCAGCCATGCTGCGTGTCCTGTTTATTTCATAGCGTGCTTCCACATTTCATGTATGAGTTTGAAAAGGAAAAACTAGCTTAAGGAATGTAACTTCACCTGTCACCTGGGGAAAGTTACCTTGTTAATTTTCTGTTGGTCAGCATTCTGAGCTCTTGAGGAAGAGCGTCAGGAGATTTATCCCTGCCAAAGGATATGGCCTTTGGTGAACTGAGAAACACAGCATGCAGTTTCTGTCTTAAACTGACTGCTGCATCGCTTGTCTTATTTATGCAGATGTCCTCTGGCATAGCGCGAGAAACCAGGAAGGTTCACATGCAAACTCACAGGGATTATGTTGATTCATTCCCTAAAGAAATACATACTTCCACACAAACACAGCTTTTCCCATAATGTAGGAATAGGAAGAATGCTTGTATCGTATTGGAATGACTGACTATCAAATGGAAGCTACATCTTCCTCTGGCAGGGGCAATGGGGCCATGATTGGTCCCACAAGTGGAAACTGGAATTATTCTGAGTCATTGCTTCTATTGAAACGTCTCTGTTTAGCCAAGGATCTGTATGTGGGTACAGGAATGATAGATAGTCATATCAATTCTATGCTTAGTCTAAGCTGAGACAAGCAACATTAAAATGTCACAGCATTTTTTTCTGTATCACCACATCTCCCTAGGCAGAGCTCAGTTTCTGTGCATCTTCTAAATGTAGATTTCCATAATATGGCATATAGTGATGTCTTTAACATGTTGCTTTGGCCCTGATTTTTCTGGGTTTATAGTATTGCTGGGCTTAGGGAAAAAGTCCCTTTAAGAGAGAAAGCTTTATAAAGAAGAAATAAAATAATGATCCCTTAAGAACCAAAAGGGAGATACAGGATCCATTGCAACCCCTAAGAAGAGATTATGCAAATCAACCCTTTTTTTTTTTTTTTTCTGGGAAGGAGAAAGGGAGCATTGCAAGGGAGCTGCTAAAATAGCTTCTGAGAAAGGAAGAATCCTTCTGTCATGCCAAGGGCAAGCACCTTTTCTTTCATACTATCCTCTCGATGCTTTTCCCAACTTCCTGATATCTCTTGTGTCAGCAGTAAATTAAAATTTATTGAGGGTTTGGATACAGTGAGTGTCCTTTCATGTTCCCCAGTGTTTTCATGGCTCAGTATAGTACATTCTTCCTCTTCAGCCTTTAAATCCACTTCTGCTCCCCTTCAGGAAAACCTCTGGTACTTTCAGAGAATCTCTGGTGGATTTTCCTAATCTGCTTTGGCTGTTTTTCTTGAAAAGACTGCCTCTTGCATTAATAGCTCTGTCCCCAAGCTCCAGTGAGTAAACTTAAGATGGCAGTTTATGTCCAGATAATTTTGCAAAAAGGTCTTATTTACATGAACCTCTTCTGCCTAAGCAGCAGGACTCTAAAGCATCCAGCAAGGGTGGAAATATTTCAGTAACGGAGATGGGAGGCACAATTTATTGTTGTTTCATATTTTTATTTTACTAAGAATATCTGATACTTCCTGTAATAAGACTTTGCCTGTTAATTGTAGCCCTGGCTGCTTGAGAACAGGGTGTGCAGGGTAGCAGACATGAAAAGAGTGAGTGTCCCCTTCCTGTACTCTTCCTAATGCCCTTGTGCCTTAGCAGCCCTCAGGGCAGCAGCTTCCCGTAAACCTGGACTGTGATATGAAGAGTGGACATGGAGGGAGCCGAATTACTGGGTCTGGGCAAGGAAACGATGGAGAATGAGTGAAAACATGACCCGAAGGATACGGGTTGGAATTACAGGACTCTGGTGCACTGGAGGTGAGATGGGGATGTCTCGGACAAGGATCCAAGTTGGGAGCGACCTGGGACTGACTGGGCAAGGAGCCTGGAGCAGGAGAAGGAGCATGGAGTTGAGAACTGGACATGGCTGATGACTGTTGGCTGGGATTGGGGAGAGAAGCCTGAATGGAAACTGGTGTGGCAAGCAGAAGGGATGAGGATGAACCACGTGGGGTGGGATGGAGAGCAAGAGGAGAGCAGGGTAATGTTAGAGTGAGTCGGGCTGTGGTAGGTGAAGGGAAGGGCAGACACTTCTGCATTCACTTGCTGCTTGCCTTCCCACACTGGGCAGGAGCACAGGCTGGGGTTTCCAACCCATATTTCCTTGTTCTCTGCACATGTGAAGGCTTCCAGAAAAACATCTTCACCCCTATCCATGCTGATCCACATCAAAGATGACAATCAGCTATTGCTGTCAATTACTCCATTAGTTTGAATTGGTTGAAAGCTATTTTGGTATACTTACAGGATCCAGCTTGAGCTTGAGCTCTGTGATTGACACCACGTGATAGAAAAGCTTCTGGGTTTTTTGATTGTGCAGTTCGCCTGCATATTGCAGCAAGAAACACTTTCCCCAGACTCCATTCCTTCATTTGCACATTTCAAATTAATCTCTTGGCCATTCTTACAAGCTGAATCTAGTCTGTTTATTTAGCTGGATAAATGTCTGATATAAAATCTCATTAGCCCTAAAATTACCTTTGACACCATAAATGAACAAAGTCTCTTTGCCATGTAAATT
Source organism: Haliaeetus albicilla (assembly GCF_947461875.1). Taxonomy (NCBI): domain Eukaryota; kingdom Metazoa; phylum Chordata; class Aves; order Accipitriformes; family Accipitridae; genus Haliaeetus; species Haliaeetus albicilla. Next base: position 18,682,751 of record NC_091502.1, on the reverse strand, counting down.
AGGAAATCACACCAAGTCACTTCCAGTTCTGAGGCGGCACAGTTTTGAAAGACATTCAAAATGCAGAACAGTTAAAGTCATTAATATTTCTGCGGTGAGTACAGTTCATATTGGACAGCCTGGATACCACCAGACACAAGATTCTATTATAATTCCTCATGATAAAGCTGTCCTTATGCATCATATGCAGACCAAAAGCCCTGTTGTGACATTAATCATTCCACTTGATGATTCTTTCAGCTCTTCCTCTATGGCATTTCTTTGGAAAATAGCAAAAAGAATGAGAAGAACAACGACTGATCTTCAGAGGAATGGAAAATAGGAAGGCGAGTCCATTCTTTGCAGCACCTTTATTATCAATCACCATTATTAACCAGTATTAAGCACTATTAGTGCAAAAAATGACTTACAGTACCAGAAATTTAGATTTGGGTCTTGATTCCCTCCTGCACTTCTCCTGGATTTTCTCTGATGTGGTGAAGAGTTTCTGCTTAGTGAGTGTGCATGAAGCTCAAGATTTGGGTACTGAGGGAGCTGGCAGAAGTGCTCACCAAGCCACTTTCCATCATTTACCAGCAGTCCTGGCTAACCGTGGAACTCCCAGTTGACTGAAGGTTAGCAAATGTGACGTTCATATGCAAGAAGAGCCAGAAGGAGGATCTGGGGAACTATAAGCCCATCAGTCTGACTTTGGTGCTGGGGAAGGTTATGGAGCAGATAATCTCGAGTGCCATCACACAGCATGTACAGGACAACCAGGGGATCAGGCCCAGTCAGCATGGGTTTATGAAAGGCAGGTGCTGCTTGACCAACCTGATCTCCTTCTGTGACAAGGTGACCCACTCAGTGGATGAGGGAAAGGCTGTGGATGTTGTCTACCTGGACTTTAGTAAAGCCTTTGACACCGTTTCCCACAGCATTCTCCTGGAGAAACTGGCTGCTCATGGCTTGGATGGTTGTACTCTTCCCTGGGTAAAAAACTGGCTGGATGGCCGAGCCCAAAGAGTGGTGGTGAATGGAGTTAAATCCAGTTGGCGGCCAGTCACAAGTGGTGTTCCCCAGGGCTCAGTATTGGGGCCAGTTCTGTTTAATATCTCTATCAATGATCTGGACGAGGGGATAGAGTGCACCCTCAATAAGTTTCCAGACAACACCAAGCTGGGCGGGAGTGTTGATCTGCTTGAGGGTAGGAAGGCTCTACAGAGGTATCTGGACAGGCTGGATCGATGGGCCGAGGCCAATTGTATGAGGTTCAACAAGGGTCAGTGCTTGGTCCAGCACTTGGGTCACAACAACCCCATGCAACACTACAGGCTTGGGGAAGAGTGGCTGGGAAGCTGCCTGGTGGAAAAGAATTTGGGGGTCTTGGTCAACAGCCGGCTGAATATGAGCCAGCAGTGTGCCCAGGTGGCCAAAAAGGCCAGTAGCATCCTGGCTTGTATCAGAAATAGCATGGCCTACAGGACCAGGGCAGTGATTGTCCCCCTGTACTCGGCACTGGTGAGGCCGCACCTTGAGTCCTGTGTTCAGTTTTGGGCCCCTCACTACAAGAAAGACATTGAGGTGCTGGAGCGTGTCCAGAGAAGGGCAACAAAGCTGGTGAAGGGTCTGGAGCACAAGTCTTATGAGGAGCGGCTGAGGGAACTGGGGTTGCTCAGCCTGGAGAAAAGGAGGCTGAGGGGAGACCTTATCGCTCTCTACAACTACCTGAAAGGAGGGTGTAGTGAGGTGGGGGTCGGTCTCTTCTCCCTAGTAACAAGTGATAGGACAGGAGGAAACAGCCTCAAGTGGCAGCAGGGGAGCTTTAGATTGGACATTAGGAAAAATTTCTTCACTGAAAGGGTTGTTAAGTGTTGGGAGAAGTTGCCCAGGGAGTCACCACCCCTGGAGGTATTGAAAAGATGTGTAGATGTGGCACATAGGGAGAAGGTTTAGGGGTGGACTTGGCAATGCTAGGTTAATTGTTGGACTTCATGAACTTAAAGGTCCTTTCCAGCCTAAATGATTCTATGATTCCATGATTCTATGATTCTGATTTCAAAGAAGCCCAAGTCCCATTCATAGTCAGCGCCATTTGGGTGGCTCTGACACTTTGCTGTTTTGAAAATTTGGTGGAATCTTTCTGAAGTAACAGTCATTGATATCTTTAGTATTTGGTTTCCCAGTCCCTCAGGTCCTTTTACAAATATTATCCAGACAGAGTATTGCTTGGAAGTGGGAGCTTTTTTAATGGGCCATGTTTGTTCAGAGAACCTGTATAAGCTAACATGAAAGTGTGTGTGCATAGAAGAAAAAGAGCTTTGCATGAAGTTTTCCATTCATGTAGCTGTGTTGTGGCATTCTTTTTTAATAAATGGAGCTATGTAGTTTTTCCCACACAGCAGAAAAATAATTGGATTTCAAACAGACATGCCCGAGCCTCGTTTACCCAGATGTTGTTCCTTTATGGTACAGCATCTTCTCTAATTCTGTAGGGCTGTTCTGGCCATCCAGGTCACCAGCAGCCTCATTAAAGAATACAAGTACATTATGCCCAAAGTGAAAACTATGACTGGTAAAAAGAACACATTGTAATTAACTGTAGCATGGATCTCAATCCGGGTTGATGTTTTTTAATATTTAAATGACGTTTAACCACTCCAGTAGAGATGAGCAGAAAACAGGAGAAGTAGAAAGAAGCAAAATAATTATTTGACTAATATTCACACTGTAAAGAATTCACTCTTCCCATCTGACAGAGATCACTGTATGTTCCATACCTATCTGTCCATAAATCAGAAGGAGACTGACAATTTGTAAAAACAAATAGCTATTTATTCAAAGAACTGTACCTTTCTTCATGTTTTGGTTTGTTGTCTGTTATCTTGGCTTAACAAATGTGGTTAATTGTCCATAACTCTTTCCTGATTTTTTTGTGCAAATGTATTTTCAGCGTTGGTCAGAAAGTGATTGTGCAAGATTGTCCTATTAAGTGTCGTAGATCTTGACTGTTAAGTGCAGCTCTAATTTCTGCTGAGAGCAGTGGGGTTTACAGCAATGAGCTTTAAAGACGGTTCTCCTGCTAGGTCTGGATCACTCGCTTAATCTCTACAAACTATATGGCTTTTGCTAGAGTAATTTCTTTGATCACTACACAAATCTTTTTGATTAAACAAATGTGTTCTGAGCCCAGAAGTCCTTTATTGCAAACATTTATACTGTTGTCTCCCTGACCTGAGCAGTTAGCATTTGGGGCCTGGCCAGGTTGTTTCCATTAAGAGGAGAAATTGATGACAGGAATTAGACAGGTTTTTTTGGTGCTGTCCTGCTTATTTACAACGAATATCCACAAAGTTATGCTTCCCTGAACCTGGCAGAAACCACCAGAGGCAGCTTTTGAACACAGTTTAAAAATCCAGTACCTCAAGTACCATTAACTTTGGCCCTCTCCCAGGGCCACCTGCACAAAAACGTTTCATTTTTTCACCACTGGCTTTTGTCTAGCTCCTCTGTCACCGAGAAGTGCGTCCTTGCAAACACTGTCCTGCTGCCTGCGGTGCCGGATTCTCAGCCTACACATGTCAGTCATGCCAAGGTTCATTCTTGCTTGTCTTGACCATCAGCTACTGCTGTCACCAGGTACCTTCTTCCATAAAGGAATGTAATTTCCTCCCCTGTAGGTGAAAGAATAGTCTTTAACTAATGCTGTGGTAAATGGCAGCTGCTGATACCTTTTAATGATATAATATAAATTCACTATCACTCACACGAAGTTATTGCATGCATAAAAATTGGTGGCAAAATAAAAAAGCTGTGAATCAAGGCTGATTTTTTTTTTTGTTTCTGTTAGAATTTGCATATAAAGGTGACTGCAATTATTTTTAGATGAAAAATACTGTTTATACAATGTCAAAATATTATGCTTTTTAAAAAAAAGTATTCTGTTTTAGAAAACACACTCTCTTTTCCCGGGTAGGGTCTAGTAGGATTATTTTAGTTAAGGTTGGTTCAGCCCAGGTAAAAGTGTTTTAGTTTGTTGAGCTGCCTCAGAAGATTTAGCTTGCTCTGTTTAGCAAATTGTTATACTGTGTTCCCACTTTGTGCATTGGTCCGTGAGATGGCAGTTTGAGATGCTATCACCCCGATGATCTAGAGGTCTCCAAAGGATGGTTTCCTTCTTTCACAAGACAAAATGGATTTCTTTCTGAGTATGCTCTATGTTTCAGGGTAGAAATCATCTGACTCCGGTGCATCATAAAAGATGATAAAACAATCCAACTTGTGAAAAGGAACATGGGCATCACTCTCCTGAGATATAATGCCTGTGCAGTGAGGTGTTATAATGAAAAAGTCCTATGGGTGTATTAAACTAATTCCAAACAAAGCATGTGAGATCATATCAGTAATCAACAGTGAAGCTGTTCAACTGAACTTCAGTCAAAATATTTTATTCCAGATGACAATGTCAAAAGAAAAATTTGATTTTTGTATAAAAATGTTCTTAATTCAAATTTTTTGTCAGCATGCAGCACAAAAAAAAGCTGGCATGCCTGTTTTTCCTTCAAGATGAATTCTGAATTTTGTTCATCTCTGAGTGTAATCCCTTATTTGCAGATATAGGCACCTTGACTGTCTATATTGTAGCTTATTTTTATATTAAGTGTTGACATACAGTGCCAGTAAAATACAGGTTTCGGAAGAATCTATGAGTTGTTGCCCCATTTTGTTCTTAGCCTGTGAGTTCTCAAGTTGGAAGCCATCTTTCAGGAAGGTGTGTATGGACACTAGTTTCACTTTTAGACTTCTGGATATTAACAATTTTATAACTTACATTATCATGCATTCTGTCTCTCTCTTTCATGTGTTTCTCCACTCCTGTGGCTTTCAACTTCTTTCAGTTTTGAACCCCTAAGATTTTTTTCTGTGGAAGTGTAGACCTCTGTATACCATATTCTAGCCTCCTGACAAAAGCCTTTTATTTCTTAGTTACCCTCTGCAGATCCCTTAGAAATTTTGCACGGGCTGCCAGACTGAAAACCCACAGATCTGCTGTCAGACCCACATCCATTGGACTGTCCTTTTCTCTTTCCCCACTGCATATGCACACTTTTACTTATAGTATATATTCTTGACAAATGCAGAGTTCATCTCTGGCCAAGGGAATCCAAAAGAAAAGCCTTTGCCACAATTACCCTTTTCAGCTTTTATTGACTTTGAGTCTTAAGAGATTTCCTGCTAAAGACTACTGAGGTCTTGTGCTAGTTAGAAAAAGAAAAAAAAAAAGCTCTTTTTTAATCAAAAGAAAAAGCAAACTTGAAACAGTCAAACGTCAAAGTTTCCAAGGCAGTCTGAGCACCAGGAGGACATTGCTCAGAACCAGTAGGCTCAGTTTTGAATTCTCCTTTACAGTATTGTTTTCAGTCCAAACACTCTTCCAGCACCACAATTGTTTTCTACATCGCTACAAGGTCTTTTGTACTTTTGTTAATATTAACAGGGATTCTCAAGCTCTTAAACTCTATGTCTTACTGTGAGGACTCTACCTAGACACCTGTCTGAATCAAGACCACACTGAAGAAATATTGACCTCTCTTTTGTGTCCACGTCAAGTATCTCAGCAGTAGAACTTCAAAGTGCTTGTGAGACCTCTAATGGTGCACATGGCACTATATATTACAGAAATAGCCAGAAATCAGACAAGAGAGATTGAAAATATATAGTTAGGAATGCTGCGTTTGTGTATTTGCTGTAAAAAGTTATATGAGCTATGACTGTGCCCTTGTGTCTCCTTTGCCTTGATTTTTTACTGTGTGAACAGCAAAAGACCCAAAAGACCACAAAACCCCTGCCTTTTGTGCACCTGTTTTATGGAGAATCCTTTGAAATGATGCAGTATATGGTGCGCAGGCTGGTTTTGTGGGGTTGTAAGGACTTCTGTCATCTCCTTTGGGTCTCTCCACACAGAAGGGTACTATCATACTGGCTGACAAGAAAAGTGCTTAAAACAAACTCCATATACCTGTTCCACCTATATTAGTATAGCTGAGGGGATACTCCTAGCTGCAATTCCAGGCTCTGCCTGAACTCCCTGTATCCCTCATTCAGTCTATTGATGTTCTCCCTAGCATGAGCTTATTGGTGATCTTAATGATCTTTCTTTCTGGATATAAGAAAGTTACTAACTCTGAACTAGCTTCCCAAAGAATAGCAAGAATCTTCAAAGCAATGGGTACAATTTATTGTAGCCATTGTGAGCAGCCAAACTGGCCCAAAGAGGACTTTAGAAAGGTATGCAGCTCCCCAGGTGCAGAGAGTATCTCAGAAGGCATTGCATGACCTTTGCTGATTATTCACCTTGTCCAGGCTTAGAGGGGCAGTTTGAGACAAGATGGTGTCTGGAGCTTTTTAACGAGCAGGAGCAATCATTGTGTGTACATATATGATTATGGTGGCTGTGACTCCTTGACACAGCTATTTGAATCATGGATGTTGCATGGAGTAGTCATCGGACCCCACGGACAGTGGCTACGAGGCAAATTCTGATCAAGGAGAGTACAGACTGTCTTTGCATTGGCTCAGGAATCTTCAATTTTGCAAAATGGAAATATGAAAAATTGAATGGGAAGAAATCCAGTTTTGAAGCTCTCAGAAGGGAATTGCAAAAGAACTGATCTGTTTTTAAAATCCTTAAATCCCCTGAAGCTTCTGATTAATTTATTGAAAAAATGTTCATAAAAGATGTAACCGAATCCAAATCTGTTGCTTCAGTAAAGAACGTATTCAGAATGAAAAGCCCAGGGCTCTGCCCTGCCAGCACAGAGAGAGCATTTCAGCTGTCATCCGAGTAGGCACCTGTCACTCCCATCAGAGGAGGAACAGCGTGATTTCTGGCCTAATTTCTAGAACGTCAGTGATATTGAATGGAGATCAGGGTGCTCAGAAACTATGCAAACCAGGACCCAAAACTACAAATGCTGCTGCTTTTTTCTTTTTCTCTACCCCTATGAAAGCCTCAAGGAATATGAAGTTATCCCTAACTCTATTTCTGTCCCCCAGGCTTTTCTTTCCACAGTGATGGGCTGATCCTCACATATTTGCATGATGGTCTGACCCACTTTGAACAAAGTTATATGCTGATCAGTGAAAAACTCCTTCACTGATCAGAATACTCTTTCCTGGCTTTTGGATTATTATTCAAAAGGAAAGGGAGGCCCAGAGCAGCATGCTATGTTCACGGCTGCATGACAACACTTTTGAGTAGCCAAGTTGTAGTAAAGCAGACACATGGAGAAACAGGAGTCTGCCTTATGGTACAAAAACTTTCTCCAGTCTTCCAGCTTAGTACCATCCAGAACACTGTTGTGGCAAGAGCTGTGGGATGCGTGTTCTATGTATGAAAATGAAGTTTGCTTTTTAGTTATAATTGTGGTTTAGCTGGGTGTCAGGACTGTGCAAACCCAATGCACTTAAGGTATTAATTCCTTGGGTGGTCCAGCAGCTCCTCCTGGCTTGTCACCTGCAGAGACGAGACAATGGACTGATTTGAGATAATGGACAATTTGAGGTAACGGCTTCAAACTTGGTGACTGACTGAAACTTTACAATTAGGTATTTGGCTGTCACAGGAGCTCTCCAGGATGATTCTAGACATTCCCCAGCTCAGATCCTGCTGGGTCTAGTCCACTTTGTGTACTTAAAGGTGTTGATTAACATCCTAAACGGAGCGTCCCAGGAACTCCCCTAGATGTTCCTGCTTTAGAAGTGATAAAATTTTACATCGATAAGACATTTATAAACACTCAATAGAAACTGTTCCTGCAGATATTGTCACAGAGGCCAGTCTTTAGTATGGAGTCGAGATGGATTATGGATGTGCTGGGCTGGTCACATAGGACTGTGGCCAGCTGGGTTATAAGAGCTGATCAGAACAGAGGTTTGGGGTGTCTCTCTCAGTCCAACTGAAATCACTGCTGCAGACACCAGGTACCCTTGCAATGGAGACTACTGTCACCACTGGTCAGAGACCTGCTGTCGCACTGGGAGATGTTATTTCCTATGAAAGTGTTGCCCTGTGCCAAGATCCTCCCAGATTATTTTTTTTCTTTTAACAAAGACTTTGTCCTGAGTGTCCGTGTGACACCTTGCTCCTTACGCTGTGGCACGTGGGAGGGGAGGGATCCCAGTGTGAGCCTGCAAGCAGAGAGAAGGGGCTTCCTTGAAGACAAGAACTTCACAGCCAAACCTCCGACCACCACAGCAGCCTGTGGGACCTCTGCCTGGGGTCATTTACCTCATGGGCACCTCTTCTGCCTACTGACTTCTTTCTCCACTTTGTTTATGTATAGGGACCGATCCAAGTCTGAGAACCTAAAACTGCACCAGGTAAATTGTTGAGACAAAGCAATTTCCCTGCTGGGAAATCAGTGCCGGGAAATCAGTGTGCTTCAGTGATGAGCTTAGGGCTTGGGGCAGCAGTGATGTGCATGGAGGTGAGACCCTGTTGGACACTCCTCTCCTCCCCTGTCATGCCACCATGATGCCATAGTTGGCATCAGGCTGTACTACTGGAAGGGGATTGGGCTCCTCCTTCTCATGGCGGTCAGTAAATTCACCCTGGATCTCTAAATAACAGAGTTAGAGGAAAATGTTTTTTACTTTCCATATAAAACAGCGATTAAATATCCGTGGGAAACTTTAGGCATCTCATAATAAGTATAACTGAATACTAAGAACCTGAATACATGGATGATTTGGGAGTTTTGATTTTTTTTTACTCCTACAAAAAAATCAAAATTTTTTTATTAGGGAAAGCAGATGCATTCCACAAAATAGTTCATTCAGTCAAACCCCTAATTTCCTACTGAAGAAGTATATATTTTGATGGGGATATTTTTGTCATCTCTTCTAAGTATGGATTTGGGGGTTTAATGTTAGGTGAGCAAATGGAATAATAACAAAAAAAGGTAAGGTTTTTATCCTTTGTATTCCCACTCTCTCAAATTCCAGTCCCATTTAATCAAAGGTCATTCCACCTTCCTTATTACCCTGGTTAGGAAAGGAACAGCTGTATCAAGAAATCACATAATATGTGGCATTGCTGTGAACTACCAGACACAATGTTCAGGTAACCCTTGCCACCAGTTACAGTGTTGTTCTGCACTAAATATCTTTCAAGAGACCTAGTCCAAACCTACTGCTTGCACTCTTGAGTCTTGCTGTCCTGTCTTGTTCTTTGTGCATACTTAGAGTTCTATTTTGGGATTTAATATCTATTTTCTCTATCAAGTCTGTAAAGATTAAAGTAAAATTTCATTGATAAGAAGCATCTTATCCTATCCTAAATTTGATTTAACTGCAAAGTGAATAGGGCTTAGTAAATGTTTTTTCCCTGGACAGTGCTTAATATAGTTTTAAAAGCAATATTCATAAATTACTAGGCTCTTTTATGTTTCACGCAGATGATTTTGTGTTATGTTTATGTCACTGCCCTTGTGACTGTATTAATTGCAGGGACTATGCAACATCTGATGCTGAACCAATATGCGTGATGGGTCTGCAGTTCACCAGATCAGTGCAAAGGCTTCCTTTTGATTGCTCTTACTTGAAAGCAAAAGTAGAGGTCCTGCATATAATGTATATAAAAAGGAGATCAGCTCCATCTGGAAGGTGCGGTCCTTCAAGGATTGCTTCACCTTGCCTCCCAAAGACCTTCTGTGTCAGAGGCTCCCACAAGCAAATTTCCTGACATTCAGAGATCTTTGGAGAAACAGATACTTAGTTGTTGGCTTTATGGGACCCAGTCATAAAAACAGTAATAGAAGCATGGCTTTGTGACAATTGTAATGTGCCAAACATTTGGCAAATCATTTGGAAAGCTGTCTCTATGCCTTAACTAAACCAGCACTCCTTCCTGCTAGCAGAAAACCCCAGCAAAAATGGCAGTAAATAAAACTTAGTTTGAGATTGTCCCAAACTAGTTTGACTTGCTAAAAGTACCTTATTACTTTTGAGACAACCGTTTCTGTGCAGGTTACAGTTTCTGTAAATGAAGAATATCAGGACCAGGCCAAATATTTCTATCAGTCAAGCAAAATGGATGTATTAGGGCCAGTCCCGCAGGCTCTGATACAGCAAAACCCTTAAACACATGCATACATTTAAGTCTGAGTATATTTTTGCAATCTTCATTGGGTATAGAGTAGAATAATTGAAAAATTATTCACAAATAAAGCATGTGCTTTGCCAAATTAAAGTTGGAAATACATAAGCAAGCTCCTAGATTCCTTTTTTGGTTCATGCTACTCAGGTTCAGTATGCCCGAACACAACCTTTTAGGCTGCTGCATATCTGCTGCATACTTTGGTTAGTAAGATGGTTAAGTAAAGGTCCCCCTTTTGTATTTACACTTGTCCTACACTGTAAACTTGGAAGCTGTGATACCATCCTGAGTGAACACAATTGCTTGGACCCAGACAGTAAAGCAGGGAAGTGAGTCACAAGTAACCTCCTCGTTCCTTTTTCTTTCTGCTAAGTACAATCTCAGCCTTTCTCAGCTCTTAATCATACTGTTAATTTTGCACCTAAATTTGGCAGGTCTTTAAAGTGCCAAGAGCTAAGTAGGTTGAAATGGCACTTCCTTTTCTGGTTGTTTTGGAACTAAAGTGATGGTGGCTACCATGCTTCATGCTGAAGTCAGAGCTCCCAGCATGTGTGAGTGTGATCTGAGCACAGCCACCAGATCAGATCTCTCAGGTTACTTTACACAAAAAGACACCAATTTTTTGAATCCCAAAGGGCCCTAAGCAAGAGACGTGCTTGAACCTGAGCTGGGATGCGGGAGTCCAAGACGTGCAGCATCACAGCTTTAAGCACTTGACTGTAGGTGGGCAAAGCAGGGCTGGGGGGTTGCTCAGCTGAAATAACAAGTCAACAGCCTGACTGTTTCTTTGGCTCTTGTTCCACATGCCCAGAAATGAGGAGTTCTCGATGTGTTTGCAAGAGGGTGGGATTTAGTCCTGTGCCTTGCCTCCTCTGGCAATGCTTCCTGGCCAAGATGTGGTTAGTGGCAAACATCAGTGACAACAGCTTCTTGTCATTGATATACAGGTAATGTCTTGTACGTGCGGGATGTCACAGCTGTGCACATCCTTTGTGTTTCATACTTAAACAAGTAAGAATTAAACCCTTCTCCATGGAAGTTCACTTAGAATCACTAAGGTTAGAAGTGAAAATGACTAGGCAATGTTTTTAATAGTCATTAATTCATATGAATGGCATCAATAAATAACATAGGAAAAATAAATATGGTAACAATAAATTGATTTTTGTTGTAATTTGTGCAAAGAGTAAGGAGTCATTTGATCTCAACACTACTGCTGTGACATAGGCAAATATTTATAGCCTCATATATAATGTGCAATATGTAGTGCAGAGATGATGTATTCTTTACCAAAGTCAAAGAATCAGTAGGGAAGGATGAAGTTGCCTATAGGACCAGACATGCTGACACCCATAAGTAAGCACTTGTGAATTCCCTATGGTTTGGTCTGTGCCTCTGTTAAGTGATGTAAGAATGAGATTTTCGAGCCTCTTTGAGACATTAGTTGTAATTAGAGCTATGCCTCCCAGTTCCTTTTGTCCTCTTAGGAAACCTAAGGCATTTTATTTTTATTGGCATTGCAGCATCTGTAGTTACAGACCGGGGGCAAATATGTCAAAAAAATCCCCAAACAAACCACAAAAAAAACAAACACAAAAAGAAGACAATTTCTGCTTCCAGCAGCAGCACAGAGCTAATCCCTGAAGTGTGCATTTGTCCTGGCTAGCTTTAAATAGCCAAAACAGTGAAGGCTTCCACATCTTTTTAAACTATTTCACAGCCTTTGCTGATTTCTAATCAGACTGAATTAGCACCTTCTTTTTTTCTAGGGGCTGCATCTTAGCATCAGGGTTGTTGGAGAGTAGGTGAGAATGAAATCGTGTAGCTGTGCGCGGAGAGAGGAGCAGCCACCGGAGCTGCGCATGCCTGGCTGGAGTTCACAGAGCATAAGCCAATTTTTGCGCCCACAGAGCAGTTCATTTCTTGGCAGCTGAATCAGAATAAAGCTCCAAGGCTACAGCAGCCCACAGCCTGCTGTGACTTGGTGACCACAGAACCTAATTTGTGCTGGATAAAGCCCTAAAGAGATTAACTGACTCATAACATATGCTACTTTACCTTCTACAAATGAACCTCTGATACAGTGCCATGTTTCTGATCCCTCTCTAAATTTTGCAAATACTCCACCACTTAGTCACAGATAGGGGGGAACCTGAAGAATAAAAAACCCCACCCCCTCTAGTTTATCACTCATACATTTTTTGCAAACACTTCAAAAGACTATATGCTTTTTCTGCCAGGAGTATGACATTTCACATTAAGGTAGCTATAAAAAAATGCATACCTTCCTTTTAGAGAATCTCTGAGAAACAGCAGTGCAGGTGCATTACCTGCGGCACAGCCATGTAGGAGAGGCAGGTACATCCAGTGTTGAGTTTAATGAGGGATGGGCCATATTTAAGGCTATAAAAGTCATTGAATTTCTACAGTCTTCCTAGGACCATAAAGAGCTCATTGGAGGTGGTCAGCAGCTTAAAAGAGGGACCATCAGGAGCAGCAGTGTCAGCCAACAGGGTCAGCGTGTTTCTAAAACGGCCTGATGAGTGTCTGAGCTGTGAAGCAGATACAGTCTGTGGTTCAGCGGTTCCTGACTCCATGCTGTGGAACTGACCAGGATGAGTTATTCTTCCCTGGTAGCCCACACGCAACAGTATTACACTGGGGAGGAGGTGCCGGTATTCGTTCAGATCTCATTCCAGCATGGAATTTGAATGTGGGTCCAGGGAAATGCAGTATATATAGCATACAAGACAGTGAGGCTCAATTAATTTCCATGTCATGAAACCCTACCTTCCCAAAGGATTCAGAGAAAGGCAGCCAGTATGGTCACAGGTACAGGTCATCTTCCACAAAAGCAATGACCTGACATCATTGGTCTTACGTTTCATAAATCCTTTTGAAAACCCAACCCTGTTCTACACCATTGAAGTGAAAGGCATTTATTATCAGTGATTTCAAGTACAGCTAACTTGATTAAATTCAAGGCATTACATCCTATCAAAATAAAAACAAATATCACCACAAACAGCCATTATAAAAGAGCTGATAAATACTGAATCAGATGAATGATGTTGCTGATTAACAGCTTCACATTTTTAGCCTACTTTACTGTCGTAACTTCAAACCAAATATATCTGCAGACTTCAGGAGCAGCATCCAGATGAGGCTTAAGTAGGAACGATTCTGTATTAAATGACGTATTAGAAAGGAATTTGGCTCCTTTAAGGTAATAGAGACCCCATACACTAAAACCTCTCTGTGTCTACTCAGAATTGGAAACTTCATGAATTTAAAGTTACCAGTTAGGATCCTCCCTGGTGTCCTTTTTTTCCTGAGATTTTTCCAAAGGCCCTTAAAAATCAGGGCATCCATATCCAAGTGAGAACTGAAAACCTAACTCCTTTAGTGTCTTTTGAAAAGCATAGTCTTTCTTACACTGCTGTTCTCAGCAGATAGGTGTCAAGAAATCGAGTTATTGCAGTTTACCTTCTAGGCATACGCTCCAAAGACCGAGTAAAGTGTGTCAGCTGCCATGATGCGATTGCACTCATTTTGCTCTTGTGATCATGGTCAGTGGCTGTGGGTGAGCTGATGAGCTGGAACTCGTGCTGCAGGAGATCAGTTGCCAGCCATTGTGTGAAGACAGTCTAAAGTCCAGCTTAGTGAAGTTCCCAGTATCAACGGATTCAAGGGGGCAAATTTGACACCATATGGTACCAGTATGCCTTCAGGCTGATCCAAACACATAATTAATGTTCTCTCATAGATCAGACTTGGTTTTCAGCTCAAAGAGATAACCAGCCTGCACATTTTTGTGCTTAGAAAACTCTTTGATTTTTGTGTCTGGAATCTTCTTGACTTATATAATCATTAGTCTCCTAAAATATAGTGGGCTGGGCAGATCAAGTCCTTACTCTATCTGGTTAACTGGGGCTCTTCTTCGTCTCCCTTTTTTTTCCAGTTGTCTTCTAACAATGAAGCTGGGTCTTAGAGCCACCAGAAAAACAAAGCTCAGAAGGTGTCAAGCTGGTAAGATGTGAAAAACAGAGTTAATTTTGCAAGTGAAACCAGCTCAGAAGTGAAACAAGCTTCAGAAGTTTCACCACCTGAGCATAGACCCTGTGCTCCCCAGCCTGTTAGATGCATGTATTGAGTCTAGGCCCAGATGAACAAGTCAATTCCTTAAAGACCATAAAATTGGCATAGACCCATTGGACTCAGTGGAACTATGCAGCCAAGGATGCTTATTTAGCTCCAGCGGACTGGTATGATTTTAATACAGGAGTGTTACAACCTCTCCGGTAAAAACTTGGGGGAAAGAAAAAAGGAGAAAAAAAGAAAAGAAAGAAAGAAAAAAAAATGAGAGAAATGCAGAAAGGGAGAGAGATTGTAAATATCATTGGCAGCAAGCAGACTAGAAGCAGCTGTCTCTGGCAGACGTGTTTCATTCAGATCAAACAGAGAGCTGTGATGTTTGGAAATAACCCACATTTACTATATATTTAACTACAAGCTTTCCGTTTGTTTGAAGGCAATCAGGGATTTATGCTCAAACAAGAACTTTTCTCACCCAGGTTTTGTTCAGAAAGCACTGTTTTCCTGTGGCACTGGCGCGTGAGTGCCAGGATGCCGCATGGAGCACAGGCAATCCACAGCGGGAGGAGGGCTCCTGCTTTCACAGCTTTTGGTCACACAGTCCTGGAGGTAAATGGAACTGTTTTCAGAATGTGCCTTTCTCCAGGAACCTAAATGCTTTCATTAGCCAGAGGGGGAAAGGTGAAGACGACCTTGTGCTTTGGATGTGATGGTTGTTAAACCACGGCATCTGACAGCCATTACCACTGCTAACTCCTGTGAGCAATATTTCCTGCGAGGGACTCCGGCATCTGCCGCATACTCACAGGGACGGCAATCAGTCTGGGGACTCGGAGCCCATCCTATATCATCTGCAGACATCCTCCGTGCTCCTTAATAAGAACATTGAAAGGCTGTAATTTTTGCTTCACCAGCTCTGTCACATTTCCTCCCTATTTGATTTCTTTTGTTTTCAGTTCTTCCCTATGTAAATGTTTTTTTGTTTGTTTTTTTGCACACATGCACTCTAGCATTTTAATTCTAGTGTTTAAGGCCTTAAATAATATAGTAGTGCTGCTGTCTACTTGCAGAACTGTCTATGGACTCTTGTCGCATCACGGCTATTAAGATCAATTGCAAGGAGAATATAAGATGATAGAATGTAATTACCTGTGTTGGAGGCTTGCCCAGACTGCCAGCACCTGAATTCCCTAAAAAAAAAAAAAAAAAAAAAAAAAAAAGAGAGAGAGACTTTGGAAAGTCTAAGTGGCACCAGGCAAGCTGCCTTGGTGTGGACAGTGCTCTTGGCTAGTGCTCTTGAGGCAGGTCTTGAACCTGCCTTAGGGCTTCACTTCACAAGCCATGAGGCTGCTTCAAGGTTGTTCAAAGTCAGGCTGGACGGGGCTCTGAGCAACCTGATCTAGTTGAAGATGTGCCTGCTCATTTTAGGAGGGTTGGACTAGATGACCTTAAAAGGTTCCTTCCAACCCAAACCATTCCATGATTCTGCGATTCTGGGTGCCCGCTGGTCCCAGTCTTGCTAGAAGGAGATTGGGTGCACCTTGCAGAACTGCTCTGTACCATGAATACAGTTGTCCGTGGGATCTCACAGTGAGACTAGGAGAAAACTGCAAAACCCTGTGATGGTAAGTGGGGAAAAAGGGCCTGATGATCTTCTCGCATTAGAAAAACAGAGTGCTGCTAGATATTGTTTGTACAAAAGTGGTGGAAGTTGTTTGCTTTCCAAAACAGATCACTTCACCAATCTGTATTAGTGTGTATCTCCACCAAAAAGTACAGGGAACAGGCAACTAGGCACAGGGAACGGCAGACATCTTTTATGCTGGTTTTGCTTTATGGGCAGAACTCAGCATGAAATTATGCCCTGACATACCATAATGTGGAACTGCACTGACAGTGTCCTGAAGATCACCTCAAGATAATATGAGACAGATTTTCAAAAAGGACTGAAAACATTCCCTCAGCAAAAAGTCACTCTTGTTTTTAAATTATACAACAGAAAGACTGCTTCCCCAAATGATTACACACACCAGAAATCTGTGTTCCTATTAAAAAGGATCACAACTTTGTTTCTTATTCAAAGAAATACATGCATATGGGCCTGCTATTTATGTGTGTAGGCACCATGATAAATCCCCATGATAAATCCCCAGATGAAAGTAACAGTTCAGAATTTGCTAAAACACTGTGGTATTATGGAACAGTTTCAAAAGTGTGGATTTGTTTTCCATCTTTTTCCCCAATAACAAATATTAGACTCAGCAGTAAGTGCTTATAACAGAGCCACAGTAGTACTGTAAAGTGTAGGATTTACGAGCCAGATCTGTAGAACATAAATTTTCCAACAGGGGCTGTAATTATATAAAATGCTACATGAATCCAACAATGTGAAGAAATCTATTTTTAGGGCAAAAGTTTTCCAGTTATCAGAGTTTCAGTCTTTGGCTGGGAATTAAAAACTTTGCAGGACTGAGGTGCTCAACAGCTTGTTGGAACTGCCACGTGTCTTCTGCTAACTAGACACAAATCCCTCTCGAACCCTGGGAAGGGCCCCCCCATTAACTCAACCGGTCAGTTCTGGCATGTCTCTGCTACCAGCCCTGGGGTTAGTACAACAGATAGTCCAGATTAGGGTGAATAAAAGGTTTAGAGCTTGTGGAGAGAATCAGGGTTTCATATGAAGAAGGGACCTGACCGAAGTGTTTTCATATCCTAATGCTTCTGAAGTGCTATCAAGTCTACTGCAAGTCTTTACAACATATAAAGAGCTGCAAGTTGTCTCCCTCGAGCAGGTAGCTATGTAGCCTAAAACCAGGTCATACTTTTAGGTCAGCTCCAAAGAAATGCCAAATCTCAATTCCTATTAAGTGCATCTCACTGGATGAAACTCTTCATGAAGTGTTGCTCTTCCCTGTCCAT
Source organism: Haliaeetus albicilla (assembly GCF_947461875.1). Classification (NCBI taxonomy): domain Eukaryota; kingdom Metazoa; phylum Chordata; class Aves; order Accipitriformes; family Accipitridae; genus Haliaeetus; species Haliaeetus albicilla. The sequence continues at coordinate 18,665,599 of NC_091502.1, read as the reverse complement.
GCATGGGCTCTGTGCTGACTTCACAGGGAACAAACAGATTTTACCGTTCTTCTCTCGCCCCAGATCATTAGTGCCAGTTATGAATATGAATATTGTGCTAGTGAAATCAGCTAGAAATAACCTCAGAACTGTATTTTATATATCCTCATTTGGGCCATGCTTTTTATAAAAGCATCAGTGCACTTTCTCAGATTTTCACGTCCATCTGTCCACATGTAAGCCAATTAACTCCTACAACGGATTGCTCTCAATGCTGTTACTTTCTCCCTTTGCTGCCTTTTCTTTTTGCTACAACTCATTGCATAACTTTTGAAATTAGACCCACATCCTGCAGGCAGGTCCACAGAAGTGGAGGACTAGGCTACTCAATGGTTTCTCCAGGTAGGTATTGAACCTACCTAGGCAGACCCAGTTACAGCTTTGCAAGTTCATTTCCTTTAGTTCTCCAGCTATGTTCATAGAGTGCACGAACATATTGTGCAATATCTCAAAAAAACCCACCTCCCCCCCACTATCATTATGACCATCATCAGTAATTTGGTGTAGTTGGGGAGTAACCACACCTTTTTTCTAAGCCTGATTTAGGTATCTGAAAAACATGCTTCAGATCACCACTAAATAACACCTAATTGTTTGGTTCCTGCATGGGCTTCTTAAGTTACACTGGAGCCAAGTGCCTAAAGAAAGCCAAAGAAGGTTGTAGTCATGCTCACCAATGTATAAAAAAATTTTAAAGAAAAAAAAAAGTAAATCTTAAGAAAAAGTGAATGTAAGCCATAAATCTAGCTGCCATAAGGTGCCTTTAGCTCTTTCTCTTTGTTTCCTCAAACCAGGGAGCACAGGATTATCCTACCTCACAGAAAGGTCATGGTAATAAATCCATTAAAGAGTAAGGTGTGGATAAAGTAGCACAACAGAAGCCACTTGAATGCATGTATATTTATAGTTTGCAGACACACATAAAATAATAACTCCAAAATACTTATTCTTAAAAGTGACTCCTTGCTTTTTTGTACCAATTTCCTAGTTTCCTGAAGCCTAGTTCATGAGATTTGGAAGTGACTCCTCTGTGGTTTGAAACAGTCTCCAGATATCTCCCATCAGTTCTTCACACTAGACAAACCTCTAGTGGAATCTCGCCACTGAACTTTCAAAGGATATTAAAATCTGCCTTTGTGTTCTTTTTTATAAACTTAATCTACCATTTGCTGTTTGCACATTTGTGGTACTAAAAATGACTATTTGGTACTTTCCCCTTAGAGCTGTGCATTTTTTCCTCCATAGATACTGTTTCCAAAGCTCATATTTGTCACTCTAGCAAAGCAGAGCTGAATGAGCTATTTAGCCATATAATAAAGTAACAATGAATGAAGCAAGAGGACCAATTGAATTGGTGCTATTATTTCAACAAAATCCTTTCAGCAATTGCCTCTCTCTTCATAGAGACCTTCACGGCATTATTTCACTAAATGACACCATGAATGTAATTACTTTGATTCAGAGTGTTGGAATCACACAGGTAACAAATTACACTGCCCCCTGATGAGTAATAATTCAATTATTCAGTGGCCTTATAACAATTTGAAATAGCCTATTCTCATTTCACAAACATCATATTTACTGCTGGAAATAAACCATTTCTACAAAGTGAAATATTAGATCTATATATCTTAGCACATGTACGCTCCCAAATGGATCACCACATAACTGCATACCTTTGGTGGTTTAATATTAAAGGGACTGCAGAGATGCTGAGCCTCTTGGGTTACTCCATCTCAGTAGATGTGTACATATATTTTGCCTATTTACTACCTGGTGAATCAAGACTTTATTATAAATATCAAGCAGCAATTGTGCACAGAGTAAGGTTTGATCTCAGTGGCACCAGCACTATTGGAATTCATCCCCAACTGGAAGCAGAATCTAAATGTGTGTCCAAAGAGGCATTCCTCGGACATGACTCTTCTCTTCTGTGCTCCAGCAGAAATGAAGCCTACAACACTGCTGAAGCCAAGATAGTATAAAACAGGGGTGAAGAGGGGAAGAAACAACCCTGCTTGCTGAAAGGTCAATTCAAAGTTAGACTTTTGGGGTAAAATGTATGTGTAAAGCCCAGTGAGATTTTCAAATGCATTAAGTGCCAAACTCCTAATTATGCAATCTCCAAATCATGTTTAGACACCTAGGAACTTGTGAAAAATCCCACAGACAGATGTCTGTCTTCACCTTTAAGTGCCTGAATATTTTTAAAAACTTTAGGTGTCTTAATCTACGGTGTTGTGATTTATACAAGCTGTATCCATCTCAGAAGTGCAACATTCCTCCAGGCTGACTGCAGGAGGCATCAGTGAGGAATTTCCAGACCATAATTGCTGGGTTTGGTCCTGAATAAAAGCAGCAGCAGATGCTGCAACCCCTTTTGTATCTGATACTTGGTAGCTTAGGGTTTTTCTGCAGGATGTGGCAGATATAGATTCCATTTCTGAATTTGCCTGAAGATGTCCAAACTTCTACTTCCTTGGGGACAACCTTGACACCTGGCTTATCAGTGATTTGATTGAATCGTTTTCAGTCTTTCCCATGGAAGCTGTGCCATTATACATGAAGTATTTAAAGATGTGTTAATCTTGTAAGAGCAAGATGTGCTCCACAAGTTCTCAGTTGAGAGACAGCGTACACCGCTGAGAGTGGAGGGGGTAGAGGGCTGTCTGCCAGTCACTTCTATTAAATTATCATTACAACAAGGAGGTGATTTTCCTCTCAGGTGAGGACTCAGTCCCTAGATGATAAATCATTCTGTTTCTGCCAAAGAATTTCCTCAACCAGAACTAAAGTCTGGTATTGTAGCATATTTTTCCCAGCTTTGTTTAAAAGCAATGGTCATTAGGATGGTTTTGTAAAAGTCAGTGTCACAAGGTGGATGTAAAAATATCACTTTACAACTTGCAATAACTGCATTCCACTAAGGAAATGTACCAAAATTTTGCAATAAATGGCCACAAAGTTGTAATAAGATGAGGGATGAGTCAAGGGAAAATGAGAAAAATGAAAACAGATGAAGAAGAAAATTAAGCTGATTATCTACCAAGACTCAGTGCTGCTCACCAGTATTCAGACACACATCTCTGTAAGTCTAAAAAAATCTGCAAGATCATGAGCATGCATAAACACTATGGATTACTGTGCACATATAGAAATGCAAACCCACAGGCAAGGAAGGGTAATCAAAGACCAAAAGTTTTTCATGTGTTTTTCAGAGGAAGAAAGTTTCTGGTGACCTCAAGTTTCCAGGGATAATGCCTATCTTCTCTAAAAATCTGGCCATGTACTTTAATACTTACAAGTCTGACAACCCTTTCTTATGTGATAATTTCCAGGCAAAGATCTCAGTACAAGTTTAGCCTCAAACAAAATTTAGTTACCTTGATAATACAGCTATGAAGTTCACAAATTCTGTTCACACTTTAAAATGAGGAAACTGAATAATGAAGATTTCAAGAGAGCAGGTCATTGCAATTAGCAGCATGGAAAAGAATGGAAAACTCAGTCCAAACTGAGCAGCCCTTCTGTAACACTTCACATCCTTAAAGCTGAGCGTGTTGTATGGTTTTGTAGGATTAAGAACTAGACTTTTGCTATGATCTACCATGCTGAGATATCTGTCTAGCATAGAGATTTTTAAGTAGCACTCCTATTCTTAGAGACGAAGAAACTCAGTCATTCTTGTAAAAGTAAGTCCAAGTTTTAATCGCACCTTTAAAACCAATAGCAAAACTCTCTGAGTTAATGAGGCTGTGAATTGACCCACTTATGCCACGATCCAAAACAGTGTTGACTTTTCCCCACCATGGAACACCTACGACAGTTCTTTCACCTCTCAAAAGCATAAAATGACTCCTAAGGATAAAGATTTCAATTGATTGGAAGCCAGAAAAGCCAAGAGTAGCTAGTCTGCTGTTGTCTGTCCTGTCCTGATTACAGCTTAAGGATCCAAGTGTCCAATCCTGAAGTGGGTTTGAAGTAGAATTCAATCCCAAAATGTCCTGCTATGTTGCCACCCAGTTCTGAAGGTGAGTAACCCCGGCAGCTGTCTCAATTTTTTAACTTTGATGTACCCCAGACAGCTACAGAGCAGCTTGGCCTCTCTGTCCTGCTTAAGCTTGACTGTGATCCCAAGAGCAGACACTCCTGTGCCTGCTTCCCTTGAGGGATTTTCTCAGGAAGAGGGCAAGCCTGGCACACTTTGGTAAGACTATTCTCCATTCAAAGAGGAATGATGTTTGCTGCTGTCCTCTAAAAGCCAGTTGAAAAAGAGTTTTTACTTCTTAAACAATAGCATTTGGATGCAGAAGACCCTTATCTTTTTGACAGACGTCAGCTCCCCGCTTGCCATCACTCAGGGAAATTCTTTGCCTACCCAAGTGCACACAGGAGTTGAGGGGAAATCAGGAGGAGGAGTTCAATCCCTCTTCTCAGTGCTTTTCAGAGAACAATTCAAGATTCATTGCCTTGGTGAAGCAAAGGAGCATGAACATGGCTGTGTAGTTTATTGAGTAAGGCAGTTGTTCAGGGTAGGAGAGAACGGGGATCTCTCCCATAATTATTCTAATGCTTTCTCAAATGATTGTTTAATATTAAATTCCACTCCAGAGCCAAGCACATAAAATTTAGAGGTCAGAACAGTCACTGACTAAGTTTATTTTTGGAGCTAGTGGTGAATATAATGTATTTGCAACCTTGTTTTGGCTAGATGGAGACATTTATGTACAATAATACATTTGAAAACACAAAGTTCTGTGGGAAGGAATTGCCACGCTGAATACCTTGGTTTATGCTAGGTGAGACTGCCTGCCACAAAATGTGCAAGGCTTGCCAGGGTGCATTTGACAGTCCTCCTTATGAGCTTTTCCTCCTGATCAAATAAAATCACCCTCTGACTGGTATGACGCTGATGACCTAAATTCCAATACTATTGAGGGTTGTTGAAACTGAGGGAAATGGATTGAGGACTGAGAACTACGTGTTTACAAAGAGACGTCGCTTGGCAGTACACTGTACATTTTAAAGATTTCTTTTTACTGTGAAAGCTGGGCATTCAATAGGGGCACCCAGACAGCTTTCTGTTTTACGGGAAATCAGTTGAGGGTTGCTCATCCATATTCCAAGCATAAAATAAAATGACAATAAACAAGAGTGTTATATAACAAAATGAAAATAAATTCTGCTAGACCTTTTCAAAACAGAAGTCTCAGCTTTTCTCACCCATTATGCAGGTTTAGTACATTTCAGATCAATATTTTATGTGTGGTGTAATAGCCCTCTTTTTTCTTTAAACAGAGCTGATTTGAGAAAGGAAGGCAGAAAGGTTTTATTGCTGTCTAACTGGTATTGATTTCATAACTGCTGAATTGAGAGCAAAAGAGACTCCAGGAAAGGAATACATTTTTATTTCACGTGACATATTCCCTAAGGAGAAGACAGCAAAAAAAGGGCAAAGAAGGATTTGGGGAAGCTCATTAGCACAGATCATAAAAATCAAAGAAATCATAGGGAGAGAATTCAGGAAGGCTGGCATGGCCACTCCAGAGGAAGGATCAGCCATATCTAGGTCTTTCCTGACAGATGATTCTCTGAGCTGCTGTTAAAAATCTCTAGTGACAGAGAGACTAAAATCTCCCTCATGATCTGTCCTCATGTTTAAACAACCTTATAGTCAAAAAGATTTCACTGACACCTGACTTACATTTCCGTGGCTTTAATTCTACAGCTGTCTTTTAGCTTTGACTTGTTTCCCACACTTATGAATTCTCTGAGTTTGATATTTTCTTGATGTCTATTGTCTTTAGTCTCCTTCTTTCCTTTCCTTAGACAAGAATGCCATTATTCAGTGGTCAGTGCCACCTTACCCTCCCTCTACTTTCACATTGTCAATTTTCTGTTGTTGCAATAAACTGTAGAAGACTAGCGTCCTGTCTCCAGTTCTGCTGTACTAGCTGGCATCTCCATTACTCCCAGCTTCTGATGATTTTTCTGTTTGCTCAGACTAAACCTTTATTCTTAATCTTTCTGGCTTGGTAGTCTAAGGTAGCTAGAAAGAGAAACTGTGGGATACATTCCTATTGTTAAACTTCTCGTCATCATTATTCAGGCACTTTCAGTGAGCCTATTCTCTTTTTCTGCTGAACCTGGAACAAGTATATATATCTTTTATAAAGCAAAAGTCTTCAGACTTTCCTGGTCTATTCCTCTGGAGCAGTAATTTTCCATATTAATATTCTAGCTATGCCAGTTATCCCACTATTTTTAGCAGTTAAGTTGTAGTTTTTATTATGCATTATGCTTTTAGTCCACGTGGTTTATTCTCAATATATCTTGCATTGGAATATAGATATGAAACTACAGTCATCAAAGATGTAATTTTGAGCCATTATTCTGCTGTTGATAATGGACTTGGACCTTAACTCTTTTCTCTGATCAAATGTGTATTGGTGTACCATGCAGGAACTTAGGAGGATAGTGAAAGGTATGTAGATGCATATCACTTGTCTCATTGCCTATGAAAAAAAAAGGCCTGATTGAAATACAAATAGTGCTATTAGACCATACTTAAATATTATAATGGAATTAGTAACTATAATACTTTCTAATTTAATAAAGTTTATAATTTGTTATTTAAAACTATCAATCAAATGTAGTTTTACTTGTTTATAGCTTAGGCTTGCTTACAAATTTTTCATTTAAAAGTATGGATATTCAGCTCTAAGCCAATTTCCCATAAAGATGCAAGGGGTCTAAGCTGTTATTATATCAATGAATCTTAAGCACCTAGGTTAGGAGGTCTACTGATGCAACAGATCCATTGACTGCACCGAATGGAAGAAATATAATTACTTCTCAGAATGGGTGGGGTTAGATGGACTGGATGCTTCCCTAATATGCAAAGAAGTATTTAAAAACATATACTATGAATCTATAGGCCCTTTGGATTTCAACGGGATTTCAGCGAGTTACCTTTGAAAATCCCATTCTTACTATTTATATAGGATATAAATAGTACCATTGCTAATTTTCAGTACAAGATGCTTTATAAAAAGCTGACAACATGGTCACAATGTGCACAAGATCCAGAATCATCTTCTTTCTCTCAGCACTCAATATAACAGAAAGGGTTTTTCTTGTTAGAAGACCAACCTTTTAATCTTAAAACTTTGTGTAAATATTGTTTCTGTTTGTTTTCAAATGCTCAGTTTTGGGCAAGGAAGAGATATCATCTGACAAGGCTGTGTCCCACAGAATATCTGGCTCTCTACAGTACTTCTGTGGCCACCAAAACAACCATCAACAAAGACAAGGGGAGCCTTATGCCAAGACAGTTGCCTGTCTCAAGCAAGGGAGATATTTTGGCATAATTCACTGCTTCCATAGTTGTGCATTATTATATAATTTCAGAGTCTGAAACAAAGCTTGCTAAAACAAAGAGTCCTGTGGATCACAGGTCGCTTTGGGTCAAACTGAAATCAAAGTTCCAGCTTCTCAAACTATGCCAGCCTTATCCTATGAAATACTCTACCTGCATTTCTTTCATTCCAAGATGCTTTGTAGATCCCTGATCCAGAGCCCACTGACCTCAAATCAAGAAAAAATGGATATGAGAAATCAGGAGGAATTTTCCTATTCCATAGATTCACCTGACAGGCCAGAAATTCACTATGAACCCAGCCAAGATAATGAACAAAGCTAATGGAGAATTTCCTCTCATCTAAAATGAAAAGTTTCCCATCTTCTCTTCTTCAGAGAGTTTGTGTTTATCGTGGTTGGTTTTAGTCAGTGCCTGAAAATTACTGTCAAGCTTTCATTTTTTAATTAACATTGGTTGCAAAAAAATGAAATGTCTTTGGATGTTGCACTTTAGCAACTGGAGAAGCAATTTCAACAGCTATGAAAGGAGAAGGATTATTCTTCCAGGTAAATTAGGTATCTGGGGAAAGTGATATATTTTGTGACCAATACTAATACTATTATGGGGACATTTGGATTCACTTTTCCTACTGTAACTCTCCTAGATACAAACATTATGTGACAAACTAATAGAACAGTTAGTATGGGCTTTAAGAGCAAAATTTTGTCCCACAGTAATTTGTGTGATTTTTGCAATTTTATTTCATCTCAGATTAAGAGATTTTTTTTTCAGATCACATTCTAAAATATTTCATTTATACTCATCTACATTGTTCTAACTTTCATGATATGTTCTATAATAAATCTTCAATGTCAGAATGATACAACTCAAAACATTTTAATTATATCAAAGTGTGAAAATTAAGAAAATCACTGTATGATTGCTAAATGTTTTTATTGCATGGAATCAGCATTTTCAGATGGAAAACTGTGCCTGTGCAATATATTTTGATCATATTTTATTATTTTGACATGTTATTATGGGGAAACTTTTTCTCTTATACTGTTACAAAAACATTTCCATAATTGGAATGCTAACTTATTCTGGAGCCTGGTATACACACCAATATTCTGAAACTTCCTATTCTTGTTCTGAAGAAGTATACCTTGTCTATTCTGTAAGCAACATCCACAGGGAATAGGAATCTGTAAATAAAAAAATAATTATTTGTTTAATTTCTTTTTTTTTGTGGGAGCTTTTAAAGATCAGTATCAGTCCTGAAATTTAGGGTTCTTCCAGTGGGGAGCCAATCACAAAGGACAAAATCTCTCCATGATCATATTAATAAATTTTGTATTGCTTTTATTCAGTTGATTGCAGAGCATGCTGCTGTCACTTCTCCAATTTGAGAAATAGGGAAACTAAGGCACATCTGAAGACAGTGAGTGACTTGGCTGTGTCATCTTTTCTTGAGCCTTTCATTCCACCTGCATTCTGAAAGATACTGGTGTGTATTTAATAGTGTATTTTTCCTTTCTTTCACCAGTATATATATACATATATACATAAAAAAGAAAAATGTTCTTTTCTCCTCTGTGTTGAAGGTGGAATTAAGCCAAAAGGCATAATGCCACTGAGCTTTGTAAAGTTGTAGGTCCTAACGCAGACAGGTACCATTGCTATCATGCACTCTGACATAACCACACACAATTAAATTTTTTTACTGTCACAAGAGGATATTTTTATCTTCCTGCCGTATCTATTGAAAAGCCGTCCAATCTTAATGAAAAAACACCTGAAGATGGAGATTTTTACCTCCCATTATTCTATTGCAAGAATATTTGGATTAAGAGAGATTTAGGCCTAAGACCAGGCAAATGCAGTGTGTTATTTCTCAAAGTGCATAATGTCACTATAGCATAATCTGTATAGACAGTTCAAGTGGGAATGGATTATTTTTTTTTAGGATTGTATTTCAAACCTGTGTATAAGTATGATATTTAGAGGTATCAGAACTGAAATGTCAGATGCCTCCATTACTAGCACCTTGAGGAAGATAAAAAGGAATTTGCCCTAGCATGCAGTTCAAAGAGGACCTGCTACAGCTCCGAAACTGATGTGCTTTCACCTCAGAAGCACAATCATCCCCTCCAAAGTGTACCTGTGTAGCTCTGTAATGCACCATTGCTAGTTACAGCCACAGGGTTTCTAGAGTTTGCAAGTCCTCGGGAGGGAGGTTTTTCCGCCTTGAACTTTGTTTGACCTGCCTGCAGCTTTGTTTTACTTCATTTAGCTCAGACATCAATTTCTCTTGTTGACCAGGTGTCAATGGCTAAATCGTGTCACTTCTTTATCATTTCATGGTGCCACTGTATTTTTATGTAGATAGTAGTAATGAAATGTAAATAAAATATTTCATGTAAAATGAAATATTTATGACTCTAGCACAATGATGTTTTGTAGAGAAATACAGGCCTGGTACAAGAGCAAAGGCCTTGAGAAGTGGAGACAATGTATGTGGTGCAGACAACAGGCATGGAATGATGAGAGATGGGGCTATAAACAGCTCAATAATGGTTGGTTAAAGAAATGCAGACCTACAGCTGGACCAAGCAGACTTTAGGGGTAACAAAAAGCACAAAGAAATAGTATCTAACATATCTATAAGGCACCAAATACTGTAAATTCAGATGCAATGTGGAGCTGGAAACCAATGAAGAAAAAACAAGGTGTAAAAGCATGTTAGAAAACAGACAAAAATGACCCCAAGTAGCTCCTAGAGGGAAGAAGAAGAAACTGTCTATGTGTACATCATATTCCTCCTGGCAACGGACTCCAGAAGCTAATGGCTCTCTGTCTACACTCTCTGGCAACCTGAGTCTACTGATTTTAAGACCAGAGGATCAACAGAAGGGTGAGCATAACCTCAAGAAAAAAGGGATAAAAACTAAGTGTGTTTGTTACAATTTACATAGTAATATTGCCATTATTGACATTTCTAACTATATTACTATGTGTTCTTTCTTTTCCTGTGTTAATTATTTCTAGACTAGTAATGATTCTTGAATTAGACTGCTAAGATTTCATTTATATTAAGAATAAAAATTTGTATTATATATAAGGTGTGTTACCCTTTGCCCATAAACAAGCTTTTGAGCATAACAGAAGGAAACCTCTCTGGGGTCAGCATGTGTATTAGAGTATTATTTGTGCCATAGATTTCCAGGCTGTTTGCTTCCGATAGTACATAACTCTCAGTTTACTGACACCCTGCAGCTCTGACTTGGTTTTTAGCTGTGATTTATCCCACTAATATACTGGCAGAAATATTCCTTTATTTTAGCTTTTTTTTATAGACATTTTTATAACCAATCCCTTTAATAATTCAGATCAATTGCTTATCCTCTTTCTAGGATGTTGCCAAAATAAGAAGGAACATTTTTACTGTGAGCATGATTGAAGACTAGAACAGGTTGCCCACAGACCTTGTGGAGTCCCTGTCCTTGGAGATATTCAAAACCTAACTGGACACTGTCCTGAGCAACCTGCTCTACTTGACCTTGCTCTAGACAGGGCATGTTGGACAAGGTGATCTCCAGAGGGGTCTTCTTACCTCAGCTCTTCTGTGATTCCGTGATTTTGACTGGTGCTGCAAGAAATGCCACAGTAATCTGTCACGATTCTGCTTCCTTGCTGGCTGTTTCTAGACAGCGTAAACAAACACAGTCCTGAGTCGAGACGTGCCAAATGATTTTATTTTCTTTCTCTGGGAGACAAGTTTTGCAAAGAACAAGGCTCCTTCTAACAGTCTCTGGCTTCAGTCAGAGAACAGATTACTCAGCACCTTGATGGTTACCCGCAGGATCAAATTAACTGGCAGATGACTGCATTCTTATTCCATTTGGCATGTGACCCTAGTCATGTGAGAACTCTTTGTTCCTTTATATAGATCTGTTAAGACTGATGGCATGAATTTTGTAGATAAGGGCTTGTAAGAGTGACACAGGGAACATATTATTTAGGGAAGCTGGAATTTTTATCAGCAGAAGTCATTAGGAACAGTTTAGACAGATGTAAATAGTTCAGATGGCACTTGCGACTAGACTAGGTAACCTCTTCAGACCCTTTCCTGCCTCTTCTGTAATTTGTCCACACTGGGAAGCTGAAGTATAGCACCTTGTCAGGTGTCACTCTTGTTCAAGTGGAGTTTTATTTTCCTGCAGGACTAGCCTCAGCTAGAATCACTAACATAAGTTACAGGCACTTGATTACTTCTGCTCAGTTACGCCATCAGTGATTACAGACCCAGTCCTAGCCTCACTGGCAGTGATATAAATGAGTAGCAGATCCAGTGTGCAAGCAGTATAATATTTTATGTGACTTCTGTTATGTAAGGGAACAATTTACAAATTTCTTTGACCAGTTTTGCACTCGTGCCGCTACTAGTAGCTACAGAAGGTGTTGGCTATAGATTTCTGGTGGCAGGGTTTCTTCCTGCATATTTACAAGACGAGATCTTGGCAAGTCTGAATTGGAAAGAGGCAGGTCTAGACTTGTTGATAGTGGAAGAGCGGTCTGATCTCAAAGGGGCTGAGTATTGTCAGTCTCACACGCAGTCAGTGGAAGGAAGCCTGGATGGCCCCCTCCAAACCGAACTGCCAGCAATAGGTGTCAGCAGAAAAGGTAGTGATGAACTTCTGTTGATGTGCATTGTGTTTGGAGGGTGGAAAGAAAGCTTAGCAGCCTTCATTTCTGTTTTACTCTGTATAACAGGTGCAAGGAATCACGGCAGCAATGATGAAAGGGTAAGCACTGTGGGATATTGGTGATCGGGAACTTGGGTGTAGCCTAAAGATTCATTTCTGATAACCAATGACCATGTCTTTTTGCTGGATAGTATGAAGACATATGCTAACGTGGCTTGTCAAAATAGAGAGCTGTTTGGTCTTCAGTAAATATATGGATTGCCAACGGTTAGAAGGAAAGCAGTAAAAGCACATAGCGTGCCTGTGGAATACTCTATGGCAGGAGCTCAGCGAGCCAAAGCCTAGAGCTGGCTGTTGGGAGGAGGGGAGTGAATTTAAGGCTGGTTGTAATATTTGTGTCCATGCTAAATACCCAGGGGCAGGCACATAAAAAGGTGGAGTATCAAAAACCAACTTGCCTGAGTCTTAAAAACTTACTAAGGGAGGCCACACAAGGATGAGTTATGGAGGCTGTTCTTTCTCATCGTCTTCAGGAGCTGTGCCAAATTCTCAAGGCAAAGTTCCCACCATCTTGAATCCCCATCTAAGTTTCTTGTGGTCTGTGAAGAGAAAGAAATCCATTTGGAAGTTTAGTTCATAGAGGGTTTTGTATTAGTATTCTCTCTGGAGAGGGCAAGAATGCTTTTTAACAACAGGGGGATATAAAACTCAGCAAGACTAAACTGTTAAGTTAGAAGCCCTAAAAGTAGACAGTGTGAAAGCCCCCACATTCTAGCTTCTGGAAATACATCATTACCTTTTGATTGCCATTGCTCTTGACTGCCATTGTGATATATAAACCTTCTCTAATGTTAACAATAAAAGAGCAGTGGCAGAAACAAACTGTATGTTTCACAAAGACACATCTCTGGCTCCTGCAATCTGTCATCCCCTGCTGTGTTAGGGCTTGACCCAAACCCTTTTGGAGCCAATGTACACACTCATGCTGTCTTCAACAGGCTTCAGTCAGTCTTGTGAAATCCAGCACACCTTAATAGCTGTAAAAATAAGTACCTATTAAAAAAGGGAGGTAAAAAAGAAGCATTTCTGGGAGAATCGGAGCTAATGAGGCTTGATTGCCCTTGAATTTGCTGTTTGTGAGTTCTGTCTGAAGTAACCCATGACTGGAGTGTTTGGTATTGTTCTCCCCTATGTACTTGGCATTTGCTAAGATGTGAAACTTATGTTTCAGCCTTTCCCTTCATCCGAGCACTTAAAAGGCAAAAATGTACATGAATTTAGTTATTTTAGGGAGTTCTAACCCTTTGCCACATTTGAACAACACATTGAGATGTGATTAGAGTAGGACACAGACAAAGAAATAAAATAATAACATGATGACATGAGCTTTTTTTCTTAAAGTGAACTAAAAAATTTTCTCTCCCTTCCCTTGCCATGACACACCCAACGGACTGGGTAAGGGCTGGGATAACAGAAGCTATCCAAATCAGCACAGATGTCTTTAATAGCATGCAAATGTGAGGGAAGAAATATGCTGTTCGAAATCCCACAAGGCAGGTTTGATTAATACTTTTTCCTTACCCAGCCATGCCAGTGTTCTGATAAATGATGTTTAAAACTAGCAACTATTTTAAAAATATGTTCCGTTGTTGCTGTTTTGATTGCCTTTATAGGTATTGCAATCTTAATATCTCCCAGTCCTTGTGTTCTCAGTGTTTTTTCTAGATGAAAATTCTTCCCTCATGGTGGCTGCAGACTTCTAGTGGTTCAAAGGTTTGCATTACACTAGGCTAGTGTAGTTCAAAACCTTCCCCGGTGTCATCTAGCAATGAGTGTTTAGATTTAAACAACAGAAGCACCCTGCAAAAAGCTCCAAGCTTCAATTCAATTTACAATAAGATGCTAACGACAATCCCATAGCAATAAAAATTCATTTGCAGGTAATGTGTTAACTCAGCTATCCAGCAATGTGCAGTAATCACATAAAGGTAACACATTAAGTTAGCCAGTCATTAGTTTCAACCTGTTTTCAATTCATAGTCTCCCTTCAGACCAGGTGAAACGAGTAGTTGTGGCAACCCAGCAGAGTGGTCATGAAATGCTATTTTATCCCAAGGAGAAAAATGCGTTTAAGTAACTAGAACTACTCTATGCCCATTCCCCCTTTTTTCTAAGAAGCTTCAACTTAAGCTCATCCTAGAAAATCTTCTTGGCCTAAAATTACATGAATGTAAAGGGTATTAAAAGACATCCTCTTACAGAAGTAACTGATCCAAATCACTGGGAATTTCCAAGGGATAAAAAAAGGCAAACAGAAAACAGGAAAAAGGTATTCATGTTCTGGAGGTGAATTTCTATGAGTCATGATCCAGGTGTTACCTAAGGTTATAATTTTTCTGATATTTCCACGTTAGTTCATCTCCCCAGCCCTAAAACATTAATTACCCAGCAGGATCACAAAGGACTGTTCAAGATTTCCTAGGGAAAAAAACTTACTTAGATAAAATTTGATCATGATCTGAAGCCTCATGCTTGATGAACATAAGTCTTGTCTAAGCAGCAGTAAATGCAAAATTTATGTGGTTCCAAGTCTTTTTCCTAGCAGCTCACCCCCAGAGCAAAATGGGAGACGTCCTTTCGCCTGTTCTGGCATCATGAAAAGGCCAAACATCCAGCCAGTTTTCCCCTCTTAAAGGTTATTATGTTGGTTGAGGGAGGTCTCATTGCTGAAAATCACTGCAAATTCAGAGATGTGGAAGCTGGTCCAATTTCTATTATGAGTAAATTTGCCTTTTTCTGTTTCTTAGCCATTTAGTCTATGTTATCTTGCACCAACTTGGTTGAGAAACGTTCAGTTCGGAGCTGAGCCTCTGAAGCAGGCATATTTCTGCTTTTTGTGACAGCAAACGAGCTGCATTGTCCTAGTGGCTTCAAGTACTATATAAGGAAAAGCTGTGAATGTTTTTGATATTCTGGAAAGAGTCTTCAGGCAGAAACCCTCTTCCATCTTGACTAGCTTCTTCCCTTAAATGATTCTACACCTACACCTGCTGCTAGCAAGAAATACTGTCAAGACCTCTGCTTCTGCCTATCTATTGTCTATCAGTACATTTGAATATCTTTTATAGGCTCTTCTCTCTTACATATGTGGAGATCACCTCATAGTAGCAATTCTGTGTGCAGCTGTCAGAGCTGTCATGAGTTTGGCATACTTGTGGAACTTACCACAATAGTTCTTGATAATCATTGATTGATATAAGAATATAAATAAATGTAATTTTATTGAGGCAAAGGTAGCTCCTACTGGCATTGCCTTGTGTGGTGCAAACATCTGTGGAGCAGCTGGATCCAGCCACTGGATAAAATTATACGTAGGAAAATAATGCCCCATTATTCCTTTCCAATAATAAAAAAAAATGAGTGCTTAAAATCTAAAAGGACCTCTGATGATGTGTTTCTAGAAGGTGGTGATGCAGAACCATAACTCGTATGCCCTAGTGACGAGGATGCCCTTAAGGTTTACACTGAGTATTTCAAAAAGGCAGCAGTTTACACCATGATTAAAATAGTCTGTTTGCCTGGAACATCCATTTAAGCAGTGCAATATCCATTTCTGTCTCCAAAAGTGATTTCTAGCATGAGTCTTTTGTAATTTCTATTAATATTGCAGAATGGAGAAGATTGATACTGATTCACTCACCAGCTCAGTTAATTTTTCTTCAAGTATGGATTCCTATTAGGAATGTGCCCATGTAATGTAATAAAGCTTGCTCATACCATTTGCAATCAGGTCTCAGTGCATATATTTTCCCCAGCATCTCCCCTTTAATAATAATTGTCAGAAGAAGTGGAGGACATAAATGAATACTGGATGATTCACTGGCCTCCTGATAATTCTGTCCATTGTGATACAGGAAAGCCTGAAAGCTCAAGAAGAGCAATAATTACTGGTGAAAGAGGAGTGGATTCACCGATATTTTAGGCACAGTTTTGCTTTCTAATATGTAGAAAAGAAGTAAGAAATAAGAAGCTAAAAAAATCTCTTTTACTGCCTTGTAGATTTGCTCCTGTCAGCCCTGGCCACATGTCTCTTGCTTGCTACACTGATCTTTATCCGTGTCCTCCAGTTGTTTAGATACTTTAATTTGACTTTTTCTATGATAAATAATACATACAAGAATTTAACATAACCCATCCAAAATGTGATGCTTTTCTATTATCATGTCCCCTCTCCTCTGAAAATAATTTTTCCTGTGCTCTTCTCTGGTATTTATGGCAAAGACCATTATAAAGTCAATGTCTACTGGTCAACTCCATAGAACAAAAAAGAAAACAGAGGGTCATAGCTGCTCCTGTGTGATTGGCATTGGAAAACATTGAGCTTTTGCCACTCATTTTGCCCCTTTGGATTTATTTTAATAACCACCTTATCTCTACTGAAAGATTCATTCCTACATTTTTACGGCTACAGAAGCCAAATTTTCTGGTCTATTACTCTCATCTCTTCATTCTTTAACATTGGCACCACACTTAGATTTCCTCTGGTCTTCTGGTGACATCTCTGATTTTAATGACTTTTTGATCTATGCCAGAGAATATGCTGACTCCCAGTTTTGCATCCCATAGTGAATCCCATCAGGTCCTACAGATGCTGATTTGATGTTTGCTTGTTCCACTAATAAGCCTTGTAGTTTGGATGTGATCCTGGCCTTCTATTCCCAGAGCAGTAGTTGCCTTCTGCTCTGTCTGATCTGTTATGCTAATGTAGCTTGTGACTAGCACAAACCAAAAGAGTGGTGATTTCCCCTTCAGGGGACATAATAGATTCATCAAGCCACTGTTCTGTGCTCAGTAGTGTCTGATACAGATACATCTGTTCAATAAATCATATATCCAGAACTATCAGTAAGACAGAGGCATTTTTCCTGGAAGCATGAGATTTAATTACCTTAACATGTGTAACTCTAGCTTTTATTACCAGCAATAAAAAATGTATCATCTTAAAAACTGAACCTCAGTGCTTGACTCTGTGACTACCAACAAGAGCAGACTCTTTGCCTTGCATGTGTTTTACTGTTTTTGTTGAACACAGGAGAAGTGCAAGAGCATCATCAGATTAACAAAAGAAATAGTTTGAAAGGACACTCCTTTTCAGCTGAGATGTGGTAATAAGTCATGAGCGTGCAGCTGACCCACCACAATATGCAGCAGAGAGAGATAAACTTAAACCAGTGAATGTCGAAAGGCTGATTTGCTGCTGTAATAGGCATGTGTGAGAGCCCCAGGAGGTTTTTTTCTTTAGTGCTTTGCATCTCATGGCCTTTCCAGGTCAATAGAAAGCCCTGGTGGATATTCTGTCTATAAATGAATTAGCTCGCAATGATGTCTGCAGAGTCATGATGGCATCCAGAAACCATATCCTTGTCTAATAGATTAAACAAGTTTTATTTGCTTGCTGGGAAGAGCAGAGATTGTCTTCCTGCGTCCTTGCAAGTAATGCTGTTGTCTCCATTGTAATCTCTGGCTGCCACTGCCTTCAAGACAAGGATGAAATGACTGATGGGAAAAGCACCTTACTTAGGAAAACTTTCCAATCATAGGAAATACATGGTGTATGGTACCCACAGGGAATCAGCCATTCCCTGTGTGGTGTAAATGCAGTCCATGAGATGTGGGTAGTGAGACCTGGGAGCAGCTGCCCGTGTGCCAGACTGCAGTTTTTCTCCCCCAAGGACTTGGTAGGAATGAAAAGCCATGAGACCCTTCTTCCCAGAGACTGTGGCTCATGGAAGCGATTGGCTAAACAGCCTGCTGGTGTGTTGCTTCTGTGGGAGGCAGTGGTGTTCCTGAGTTCCTGCAGATGCTCCAAATTCAAACTCTTCTGCCTTATGGTATTTCACTGTTCAAAGAAAAAGTGGTGGTTTGCCACCCTTTTGTTCTTACATCTCCTTGGGTTTCCCATGTTTGTGCCAGACTCACCAACACAGCTTTTTATTGTTGACTTCTCTCTAAGCACTTTTTCTCTGGGCTAAATCATTCAATTGGTTTAATCTTTCAGTTTATGGCCTTTTAGAAGGCATAAAAATTCTTGTCTCTCCTTGTGGTGTATCAGTCTCAAATAAAAAATGAATAGTAAAATAAGACAATAGACATCTGTTCTTCACAGATCATTCCTCATTGTAGGCTGGATTGTAAACAAAATTGCAGGTCCATACAAGAAATCAGGAGAACTAATAATCTCCCTTCTGTTCCTGTATCTAGTCTTCAGTCAGATCATGGGGAAACAGACTACACTATTTACCTGATTTCTCAACCTCTAACACACATGGTGAGCGTATGTCTCATTCTGCCTTTTGTATTCACTGGCCAGCAGAGTTTAGCTTGTGGTGCAGTGCAGCGTCAGCTATGCTTGATCAAATGGGGCAAAAAAGCATAAATTGGTTGTATTGGCAACATGGCTGCTCTGTAGTTTATCAAAATCTGTGTCAGTTCAAAACTACCATGTAATACATAGGAGTCAGTATAAAGTATCTGCTTCTATAGTCTTCCACATTTAATGATATCTTTTTTCTCCTTCAACAAGCTTTTAAACATATTTCTAAGAACAGATCTTGTCAAGAACCCAGTTTTCACAATTTTCTGCAAAGAAATGACCTGCTTTCACACTGCTCTATTGAGATGCTGCCTTACAACGACCAAAGAATTTGTGCTTACACATTCTTCAGATAAATGCTTTAATTCCTCATAGTTGCAGCAGGAAACTGATACCAAGGCTAAGATACTAATATGGAGTTCTGAAGCTGTCAATACTATAATTTTGTCACTACTACCTTTATGTTAATTGGTGTTAGTATATAAATATATAACTGATATATATTAGTATTAATTTAAGCAAAAAAGTGTTCTAAATTGGTGGTGAGGATGATTGCTGGTCAAAAAGAGATATCAGTGTAATCCATGTTTTTTTTCTTCTCAATTGCAACATGTTCCCCATCATGACCTCGATCAATGGCTTTGACATGCTGCTTGAAAGGGATTGCAGCACAGAGGTGGTGGTCTGAGAGATGAAAGAGGTGGCATCTCCCTTACAGCTCCAAAGGCACTCAGCAGCAATATTTCTAAATACAAAATTAAAGGTGACCACATGTGTTTTTTAATTAAAAATCAGTGCTTGCCATGGAAAGCAAATACAATTTTCCTAAGTATTAAAGGTTCTGTCAAAAAGAAATTGTTTAGGAGGAAAATCTGTTACACAGTTGCAAGGCTCCTGTGGTAATCTGAATTCTCCAACACGTGTGAGTTGTTTCTAACAGTTGTAGTATTAATTATGTTAATTTGAATAGAGGGTTTCATGCTGGGGAATTGCTTGTGAGGGAGGGTTGGTTATACCCTGATTCTGAACTTGGACTGCTGTTGTAAATGTGAGTGGACTCAGTCTGATTTAGTTTTGTTGCTTCTAACGCTTTATCAGTTGGGGATATGTCTGTCCAGTCATTGCAGGCTTTGCTAATTAGGTTGCAAGACATGTTAGGTCAGGTTCATGCTGGAGTGGATCTATAACTTCTGAACTAGAGCTGAATTATATCTGATTCATTCGGAAAGTTAACCAAGGGATGATAGAGTTCATTTATTGTTGCCTGGAATGAATCAGGCAGACATTGCCTGAATGTCTTGTATAAAATGGAAGAACAGAAAAGAGGTTGTAAAAATATGAGAATGAGCATAGGCCCGTGCAAGTAAATTTAAGAGCTCCTCCTCTGACTGTCTCAAATATTTGAACAAGAGGGCACCCAGTTAAATGGAAATGAGGAACAGTCAAAGCTGATAAAATACAAAATTATCTACAATTATAATTATCTACAAAATGTACAATTAGCCTGAAGAACTCATTGCCACAGGAAATTACACATCTCCACTACAGAAGAAGGGGTGTACTAGGGTTGCAATAATATACACAGTTATTCTAATTAATGCTAACAGTACAGCTACCATAATTAATGTCCCAGGCTACAAGACTAAAGCCAGTCACTAATACAAGGGAAATATGTTATCCAATGTGAAGAGTACTTTATTCTACAGCTGCCTTAAAAATTTAATTTTTTCCAATGTATCTGCTCCTGATATAGGAGACAAGATACTAGGAGAACCTTACACCTGATTAAAAGGGCAGAAACTATGTTCATGTAAGAAGAGCTCTGAAAACTAAGAAAAAACCCACCCCAGCTAATTTAGTACTTAATGCTCCCTTCTCCACTTTCAGTTAAACAACAAGTACAAAAAGATATTTTTTTTTTAAGATCAGTTTTCAAAGTTGCAGAACCTTGTTTGTCTTTCAAACATTTACTTTGAAAATTTTGGTATTTTCCTGTTCTTTTGTATTTATTTCTAAAGCACACAAATACAGCTTTATAAAATCACCCTTCACTCTTCTTGATACTGCCATCAAAGGAGTTACTGAATAGCAGAGGCTTTTTTTTTTTAATTAGTATTTGTAAGATATTTAATGAATAAAGTGGCAGATCCACTTATTTCTCTACTTTTCAAAGTTATTGAAATAGTTTGAATATAGACCTGGAATGGTACAGCTTTCATTTCTATCAGTGTTAATTCCTGTTAAAGAGTACTTGTCTTCTCTCTGCTATCTTTGTCTTCAAAAGATCTACATGATTTGTGTCATTAGTCCTAAATTTAAGCATGGAATCAGTACTCAGGCAAAGTAGGTAGCTGCTGATAACAAGAGATTTTTATCATAAAATCACAGAATACTTGAGGTTGGAAGGTAAGGTCTGGAGGTCATCTAGTCCAACCTCCTGTCCAAAGCAGGTCAAATTAGATGAAGTTGCCAGGGACTATGTCCCACTGAGCTGGAATACCTCCAAGGACTGAGATTTCATTATATCTTTGTGCAATCTCTTCCAGTGTTTGACCATGCTTATGCAAAATTTTTTTCCCAGTATCTAACTAGAATTCCTCCTCTCCAGGCTGAGCAAGTGCAGCTCTCTCAGCCTCTCCTTGCACGTTCTGTGCTCCAGCCTCCTGTCCAGCTCGGTGGTGGGAAGTTGAGGTTGCACTTGCTCCAGTAGACCAATGTCTGTCTTGTAATGGGAAGTCCAAAACTGAGCATGCTGCTCCAGATGCCCGGGTAATGAATAGAAGATCACTCACCTGCATCCGTTAGATACATCCTCACTAACGCAGCCCAGGAGGCTGTTGGCTTTCTTTGCTGCAAAGGTGCATTGTTGGCTCATGTTCAATTTGGTATCCACCAGGACCTCTATGTGGGTAAGCTCTGTGGAGCTCCATCCTAGAAGACTGGGCCCCAGCCTATGCTGTCGCATGGGGATATTCCATCCTAGATGCAAGACTTTGCACTTTGCTTTTTTTGAACATCATGAAGTTCCTACTAGCCCATTTCTCCAGGCTGTCCAGGTCCCTCTGAGTAGCCACCCTAGTATGCTGACTGCTTTCCCCAGTTTGGTGTCATACCCAGATTTGCTGAGGGCGCATGCTGTCCCACTATCCAGGTCATTAATGAAGGCATTAAACAGTGATGATTCCAGTACTGATCCCTGAAGGACCCCACTAGTTGCTCACTGCCAGGTGGACTTTGCACTACTGGTTGTGACTTTTCAAGCCCGGCAGTCTACCTTACTGTTCACTTATCCAGCCTCCACACACCAATTTGGTGATAAAAGCATAGGGAACTGTTTCAAAGACCCTAATAAAATCAAGGCATAGAAAATCCACTGTTCTCCCCTGGTCTATAGCACCAGTAACCTCATCATAGAAAAGAATGAGGCTGGTCAGGTGTGATTTGCTGTTGGTAAACCTGTACTGGCTGCTCCCAATCACCTTCCTGTCTTTCATGAGCTTAGAAATAACTTCTAAGTGGATTTGTTCCATCACCTTCCTAGGGACTGAGGTGAGGCTGTTCAGCCTGTAGTCCCCTGCTATTTCTGAAGACGAGTGGCATCTGCCTTTTCTGCAGCCCTCAGAAACCACCCATGACCTTTAAAAGATGGCAGAATGGCCCTGCAATGACACCTGCCAGTTCCTTCAGCACCCTTGGATACATCCTATCTGGTTACATGGGCTTCTGTATATCTAATTGGCTTTTCATTTTCCCTATTCACTCTCTAGTTAATCTAGGATTATTTTTTTTTTATGGTATTGCCCAATATTTTAATGATGACATATTAGTCACTAGACTGAAGAAGATATTTTTGTGCATCTCTTTTTTAGCCTAGGAACTGTTTTTACACAGGACTCCAAGATATCATTCAAAATTTATGTGATCAAAATAGTAAATAAACCAACAGTATTTACCAACCTGGATATAATACCTTGTATTGTCTTCCATCATCAGTTCTCTTGATTCATTTACTGATTAATATATTCTTATTAGTACCTACTTTTGCTGAACACAAATAAGGTCATGAAGCCATAGGTAAAAATGCTGAGGCTTTCAAAACAAGATTTATACTATATCACTTTGTAGAGAAACCTACTTAAGCATTTGTGCAGCAACCTAGAGACATTAATTTAAAAAAAAGAGCCTCTACCATTTGTGGCAATAAGCCAACAGAGTTGTTCAAGAATAGTGTTTTAATTTCAAAGACCTCGTGTAAGACTTTTATTATTAGTGCTCAGAACTGCCAACTTATGTGGAACTTACCTTTGTAGCATATTTTTTGGAGTTCCTAGAATAGGCCACTTAGCACTAAGTGAAGCATGAAGACAATTGGAATTAGCAAACTATAATGATTGTGAAGCAACTACACTTGTATTTTGACCTCTCTATACATAACCAGCAATGACTGGGAGAAATAAAGTGGACATTAAAAAAGAACAACTAAAAGGCAGCAAAAAAAAGCTCTGAATTAAGCCAGTTGGAGGAAAGGTGCAACCACAAAAAGCCAGTACACTGTTCTGAATTGAATTATCCTTGTCTCTCCTTTGTCACCTTGCTAGTCTGGGCAGGTCTTTAGTCCATTTAAAGATAAATAACCGAAGCTTGAAGCAAAGTGGGTTGTTTATGCTGAAGACAATGGCTCTACTCTGCTTTTACGTAAGTGGAGAATCTAGCTACTTTATATCTAGGGTCTGGTATGTGTAAATTGTTAATTGAAAATCTGGGTTTATTCAGTAGAATTGAACAAAGCTTGGAGAACATCTGGAACAGCGTCTGTCAACAGCTTTAAAAACCCTAATGTGAGAAGACACAAGAAGATCTGTGGTAGGCTAAAGAATCAGGTGCTGGATTTCTAGGGAGTGATGTGGCTAAGATAAAATTCAGTCAGAGCAGTCAAAGCAAGGCAATGTTCCTCTTTCTCACAGTTTTTCACCAAGAATGACTACCTTGTCTCACAGCCTCAACAGCTGACCCCCAAACCCAATGCAACTTCCTTTTCCCAGGTAATAATGTTTCTTTACATGCATGAAAAAATGCCATCAGGTGACACCTGACGCAACAGACAGATCTAGTGACATTGTCACCTGTGGAGGCCTTTACATACAAGTTGGACAACAATTCATGTAATCAGGTGTCTGGAACAGCTTCGGAACTGCCCCCATCTTGAGGCAGGCAGAGGGAGTTCACAAATTTTGAGAGTTCTTTATGTATTTTCTTTGTTGCACTCAGCAATTATTTTTTTAAATTAATGTCTCTAGGATGCTGAACAAATATTCACCAATTATCTTTAGACAGTTCTTAATGAAATTGATAAATAGTTCTATGAAAAAATTGTGTTTGGATTTTGGGATTTCTTATTGATGTATTACATTCTACAGACAGCAGCACTCAAGTGGCGGTATGGTTTTATTATAATTCATCAGCTGTAGTGCTTCAGCTTTTCTTCTCAATGATATTAATAATAGCATTAATAACAATATTGACATAGATATGTAGAATTTATTTGTGATAAAAATAAAGTTACGTACTTTCTTCAAACAATCTATGCCCCTTGGGCATATTGAGATTACTTTGGAAAATTGAAAAGGTAAAGTTTATCGACTGATTGCATTCAGAACACATTATTTGCTGAATTAATGACAAATCAGCTTTACTGGAAAATTTCAGAGCAAGTAAAAATACTCACAGAAACATGATTAAAAACTTAAGAAGATTGTCTAATAGGGTGATTTTTTAATTCTTTGTTGACCTCCAACAGACAAAGACAAAGTTCCTAAATACCGTATTGTTGTTTAAATTGGTTTTGAGTATAGTCAATAGCTGTTCATCTAAAAGCAGGAATGGAAAAAAGAAAGGCTGAAATAAAGAGGTGATCTGTTCTTTGTCATCTGATTGAAGTGTGTGGAAAGGGGAAAGGTATCTTTTCTTCTAGAGTGGTGAGAAAACCTAATAGAAGCAGAATTTAAATGAAAGCATTTAGGGGCAAGGTTGGTTTATGCCCCTGGAATGCCTCAGGAGTAACAATAAAAAGACCAATTTAGAGCTGGAAAGCATACTGAATTTAGTTGAGCCACAACTGCAGGCTTGTATTTGGCCCACGGAGCATTTATTAATTATGACTGATAATTTTATACGTATAGAAGTAGCATCAGCGCACAACTGTGTGTAAGTAAATGATCTATGAATTCAATATCTGACTTTCTCTAAGTATTTACAGGTAATTACCAAAATTATTTATCCTACTGAATGAGAAGGAAAATATAAACAATTTGATTAATTTATAGATGATTTTATTTGGCAAGTTAATTTCTATAAATGCTCTGTGGAAACTCAGAGAAAATCAAGGCAAAATAATATGCTCTTAAATTTTATATCAGAATTGTTTGTTTAGTGGCGATTTTTCTTCTCTGGCAATAATTATAATGTTTTTATGTTTCAGTTTGTCTTTTGAGTTTATAAAACTACTTAAATGCATATAAATTACAAAATACTGTAAATGCAACTTCATTAGATTCTTATCAGAAAATGTCCAAATGCAATGGTTTGACTTGATTGAGATGCTCCATTTAAATTTTCTTCAAAAATAAGGGAACACTATTTTCTAGTAAAGGAGCACTCCATGAGAAAATGTTTTTCTTCTAAGACTTTTGCTGCTGGTAGTCATTTGCAATGTTTCGTTGGGATGTGGACGTTATGGGTGATCATGGGTGTGGAGTGGAGAAGCTAAGTCACAAGTCACATCCAGATCTCTGAAACTTGAGATCAAATTTGAACTTAGAAATTGGTACAGAAGCATGAATCAGCAATGTACTTTATTCCACATTGATTGCTGTTGCTAAGGGAAAGAACTGTTTTGAACCAATAGGAAATTTTTATGATATGTGATTTTATTTTGCGGTACTGTGAACTGAAATAATGCAGACTGCAGGTCATAGTTGTGTCCAGTATGTGTAACAGGATGGCCCTAATACCTGATTAGCTAGCATAAGAATGAGCATATTCAACCACTACAGCAGGATTGCATCTCTGTTGGCATGCTTTAGGGAAGTGTAATAGAGATCACTTGTCTACTCTTCAATTTTCTTTGAAGTGATTTGGAGCGCTTGGTTACAAGATACAAACAAAATGCATTTACAGTACACTTTAAATGATTTTTAAACAACAAAAGAAAAAATAGTGTATATAAACCTAGGAATCTCTTTGGGATGTTAAAGCTGAATTCTGTTTTTAATTGTCAGAGAAAAGTGTTACTAATAGCCTGGTAGGTTTTTTTATTATTATTATTCTTTCCACACATACCCAAATAGCATCCTGAGAGCAATTCACATGTTGTACCAGGCACTGTGGAATGGACAAAACAGAATCAAAAGAACAATAATGCTTCCTGGCATAGTTATATGTTGCCGAAACCAACACAAAATGAGGATTTTAGGCGTGGATGCACAATACACATTCCACTTCAGAGTCTGTCTGCTACAGTCTAGCTTAAACCAGCACATGTCATCACTGAAGGAAAATAACCTCCCTTTTTCATACCTCTTGCTCCTCTTTCCCACTCAGTATACAGCCCATCCTTTTATATCTTTACAATACTCCTGTGAACAATGATACTGATCAGATACACTCAAGCCCTGATTCAGCAAAGCACTTAACTATATGAGGTCATAATTTATTTTGTTGAGTTTAGTATGATGCTTGAACCACATATACCTTTCTTTTTTTTCCTGATTCAAAGTCTTCCCCATGTGAGAGAAGCAGAGCTCCTCAGCAATTTGTTACAACTTTAATGGGGTAACAACCACATTTAGCATAAACTGTGGATTACTATAACATAGGCTTTTAAAGGTAAATACAATTGAAAGTGCTGAAAATTCCAGCGTTCTCCTCTCAAAGGCTTGGTCCTGCAATGCTGGTTTTAACTGGAGCTGGTGATGAAGACGTTTAACTGGGTGTCCTAGCTGAGGACCCCCAAGTTAAGTGTCTTGGAGACCTAACCAAAACCAGTGGTCTCATCTTTGTAGCTGATAGAGAAGTTTTGGGCACCCCCAAGGGAATGGGGACAGGCCAAGGTGAGGCCAGGACATAAGCTGGCGGTGGGGGTCAGCATCAGGCCCAGTGAGGGGAACCATCAGGCAGACCCAGCCTCGTGATTGCCAGGCAGGGCCATGGGGACGGGGATGGGGACAGACCAAGGACAGGCTGGGACATCAGCCTACTCTAAAAATACTTTATACCAGTATTAATCTTGTAATTTATACTACTGCCGAGTGTCTTTTACACAAAATTGAGTTAAATGTTCTATTCACGACAACAAAAATTAAGCAATCTCACTTTAGTTTTTCTAGCAACAGTTGCATTCAAAGTTACGTCAAACTGCAGTGAGGACGGTTATTGTCAAGGCCCTGGGGCACTGAGAGAATTCCCACCTTGACCTTGGACCTGCCCCATCCCCACAAAGTCGCCTGGTGCTGGGGGCAGCCCCCGCCTGCCCTGATCCCTGTCTGGAGGCGGTGGGACAGGCCCTGCCGGCCCTCACGGACGGCTCCCATCGCTCTTCCCCCAGGGAGGTGCCAGCCCACATGGCGCCCTGGCCCATGTCCTTCCACTTGGTGGGAACTACCTCCATCAGCCTGGGGTGAAGTGGGAGTTTCCCACCTCCGTGCCTAGGCTCTTGGGCTCTTACGAGTGTCCTAGTGCAATTCAGCAGAAGATAACTAGAAAGGACACTACGGTGCTACCCTGACCAACTTCTTGCACTCGAATTTTGTATCTGAAGACAAGAAATCGTTGGGGGAGACACGCTTTGTGATGCTTTGAACTGTAAGTTTTGTCATTTATAAAACGGGTGACTTTTTGAGGGATCTTGCCTCTCCTTGGCTTGCTTTTCTCCTTGACTGCGCTGACAAAACAGCTAACCATTGAAATACTCCCGGCTATGAACTATGCTCTTAGAAAACACGTTTGATGTTCATATATGGTCTCTTGGCTGCCTATGCTTATGCTCATCTGCTAGGATGGCATGATGCTGGCACACACAGTGGTACACCAGTTTTTTTGGGCAAGGAGCGCCAATCATGACCGGTTTCATACAGGCAAGCTGCTGAATGCTTCAAGCACAATCTCTTTTGGAGGAATCCTTTCTTTTGTTATGGGATTGCCACGCTGTTGCCATACGGCTCTTTAAACCATTGGTAGCTTTGTGTCCTAATACAATACTTGACTGTCGAGGAGGAACATAAGAGGCTGAAGAGCACTTGAGACTAGCAAGTATCTTTTGAAATGTTGTCTGACTTAGATGCACAGGAAACACTGATTACTTGAAATAAAATCTATGGATATGTTAAAGAGGAGCACTGAGTGGTTCTGGTTTTATGTACCATCTTTTTAAGTGATGAAAACAGAAATCCCAGCCCTGTGTGGCACAGAAGCACTTGCCAGCATGGAGTGATCAATTAATGACAAAGCTTCAGTGTTTCCACAACAGTCAATAACCAATTAAGTAATTCTGAGCACAAAGTTGTCTCAATAAAAATGGAGGGCATATGGGGACAGGAATGAGAGGTCAGATCATAAAGAGAGAGGAAATTTAACACAGGATTTGAATTTGAAAAGAAATCAGTGAACTGGAGAAAAATAGCATAACTTTCCAAGGAGTGCAACTTGGGACAAAACGAGAGGCTTTCTGCAATGATGATCAGTTACTGATGGATGAGAATATGATGCTGAGGGTGTAAAGAGAAGAAAACAGAATAGAATAATGCAGTTCAGACTTAAAAAACCCCAACACTTTAAATGCAAAAAAGCTTACTGTAAGTTGAAAAAGGGTTCATTTTACATATCTTTTCCATGATTTCTAACTGGAGAAGAATTGGAGTTTCCCCTCTGCTTCAGGAATGTTTTGCAATCTCTTGCAAGGCATATCTTGTTCTGCATTGGATGAGTGCCCCAAGCCTTAGGCAAGCTGCTGTTCGGGAGTGGCAGAGCTGTCTTTCTCATTCTCACCAGA
Organism: Haliaeetus albicilla; assembly: GCF_947461875.1. Lineage (NCBI taxonomy): Eukaryota > Metazoa > Chordata > Aves > Accipitriformes > Accipitridae > Haliaeetus > Haliaeetus albicilla. Next base: position 18,637,076 of record NC_091502.1, on the reverse strand, counting down.
AAATTAATCCATGTTAGTATTAGTGTATTTATTCCTGAGGAAAACTGCATGGTTTTTGAACAAGAAGCTCTTGTTCAAAATCTCTCTTGACAGAGAAAAGATATAATTGATAAATTCTCCAAAGACAGTTAGATTCAGATGAGTGACACAGCTAGAATCAGAGTTGTAACTAAGTCTTAACAATGCAAAGGCTACCTAAGGGTAGTAACGATGTCCATACAGCCACTTCACCTGCCTTTAGAATGCACGGAGGAATTCATCCATTAGGGCTGGGGACATACTCCTTCCTAGCTTCTTCTGTGGCCCTAAACTGTTCTAAAGAAAATACTTTTGATTATTTTCATTTGACTCATCTCTAAGTTCCATTTTTCCCTTTTCAAAATGATAATCTAGTTTTCTTCCTCACCAAATCAGTCGCCAGGTTTAGAGGTTGTGATACATTGGAAACTTTTTGCTGAACTTGGGCTCTCAAACCAAATTATTTCCTTCCCTCTGAAACCCCTCAAAGCCCAGAAGCTTAGTGGTTTGCTCGCTCTGCTGGGGTATGGAATACTTAGCTTCACGTCCTCTGCTTTGCTTACCTAGACAATCCACAGTACCTTCAGCAAGAAACATCAAGGGACATGTATTATTTCTTGATAAAGACAGAACTAATAAAGAGACATCTGGTTTCAAATTCTTCCTTCTAGCTGGGCACTCACTAGACTTACAGAAATGTAGAAACCTCGAGGATTACATGGGCCTTTTAATAAATTTTGTATTTAAGTACATATGACTCAAAATAATTTAGCCATCTAATTTCCAGCAACTACGCTGAGGGATGGGTACCACATTACCTTTGTGGATTTGGGACATAAAGTGGTAGTTAGGTCCCCTTCCTCTTTCTAAATCTCCTTGCTTACAGGATCTAACAATATCTAACTCCTACAACAAAGCCAGTTAGGATGCAGCTATAGAGGGAATAATGATGCCTATTATATCTGACAATTGTGCAATAATTTCTATTCCACAACTTTCTGAAGCTGAAATTGTCAAGGCTTTGTCCAAGAGTGGCCTTATTGCTGAAAATATACTCAATAATGGTTCAGCAATTTTACAATATGAAGAGAAAAACTACTTTGCTATTATAAGAATTAGACCTCATAACTTTTTGAACAGTTATGCCGCCAAACTATCCCGTAATAAAAGTTGGAGGTTGGCATGGAAACCACCCTCTGAGGAGAAGGGCATTCGGATTAATTTTTCTGGCTTTGTAACTTATGTAGCAATTTACACTTCTGCAATGCTGAAAAAACCCCACAAGTATTCAAATAATTTTGAGCCTCAAATTGAAGTAAGTTAAACATGTTCACTCATTACTTTTATAAGTATTTTCATTATATTTATTTAATTGACATAACCACAAAATGAGAAGCTGCTTCTATGCATCAAGATGAAGCATCAAACAAAATTTTTCCAAATACGATTATCTTGTTCAAGGGAGCTGAGAACTGAATGACTTAACATGGTGAGGGAAAAATGAGATATTAAGTTGTTAATGCTCTGGCAATAATTACTATAAAAAATGCATTTTCAATACTGATTGTTGGTTTAGTTGGTCAAAATCATCCCTTTAATGTGCTTAGTTGTACTTTCAGACTCAAAGACATATAAAAGATGGTGTTTTGTACTAAGATGAAACATGTTAGCATTCAGCTGACAGACTTAGTATAAATTTACATAATCCCATCAAAGGTGATAAACTCACATTGACTTAAACTGGGAAACTGGTTCTATGTGAACAGCTATGCCTTCAGCATATGCCTACACCTGTTCCAGCACATCACTGTTTTCCCAAAAGCTTACATGTGGCACCCTTGATGCCTACATTTACAGTGTCATTCACAGAAAAAGGCCCATGCATTAGACTAGGCTCTTTGAGAGGCACTCAAAGCTATTTCTGAAATGTGGAAAGATTGTTGAGCGGACAGAAGGAGAGCAAAACGTTCACGGTAGATGCCTACAGGACAACTCCTGGAACAAAATAAATAGCAAATGTAGGGAAGTTGCATCGTTTGGAAGATTGAGGATGATCCCAGGAAACTTCCAAAACTTTACTTGCAGAGATAGTCTGAAAACCTTAGCACCAGACCACTTGAATGGGGAAACTCCTACAGATATGGAAACAGACTCCTCTAGAAGCTGATTTTTATTGTCTCAGGTCAGCAACTCATCAGCTAGACATTGGCAAGCCTGCTGTCCAGTTATTGTTGTGAGGCATTTGCAATGTAACCCTTAAAGCTGGTGGTTTGCAGAAGTGGTCCTGAAATAATGACTGGCTTCTGCTGAGGGCACTGGTTCCACAGTCACCTTTTTGAATAAGAGAGGAAATACAGTAATTGCATAGAATAATCTTTGCTCTGTTTGCAACGTACTGCAGAGATAGGTTTATGAACGCAGCTGTATGTAGTATGGGAAAAGTGGATACTGGTATTTCTCCTACAAAAACGTTTCTATGTCCATGTTTCAAATGTCTTCAGCATTACTGTGGATTGCCTGTTCTTTGACCAGCTGCCTGTTTGCCAGGTATTGGTTCACAGAGAGGACAAAAGGAAGTGATGGTTTCTGAAGCAAGTGCAATCAGGAACTGTAAAGCAGGATCAAATCTGCCCCTGCCTCTGACACATTTTAAAGACAGATGGGAGACGCCCTATTCCTTCAAAAAGCCATTCCATCTGATGATGAGAGAATTGTCTGGACCATCACCCAGGGTGACTTCGGGTGTTTACATTTATATTTATTCATTTTTCAGCTTAATTCTCCTTTTAAGGATGGATATATCCACCGTATTGTGCTGAGGAATCCTGGCAATGTGTTCTAGGAGACAGGGGTGTTTTGAGTTGTAAATTTCCATTTAAACGCACTAAACCCCCAAGTTTGCATTCCCTTTTTGACTTGCAAATGCATGAAAAAGCTTTGAAATTTATTTAGAAAAACACTCACTGACTTTGTATTCCTAACTTGGTGAAGGGTTTGGGGTCCAAGTATAGCACAATGGCACAGAGCAAGCCAGACAGAAAGAGAAACAAAAGAGATGATAAAAATCTGTGGGAGAAATAGATAATCCATAAGTGAGCATTTTTATAATGCAAACATAATATACTTTTCTAGATATTTAGGTAATAATTACCTCATTATCTTTCAACAATGCATTCTTTATTCCTGCTCCTTTTGGTACCTGACACTAATTTTTGTAACTACAATAATGTAGAAGTTACTGTACACACATTGTTACAGCATGAGCCTCTTTAATTAGTTGCCTGGAAAAGAGAGATAATGTCTTATTATTTGGCTGGGGGTAGTCAACTTATCCTATGTTTGGAGATAATCACCTTCACTCTGGAGTGGGACGACATCCTGCAATTACCACAGAGATATAAAAGTAGTTTCTTCTAGGGAAAGCAGTGAGTCCTGAAGGCAATGACACCTTCCAAACCTCAGCTATCATTAAAGTATTTTAGACACTGTAAGACTCCATTTTGTGGTGGTTATTCTTTAACATATTTTAAGAACAGTAACAACTGCCTTCTCCATTTGTTTCATAATGCAGTCTTAAAATTCCGCTTGTCTGCAGGATTCATTAGCGATGTCTTTTTTGTGTACACACATGTGCTGGCTTTGTGTGTGGTCTTCTAGAATGTATAAACCTCCTTCCTATCTGATTGAGAATCTGCCATGCTCAGCCCATTAACTTGACTTCTGTGCTGAAGACCCATCCACTGAGACATACTGAGCTCATTTCTTATCTTCTTATCTTTGAAGACAAATAATAGGTTAGAACATTACCATTCAGCTTCCTTAACCTGTTCCCATAACTATAGGACAGTCCTGCAGAACTGGCTCTTGACTGCAAGAAATGTTTTCAACTGTAGGTCTGGACAAGTCGTTCAATGTGCTTCTTACTATATTTCAGTCCAGCCTTGTTGAGGCTGTACAGCACTGTCTGTATCTTAGTAATGCTATAGTAGCATCTACCTACTGTAGTGGAGCTCCAATTATTGTTAATAAAAATGCATATGAATAAACATTTATTTTTTTCTTAGAATGCGTAGGCCTGATGTTTCAGTCACTTTTATGTCTGTACATTTTGTACATTGGAGACATCACCTGCTTTAAATAAGGGCCACCAGCTTTTTCAGACTTGCAGCTGGAGTACAGTAAAGCAAGGTGCTGTGGAGACACTGAGGCAAGGCCTCCAAGGTGGCACCACTCCATAGAGCAAAATGTCCATCCTGGATGTTTCCTGATGAATCTCCTCACCAACATCTGGCAATCATTATTGGTACAAAAGAGCTATTAATCTATAAATGGGAATCCTGTTTCTGTCAGGAGAGGAGAATGTCAAAGCCATGGTTTGTCAAGGGAATCTCAAAAAAACCCATTCAGGGAATAGTTGGAAGTCCGTTACCATTAGTAATGTAGCTGAAGATCCCTCCCAGCCATTTGATTCTGTGAAGCAGAAAAAAATCCTTCTTTCTTTCCTACTGGAATTTGTTCATTCGTCAGAATTGAATTGCTTTGTGGAAACCATTTGGTTTTGAGCAGACAGGTATTGTGAAACCCTGCCTGCTAGGCAGTTGTTGAAGCCTGTTTGGTGTTCTTTCTCATCTGGCCCTATACCAGCTGCATAATAAGCTGCTGGAAAATCTGTTTCTGGGCTTCAAGCTTCCCAGTAAATTAAGCTCCTATTTACTATAACCTCTGGGGAATTCCACCAGGCAGACCATCCCAGAGCTGGTGCTCCATTCCCTTTCACAATAAGTTTCAAAATGCTATTTTTCTTCTGCCTTAGAAAGCAAGCTAATAATGAAGTCCTGAGATTCTCTATGAAGCAGAACTCTGTCCAATTCAGTCTTTACAAGCCATGATTTATACTCCATTTGCAGTGAACATCTGAGGGCATGCTTTACCTCACATTGTGCCCTGGCTCAGTCCAGACAAAGCCCTTTTTAGTGCACCAGTTTCATCCCTAATACAGGTACCATGTGCAACAGTTCACAGTCCTTTTGACCCAGAGCAGATTTCTTTGGTAACTGTGGGAAGTTAAAACTAAAGCTCTTGCAGGTAGAGTGGATGAGGTGCAACAGACACAAGTTATAATAAGGGATATTCTCGCTGGACATGAACCCCCCCCCCAAACTAACAGGTTGGCTAGAACACTCTCGGACTCGACAACCTTACAGATATTCAAAACTCAACTGGACAAGGCTCTGAGCAACCTGATCAATGAGCGCCCTGTTTAGACCAGGAGTCAGACTGGATGACCTTCACAGCTCATTGCTGGTGTAAATTATTTCATGATTCAATGAATTAACAACTATGGGTGGAGTACAATTCTCACATGAAATCCTGAGTGCTGCATTCAGAAGGTTTAGATGCACCCAGGTAGACTAAGGAAGAAGAAAGTATCATGTCAGCATGGCATCTTCTCATCAACACTCACCAGTTATTGACTTTAGCCCTCATTATGGGCCAAAAGAGCTGCAAGATCTGCTTTCAAATTCTGTGGTTGACCCTGTGTGTACCTCTTGGAAAGATATTTAATTTCTCCATAAATCAGGACAAAACGTCACTGGAGGGATGGAGGAACCTATGGATTAATCATTGTTGGTAAAATATTCTGCACAAATAAAGAAGTGTTTCAAAGCAAAATAAAGTGAAAAGTTCTTCTGCCAAGCTCTGTTCCACTCCATGAAAACAGACAGGAGAATTTTTGTCTGTAAGTGGAAAGTATTACCCTTTTGCTTTGGTATGTGTATATGCAGTTCTAGATAGATAAATAGATTATAGTTAGGGATATATTTACTCCATTTTTCAGAGTTAATATGCTTGTAACTTGGATAGATCTGGCAGATTGCCACATGTTCTTTTCCTGTATATAAAAGCCTGATAATGATAAAGGCATACAAAATTCAAAGTATTTGTTGTTTCTAACTAGAGATCTTAATAATTGCAGTCCAGCTTTACTGCAAGAACATTAGCAGTGAGTAATATTCATCTGAGATCTTGACCAAGGCACAGTAGTAGCTCATTCCACTGATTTTATTTAAGTACTCTCCACCTAGGAGAGGTTGAACACATTAACTGGAAAATTAATGATATTTTTGAGTTTCAAATTTTAATATATGCCTGAAAACTGTACTGCAAATCTAGTAGGAAAAATGTTTATTGCTGCTGGAAATGGTCCATAGTGGAATACACTGCTACTTTACACTTAAAGATAAGCAATCATATTTTAGTTAATAATCCTGGGGAGTCAGCCAACCTAATCCTTTTTTATTCATAAACTTGATTCTCAGTAAGCCATATATGTTGTCATCCCAGCACTGTTGGAGGGTTTTTGGTTGTATATACTGCAAAAATTATTCAATCTTGGGAGCAAAGGCTTCTACATTCTAGGAATATATATATTGTTTTGGGGCTCTGCCCAAAAAGAAAGATATCTTAGTATTAAAATCAGCTCAAGGAATTGTGGTGTAATTCTTAACTTTAACAATTGAGATAAACTATAAAGTGAAAGAGTTTAACACCTTAAGAAGTCATGGGAGAATTCTGGGTGCTACTGTGAAAAGTGATTCTAAAAGAAGTGCCTTTATTTGGCTCTGCCTTTGTTGAAAAGTCTTCTAGCATGTGCCTGCTTGATTTATGGTATTTATACATGCCAGGATTGCAAGGAGCTGACTGACCTGTCTCTGCTGTTGGAATCATCCTGAATATGTTTGTGCAGTAGTCCTCCTGATCTAATTGCCCTGAGGGGATATCTGGATTAATTAATCATAATGACTGTACTTTGATATATGCATCTCTGATACATGTTAATGTGGCTGTTTAAAACTCTGGAGAGCCAGCATGTTCCAAATGTCTGCAGGAGGCAAGGGTATGCTGCATGGCAAATTCCCAAGTATAATGAAGCTAGATGTTGGGCTGGAGGCTTAGAAAGTAGCGGAGGCTCCCAAAGACACAGTGAAAGCTTAGATTAAAAAGGAGGACTCTTTGGATGTGAGAAGGGAAGAAATGGACAAGTTTCTGTTGTAGTAGCGAGCTTGCTGGACTTCAGAAAACAAGCTATGAAAGGCAGGAGAAGGAAAAACCAGATGACCTTGCCCTGAGCCCTAAAGTTAGATTTGATAGCAGTTATAGGTTTGACTGGTTTTGGCTTGTTCTGTGGATTTATTCTACTAAATAAAAAGAAAATAATGTTTCAAAATGCTGTGTGGAGTCATTTCATGTCTGTCTCAAGGTATGGACAGAAGTGTTCTGGCAAATCGTACTAGTACAGTTCAATATGTTGCTGTCCCAAGTTGCCTATCTTGCCTCACTGCTGCTGTTTGTCATCCCTGTAGCAAAGGTCAGCAGAATGTAACATGTGTCTATGTCCTTGCTGATCCAACTTACCAACCTCTGCAACCATCCCAGGTCTCAAGCGAATAATAAAAGAACGTGCTTACAGGTTTTGAGACAGGGCTCTGTCAAGAAATCAGGATCTTCTGGTACGTGTGGCCTGAGAAGCAGCACTCTCAGCAGTGCATACATAGAGGAGGAAGAACACTGATGATGCCAGAGCTGTGTGTACCACAAACTGGCTCGTCATCTACATCTGCTTTTTGATGGGTTTTGATGGGTTTTTGATGGGTTTGAGCCCTTCCTCCAAGCATCCTGCACTGGCCAGTGTCAGAGGCACTATAGTGGATGAGAAGGATCCAGAACAGTGAAACTAGATCAGCTCCAGCCTGAATAGGGCTATACTCAAACATGCTCTGAGGAAAACAGTCAGATGAGCTGAAGATTTTACTAGTTAAGGATAATAATAGCCTCTATTTAAACTGATAATTCCTCCATGCAGCTGTTACATAAAATCAACATAAAGCTTCTTGGTGGTTTGCCTGAGGAATCAGCCATATAAAAGCTGTTCCCCAGTTAGTCTTAATTATTTGCTGAATATACACTTTTCTGTGTGCTTCAATCAGCTTCTAGCTCAACACTTTGAGGAACTGCAAAACTGTTGAGAGCAAATCCAATTCACTTGGTTTGAGGTCAGTCACCCCAGTGGTAAAAAAGGGGTTTTTAGGTGAGCAGGATTTGGCTCTCTGTAAAATATCTGCTTCCTTCAAATAAATGCAAGTGTTTGTCTCAGAGCCACAGCTTTTTCTCAGTATGAGAATATTGTCTGTCTCTCTGCCTACCTAGTTCCTCTGATCTTTCACATGGTGCTCATCACTGCATTGTGCAGGTTTGAACAGTTCCTTGAGTAATTTCATCTGCAGGGTGAAGTCTTAACAATTTAAAAAAAAAAAATCGTTCATTTACTAGAAACTGTAAGAAATATTAGAAGAAAATGGGTATTTTTCAAAGATGTGGAAACATGTTTAATGGAGCGTACTTAAGTGACAGTAGGCAAAGCATTGCACATGTTCTGATGTATCTTCCATTTTGTTAAAGTTTCTGCTTCTTGAATATTATGGACATGAGAACAGTACTAACTTCTTTAGAGATGGTTTGTACTCAAGTTTTTTGCATCCTCAGAAAGCTTAGGTAACAGTTTGAAAATGATTGGCCTGAGGAGTCTATTGTGTCAGGCAGTCAAAGAAGAAATCATATGCCAGTGTAATACTCCATTGTAAGGTTCATCACAGCTACACTGAAACTGGAGGAGCTGAGGAATGGTTTCTATATTATTCAGCAGTCACCCACTCCTCACAGAGGAATTAGCACCTAACTGCCACCTTTATTAAATTAACTTCTGGTAAAGCAAATTTTTATATATACACAAAGTTTATGGCATGAAGGGCAACACAACTCTATAAGTTGAGTTACAATCTTAAGAGACACACAAACAACACTGACCAAGTCATGTCTGCTGTCACTCTGATGAATCAGTCATGGTTAACCCCTTGCCCTAATTTTAGTGAGGCAGCTTAGACACCCAGCAGTCTCATATGATGAATGTGCCATGCTGGCCAGCACTGATGGCCTCTCTTTCCTTCTCAGACCCACTAGCTCCACATCAGATGAAATCAGACTGTTTACCATTTCCACACTTTAGATTCACTGTTTCAATATTTTTTTTTAATTCTTGGTTTTATTTAAGTGAAAGCAGATTTTGTCCACATGGGGTGGAAACAAGGTTACTATTATGTTGAGGGAACATTGTTCTCTCCCCAATTTGACTGAAGGCAAAACTGCACTGAAAAAAATAAATTGTGTGCAGATATGTATGAGACAGTCCTGAGTTTCCATACTCTAATGTGAGGGTCTTATGAAATGTATAAGAGAGGTCAGTTTTTACCAGAGGCGCTGAAGGTATAATCGGAGTACCTCCTCTGGTACCTCAGGCCATCTGCTATGGCATCTAATAACCTCGTGAGAGCAATGAACAGCTCAGACTGTGATTTAGAGCCGTGGTCTGACTGCCTGTTCTGGCTGCTATATGAAATGAAACTCCAATTACAGTGTCTAAATTCAGAAGAGAAATGAGCAATTCAAACCTCTGGCTATTAAGGACTGGCATCCCGTACTGCCCGTGGAGCAAGACGGAGGCAATGTTTAGACCACCAGAAAGAGCTGCAGAAGTTAAGCATTGTGACTGTTTCTTTCCTGTGATGCTACGGGGAATTAGGGCCTGACAGTCCCAGCACAGCATAAGATCTGAATTGCTCATTTTAAACTTAGGTGCTGTGACTGTCTCTCAGTCCATCTTAAGTGTCGTAACAGGCAGGCTGAATGCAGCCCTCCTCCTCCTCCCCTTACTGCTCTGCTGGGATTGTGGAAGGAGGAAAGGGAGGGAGCGAGAGGAAAAGCCATCTGTGCATCCCATCAAGTAGTGAAACAGGGGGGAAAGATCCTGCTGCTTTCAGCTCTGTTTCCATGAGTGCAGAAGTGCTGACTGGGATAAGACTGAGAAAGAGTGATGGAGAGTGAAATTGAAAAGGAGAGAGAGATATCCATGGAACTCAGTGGGAGTTTTGCCACCGACCATAACGGGATTATGATTTAGGCCAGTCTGTGGAGATTTTAATGAGTCAAATGAAGACAGCTAAATAGTTTAAGCGAGCTACGTGCAGACTCCTTTTTCAATATCCAGCATGCTAAGTAAGCATACCAAATCACATCCAGTGTCCATTATCCAAACGATATCATTATCCCCCAAAGAGCACTTCTCTCCTGGCAGGGCTATGTGACAGGCTGCTGCCCAAAGCACTCTGCAGCTCGTGGCATAGGGGAGACTATGATTAGACTGATGTACAGGAACTCTTACGATTCACTTGAAAATTGGTATTAATACATATGCAGATGCATTTGCACGGTGTGAAAATCAGACTGTGCATTTCCAGTTTTGCCACATGACACTGGATTTCCTTTTCCTTCCTTGGCGACTCAGGTATTTGAGAGTTGTGCAAGCTGGGAATGCAGGCTCTTCAGTTTACCATTGCACAGCCCTCACTGTGCTCATCCTTGAGCACATTTACAATTGGCATAAACATGTTGCCCAAACTGTCAATTAAGTTTATCCATGTGGGCCAATGCAGTACTTTGTTGAAACACTGACCTGGGCCTTGAGACAGTATAGACAAGTGCTGTATCCCAGCACAGTTCCTCTCAGGGGGACTGTTTACCCATCCCATCATCCGTCGCCCTGGTGGGTTGTGTCACCTGGGTTGCATAGGTCAGAGAGTGAGAACAGATCTCTCTTCAGTGACATGCATGAAGTCTTCGGTCCTGGCTTTTAGAAATCCTCAGTCCTCCTGACACGTTCCCAAGATCCTGCTGCAGCAACCTCCCTGTTCTAGCCACAGGTACAAGTACCTCGTCAGCTTGGCTCGAACATTCTAGTCCCTTAATTATTCATATTATACAACGTGCTTTCGGGTTCCCAGGGAATTCAGAAAGATCAAGAGAAAACAGACATTGTTAAGGCAGGCTTATTAAGAGCATAAAGGTCCCAGTAGCCTGAATAAGCATTATTGACCCCTAACATAGGGGCCATTACCCTAACTTACTCTAATAGTTAGACTTTTATGTCTGAGCTTGTCACTCTAGCTTTATAGTCAATGGAGAGAAGTAGACAATTTCAGAGAATGATTGCTTTCTTCCTAAAACAAGTTTCTAATACAAGGTAGATGAATTGCCCTCTGGAGCTGCCTATTTCTCTGCCTTGATTATAAAGAGAACCTTGAATACCGATCTTATCAGCAAATGTCTGACTTCTAGGTGCCTTAATTAGGTGAGAGGAGATGGGAGATGCTCGGAAAGTCTCTGACCTTGGCAGTCTCCGTTTAGGAGGGCTGCCCAAACTGGAAGTGTCATCCCTCAAAACTGATTGGTTCTGAAAATAGGAGCCACATGGGATTTTATCCATGAAAAATAATAACAAACAGGAATAAAGGGACAAAAATTAATAAAATTGTACATGTCATGTATGATTTTGCTTTTCTTCCCTTCATGCTAGGAAGTCTGGGGAGCTGGTACACAGTATCCCACAATGAGATTCATCCCAGTGATAAATTATTTTTTACTAACGTATTTTGAAATGGCAACATCAGACCAACACTAGGTCCATGAATACAACTGAAATACCTGATGCATCACTCTGACAGGGAGAACATGAGAGCCAGGAGGGTCGGCTGCTCCCTGATACTTTTGGGGAAAAAAAGTGTCTCTGGCCCGTGCAACAGGAAAAAAAAAGTAGCACCTGAATAGCAGTTGGCATCAAAACACACACACATACACAGCACTGACCTTGGATGTTGTCAGCAACAGTGGATGGGAAGGGGGGCCGCTAACAGCTACATTCGTACTCTGGCTCTTCGAGGAGGTTATATCTTTTTAAGTATGTACTTAGCCCTCTGATGACCCTAAAGGAAAATGCAGGTGATAATTGGACAATCTGTATCTGTCAGAAACTGAGATTTTAAACAAAAGTTTGTTTGGCATTCTTTCTCCCTCCCTTCACTTGATATATGTTGTATACATATTTATTAGGTAGCCTTTAAAATCTCTTTTCCTCTCCCAACAATTACACATGTAATAAAAATGATAATCACAGTGGGTGGAGATTGAATTGCCTTTCCTTCTAACAGAAAGGACAGCCTGGTAAAAAAATAAATGGCATTAATTAGTTGAATATAATTGCAAATTCCTTGGAGTTAAAATGTGCTGCATACCAGCAGAAAATGCTATTTGCCATATGGTATTGGAACACTCTGCAACGATGTCTTCTCCTCTACTATTTTCTGCAGACTGAGCATAGACTTGGATTATTTGTGGCTTCCCAAGTATTTGAGTTATGCAAGCCAGCTCACTGAGTGCCCCAAAACAGCAGAGAAGCAGGCTTGTTCAGTTCATAATAGGTGCTAAAAAATCCACAAACAAAAAAAATCTTGGTTTTGCAAGCTTTTGATGAAAGCTTAAAGTTTCACTTTTCAGTGGTTTTAGGAAACTTTCAGAAACTTTTTTCATCTAAGAGTCCAGTCAAGATCCCCTAACTCACTACTGAACAGTGTTATTAAGAGCAGTGGAAAAGCCTTTGAGGGAAGTTCTCAAATACTAGTAGGAAATGGTTGTGTACTTAACATGGAAATCATTTAGAATAAATAAGAGGTTAAAAACAGAGGAAATCATAGACAGTTACATCTTTATTTACCATGGTTTTCAGAGTGAAAAAAAATAATTAAAAATGAGAGTTTGTTATGCAAGCATGTGTATTTATTTATCTAACCTTTCTGATCAAAAATTTCAAGTTTGCCAGCTTTCATACAAAGTCCTTACCAGTGGACTTTGATACTGGTCCTTATCAGTGATTTTCTCTTGTTTATTTTTAAGATACACATCAACAATCACCCCCCCAAAAAACCCAAACCTGCTAAGAAATAGCCATTCTGCTCTCTTAGTTTTATACATCTCTGGGAAAATGCTCTCCAAGCTCCTAAGCTTCTTTTCTTGTTGTGAAAGAGATACATGGGGACTCACACTAGTGCTTACAAACTCTGACTTAGAAGTGAAATAAAAGTTCATTTTCAAGCTATAAAAGTATATTTGGATCTTACAACAGCAACATTACCTTAATTACACTTGTAGCTCAGTTTTTTGGTCTTTTCTTCAGTTTTATTGCCCTGTTAACGCTATCAGGTCAATAAAGTTAGCAGCTTTAACTGAAAAATTGGCATTTAATGTTTTCAAGCTTCATTGCTCAGATAGGATAATTACTGTGATGTGTAGATTTTCTTCTCTTGAAAGTAAACACTTATATCACAGGAATAAGTAAGCCATCATTTTAGTTGTTAAATCTGTCAGATGGACAAGTTGGGTTTTAATCCATCCAGTGTGTAAACTGAAGGTGAATTATACATATGAGCAAAGCCAGGATTAGGAATGCTAAATTTCTCCAGAAAAACTCTCCAGACATGGAAGAACTCACAGAAGTACTGCTAGTAGCTTCACAGAATCATAGACTAGTTTGGGTTAGAAGGGACCTTTAAAGGTCATCTAGTCCAACCCCCCTGCAATGAGCAGGGACATCTTCAACCAGACCTGGTTGCTCAGAGCCCTGTTCAGCCTGACCTTGAATGTTTCCAGGGATGGGGCATCTACCACCTCTCTGGGCAACCTGTGCCAGTGCCTCACCACCCTCATCGTAAAAGATTTCTTCCTTATATCTAGTCTAAATCTACCCTCTCTTAGTTTAAAACCATTACCCCTTGCCCTACTGCAATAGGCCCTGCTAAAAAGTCTGTCCCCATCTTTCTTATAAGCCCCTTTAAGTACTGGAAGGCTGCAATAAGGTCTTCCCAGAGTCTTCTCAGGCTGAGCAACCCTAACTCTCTCAGCCTGTCCTCATAGGAGAGCTGTTCCACCCCACTGATCATTTTTGTGGCCTCCTCTGGACCTGCTCCAGCAGGTCCATGTCTCTCCTGTGCTGAGGACCCCAGAGCTGGACACGGTACTCCAGGTGGGGTCTCACCAGAGCGGAGCAGAGGGGCAGAATCACCTCCCTTGACCTGCTGGCCACGCTTTTTTTTTTATGTAGCTCAGGATATGGTTGGCTTTCTGGTCTGCAAGTGCACATTGCCAACTCATGTCTAATTTTACATCCACCAGTACCCCCAAGTCCTTCTTGGCAGGGCTGCTCTCAATCCCTTCAGCCCCCAGCCTGTACTGATACCAGCGGTTGCCCTGACCCAGGTGTAAGACCTTGCACTTGGGGGCAACCCCCACTGTCAATCAGCTTCAGGGTGTTTGCAATTCGAAACAGCAAGAATTTACATTATATAGTACAATAAAACATATAATTTACAAATTAGGGCTGGCCATGCAGATTGGCTTATGCCACTCAAAAATTTTGAAGTTTTAGCACCTCTTTACTGAGGTTTTCAATGATGTTCACAAAATGCTGTGCATTTTCCTGCCATAGTTCTAATATTTATCCCTCCCAACTTCAAGGCAAAGTTGAACTGAAAGTGAATAAAATTGCTTACAAACATTAAAAGCATTTAATATATTTTTCTCCTGTTTTCTTTTGTGAGGCTTATCAGTGGCAGGTTTCCTTTAAAACAGGTAGTTGATGTGATTAAAAAAATAAGGAAAAAATATGTTCACATGCCTCTGTCATTCTGATTTCATTAAAGTCAAATTTTTGCTTATTTTTGAATGGTCAGTTCTGTCTTAGTGAAGACGTGGAATTATTCTTAGGACTTCTCTGAAGTCTTAGGGAAGTGAGAAATTATTGGAAGGTAGAACCTGTCAGAGAGGCTTTTCTAGCAATAACAGGCTTTAAAAATATGATCCTAATTTTCCATTTTCCATTAAGAAAATCACAGATGATTTCTCTCTGGCTGACTTGAAGTCAGCAACCTAAAGATTAAGCTGTCAGTTCTTGCTAAAGCAGACTTTTTCAGAAATCGTCAAAAATGTTTGCATTTATTCTAAAGAAGATGAATTTAAAAACCAGACAACCCTCAACGCTGTCCACAAGATAGAAATTTCCTGCTTGATTCATAGCTTACCTAGCCTCTTGTTCCATTCACTACAGCGTAAAACACCATCTTTTGCTATCTCCTTGCTACTTGATGTGGCACTGCATAAAGGGATGTGCATCATGTTACAAAAATCTTAGTTTCTGGAAGTGTTAGCCAGGGACTGGTCTTAATACAATTAGGTCTGCTTCTTAACTTTGCTAACTAGGAATTGTGCAGCTAAAATGCATTTGTTGTAGGAGCAAGTGTCTGGGGCAGTTCCCTGGGGGTCTTTTGATCTATCCATATTACAAAGTGCAGACACGCTCTTTGGTTCTTTCTTGTCTCCAGTCATGCTCTGCTCACAATTCAGCCACACGAGAGACGGGCCTGCTGAAATATTTTGATACCATCAGCCTGATTGTCTGTTGCTTTGCACACAAGTTGTCATTGCCTTGTCAGATGTTGTTCTGACCTGCTTAAAATTGGTGTAATTTACTACAAAGCAGAGTGGTTAGTTGTCATTTCCAGTAATTTTTGTACGAGGATCCTAAAGCGGATGCAAATGTATTTTAAATTTACTTATGACCCTTAACATACCACAATACTGTGTTGAGGTGTATGCCATCCTGTTCTTTGTACTATTTCAGCTAAGGATATTTTCTTTTTTCTTTTCACTCACATAATGACACTCTGGTTCTATCTATGTGAGAGAATTCTATATCAAACATTCTCACAAGATGGAAAAATTTCCTTTTATGCCTCCTTAAGCAAATGAAAATCCTGTGCCCTGGAGCACTGGGCTGAAAGACCCAGTCCAAGCACTGCAAATTCAGGAATCCACCTATGCCACTTATTCTGCTGGAATCTGTTGACCTGGAATATGTTTAGTTGCTATTACTATTATTACTGATAATTGCATGACACTAAGCAATTATAAAATTTCCCATCCCTTCCCACAGGATACTCATGAATTAATTCAATCACAGTAATTCTATTATTAATTTAGTTTCCTGAAGCCCCAATTGAGACTGCTGAACTGTCACTGAAAAAAGATACAGTAAAAGACAAATTTCTGAAAAACACTAATGTAGTTTGAGGTAAAGGCAGGTAAAGGAGGAGATTAACATCAGTTTGCATCATCCAGAATTTACCCACTTGTCTCAGTTCAACCTTGAATACAAAATGGGTAAGTTTACTTGCTTATAGCCTCATCAACCAAAAAAGATGGGAGAAAAGTGTTCATCATCATTTAACAGATGGTGAATAGAGGCTCAAAACATTAAGATCAGATTTTAAAAGATGTTCAGAAGCCTAAAGAGGCAGACAAAGCTGAAATGTTATTTCTGAGGTTAAAGTTAGTGCCTATGTGCGTCATGAAGTGTCTACACTTTTAGAAATACAGCTTTAAGAAATTTACCTATGGTTGCTGAGAAAGTCTGTCACAGAGTATGTGCTAGGACCAGTTTGTATGCCTGTGAGCACAAGAATACCTTTGCTGCCTTGAAACACAAAATACCCATTCATTCTGCAGAAGTCCAGCAGTGGTTCTCCATCCTCACTTCAGCATTGCAGACAGGCCTCACTTGGTGCTGTCGCTCTGCCTTGGGCAGAGTTTCTTCCGTTGTGGTCATATGGCAAGGAGATGGGTTGCCACAGATAAGTTATGCTTTAAAAAATCATTTATTTGATTACCGTATCTGTCCACCAGCAGTGGCAACGAAATCTCTCCTTTAGTTTTGTTTCAGCAATGAATAGAGCCATTACAGTGATAAAATAGATAAAATCCATAAGGAAGTAGACTTTTTTGGAAAAAAAGCCCAATATTGGTTAAGCACTTTCAACATCTATAAACCCTGCTCTAGTGGGATCGTAAAAGGAGATGAGCCAGACAATAATTTCACTGACTAGGTGTGCATTCCTGGTCATAAAGACACCAGAAATGCTTTTGAAGACACCTAAGTATTCCTGAGAGAGTACAGCATCATCCATGTCATTGAGCTAGATAACCCTCCCATCACAAGCAATGGGGATTGTTTGCCTCAGGTTTTCTGCAGTGAAAGCACATCTGGAGTCAGGTAAAAGAAAATGAGAGAAGATTTTAGAGTGGGGTCTGGTATTCCAACTTGAAGAATTTTGCACAGGTAGAGCAGCTCTTCCAGCTTTACTCAACAGATTAAAAAAAAAAAAAAAAAGGCCAAAGAATGTCTTGTTCATGCATAAATGAATTCCTCTATTGCTGTGTCAGACCAGTGCATCCAAACAGACACATCATGCCCTGTTGCTCCCACAACAGAATAACCCCTTAGGCAGCAGAGTTTCCCTCTCACATCCTCTCTGATTAACATTGCTGCTTTGCTGTGTGGTCTTCTATATCCATCTTGACCCTGGAGGACCAAGAAAGAGGAGAGACAGTATCCAGAAGCAAGCTCTGCTATAACTTGTTCCTCCACTTGGACCAGTTAAAAAAGCTAAAAAGCTGTAGGAGTGGCAAGAGGAAAGGGATGTGCTGTTGTTACTTGATCAGAAAGTAACTCCCGAAACACACAAAGTATGTTGAGAGAGGAGACATTGCTTTATTCTGCACAGGGTGCAAGGTGGAAGATCTCCACAAATGGAGCACACCTACTGAGGTTTTCGGTCTGTACTTACACATTACAGTTAAAACACCATACCTATCTAATACATACGTTCTGCCTAACTATTGCATATTCATTATGTTGGGCAAGCATGATGTGTTGCTTTCTTGAGCAATCATCCCAGAGTCTTCTATGCCTGCCCCGGGGGTCCGTGGTGGTCTTCGGTGGTCCTTTGGGGAAGAATCCCCCTCCTCCTTTTGTCCTCTTGTGGGCATGTGTCATCTGAGGACACCAGGGTCTTTGTTTCTCTTGCCAACGGCATGTATGTCCTTAATTAGCAAGTCTGTAACTCTTTAAGCATCCTCTATTGTAAGTAGAATCTTAAACTAGATAAGCTTTACCTTGAGTACACATAATATAAACAGTCCTTGAATAGCAGACATACCACACTTCTCATGTTTTAGTTTTTTTTTTTCTTTAAACTACCATTGCCTTCTTATTTGTTAAACAGTCTTTTGAAGGCTTGAGGCAACACTGTGAAGTGGGACAAGTGAGTTGCTGTGGGATCAGGTAAATCCTAAGGGATCTAAATTACCTAAGGGATCCTAAATCCCCTAAAGGGATCCTGAGCATGGGCTGACTTGAGGGATCACTTTACTGGCATGTTATGGCCTGAATAAAAGAGCTGGAGTTGTCACCTTCCTGTGGCCAGGCAGAACTGCAGTACAGGAGGCAAAAGCAGCTTGCAGGGTGTGCTTAGGAGAGTGAGAATGTGTATAATAAAGTGGCTAAGAACAGATTAAAAGAAGCAGGCAGAAATCCCACTATCTGTCTTGCAGACCTATTCTTAATTTTGTGCTTTTGGATCCTGTCTTACACTGATGACAATGACTACCATTTTCTAAAGTTTGAAGCTGGCAATTTTGAGTGAGTGGAAAAGAACAGACATTGCGGGTGCCCTGGACTGATCCATGCATTGATGGAAAAGTTTGAACAGTTTCTTTGTGTTACCTTGGCTGTCTGATGGCTCAAAAATACAAGAGCAAGAGTGGGAGTTTGATATAAATGACAGGGAAGTTTGTTACTCAGAAGAGCCCTAGAGTTACAGCATTTCGATCAGAAAGTGAAGTCCCCTGCAAAAAATCCTCATTCTGACTAGGTTGAGGTGCTTTAGATTGGCTAATCTGGGCTGATCTTTTCTCTCCTGAACTCCTTCAAGGCTTGTAAATGAGTGAAATATACACTGGGAAAAAGTGACAGTCTTCATAAACCAGTCCTGAAAACCTAGCCAGTCATATTTAAATCCACACTCTTCATCAGGCATGGAAAAGTAATGAACTTCACATATGTATTGCTTGAAGAGATTACAAAATGACTGTGCCATCAACTGTCTTCAAGGAAGTTGGTCTCTTTCTCACAAATTGTTGTGGTCCTACTCCAGTGTTGAATAAAACCACATGCTGAAAACTCCTGTTTTCATAAATTGCAATTTTTGGCTTCTTTCCAGCCCTGAACTCCTGCAACATTCCTTCTTCTCTCCCAGCTGAATAAGGGATTATTTGCTGCTTCTTTATCAAAGTGGGGATGGTCCTGGGATGACAGTAATACAGTAGGGGCAAAATGGCTCATCTGTTGCCGTTGATAAATTCCTAAACTAAAGGCTGTATGTAACATGCAAAAACTTTTCTTAAGGTCATGATCTCAAACCCTCCTAAGTCACTTGGAAGCTGTCATCTGACATCAGAGCTCTTCAGGTTTGGTTATATTATTATTCTCGTCACATGCATAAAACAATTAAGACTAATAATGCTTTGAGTTCAAGGACACCATCCTTTTCAGGGGCTTTTTTGTTTGTTTGGTTGGTTTGGGGTTTTTTTTACTTTTTATTCAATTATGATTTATCTTCATTTAAAAATTAACAATAAACCAAGTCTCCATCCCCCAACAAATGCGTTCCATACGTACATAGAGTCTTAAATAGTGTCTGCACAAATTAAAAAACTTTCTAAATAAAAACTTGCTGTTTGGTAGATCAGAAACAAAAGATCCATGTTATCCTGTGATTGGTGGCAGACACTGAGTCGTTTACGTACAGATATGATTATGTTCAGTTGGTAGCTCAAGAAAATAATGAGGTTCATTAGAAAATAAAATAACAACTGTATTGTTGAAGCTATCTCAGAAAGTTAGCTAAATAACAGAGGAAATCCAATTCCTGCATCAGAATCAGGTAGTAACTGCTTCTGGAGAGATGGCTGAAGAGGGAAGACCTTAATTGTCTGAGAGAGAATACCACTGGGTTAAGGTCTTCCAACAGCTGACAATTCTTACTTTGAGTTTAATGCTTGTTAAATTATGAGCTTTTGACTAGGAATTCAGTGAATGTTCTCCCTTGCAAGCTCTTCAGATTGCACTCACTCACCCACTGACCCCCTCTATTGTACTTTTCCCATTGGGTCACAGCAGAAAGTTCTTTGTATATCTTCTAACTTTGAAAAAGATACGCTCAGAGGCAAGTTTGAGAGCCTTATGACCTTTTTTGCTCAGGTTAGCAAATTTAGAAAATCTGAGACAGTAATTACGATCTGGTTTAAAATATTCCAACTCACCTGTAACCCATCTCCCCCTTTTCCTTTCTTTTGTTTTGTGTTTTGTTTTCCCCTCTCCTCTAGTGGTAGTCGATACAACATGGTGAAAGTGTTTGGATGATTGTGAGGAGCAAAACTAAGTGATTTATATGTTAAAAACTGAAGAAACTACCATGTGGTGCCAGTCTGCCATCAGCCCTGCTGGGTTTGAATTAAGGTATTGACAGAGAAGTGAGAGAAGCCCAGACTGTCCTGTGTTTCTGTGTGGCTTTGATTTAACTTGATCTTTCCAAGCCTCTAACTTCACAGGCATCAAATCACAGATTTGTTTGGTAACTTTTGAACTTTACTTAAATATATTGACTTTTGGTTTATAAAGCTTAGTTTCAGTTGTATCCTAGAGGATAAGAATTGAAGCATGCAAGTTAAATGAAATTGCCAAAAAATTCATTTGTGTTTTAAATATGCAACAGAATAACAAGTTCTGCTTAAATCGGAATAAGCTTTAGATTAAGTGGAGATGCACTACTTGCAAGAGATGCACTGTACCAATTTTGACCTAGTTCAGTAGTAGTAGAAAGATCAAAGATCCAGTAGGCTTAGTAAGCTCAGTGACACATAGACCCATCAGATTATAAATAATAAGAAGGAAGGACTTAATGTTTAAGGCCTTAATGATCAAATGCAGACACTGAGGTAAAGCACCTACAGAGAGTGACAATGGAGAAAGTTCAAGGCATCCTCCTTTCCAAAGTTACTTAAGAAAAAGACAAGCATGTTGAACATTATCCACTGTGACAAGAGATACAAAATGGTGGCTTGGTTATGCATCAGTGTTAGGAATCTAACATAAAAAATTACATGTACTTGATTCACTTGAAAACACCACACCAGATTTGTATCTGACAGAAGTCATTGGCACAATACTGGGAATACTGAATTTGGCTCACACCCTAGATGAGACACTGTTCAAAATGACTGTGTCACCCACACTTCTTTAGCTTTTATGGTTCTGAATGAAAATTAAAATCATGCTATGATGAACTACATCCCAGGGTATTTAAACTCTGTTGTTCAAGTTAAGTTCAATTTCAGAGTGTAATACCAGAAAAATCCCGCTGGGAGTTATTTAATTTTTTATACAGGTTCAACATGTATGAGAACACTTATACAGCCATTTAAAATCAATCAAGTGACTACAGTGCTCATCAGAGGTGAGCAATTTGCATTCCACATGTCTGAGCTTTCACTTACTTTCATGGGTTTCACACAACTAACTCTGTGGTGATGTTGCTGATGTACAGTGGGATATATCACTGGTAGAGTTGAGTGAATGGTTCATCACTTCCATCAGCTGCATTCAAACCTGATGTGAAAAGTTACATATCCCATTTGAGAGTTTAATATAATTCCTGGTAGTGGAAACCCTATATCTCAGTCATTCTTAGTCCCTTTTCAGGAGACACTCAAACACCACATTTATTTCTGCATCTTGCCTGTTCCGTTTTCATAAGACGGGTTGTGGGATAAAGATCAAGGAAGGAAATCTGGCATGATACAAACACTGGCAAGAGGGATCTATGCCTCCACAGGTCAGATACTGAGAAAAGTGCATACTTGCTGGAGGGGTAGGAAAGTGAGAATTAGGCTTTGCTTCAGCATTACTCATAAGTAAATGGGCTGTACGGTTGCTAAGCAAGTAGTGTTTGTCATTCTGTGTACTGCAAGTACCATCAGCTCAACTCTGCTGTCAGTTCCAACAACAGACTCTGGGGAAGTTACTCTGATGGTAAGGCAGTGCAATGCTATTTCCCAGTCACAGATGGATTTCAGTTCCCCCCAAACTAAAATATTTGCTTTATTCCTCTCCAGACTATGAAAATATAGAACAATTCATAATGTGAAAATTGAGCTTCTGAAATCTCTGTTCCCAGTATTTAGGCTATGACTTTGAAATTAAAAAAATAAATGACAGCTGTCTTTACTCTGCACATGCATTTACACATGCATTAGTTTAAACATATGAATAATTACAGTAGTTAGGGGGATTATATGCATATTGTTAAATCTGTTAAATCTTGCGGGAGAGGGCCCATCGGCCTATAATGCTAGGTACTGTAATGCTAGTTACTGTGTGGTTGTATCAACAGTAAAAGATGATCATTTTTCTCAGGTTAGTGGGTTCCAATACATATTTAGAGTGTCTGACATACCCACATGGGTCAAAACCTAATGTTCTTTTGAGTTCTGTAGAAAATCTCTTCTTTCACTCCAAACTGTACAATACTGTAGATACTGGATATATGGAAATGTAAACAGAGCAGATGATTCCTAATGCAGGATGCAGTAATTGAGAAACAATTACTTACTCAGTCAAACAGCTGAAAACATTTTCTGACCAGAAATGTATCTTCTGGGTAGCTTTCATTGTTTCTTTTCTTGCAAAATATGTCTATTTATATGACTAGTTCCTTGGACTATTTTTAGCTTAGTGCTAATGGACTGTAGGTGCCTTTGAGATTTTATTCCTCTTTATCTTGTTAAAAATATTCAAGCAATTTTAACTTCAAACTGTAAACTCACAACCCCTGGTGAGTTTTTCCGCTTCATCTTCACACATTTTTTTGTCTACTTGCACCTCATTTTGATAATAGTGCATCCATTTTATTTCCACATGTAAAATCCAAGGTATTTTCAGTGTTTTTTTTTTCTGTAACACAGTAGTTCCCAAGGTTCTGAGGTCATAACTGCTGCAGTTTGCACATCTGGGCTTTCAACTTGACTTCCATTTACACCTTGGGCCTTGCCCTCCCCATCCTTTGACATCTGTGACTGCTTGTTTGGCAGCTTTGGCCATGGTGAAAAATAAAAGGTAGGAAAGAGCAATAAAATTGACACAAGAAAAAAAGTTTCCATGTGAGATCATCTATCTCTTCCTCTGCAGGTCACAAAGACTGAACAAGATGTTAGCTGTTGGTGCAGGTAGCTCAATTCTGTTTTGCAAACCTTTGGAACTTTGTGTGTTGTGCTTTTCCCCTCATCCTAAAACGGGGCATAGGGAAGAGCTGCCAAAGGCAACAAGGATTAAAAGATATAGAAGGCTTTTCTACAGCTAGCAGCTGAGTAGGAGAGGATTTCTTAGTCCTCAAAGCAGGAGACTTCAGAGGAGATCTGATAAGCTTCTATAGAATCATAGAATGGTTTGGGTTGGAAGGGACCTTAAAGATCATCTAGTTCCAACCCCCCTGCCATGGGCAGGGACACCTTCCACTAGACCAGGTTGCTCAAAGCCCCATCCAGCCTGGCCTTGAACACTGCCAGGGATGGGGCAGCCACCACCAATCTGGGCAACCTGTTCCAGTGCCTCACCACCCTCACAGCAAAGAACTTCTTCCTCACATCTAATCTAAATCTACCTCTTTCAGTTTAAAGCCATTGCCCCTTGTCCTATCACTACATGCCCATGTAAAAAGTCCCTCTCCAGCTTTCATGTAGGCCTCCTTTAGGTACTGGAAGGCTGCTATAAGTTCTGCTATAAAATTATAGAGGCAAGGAGAGGGTAAATATGACTCAATTATTTATCACTCTCTTTGAAGACAAGAACTATGGATCGCCAAATAATGATATTAGAAGTTATTTTCAAACAAACAAAAAAGCAGTGGTTTTACACAGACCATGTGCCAGCACTGTGGACCTCCCTGTGAAAGAATGCTGTGTACAGCCAAAATTTACATTGGTTTAAGAGCCGACTGGATAAGCACATGGAAATTAAATTCTTGAAAGATTATAAAATACAGAGAATGACATCCAGTTCAGAAACTTCCCTGTGCTGAAAATAGTTGGAAGATGAGACAGCATTAGAGGAGCAATCAGATACACACTCTGTTTTCTTACAGATCTCTAGACATTGATTTAAGGTCATTGCTCCTTCTGGTTATCTTCTTTTGGAAAGGCACCATCTCCTCCCTAACAAAACCTAAAGAAAGAGTCTACATAAAAGAATCTGAGAAGAACAAAATAATTCTGAGGAGCAGTGAATGATGGTGGTGAAGGTCATAGGGTCAAAAGTGCAAAAAAGAGCCAGTTGTGGGGGACAAAGAGTGGGACACCTTGACACCATCTCCTTCTCTCTGAAGGCATCCAAGGAGCCGGTAGAATCTCCCAGGCTATGTTCTGCCTGGCAACGTGGCAAGACACAGGAACAGAAATGTACCGCATGCCTGGATCATCCCCTCAGCCTTCCTTTTCTTGGAGCAATGAATGTCTGGCCAGGAGGGTTGGACTGAGGAGGGCCAGAACTTAAACAGAGCTTTGGATGAAAGGTGAGAGGAAAAGCACAGCCAGAACCTCAAGATATTTTGGTGAAGCAGAAAAATGGACTGTAGCCTGGCAAACTCAATGTACATGTGTGCAGGATTATCTCTTGCCACAGGAGAGAGAAGTAAGGCAATCCCATGGCCCATTCCACAAGCACTCCCTACACACTGCTCCATGGAGATAGTCATCCATTACGGGCACTGTTGATGAACTCTTGATATGAGCCAGTACAGCTGCTTTTACATTGTATATGGGAAAATATTCAGTAAATGGGATAATATTCAGAAATGCCAACAATTTGTCAATAATTTAAAAAATAGTGAGTGATTTTTGAAGTTATCTTTGCCTGTCTTTATTTTGAAGATGTGAATTTTTAGCACCTTACAGAACTCAATTTTTGATAAGGATGCCACATATCATGAGTGCTCTTTGCACATATGAAGCCTTATCATGGCATGTGACTGGATATACAAAATGTCCTCTGTCATAGGTCCAAATACAAATTCAGGATATACGCTTATGCTGCAGCAGAGCATATCAACATTTCAGTTCTTCAGTCGAAATGAGTGAGACATGCTTCCTTCATTTCCTCCACGAGAGGCTTTTTTTTGAATCCAGCTGAAATACAGTGCTGTGAGATGTGAAAAAAGTTAGAATTTTATAGGAATCGATACAGAACAATGTCAGATTACTTTTACTTTGTGAACATATCAGTTTCTTGTTTTCTCCTAGTCTCCACTGTGATTAGTGGGACTGGTTTGCTTTGTGGTCTTTTTCTTTGCATCATTCTTCATCTTGGAGATACAGAAAATGGATTGGGGAATTGAAGTATCCCTGGAAGTAAAAGAAATTCCTGCTGTGGCTTACAAAATAAAAGTAGCAGGTACTGCAATGTAAGCAACATACTGATAGTTTTGCATGGCCTGGTTTACATAGTCTTTGAGGATACACTGAGCATGGTCTGGGTTTCAGGCAGAGGAGGCACAGTGGTTTCAGAGGACTTTTTCAAAAAATATGTGTGAAGACTGTTGAAGCCAATTCTACACAGCTATAAGTCTTGTTGATCTGGATTTTTTAACATTCAGGCCACTGCAATTAGCTCAAAATATGAACAAATTCCCCAGGACAATTCAAAATACAACTTTCAAACAAAGGAATGTTTGCCTGTTGGTGATGAAGCTTTACCACCATGTCCATTTCCCCACGTGCCATGTAACCGTAGATTAAAACTTCAGTGAAGCAACATCTTCAGCATTAGACTGTTTCAAAATCTGCCGGACCTCAGCATATTAGATTTCTGATCTATTACATAATGGAGCTGTCTCTCTGGGGACAGGCATTGGCAACATTGTGAAAGAAATATTAATCATATACTCAGGGGACACAGTCTGACAAATCACATGGAGGTAAGGCTGTAGTCAGTGTAAAGAACTGTATCAGGTTTGTGTGGCAATGTTTTGGTAGCTGGTGGGCTACAAGGGTGGCTTCTGTGAGAAGCTGCTGGAAGCTTCCCCCATGTCCAATAAAGCCAACGCCAGCCGGCTCCAAGACAGACCCACCGCTGGCCAAGGCCGAGCCCATCAGCAACGGTGGTAGCGCCTGTGGGAGAACAGAGTTAAGAAGGGGAAAAGTTGCTGTGCAACAGGAACTGCAGCTGGAGAGAGGAGTGAGAATAGGTGAGAAAAACAACCCTGCAGCCCCCCAGGTCAGTGCAGAAGGAGGGGAGGAGATGCTCCAGGCACCGGAGCAGAGATTCCCCTGCAGCCCGTGGTGATGAAGACCATGGTGAGGCAGGCTGTCCCCCTGCAGCCCAGGGAGCTCCACGGTGGAGCAGATCTCCACCTGCAGCCCGGGGAGGACCCCATGCCAGAGCAGGGGGATGCCCGAAGGAGGCTGGGACCCCGTGGGAAGCCTGCGCTGGAGCAGGCTCCTGGCAGGACCTGTGGCCCCGTGGGGGACCCACTCTGGAGCAGTCTGTGCCTAAAGGACTGCAGCCCAGGGAAGGGACCCACGCTGGAGAAGGTCATGGAGGACTGTCTCCCATGGGAGGGACCCCACAGTGGAGCAGGGGATGAGTGAGGAGTTCTCCCCTGAGGAGGAAGGAGCGGCAGAGACAACATGTGATGAACTGACCCCAAACCCCATTCCCCCTGTGCCACTTTGGGGAAGGAGCTAGAGAAAATTGGGAGTGAAGTTGAGCCCAGGAAGGAGGGAGGGGTGAGGAGAAGGTGTTTTAAGAGTTGGGTTTATTTCTCATTATCCCACTCTGATTTGATTTATAATAAATTAAATTAATTTCCCCAAGTTGAGTCTGTTTTGCCTGTGATGTTAGTTGGTGAGTGATCTCCCTGTCCTTGTCTCGACCCATGAGCCTTTTGTTATATTGTCTCTCCCCATCCAGCTGAGGAGGGGAGTGATAGAGCAGCTTTGATGAGCACCTGGCGTCCAGACAAGGTCAACCCACCACAAGAACATACCAACAAATAAGACATCTTAGACTGGTGAGTTGTACATCCCTTGACTGCAGGCTAAAGGATACTTCTCTGCATCTTGCATGGTAGATAGAGCTGGGGAATAACTACATCACTGGTCTGATTATACAAGTGACCTCTCATCCAAGATGTAGAAAGACACAAGGGGGTCAGCTGCATGGGTCAGCAACCAGTGTTGGCAGTTGATGGACCTGCTGGTTACTAACATAGGACTAGACATTCTTTGCCCATGAGTTTTAAATAATTTAATTAGACAGATAGATTATTTGTTTTGAAGAAAAATAATGGTGATAAATAAAGCATTCAGCATTTTTGTTGCAGTAGTGTCTTGAGCAAGAAAAAAACCTGTTCTCCTTCCCCCTGAAGAGAGTACAAAAAAGTTACTTTAGTCAGATGTACATGGAATACACAGATGTCCTTCTTTAAATGCATATCCAGATCCTCTAGTATATGGTTTTAGTTAACAAAGAAAACAGTGGTAAGGGTTGGAAGACGCCTTCCAAAATAGAAGAAAAACTAACGACGTGAGAGGGAATGTGTTCCAGAGCGCAGTCTTCAACTGAAAGAACTCTGGGCCATGCAGGATGTGTTAATTCAATTCCTAAAATTTCTTCTTTTTGCACCATTTTATCCCTTCCCAGCCCTAATGCAATTCTGTACTGTAGTCCAATAAGTCCTTAAAGCTGACATAACAGCTTGCTGCCATGGCTGAGGAAAAGGAGGCCTGTTCCTCTCTCAATTACCTTATCCACTGTTGCTCCCGGTCATGATTATATTGTGCTGGCTCTGTCACTTGTCAGATCTTCAGAAAGTCAAGAATATGAACACAGTCCCAAATGGATAACTATTCTTTATGGGTGGATGAGTTCACCTGGCTTACAAAAGAGTACCAGGGTCACTGTGGGGAAAGGGAAAGACTGCACGAGAGGCAGAACGGGAAAGAGATGGGAGAGAGAAACAGAAGCGGAGGGGGAGAAGCATGACCCAGCATATTTGGGACCAGGACTCTGGACTGTATCTTGAGGACTCCATAATTTCACACTAAATGCAGTCCTTATTAAATGAAATTTAAAAGTCAGGATTTGAATGTATCATAAACTTCAGCAGAGACCAGTAATCTCTCTAGCACTGCCTATGATCAGTGGAGTCTTATTTTGAAATCCTACACCTAATATGGCCCTGGATACAGGAAAATCTTTACTGTAGCACAGCACTTGCAGAAAGTCTACAGATAAGACAGTGTTGTCAACAGAGACCAACCTCAGTTTGTACCAATGGTTAATAGAGGATCCAGAAATAGTTTGGTTTTCTCCTGTCTTCTGTTTCCAAACCTTTTATCTATAACCCTACAGAAAGGACTATAACAAACTAAGAACACCCAGGGGACTAAACAGCCAGGTGACTAATACCTGCAGAATAAACCCAGTTGAAATGAGAGGCCTCAGCTAAAAGAAGTCATCAAGGCCTGTGAAATTAGTTTCGACTATGCAAATACAGTCAATTTTTGCTTCCAAACCCTAAGAAAAAGCTGTAAATTTTAAGTGAGACTAGCCCTTATTCCAGGTCTATTTTTTGCTTGGATACAGCTATTTTTAAGCTATATCCTAAACACAATAGAGTCAACTCTTCGGTATTTCTTCTTCAAAGTCTTACTCAAATACTGACCTTTAAAAGTTCTAACTATAACTATTTTTGCAAGGCCTGCACTTTCAGGAAACAGAGCTCACTGTTCTCTGCTGGAAATATTGAATCCAGGCCTAAAATCAGCAGCTCAGTTCCTTCTCTTATAAGTTTTAACTCTACCATTAGCCACAGACAGGTGCCCAATACCTATTGAAAAACTCATGTAAATTATGGACCTCAGCAGAAATCAATCTGCAGTCTAGTCTGGTGGGCTGCACGGTATCCAAGAAAAACAAAACAAACCCAGAACATGTTGACAGGTAAGCTCTTCTTTATGTTTCATACCACTTACAGGTGACTATAAAATCAATACAAAATATTTTTAGTTGCTATGAGCTAGACTTATGGTAACACTTCAGAAGTGACCAGTAAGAGGTACAGGTCTTTATTTTTCCACCTCTAAGTCTATTCTTAATCTCAAAATTATCAGTAGTTAAAGGAATATTATGCAGACATGGGCTGTTTTCTCTTGGAAAACATATCCCCCATCCTTGCCTTCTGAGCTGTACAGGAGACAGCTATAAATTGAGCTTCTTAATAAAGTAACTTGCCTACATTTGGCTCATAATCTTTCACAAACTGCCAGCCTCCCCCTGCACCTGACCCACTGCCCACACATAGTTAGAGCAGATTTTGCCGTGATGCTAGGGTCCTGTACTGCAGTTCTGACATGTCAAGCTCTGTCTCTTAGCTGCTGTTTGAACTATCACGTCAGAGATGGAGGTAGATGAAGTAGCCTTACTTTGCAGGAATATGTGACTACAACAGGGCACAAGAAAAAAAATCCCTGAAGTCTTGCAAGGGTAGTATAGATATCCAGGTTTCTGTGACTCCTACCTTGTGCTCAGAAAAACACATCAGCTTTTCATCTGATCTCTGGCCTGGGCTAAACCTCTAACAGGTCTGGCTTATCCACAGTTTGTTGGGCTCTTTATGGTCTGGAGGGTCTGTCTACCAAAGGATGATTCTACACGTTCTGAGAAGGGGACTCGGTGCTGTGTTGGAAGGGCTTCCTCCCATGAAAGAATCCCAGTTTGCTTTTCTGTGTTGGAGAGAAAAATCTAAGGTGGGAGATGTCTTCTGTTGCTGACATTTAATTGTTCTGATGGGCTTGGTTTCCTGGCTATCATCAATGCAAGGATTAGATATAAGGTGTGCTAAAAGAAGAATTCTCTTTTTTTAACCTAGATGATGCATCTGATAAATTTAATTCTTCACAGTGCTTCACCAGTGCCCCCAAACTATCCAGAAACTTAGCCACGATTAACCATAGTCATCAAGCCAGTAACACCATTAATTATCCAGCTGTGATGTCTCTGCACCATGACATCTGTAAGTAACTGCCTGCAATCTAGATAATCCTACAAGACATAACTGACAATTAATTGTGTGTTGTGTCTTTCACCCTCTACTACAGCTCTGTCTGTGAAGGAATCACAGAGGCACTGCAGGATCGAAATAAGTAGGTTTACAGAAGATATGTGATCCTCATTCCAGAATTATCCTTTAAATTACATAGCTCCTTTCCTTTCCTTTCCCAGTGCTTATTTCTCTCACAATACCCAAACATTATGCTCCAGATTGCTAAATATATATAAAAAGGCATTTATTTTTAAGTAGTTATGTTTTGCTTCTATTTGCTTTTATGAAAGTCTTAAGAGTTATTATGTTACTATATTAAAAAAAAAGAGGATTTAGAATAGTTTACCACAGTGAGAGGTTGAAATCAATATTGTTTATATGAGCATGAATGTTATTGACTGTATATTTACAATAACCTCCAGAAAGTAACTCTTAAACCACTAAACCTCCTGGCAAAGTACACAATTTCATAAATCTGACTAAACATTTTACAATAATAATTAAATTAATTACTAGGAGAAAACAACCCATTTGATAGATTTTATCCTTAGGAAAAAATGAGACATTTCAATATTGACTTAATTCAAAGCGCCTGTTTTCTCCAATCTGGTATTTGCAACTGGAGAAATACCTTTTCTTTGGAAGAAAAGACTTCATAGTGAAACATAACCCAAACAGGATTAATCTGAAGAAAATTGGTTTAACTTGCACAGAATATTGTTTACAATGTTGTTGATAGAGGGAAGCTCAGAAAAATGCACCCAGATGTCATTGTTTGGATGTAGAACATTTACATGCGACTAAGTAATTAATTACTCCCTCCCCTTTAAACCAAGGTTCATAGGGAAATTGGGGCTGAAAATGAATACTCAAGAGCTCCCAGGAACAAGATAGCTGAAGAGCACTATTCATTAGTTCATTATGTTACACATAAGTGCCCACTAGAGATCATTGTCTACATGCATAAGGCATTTTCAGTAGATCACTGCAGCAGACAGTTTTCAGTCTTGTAGAAAAGGCGAACTAATAAAAATGAAAAAGATGTTCAGAGATGTGAGGTGACGATTCTGAAGATTCACAGTTTGTCAGTGGCTGACTTGGGGACCAGGACTCAGATCTCCTGAGTTCTTAGTCCCATGTCTTAAAGAGGAGAATAAGTGATTTAGTCTTACATTTTGTGTGAGAGTTGTTTCAGCGGAAAATTGTCATTGGGAAAGACCTAAATCTGTGAGAAGTGTTTATCGAGTTCTTTGGAGTTTGGGTTATTTATGAAATATTAAAGACTTCAATGATTTCATGGCCATCTAAGAATTGAGAAGATTGATTAGGTGCCACTTTGCAACTGAAATCCATTTTCCTTACACCACAGGGTTCCCATAATCTTACTGGATTTGACTCTGGCCAGATCCCATCTGCTATCATTCAATGGACCTGTGGATTTTCATGAAGCAAGACCACTGGAAAAGAAAGGACATCATGGAGGTTCATGGTAACCTGACTTTGTTGATTAATAGCTTCCTTCCTCTTTTTATTTTTCCCCCAACCAACTCTACAACCAACAAAGTAATGAGAAAGATTAATTTAGCAGCAATATTTTGTACTTGAAAGCAGTAAAGCTACAGGTCATGAAGCTAAAATAAGGCACAAGCAGAATTTTGGTATTATCAGTAGAGAAAAATTAAGGTTTTGGGAAGTATACAGACAATTGCAGACAGGTTTAGCTTAGGTTAGTAGGGCAAAAGAGAGAGCCGAATTAAAGATGATCCCAAAAGTGAGGTTGTGGCTGAACCATGATCTCATTTTAGTACTCCATCCATAGAAATGTTCTTTCCTTGTGTCTTACCCAGCCTTACCCACTCTTTCTCATTTTATCTTTTCTGATGTGTTACACTGGGTAAGTTACTCTTATTTCCCTTCAGACCCATTGCCTGCAGCTTTAGCTTCACCCTTCCTCCTTCATCCCTTTAATTTTTTGTGCTTGGCCCTAAACCAGGAAAAGACTGTAATTCAGATTCATAAGGGAAAACTGATAGGAAGAGCAGAGCCTAACTTAAGGCAATGAGAAGTTCCTGGCATTCATGCTCTCTAAAGACACAGACATCTAGACATCTTGGCTGCTGTCACATGAGAGGGAAAAAAAGTAGTCCACAGTGTTAAGCTTTAAGCAGGGAGTGACTAAATTGCAGGATTCCAGGAATTCAGGCTGGTGAATCTTGACCAAGCAAAATACAAGCACGGCAGAGCAACAGTATCTTGAAAGCAATATAATTTTACTAAACAGCAAGCAGAAGAAGTATGTAATTTTCCAGTAATGTCAGAGACAAAGTTTTTAACTGGCAGGACTGTGGGTAGATGTGGAATATATAATTTATCCAGAGGTTGATCTGATGCACAGTTTTGATCCCAAGAGTCTATATTGTTAAAAATCCTTCTCTTGCATTGTTGGACAGCTGTGCATCCTCTATGCTTTCCATTTACAATTTTACTGTCCTGCTGAATCACCCAATGTTCACCTTCACACTCTTGGCAGGCTTTAATATGTTTGCTTACAGTATAATTAAATGCTCTTTATTCATTACTTCCAAGCTCTGACTTAACATTTAGTCTCTTCAATTTAATTACTCCACCGTGTACATTCAGTCAAATGTGCTATTCTGTGCCTGTCCGAGTTTTATTAAACAAGTGTAAATGTGTGGTCAATTACACTATTACACATACAATTGTATCTGCCCTTAAGAGAAGCTCTTGAGCCCCTAGTGTGCTTTCAGTGACATGAATTACAGGCATATAAATCCCCTTTCACACTGTTTTCTATCAGTTCTTGTGTTCCGCCTTCTATTCATGGCAAATTAGTGGACTGGGGGGGGGGGGGACGGGGACACACAAACAACTCTAGGTTAAATCAAGGATTTCAGATGGTGATAAAAGTAACAGAGAGAGGATCCATAGTCTTCCTGAATCTGCTAGATTGCCAGGGTTAATTATCCAACACAATCTCACTTTCTCATTATCCCATGCTGTAATATTCCAGCAAAACAAAAGAGGAAGACTGGGTGAATCCCCCAACATCTAGCTGCTAGAAATACTGTGGCTGGAAGCTGTTATCCTGTCAATCCCACATGTTAATCCTATTGAAAATCCTCTTTTGAAAATCAAGTTCCAGAGAGCAAAACCAAATTAACTGTAAGACTAACTTAGAAATCTTGAGGCTTTTTAAAAGATATTCTCATTTGCTTTCTAAAATAAATTAACTGTAAGACTATCTTTGAAATCTTGAGAGTCTTTTTAAAGATCTTTTAATTTGATTTCTAGTGTCTGATCTTTGCAATCACATGCATGTCACTTAAAGTAAAGATAATTTTGTTTTTTCTTCCAGATGAATTTCGTGTTTCTGATGTAATCTCCAGCTGCTGCAGACTGCAAATTCAGGGAAAAAAAAATATTAACAGCTGGATTAATCTCACTTGACTTTAGTTAGGTGTGTAGTCTATACTAGTTGTCTGGGCACACAGTGGAGAGAAACAGACAGCTCTAGCAGGCAGTACAGCCCCTCTTAAAAACACCCCAAACATTTAAGGCAGGGTCAACCAGTATCTCTAGGAGGGACCTGTCCCTCTCTCTCTGTTAAAAGAAGGGAGTCTAAAACTTAGCTGTGTAGAAGTTCCAGTCCTAGTCTTAGACACAATGCATCCAACCTCCAGACAAGTGTATTCGAAGATAATTTGACTTAATACAAGAATTTATGCTGAACTGAACAAAGAATAGATTGGAATAACTTTGCATTTGATACCATATTCTCAGGGAATGAATGAGCATTTATGCCATTTCTTGCTGTTTCTTAAACTTGCTTTGCAGAGTATCCTTTGCCAGAGTGTGACAGAAGACAGACATGACTTTCCTGTCTTGCTCTAAATGAAGAGGTTTTAAAGTAGCTATCCATATTAAAGTGAAATTTTCTAAAATACGCAATAAAATACAAGGAGATAAAACCTAATTTATAAATAGTTCGTATCAGGTTGAAATAGCATCTAATGAGTTTCATCCTGAAGTAAATTCATATTGTCAGGTTTAACAGCCTTTCATAAACTTCATTTACACTCAGTAGGCTAAATTCTCCTTTCAATTAATTTTCATGAATGGAGTTTGCTGTGGTGTAAATGAGAAGAGAATCTGTCTCCAAGTGCCTAAAGGCCTTTATTGGGAGTTTGCTGATGATGCATACAAGGATACTAAAACAATGTTATCTTCATCTAAGCATAGCCTCAAAATTAGATAGCAGTTAAGATATACCCTTTTTTATTCTGCTGATTTGGAAAATGGAATACATTTATTGGAAGAAAGGATGCAGATTAAAAGTCAATGAGATTTTATTGCATCATGGATAATTATTTCCCATTGTTTTACCATTTTTTCTTCATTTAGGAATAGATGATTCAAATAATTTTATCAGCTCAGTGACTTTATGTTCCACATACAATGCAAGAAATTGGAGTAAATACGGGATTTTCAGTAATGGGCCTTTCATTTCTAATTTAATTTTCTTAAAAAAAGGATGCTATATACATACATAGGAAGTATAGTATGAACTTATATCTATAGTAATGGTGTATATATATATTTCAACATAAAAATGCCATTAATAGATCTCACCATTGATATTATGGCAGTAGATGAAAGTTGTTTGAAAGTTAGTTAGTTTGAAAGTTGTACAGTTAGAAAACTCCTCTAATTTTTTATTTTTCACCATCCAAGAAGAAGTACTTGCAATATAGAATATAAAGGAAATAAAGTAATAGACAAGAAAAGATTAGTTAAAAAGATCTAATGAAATTTAACAGGTTATGTAACTCCATAAGATTTCTCTGGTAACTGTAGAATAAATGTGTAAAGGGATATGATTTTAAAATTATAGCTTCCAATAATTACTTTGGGGTTAGGAAGAAATTTCCCTTGTATAGGTCTGATTTATCTTCATATTCAAGGTACCTGAACTAGACATTGGCTCAGGAAAAAATATGAGAGATAAGTATTAATGTTACCCACAATGTCATTTTCTATGTTGTAGTAAGAGCCCAAATTTTATTCCACCCAGAAGCTTTTAGTCATCTATAGGTGATTATGAAAAGCTTTAATGATATCAATAAATATTTCCTTCTACCTTCCTGAGCTCCCTTAAGCTTCTGACTAGAAAAAAAAATCCTATCTGTATTTCCCTAATTAAGCTACACCCGTTGCAACTCATATTATAATTGTTCTTTTCTAGAGGTGCAAGTAAAATTTTCTAATATATAAATCAATGCACATCAGTCCAAAAGAAAATCCATGATTTGTGACTGCCCCAGTTTTCTGCACTCATTTATTTCAAAAGCTTTTTCTCATTATAATCTTTCTTGCCCTCTCTAGCTTTGTATTCATGTCTATAGCAAGTGACCATCCATGCCTATATACATTTCTTTTTCTGGTACCAGAAGGAAGTCTTTAAATAAAATGAAACTGTTAGAGAAGTTCTATTTTGCAGTATTTAATTCTTCTGTAGAATAAAAAAAGGCTTGCAAGAACTTAGGAAGACAGTTGAGCATTATCCACTTTGAAACAAAGAATGTAGAAAAAATTATAATTAACTTTTCGTTTTCACAATGTTATTTAACTTCTCATTTTCTTAGCAATAGCTCGAAATAACAATAATACTTTTGCAGTAGGAAGAACAGTAGGACAGCATAAGATTCTCCTCCCCCCCCAATCAATGTCACAGCTACAATGATAGTGAGAACAATATAAGAATTGACAAGAGGAATGTCTTCAATATTTCTCTTTTTTTCATGCATTTTGTTAAATGCATTAGTTTCTTAAAGTTTTGTTGAAGCAAAGTTATAGACCATTTACATACTTTTTTTTTTTTTTCAGATAGCCTGGCAAATGAGGCTACTTTTCTTAAGCAAAAATTTACAGATAAAAGATCAAAAGGTTCACAGTCCAATTCAGCTTAGCAACACAGCCACAACAGCATGGCATTTCATACCACTTGATTTCCTTGCTTCATGACTTGAGTGTTTCTTTCTTGGCAATCTCCTTTTAGTATTGCAATTTTTGGCACAAAAAAACTCAAGAGATGGAAAATTATTTCTCCAGTGACAAATAACATATGCAGGGTCAGGAACTGTATCTACCAGATCCTGTTCTAGAATGTCTGATTAGCTTTTCCTCTCAGCTTTCCTGTTTTCCAACATTACGTGCATCTGAAAAACTGGTAAGAACAGTGAAATACAGAAAAAAACCCATGATTTTGCTTGCTATGGACCAATATCCATGCATACACTAGTATAGATGACTAGTGCTGTTATGTCCTAGTGAAATACTAGGGGAATTGACTTACCTAAGTTAGCATATGACCCAGGGTAGGTTACATTCAGAGCCTATGGAGAGTTCTGGGTCCTTCCGGTGGGTAATTCACCCTGGCTAAGATAAGATCCATTTAAGTACAAGACCAGTGCAGAGAAAAAGGCACAAACACATCTGGGATGGGGATGAAAAGCAATGGGAACATCTGCTTTCCACAGCGATGAGCTGCTCATCACATCTCATACAATCATGCCCTTCAATGGAAGGCGCTACAGTCAAAATGTCTCTCTCACTTTTCTGTCAATGAAGCTTAGGTGTCTAGCTCAGGCCACCACATCTGGAGGACTGGAATTAGCTGGGATTATTCCTCTCTCAGGTGTTTATTGCACAGTACACCACACATTAGATGTGCTGCTGCGTGGGGCTCGCTGGTAACACGGCACCAGGCCAGTTAAGTGCCCGCTCAGCAGAGCAATAACAGGAGCTGCTCAGAAGCCTCTGGGTTTATCTTCAGGCAAGTCAGCAGGTTTTGTTTAGTAGGAGTTTTCAGAATCCCGACAGGCATGTAGAGGAGAGTTGTAAAGAATTCAGGTTTTCCCATTTCTGAATTTCACCGCAGATAAAATGGGCCTGCTGGAGAAGGGCTTTTTGTGGCTACCTGAAAGAGCTGCTTCCAAACATTTTGAGGTGTCCATACAGAACTTTAGCATTAAAGGCATGAGTTAGGACTGTCACTGCTGATGTGGTCACTCCATGGCTGTGCAAAGGACTGAGGACTGGAGTGACATCAAGGACCCCTACAGATTTGTCTGTACTGTAAGTTCCGTGTGGGTCTGAGTAGGTTCCAAAGTCTGCCTTTGAAAACCATCCATGTATTTATGAGCAAAGACATAACCAGGACTAGACTTTGAGCTGTGAAACTCTTTGCAGGGAAAAGCCTTAACATGCAGGACAATATTTGTTCATATAATTTGGGTGGATCTTGGATGGGGAGGCCTGAATGCTTTGCTCACAAGCAGGAAACCAAAATTCAGCTTTCCTTAACTGAAGTACTGGCAATAGAAAATTCATCAGGAACTGGGTAAACCATGTCTACAATAGGATCTCACCCCTTATCTCAAGTGTTGCTAATGTTAGAAGCAGGGAAGGACTCTGCCAATGCAGGCAGCTCTAACACTCCCTTAAAAATACATTTTGATGTGGAGGGTGCCACAGGACAGCCTTAAATTATACTATACTGCGACTTAGAAGTGATGTTCTGAAAGATGGCCTGGAGCCACTAAAGCCTTCTCAGCTGTGAGTTTTGTGCAATACCTCCAAGACACCTCAGCTGTGATATTTAAGAAAAAGGTAACAGAAAAGGACACAACTTGTCTTTTTTTTTGTTAGACCTTTTCTGCAATAAACTGTGAGATAATATGAAGCCAATGTGTCATCACTCATCAGCCTCAATTTGGCCCACAGATCATTCAAACACCTCATGTCATATATCAGGGATGCCCTGGCTCAGATATACATTATGTTATCTGAAAAATTAATCACCTTTTTTTTCCCCAAACACTGCATATAATACTGAGTCACTTTGCATTGTAGCACCTAGACTATTTTTATCACACCATTATTTATGACAAACCTGTGAAATAAATAACTACTACTGTTCTCTGTTTCACAGAGCTGGGGTGTTGTGCTTGACTGTAATTTCAGCTCAGATAATTTGAACCACAGATAAGTATTGTGAAGGCCATAGTGGTTTAAAGCTACATTTACCAAAGTGTAGGTTACAAACCTAGATATAATTCTGTTGTGTCAGAGGACTGTAAGTTAGACTCAAGTGGAAACTTCCCTACAAAATTTTGTCCTTGTTAGGTCTTATGTGTTATGTCTCATCTGCTGACCTAAACGCTTTCTTCATTTTCACCTTTCCCTTTTTGGAGCTCTATGCACTGCCGAGGAGTACTGTGCAAAGGGACCCAACTACGAATATTCTGTCCATACTACTACAAAAAAAAGTGGAAGCGAAATGCAAATCCAGGTCAATAAGAGGGCAAGGGGATTTATGCATATAAACACAGCAGTCCTGTTTCTGACATCATGCATACCAGGACAAAACTGAGGTAACTTCATTGCCTTAGAAAAGTTATTCTAGATTTGCATTTGAATGAGTAGATAGATAAGTGGGCCTGGTAAATCAGTCTGACTCATTCTAATCCGGGAGATACTAGCTTTTAATCATGGGTTGAAGCCCACGAGTACATACCAATTCACTGGCCAGCTTCTTAAAAAAAGAAAACCATCAAATGAAACAGTATTAAGATTTAAAAACCTCTTATTTCCAAATCTGTATACTGCTATTTATTTTTAGAATATAAAGGAACTGTAGTTCACACTTTTGTACAAAAAAGGCCTCAAGAGTTAAGCTACTTTTAAGTAAACTACATGAATAAATGACACATAAATTTCAGCAGACATTTGCACTACAGTGTCTCAGAAGCAAACCTTCAGATGGTTTAATAGTTCAGCTGTATTTATCAACTACTACTTTGCTGAGCAAATCTGCATTTCAAGCCCCAGTGATCAGGGGTATCATCATATGAAAACAGTTTATGCCTCTCTCTACTTACTATCATAAGATTAACTGTGGATAGCTAATAGAGATTACACAGTATATTTTACCATCAGCGTTATGCTTTCCAGGGTCAGCTTTATCCTTCTAAAGAGATACCACAACGGAAGATGCAGCACTACATCAGCTGGAAAGAATACAAATCTCAGTTGATCAATGGGTCACATTAGCTGTTTGGAGATTGATGGCAGCTCCAGCAATTCAGAAGCTTTAAAAGTATATCCATAAGGTCAAAATATAATTTAGTACTTGTTTTTTTGCAGTGGTGCTGGTGGGAAATGCCATTTCTACCACTCTGATTTGCTTCTCTAGTGAGCATATCTTAATGCAGAAAATTTGTTGCTGTTGTTGCTGAAGCTTCTGCTAAAGCTTCCCTATAAAAATGCACTTAATCTGAAAGCTGCAGTATTTCATCTGCTTTCAGCCTTTAATAGAGTGGAGGAATTCATTAAGTCATCTGAAAGCAATTTTCAATTATGAAAATACAATTTAAATAAGGAGAAGAGGAGTCTTTGAAGATGACAAAAGTGGGAAGTGATTGACACACTCTGTTGTCAGCTGGAATCAATTTCACACTTGGGGAAAAATACCTTCGCTAGGGAAAGATCATCCATCAGCAGGAGGCAAACTGCAGGGAAGCAGGGAAGGAGAGAAAGTAAATCCCGTCTTAAGCAAAATATTCAGCAGCCTGAACACCCTTCACCTTGACAAAATGAAACCTCTTTAATATAAGTACTGAACCTCATAGCATGGGCACTCAGGGCAAACACTAAAGATTTATAGGAATGTAACTATCTGTCCAAATTTGGGTCTTATTCAGGCACAATGCCATTTGACTTCAAAACCAGCTTTGTCTCAGCAAGCACTGCAAGATGTCCCTAAAGGTTTTTACAGCTGCCGAACAACATAGTATTCTATATAATAATGTAAGTAGCGTTAACACTTAAACACGCAAAATCTCAAGCTATGCTTCGCAGTCTGTTGTGGGTCTGAGAATCAGCTGTTACTTCCCCACAAAGCCAGAGGTTCATGCGGTGCCAGTTCTTTCTATCTCTAAGTTGAGATAAAAATGTGATTAGAAATATTTTATTTGTACCTGACATGCCATGCATATTTTGCACAGTTGCTAAAGAGCTACTGGGGTATTAGTCAATAGGAAATATCCCTTAAGAAGATACTTAAGAAAAGCGGCAATGACGAAGTTTTTGCTACGTCAAATGAGGGGTCAGTTCCTAGTACAAATCAGCATAGGTCTGAAATTTCAAAAAAGCCCTGAAGTCAGTTTGCAGAGGCAGTGACTGACAATAAGAGGTTCTAAAAGTAGAATATCATTCCAAGTAAATACTGTGGAGTGGTGTGTAGGAAAAATGACTGATAGCTAAAGCAAGCAGATTACACGCATGAGTAGATGGGGGACATTCCCCTGATAGTACTACTAACATATCACTCCCTCCTCTGTGTTATCTTGGCTTATCCATCTCTTTCAGGCAGAGGCTGTCATAAGTGGCAAACCTGCTCACATGTATGTTCATGCACCAAGGCAGGATAATATTTTGGAAGAATCCTTCCAGTGCTTTTTGCTACGTTAAGGTGGCGAAACCAGAACTGTTAAAACCACAGCTGTACTGATTATTGCCACTATTTAAGAGCACTGAGCACTGAGACATGCATGAGTACTTGGGAGACCCAGATACTAGGAAAAATTAATACATTAAAATCCACGTAGCTTTGAAAGTATATAAATGCAATAGAGGGAACTTAACAGTGGAGTTAATAATAATGGGGTAAGTCAGAACAGTCCCTCTACCTCTCTATGCTGTCTCTCCAAAATAGCTCAGGTCACATCTCTGGTGCTTGGCTTTATGCATGTGGTGTGACTATGCTTGTTTTCGTCATAGGCTTGCAATGTGGGCTGGTTCTTATTTATTTATCTCAGTCATCTTATTTATTTATCTCAGCACCATTCAAAGCTGTGCTTAAGCCCTGTGACATGAAGTTGCCCTGCCAGTTAAGGATTTATCTTGAGGGAAACCATCACAAGGACTAGGCTCTTCTCTGGTCCACAGAGCTCCTCTTTGGGCAAGAGGCAATTCTGCAATTGTTTAATGTTTTTTTGAAGACTTTTATTTTTATATTTGCCTAGATACTGAAAATACTAACAAACCACTTACCTGAATTTCTTTGTGTGTCAGCATTGAGAATATGTGCTGCATGCAGAAGGGCCTGAAATAAGGCTATGTGAAGCCACATACTTTGCTAGGATAACGCTGGAAGAGTGGGTCCATCAGGGGAATTGAGTTACAGCTTGTCCCATTTCTGTTGCCCACTACTGTGGTCTCCAACCAACCAGAAGACCCATGGTTTTGCTGGGAAGATCCCTGTTGTCCTGCTCCAGAAAGGACAGAATTTAGACTACAACAGGAAACTCTTGGCTCCCATGAAATCAGTGGCATTTAGGTCCTCAAATAATTTTGAAAAATCTCACCTAAATTCTTCTTAACAAGAGAATTTGGAAGTTTTTGAAAACTGTCATCATGGGTTTAAAATCTTGTTTCAGTTTCTGTGGCAGTTAGGAGTTATTTATACAAGAAATGTCATGCTTTAGGGAGCTTTTTAAGTAAAGAGTCTGCCTACTGCAATAGACTTTTGCAAAGATGAACTTCAAATATAAATCCTTATAATAGAGGGGTTAAGTATTTATATAAATTCTTTCTCAGATGTCTAGGTGGTTAATAAATCTAACCCTGTGGTATTAACATCAGAGTGTATTTATCGATTCTTCTAATTTGGAGGCTATACATTTGCATTGATTTTCCTTTTTGCCCTTTTTGTTTGTTTGCTTTTGTGTCTAGCTAGATGGGT
The DNA here is from genome assembly GCF_947461875.1 of Haliaeetus albicilla. Lineage (NCBI taxonomy): Eukaryota > Metazoa > Chordata > Aves > Accipitriformes > Accipitridae > Haliaeetus > Haliaeetus albicilla. The sequence continues at coordinate 18,595,244 of NC_091502.1, read as the reverse complement.
CTGTTTGACTATCATGTAAAAGTTTTCAAATAAAAATTTGAATCCCGAGTCTGTCCAAGCCACATAATGTTTTCATTTTAGAGTATTAATTAGATCCTACAAATTGTTCTTTCTTGCAGTGAAGAGAATTACCTGGCACAAATTTATTAGTGAATTGTATTTGTTTCTTACTTGGCTGTTGCACCTAACTGTGAAAAATTGCAGTACAGCTATCTTGTCTACTAAAAGGTAGGCAAAATGATGACCCAATCAGTAAACCATACCTTTCAGTCCATTATTCCACCTAGATAACCATGTGCTACATGATAATAAGTCTTTCTGGGAAATAATGGATCAATTAGACTCTTTTTTTCCTATTGAAACAGGTTTATATGTATGATATAGGCTCTGGGAATGATTATCACAGCAGCAAAAGTTATGCCACTTATGCAGATGATGTACTGCTACAATCCTAAGCATTGCCATTGTGTCATGTAGCTCCAGGCTAATATAAATGACTTTGAAATGATAAAATCACTGTTCTGGTTTGTTACAGGAACTAAAATGAGACCCCAGTGGTTTCCATGCAAATCATCTCTTGTGAGACATTTGTCAGTGTCAAAGTTAAGTCTGTTGAATCCAGTGTCCTCCAAATGAAAGTTTCATTAAATGCTTTTTATTACACATAATGGCCTATTTTACAAGTGTCTAATCTAAAGATATAAGGAGCACTAAGTTATAAGAAAATATTTCTGGTCATAAACAGCCTGCTGATAACCACATTTTCTAATATACTCATGTTTAAGGAAATCTAGAGTAAAAGTTCTGTTCCCATGTCACACAATGGATTGAATTTCTAATATTCTGTCATTTTTACAGGCAGAGATTTGCCATTACCTCAAGAGGAATTTTTTTCACCCTGTACAAGCAAAAAGGATTTAGAAGATTCAACTGACAGACAAGGACAAAATTTTACACTGATGCAGATCATGTGTTAAGAAATGCAGTTAAGAGTGCTCCAGGATAGGAAGGTGAGATTTATGGGATGAGATTACAGATCTGTTTCCCCCCACCTCCCCTGGCAATCAGATGTACCCTATTCTGAAGTCTATTTAACAGCAGACTATACAAACTGGCTAATTTATGTTGGGTTCATGCAGCTGGATTACAGTTAACTACAGGTAACATGAAGTGTGACTGACATTTATGGTATATAATTAAGGAACACAGTGAAGAATTACCTTGTGTTGCTAAGAGGCTGTGCGCTGTCTCACTCAACCTTCCCTCTCACATTAAACAATGAATACAAGCATTGTTTCTCTATGTTATTCCCCTTCAGAGCATGATTAACTTCCATAGCATAAGATGTTACTCAAAATCTTCTGACTACTCATCACCTTCAGACAGCCCTTTTGGCTATAATGGGTTACAGTGTCCACATAAATTTTCATCTAGTCTCAAAGGCTTTCCAGACTGTGTACGAGCTCCTCCACCCTATTAGCTGTCGCCTAGGTTCCGTATACCTTCACTGTTACCACACATGAAATTTCTCACCTTTTTTCTCTCCCAGATCCTTCAGTTCAGGGAAGCCCTCAGCACACCCCTTTTCTTCTTGTCTCCTAAACTCCACTCTTAGAGTGGCTGATCCCAAGAAGATCCTTTGCAAATGCCTTTCCGTATGATTTTTGGTTGTTCCTATCCCCAGGATGACCCTCCCATGACATGGCATCCTGTATTGTTTCATTTGTTTGGTTTAGAGGAAGCTATCCCCGGCATCTATCAGATGATCCCCCAGCTCTCTTACAGGACCAATTGACTCAGTAGGAGGAAATCACTGATCTTGTGACAGAGGGAGAATGTAGAAGAGAAGATCGATAAGAATATATCAACACACATTTTAAAACCACTACTAAGATTTGCACATGCTATTGATATTGGCTGGATATCTTTTTGGCTGATATGCAAAAAATAACTTCTTGGATTCAGTAAAGGGTAACAGATGGAAATGTTGTGTCCTTTGATATCCTGAAGGCCAAAAGGATGATCTAATGATTCAGTCGGGTCTTAAAATATATATAAGGAGAGACCTGACTTGATAAAACAGTCTGTAGTCTCCAAGTGATGCTTTATATATATTTTTTATATATAATCACATATATATATAACACCATCAATTTTATTTTTTTATATATATTATATACCCCAAGCTTCACCTCAGAGAACAAGCAGAAAATAATGTGTCTACCCACTTGTTCTCCTGGTTGCTGTAGCTTATAATGCAGCTCTTCACCTGTGTCCACATCACTAACTGAGATGATAAAAGACATCTCAGTTCAGTAAGACACAGAGGGCTCATTAGCCAAGGCACCATTTATACATCTAGTGACATCCATTTCTTTTAACAGCCTTACCTATTGCTCACTGAAATGAAGGAAAAGACCTTAAAAAAAATAATCAGTGGCACTTGTTCTTTAAAAAAATCCTGCCTCAGCCAGGAAGAAGTACAGTAGGAACCAACTATGTGGTACATCCTCTGGTCCCAAACCAATTCAAAACCAAGTACCTCTCTGATTTCCAAGGGTGTACAGAGCAGCTATTCCCTTGTTCAATAAATTCAAGAGGAGTGCTAACGTAAAGCTTCACTGTGATCGTAATTAATGGCCCTTCTTATTTCACCATTTCATTCATTCAATTATATTAGTCAAGTAATGTGAGCATTATCTTTTATGAGCAGTATTTATTAAATAAAAATAAAAGTGGCACAGTAAATCTTATCCATTCACCTTTCCTATGCTTATGTTTACACTGATGTGTGAAAATGTTGAAAGCTGTTTTGTATCAACATTTTGTGCTTTCAAAACTTTAAGGAGAAAATAACTATTTCTTGAAGCCATATTCTTAAGAGAAAACACATGCACAAAACCAGATTGTTGTACTGAAATCAGAGACTATGGACAAACCCACCTGGCAGAAAGAAAGACGCTGGCTGACAAGCGTATCAGATCATTTGAGTTTGTTGAGCAGTTCGTATGCACCAAAAGCTTTTTGGAAACTGTACATATACACAATATCATCCTGCCACTGGCTGCTACACAGCTGAGCCTTTAGCCCATTATCTCTTCTAAATTCCCTCTTCTGATTCACCCTTTGAGTTCTTATAGCTACTAGCAAGCTAACAATAGGTCTGCACGACTCTTGATTTGGGGGGAGTGTGTACCATCCTCACACATTTCCTTAAGTCAACACACGAGGACGGCAATATTTCAAATAGCACCTTTTTATTCAGCTTGGCATTAAATGCGGTTCAGCTCTTAAAACGTAACTGCAAAAATGGCGCTAAGGGATTCCATGTTTATCATCTCTTGATAGCTTCCATATCTAATGAGATCAGATGGTTGTTGTAAATGCCAATTCTACAAACTCCACCTGGGAACCAAAAGTTAAGCTGTGTTTTGCATTTTTTTTTCTAGCTCGTGCGTTATGATCTAAGCTACAGATTATTACAGAGTAGTCTTAGTAATTCTCTCAACAGTAAGAACAAAGAACTGGAAGGGGTGCCCACAACTGCTGAGCCTGCCCTCTGGTGCTGACTGGAAGGGGTATCATACAGCCCCTTCCATAAATGGATTTTCCAGAATCCCACTGCTATGATCACGAGAAGTATTTCAGAAAGAATTCCAGCCGAAACATATTTATGGCCAGGTTAAAACAATTTGTTCTTGTGCTAACCTTGTCCTCTGCTTCATATAAGCATTTCATTTTCCAGGTGCTAAGCAGAGCAAGCATGACTTCCCTGTATCATGGGCCAAGATCCAAACCAAGGCTTTGGCTCTTTGACCCTTCTTACCAATGCTTGTTGGGTCCAATTAGCACACAGTCAAGCACAGGCCCAGTTGGGAGGCAACAGCTAACAGCCAAGAAACAATAAGGAACAGATTTTTAAATGACCACATGGAACTCATTTACTTCCTCCCAGCGTCTGATTCGATGAGCACTTCTCTCTCACTGTTATAGTTTAAATTAACTCTTGTGACTTTGTCCTGAAACAAAGGAGGAATGCTCACGTTATCAGTTAGCAGAATTAGCCAGAAGGAGGCGAAGCACAGCTCCACCCATTATACAGAATCCCTTGTAACTGCAGGCATAGTAAGCAAATGAGGAATAAGGACATGGCCATGAATGTAGTGAAGCCACCAAAACCCAAATACCCCCAGAAGAAAGGATTTGCAGTCCTCATAGTGTCATCTGCAGCATTCTGTACTCACCTTTCTTGTCCTTGTGAATGTAACTGTGCATAGCATACAATGCAGCCTTATTAGAGCATTCCACAATAATATAGCTGTGTTTGAAATTAGGAGGGTGTTTTCCTTGCTGTATTACATTTGTGGATCACTTTCATCCTCTAATTAGATAACGCACCTAGGTTTTTCTATTTTGTATTTCCTATTGATAATGACCAACCTCTAGCAAAATGTTTTTTTTCTAGACCTCAGGTTCCTTGTGCCCTGTCTCTCTTACTCTAATCTACAGGTCTTCCTCCTCTTTCTGTCCTGCATCTTGATTATTCTTTTGCAGAATAACTGTATAACCCTTTGTGGACATGGTCTAACCACAGCCTAACCCAACCAAATGTGAGCCAGATCCTTTGCAAATGTCTTGTGGTTCTGCTCATGGGTAAAAGTCTCTCATTCCTTCATTTATTATATCAAACCTGCAGTTATTTGGTTATATAGCTTTGGATCAGATGTGGCTTACACCCTGTCGGCCTGGACTGAGGGCAGGACAAGCTCTCATTTTGCTGTAAAAGATGATGCAGACAGATCCAGTGCTGATCAGGTTTGTTGCATCAGCAAATTTCACCTGTAAAGCTGCTTCCAAAACTGGTATCTGTGGGAGTCCACAGGTAGCCTCTGCAGGCTGGTAATTCCCTCTTGAAACAACCTGTTAGGTTGCCTCCTATATTCTAGCTATTTCCCACCTTCTCGTTCTTGCACTAATTCCCATTTTATCTAGCCTAACTAATAATGTCCCATGTGGGACTATATTAAATGCTTTACTGAACTCCAGGTAGATTAGATCTACTGCATTTCTTGTGTCTGGAAGATCAGTTAGCTTATCGAGGAGAGCTATCATGTTAGTCTGGCACAGCCTATGTTTGCTAAACTGCCGTATTTATCTCATTTATCATTTTCCTTCATTTAACTGCTCTTTTGTTTGCTAGTATTTAACAGCCTTGCAGCCCTGCAAGACCCATTCAGGACAGGCAATGGGCAGTTCAGCATTCATCCAAATGCTGTATGAACTATACCTGTTTTGCTCCAGTCATAAAATTATTCCTCAGACTCAACCAATCTAGTTAAAACTCCCTGCTGCTAGACTTGTAACACTGGGCCACATGCGGGTTATCTGGTACTTCAAGATGTGACACTATTGTGTTTTTTAAGTGTTGCTTCTACCTCTGACATGGTTATTTATTATTTCCACAGCCTAACTGGCCATCCTGCCCCTGTGTCCTCTGCATTCAAGACCATTAGCTTTATTGAAAAATTGAAGTGATTCAGTTTCACTGCCATCACAAGTTTGTCTGAATCTCTACCAATCTAGACTGCAGACAGCTGCAACCTTTTAGGATTGCTGTCCTTTTATTCAGGTGGCTGAAGAAATTTTTTCCCATTTGTTCCAGTTTCATTACAGATAAGTGAATCCAGATCTGCAAAGCAAGCAGGAGTTCACAGGGCTGAGGATGACATTCTTGCGAGTAAAAAAGAAGCTGAAATCTTGATACCTGCAGGGAGAAGATTCCTTACAGAAAATGTGCTATTTTTGCTGTCACATCTCATTATTGCATTTAAGCTGATGTCTTTGAGCTCTAAGCAGATAGAGAGTCAGCTGTATATCAGGGGCAGATATGGAGTCAGCAGCAGAATGAAGTTGATTAGAACATGATGAAACATCAGGGCAAAGACATTAGAGAGAAAAGCAGCAAGAAAAGTTTGGATAAGAAACCGTTCGTATAATTCTATATATGATGATAAGTGAGCCCATGGCAGAACCAGAAATAGAGCTCCGGCTGCCAATACAAGTTCATGTTCACCACTTCACAGTACTGCTTCTTTTGACCCTGTTACGTTACTCTTGGTTAAAACTTATAATGGATACGTGCATGAGAGCAGGGTACGTATAAAGGCCTGGCTGCCAGAGCAGCTGTCCCCATGGGTACACCTTGCCGTGATATGTCCTGAGGGCTTTGGACGAGCCCATGACAGTAGACATGGTGGTGAGAGGGGGTGATACCTCCCTGAACAGGGCAGGACAGGATTAAAAGCTTTTCCTCCTCAGTTTCACAGTCACTGCCATTCACTCTAGTGCCCCTGTCCCCTTCTCCCTTGATGCGCAGACCACAAAGCCATGATCATCTGCTTTATGGATGGAAACCTTCCCAGTTTCTTTGCACCCTTATCAAAGCTAACTGAAAGCACCTCTCCAAGTTTCAGGCTTTTGTTGCGGCCCTCGAATATAATTTGCAGATGTGGGGTTTTTTTTTGGTTGGTTTGTTCGCTCTAAAGCTAATTCTGCCGGTACTGGTGCTGCTGACCTGACCCCCTCCGTACTGCCGGGAATCCCTCGGTGGCTCCAGTTCAGCGCAGCACTCTCTGATCTTCCTCAGAGGGCTTGTATTTCTCTCATGAAACGATGCACTTACTAATAAACATGAGACTTAATTTGAACTTCAAATACTAGGAAAAGAAACCATTCCCAGACTGTAAAAGCAAGAGGGGATTAAACAGGGCAGTACCCTCACGGAGCAGAGGCAGCCCCCTAGTAATTAGAGAGACGCGAGGCCTCGGGTGTCACGGCACAACAGAACGGCGTCTCCAGAGGTTGTTCCCCCATTCCAAATAGGATGCCGTGTTAATAATAAATGTGAGGCTTAATTAGGATCACAAATACTAGGAGAAGAAATCAACTCCCAGGCTGTATAATTACGAAAATATTAGAAGCTCAAATACTTAAAAAGTAACAGAAATTGGTGGGGTTTTTTTCCGACTCGCATAGATACAATGTACTCTGTCAATGAGTGCAGGAGTCCTAATGATTTTTGGCTTATTTGACACTGTCTTGGCTGGGGTTAAATGAAGAGCTTTCAATTACGATCATGTTCCCCAGCTCAAATGACAGAACCAGGCTCCTGTCACAGATGCTGTAACCCACTTGTCAGCGTGTGTGTGTCACTGGTGAGCAAGAACCTTTCTAACGGGGCCAGCCTTTCCAAAAAGGGGAAAATAAGGTGTCTAAAAAGCCAACCCTGCCTAAGCCTCAGGTTTTTATTGTAAAATATCTTCTCATATTTTCACCAATTTCTGAGAGTCTGGGAAAAAATCAAACCAAATTTGCAGAGATTTTTGGTAGCCTGGAAAACTTCAAAGAAAAGAGTTGATAGGAAACTTAGAAGAGAAGAATTTATGAGGCCAATTTCAAGGCTGATACGTGCAATGAGCAAATGCACATTTTAAATAATGCAGGCATTGATCTACATGTCACTAACTTTCTAAGAAAGGACTTGTATTTCTACCTCACAAGTGTATTCAAAGCAGTCTTAAAGCAATTCTGCTGTTTTTCTCCACTTGCATCTGAACAGCCATGGGATAAGGAAGGCTTTTGTAAGCAGGGGTAGCAAAAACTTCATGTGTCATAAGCATCCAAAGCAGTCACACTGGGTCAGACCAAAGGTTCATCTAGCTTGTATCTTTTTTTTTCTGATAATAGATCTATCAAGATCATCTCACTGTGGATACAAAAGGAAAAATACAAAAACATAGTAGGCAGAAGATGATCCTGCCTCAGTAAAGTCTACCAATCCTGATAAACATTAAACTAAGGACATTTTGAGCTGGCGGTTGTATCTGACTTATCATTTGTTTTAAAAAAACCCACATGCTTGGAGCTCTCCTAGGAGAAATTGTCTATTAATTTTTTTTTAGCTATTTTATTTTGGCTTTCACAATATCCCAGGGCAGTGAGTTTGACATTTTAACCGTGCCTTATGAAGAAAAAAAAAATCACATTTTGTTTAAACCTGTTGTCTCACCACTTCTTTGAATGGCCCTCTGGTACTCAAGGAAATAAACAATAACCATTCTCTAGTTACCTTCACAATTCTATTCTATTTAGAGACTTTTTAATTGCCATCATCCCTCTTTTAATTTTTGTTTTTTGTAAGTTGTAGTGTACTTATTCTGTCCTAACATGGGATAACCAGAACTGCATGCTGTCATGCCAACATACCAAAATCTCTTTGATTCTGGTGACCAGATAAACAGCGACTTCTGCTTAGGTGCTGACAATAGACAAGGTTGGAAACTGAGTACTGGGCAAGATCTGGGGCTTTAAGAGTGCTTAGTATGACCTATCTCATCTGAGATCAGTAATGATTCTTTCCTCCCTTTTACATCAGCAAAGGGGAGAAATTGAGCCATAATATCTGAAAATCCACCTCCTCCCCTGAGTTTTTTTATGGGAAGCCAATGAGATAAATGAATCATCGTAAAGGTAGCCATAATTTTAATTTCCTACATGAGGTAGTTATTGAGTCTGAATACACAGTTCAGCGCTAACCTTACAAGATACTGAGCAAATTTTCAAAAAGGGGTAAGTTTATTGCCTGGAGAGTTAAGAAAATTCTCAAACTGGAACTGGTTACCAAACAAGAGCAATACACTGAGAACATGGGAGAATTCTGTGAGAAATCTCTGCAGGACACCTAATGCAATGCTGTCACACTGATATTTTTCAGAGATGCTCAGATGGCTGCCATCAAAAAGGGCCATAAACACTCGTGGTTGCTTACTGTACGGCCTTAGCAACCCAAGGCACACCAGTGTGCTTCCCGAGTGTAATTTTAGGGCAATCTCCAACTGTGGATGCTTCAAAAGTGATCAAAGTTTTTGGCCAGGACTACACAGAGTATTTTGTCTCCCTGGTTATTCCACCAGGATTAATTCCTGGTGAATTCATACCCTAGGCTGTCCAAAAGCATGGCAAAGGATTGGCTATGTGTTACAAGTCAGCAGCCCACTGTTTCAAACATGAATGAAGGAAATGTTCCGCAGCCCATCACTGGTTTCATACTTGTAATTGCAAAGACATCTGAGTTGATGTGACCAAACCCACAAGCCAGTGTTGTCTTGAAGCACTATTGTTGTAGTATCTTTCCAGAGAAAAGCAAGTAGATGCGATGGGAGTCTGTCATGTTTAGGAGCAGCAAAAATCCTTTTTCTGTTGTTTGGGTTTTTTTCTGTGGTGGACATTTTCCCTCAAATTAGCCTTAATTGAAGCAAAATTAATGGAAGTGAGATCCTTAAATGAATCTATTTGCAGTACAGGTTGTAAGACAGAAAATATCACAAAAGATATGCGAAGTGCCATATAGAGGTATAAGCTGAAATCAAACATTGGCAAGAATCAGTTTTAAATCAGCAATAGAATCAATCCTTATATTTCAGATTTTTCTTGAGGTAAAAGTTGCAAAAGTGCCGCATTTCAAAATTGTTCGGGCACCCAAATGTGCAGGCAGGAGCACGCTGGAAGTGAACTAGGCATTTTTAAAGGTTAATTATGGAACAACTACGCTTTAAAATATGGACCTAGATTATTTTGGTTCTTACATGTCTCCACACCCTGTTCTCTCTGTGGAAGTATGTGTGTGGGGGTCATGCCTTATCTTAGCTCCATTTGTTGATTCATGCAAAACATGGCCTTAGTGAGAACAAGGCACTTGTGAAGCTTTAAAAAATAGTTTATTAGGTGAGGTAACCCCCCATAGGGTTTACTTGACTATTTAATGCATGTCAAAACTGCAGTCTGTTTTGTGTTCCCTGGAACTTTATCTCAGATTAGTGCTAATTTGTCTGCTGATGTAAGTTATTAAAAATTCCCCCTTAGTGAAAATATACCGAGACTCTGCTCTGAAAGGCAAAGGTCCAAAAAGGATCTGATATTTGATGACCCTGATAAGCACTTAAACCCTTTAAAAACTAGCCTTGAAAGTGCTGAAACCTCGGCAATGTCAACAGAGGTGTCTGCCTGCCTGGTTTACCTCCAGGTGCAGTATCTTGTATGTGTTCTCCGCTGGGTCTCCCATTTCTCAGAGGCCCTTACCAACACCTTTGTGGTTTAGAGGATGCGCATGGGATGCTCGTGTGTGTCTTCCATTTGCAAGGACTTGGAAAGCTTCTGGTGTCACAGAGAGTGACCCAACAAATGGCTGAAGTTCCCCAGCGGGAGATGTGTCTACCTCCTTAGACAAATAAAAACTCTTCAGAGAAGGCAGCTCTGCATACTTCTATTGTCACCTCCTTGTCAGGGTTGGTTTAACTCTCTCAGCTGATTTTGCACAGGCCAGATCAGTGCTGTCACCTCCAGGTAAAGCTGCTCTGAAGGTGGCAGGTCTTGCATGCCAGCCGTGTTGGCTGACTATAGCAACTGGCTCCAGCAGGCTTATGGCTACGAATCCAGACAGTAATGGATGCTGTCCGACACAGAACAGAGCTAAAAATGCCTTTAAAATACTAACATTAGCCTCAGGATGTTTGGTCTCCTCATAATCAGAAGGCTGGGCTTCTCTAGGGAGATGATTTGAAACGCCTAAATTTAAACTTTTGGAGAGAATTGCCCCCTGCACAACACTCCATGGCTGTAATGGCAGTCCAAAGCAATGGTTCTCCTTATGTTCAAGCTAGTCTTTGTCTTTAGGTGCAGTTTAGGTTTGTTTATCAGAAATTTCAAGCCCCTTGCTACTAAGCAAGTGTGCTACGCTTCTCTGTCAGAAGAGTATCCCAGTTTAACAATCCAGAGTGGAGGGAAATTCAAATTCTATTTATTTCTATTAATAGTTCTATGTTTCAAACATAGCCAAATGTGAAGAAATGTAAACCATTGATTCCTTTTCATTTGAAATTAATATAAATCTAGAAGCCCTTGATTTATTAAAAGAGCTGTGCATAACTGATGCAAATTATATCAACGGCAATACATTGTATTTACTTTTTATTGCCCAGATATCACATGCACAGGCAAAGATTAGCAGCTGGATCTAAACATTTGTAGATGTAAATACTGCAACAAATGGAAGCACAGGTGATTCCTTTTCACCTTTTCAACTGCTATCCATAAATATGCTGGCATTGATGCTCTAAAAAGAAAATGGTTTACTCTGTCACATTATGTGTACCCACTCTGGGGACAAAAACTATGGAATTTACTTCCTTTATCCAGAAAATCTGGCTAAGTAGATGAAGAAGTGAAGAGAGGGTCATTTTAACCAGGTGCTTTACAGTGTGAAAAGCTGTGTGCAGAGCACCTTGGCAGAAGCACTGGGATAGAAACAGGGAGAAACAGTTTAAGAAGACTGCCTACTAGAGAAATATAATTACAACATTGCAGAGACTTTTGGAAAACGAGGAGGCCAAAACCTGAGCTCTACAGTCATATCATGAAGCAGTTAAAAATAACAGCATGATCATTTCTAAATATAGAGAGCAAAATTCTGTTTCTTTGGGATGTAGCCATGCTTTTGGCTTTTGGCTTTTGGCTTTTGTATCGCAAAAACAATTCTGAAAAAAACATGACCTTGGGAGACCATATGTACTGTGGATGAGCTGTAACTCTATCTTATTACAAAGAAAGCCGAAGGTGGTGTTTTTAAAACCATGCATTTTTGAAGTCAACAGGAGCTTTACCACTCATTTCTATAGGAACTGAAAATGTTTAGGCCAACACTGAGCACTTTAAAAATCCCCCACTTGCTGTTTATGTTTTGAACTAAATGAATAACTTTTCAGATATCTTTCTGTTGTATCCTCCCCTCCACACACACACCCTCAGCTGGGAGAGAGCAAGAAGAATAAAAACTGACATTATTTTAGTGTAGCCACCAAACTATGGGGTTTCCCAGTATTCTGCATCTGTAAAAGTCTAGACCCTTTGAGCACATGTGATTTCTTTTATGCTCTGCAGGGGTGTGAACTGAGCATTTAGGAAGCAGGATTGAATAAACCCTCCAGATTTCTCCTTAGCTATAAATAAATGAAATTCAATTGACATGTGAATGAACAGGAAAACTACACAGACAGTAGTCATCAGCCACCCCAGATTTAAAAAAAAAAATAAAAAGACAGAATACATTTAAATCTCTCTTCTATCTCTTCTCTAGCAATGTTGTACTAGTGGTTAGACTGCTTTTCAAATGCTGACATAAAGAAGAAGATTAAATACTTGAACCAGAAACTGTACTTTTCAATTTGTAAATAGCAACTAAAGTAAAATCTTATTACACATAAGAAATTATACAGACTTGCAGAAATTCCTAAACACACTAAATACAGTGGGGCTTTATTGTATCTGACGCTGTACACACATACTCTAAATGCTCCAAATGGTTTGCACTAGAAGAGTTGTGTTGCTAAAACACATAACCATATGACTACGTGAAAAGCATTGCTTCATTTACGACAATGATTTTCAACCTGTGGTACCTGACACATTTGGAAACCTGTGACTTCTAAAGAGCCTTCAGAGAATAGCAAAGAAATGTGAGACCATAAATGCTATTCAGTATTTACCACAGAGGTGGTATTTCTGAAGACACTACCAATGAGACAGGCTGGGAATCACTGATTTAAGAGCTTGTATAAATGCTTTTCTGGGCTGGAATCAACTTGCTTAGCATCTTGCTGAATTAAGCCTCATCTGCCCAAAACTGATACAGTGGCACTTGTTTGCATTGTTTCCATAAACTGATGTATGCTAGCATGTGGCCAGTATAGCAGACGTGGGCTAGGCATGTTCATTTCCATATCAAATACCAAAGGAGTGGTAATAACAGGCCATTACACAAGCTTTGTGTTTACTGGGAGTACAAGACGAAATGACCATTTATAGGGCTAGGAAGAATATGTACATACATTTTAAGGTTTTTTAGAACTAATTAAAAAGATTCTGGACCTGGGACAAGCCTCAAACTTCAAGGTGAAATCAAGTCAAATTGTGATTAGGAAATTGTTTGTTCATCTTTTACATTTGTCAGCTTCTTGATTGTTTTGCTCATTTCCCAGAAGCACCTGGATCTGGCTACTACTCGAGCCAAAGAGCTTGCCTAATTCTCAAGTAGTCTTATTCTCTAGTAGAATTGCTGTGTTTCAATGAATAACTTTAAGTGACTGGGCAGACAGATCAGAGCTACCATTCACCCATTTTTTGTGTACTGGCATTTATGCAAACATTTTGACACAGAAGACAAAGTTAATTGTCAAAAGAAATGGGATTCATCTGAGCAAATGTAGATATTTACTGTGTAAGGGTCTATATCTGCATATATCATCTAAAGTAATTTTAATCAATGGGGAAAAAGGCAATTCTGTAGAACAATTTGCCATACCCTACTCTACCTGCTTAAAGTGGGGCAGAGGCGTTGCACCCTGACGAGCTTATTACTCCCTATAAGGTTAAAAGGGTGCCAGGGTGACTCTCTCAAATGCATCCCACCCACACTGGAATGCGGCTTGCACAGAAAGTGAAGAGGGAATGGAAGTTGATATGCAAGTGTATAAATAATTCTAATTGTAGTTACTAATATCCAACAATAAAGAGAACTAGAAGTGCAGATCTCAGTGCCTCAGTCAGTCTTCATCAATGACTAAGAGACTGTTATACATACCAGATTCTCCCTCACCTCCTTTCAGTATGAGTTTGTCCATTTTTTAAAAACTTCAATTACGGTCTCTGCAGGAAGCAGCCATCAAAAGTAAACAGACTTTGGGTGTGACCTACCGTAGTTGTTTCCACACCAGGAGTGAGAAGACAAATAATCTCTGACTTGTCATTACCTTACTCCCAACAAGTAAAGTTCAAAGCGTGACTTCCTCATATAAGCACAAAATAAGAAACATACTTTCATATTCATTGCAATATGCAGAAATCAAACCCACCATAACCTCCTCCTTCACACATACACCTGCAAACAGACAATCCGCAGCAGCTTGCTAATTCAGCCATCTGTTTAGGGGTTAGATTATGCCTGTAGGCACTAGCAGCACAGAAGGCTGCGATGCATGAAGACTAGTTCCAGAAGGCAGCTGATCACAGAAGCAATTCATCTCTGTTTTCCTCTTGCCTCTGGAGTGGTTGTTTGCTGCTGACCTACAGCTGTAGTGAATTACCACCAAACATCATGCTGGCTCAGTGGTCCTGATGGGCACAGGGAGAATACGGAGTCAGTGCTTGGCAGTTGCGTTCTCCCTTCGCTGTAGGGAAAGAGAGAAAGAAAGAAAGTAGGGAAGAGCAGCCAGAAGGCCTGGTTGTCAGAAGTCACAGACAAGATATGGCAGAAGTTCCCACTGGTTGGTTTTTTTGGATGAATTTGGGTTTGCTAAGACAAATGCTGGACATTCATTTGTATGAAAACCAGAAGGCTGATATGGGCCTATGCACACACTTTCAATTCATGTCTTAGCAGTTTGTATTGAATTCTGTTAGAGTCCCAAAGCTTTTCTTATTCATAACTGAACTCTAGAAAAAAATCTAGTCTTTTCTGGTTTGAGTAACCGTCTAAATTCCTAGCATTCAATAAATTCTATAAGCAGTGAGAAAAGTCAAGCTGATGTGTCTTTGGAGCACTGGGGGCTTAAGGTGAAGAAGTTCATATTTTCAGAGTCATTGTCCCCAGCCAGCACCCTGGTGTATCTGGGCTTTGTTGAAATGGGAATGCAGGGGAAGCATATAAATTTATTACTCGTTAATATCCTAAGGAAAACAGTCCCTTTGTCGTATGTTCTGTTAAGAAATATTTTCAGATTCTGACACTCTTCCCCACTGTTGTAACCAGTCTAAAGTATTCCCATTCAGCTGTGAATGGTATTTCACTCAAACCCTCTCCATTTACTGTGCCAGTTAATTTTTCCCAGCACAGTTGCCTGCAGAGATGACCCTTGATTTCAAACATTGCTCCCAAATGCAAACACAGCTGGATGTCAAAAGAAATCAGCCCAAAACAATATCTAACACATACTTGAAACCCCTACATATTTTGACTTGCATTTTGATGCCAGTCTCCACATCAGGCGCAACAACATTTTAAGAAAACAGCAGTACTGAATGACGGAATCATATTTCACTCACAGTGGGATGTGCTGCGCTTTTTTTTTTTCCTTTAAGTATATTCTCTAACCCTCTGTATGTAGGATTTGCTAAACTGCTAAAAATATTTTCCAAGGGATAGGATTATTGTTTAATTCAAGAACTAAACAATGCAGCTTCTCTCAATTTATTTCTTTGGGTAATTAACTTCAGCAAAGTCATTGACCTAACTTGTTTCAGTCTCTTTTCAGTTTTAATAAGATGATTTCTACTGATTTTCCTGTCTTTTGAATCGGTACCCAAACTCTAACCTAAACACTCTCAAGCCAGCTACTGAAAGATAAGGCTGCATAGTGAGATAGACTGAATGGGTATCTCTCCAGAGAGAGATCTTACAAATCTTAAAGGCCACAGAAGCGTTGGTTGGACCCAGAGAAGCCTATATCTAATCTCGGAATTGTACTCAGAACAGAGGATGAAATACAGGAATATAATAAGCAAGTTTGGACTCCACCATCCACCGTGTGTGTTCAACTCCCCTGGCCTTATTCCCAAGAGTAAACTAAGAGAACCCAAAAGTCTCCTTTTTTTGTTTTACTGTGGGAATATGTCAATCTCTTCCACTTTACCACCTACCACTGGAAATACCTGACGGCTGCCATTGTAGCCTGACAAGTCTTTCCTTAATGTTTTTCTATGGTTAAGAACACACAAAGAGCTCTTCTGAATCATCAGTGCCACCTCCGTGATGTGGTGAGCAGATGCAGAATATGATCTCTGGGCAGGAGCTCGTTTGCATTAGTGAAGTCCTGTATCCCCATTGCTGTGCTGAAAGACTCTCCTGGAACACGATGCTTAGCATCCCTCTGTTTTCAGGCATAAGTGTATTCATGGCCTGTTTATTCCTGCTTTCTCCTGAACTGATGGTTCTCTCCCTTCGCTGATGTTTACATCCCTGGCCAGCTTTTTGTCTGCTAAGGTGAACAAAATGAGGTCCTTTAATCTGTCACGAGAAGGAAGTCTCCCTGCTTTCAGTGAATTCATTAGCCCTGATCCCACATGGTCAAAAGTAGTTGTATTTTCCTGGATGCTAAATGAGTTCTCAGCACGTGCTTTTACAATGGTATAAACATACTTTCTCTACTGGCAATTCCTCAGGTGGTGCACCCTTGGATGCCCTCTGTCTGTTTGTATGGTAACATCACACCAGCCATCACAGTCCCTGTTGTGTCCTTTGCCTTACGTGATGACCCCTCAGCTCACAGCAAAAGTTCTGATTAGTCCAGTGCTTTGCAGCATCGAGGTTTTCTTTCTGTGAGATATTATGCTTTTTCTCTGAACAAAAGATGTCTTCCAAGTCTGAGCTATTATCACATTCACAATTTTTTTATTATGCTCGCTAATGATCATTTTAAGGAGGACTCAAGTCTAAACTGTAATATACTCTACTGGTAACCTTCCACCAGATGAAGAGTTCCGCTTTCATGGACAACTAATTGCCATTTACACAACTAATTGTTATTTGCACTTTCACCTGTACTCTGACCTCTATACAATTTCTACTTTCTCCAGCTAAAATAGTTTTTCGTGCTGTACTGAATCAAAGGATTCACCAAAGTCCAAATCTTCAGAGGCACTCTTTTTTACTTAGAAAACCAAAAGAATCTAGCAGGCTAATCTGACACAATCTTCTTTTAGCAACATTTAATCTTCCATGTTACCTCCATGCCTTATTTTTGTTCTTCATCCAAGATCTGGTCAACACCCTCTGTATAATATAGTCAAGAGATCATCTGGCCAAACTTCTGCTTTATTTGCAGCTCTGCAACAGTAACATGGAAGGTAGTCAATAGGCAACAGAAGTCTGTGAAGCTTTGATCCCCTCCATATGCCCGTCATTCGTATCCTATTTCGGATCACAGGAGTGGTAACAAGACAAAGACTATGGCAGCACCATATATTCAAGATTTTCTCTCCTTCTAGAGCATCTTTTTTTAATCAGTAAGCCATGAGTAAATGTTGAAATGCAGTCTGAAATAGAGAAAGCTTTAAGCAAGTTTTTAAGTTTGGTACTTTCAAAATAAATTCTTGCATAGCAAAAAATAGGGATGACTCTTCTGCAAACAGATGCACTTCTCAGATTTTATCATGACTTATGAACAACTTTCACCAGATCCACATTCAGGTAAATGTGAAGAAGTTCACACTTCATCTGAATTCTGCATTATAATTTTTGGAGTTATCTTGGAAACTTCTTATTATGTACTTTATTTTTATTTTGCTCTTAATCCTTATTATATAGTATGAAAAAATCTGGAAAAAGCATTTTATTGAGGCAGGTGTAGACTGTGATTTAGGGAAACAGATAATAAAATATTAGTAGTTCACAAATTTACTCCATGCCTGAGCGAACATTTTATTGATCACAAGCATTACAATAAGACTTTGTATATAAAATACATGCATCAAAGTGTGCTATTGTGCTTGGCAAGCCTTAAATTATACTAGACCTTTTCAGGAACCATGTGGTTTTGTATTAAAAGGTAATACAATATGATAAAGCATCAAAACGAAGAGTTTAGCTTTGTATAGCGTTTAGTATGTATAAAATGTATGCATCAAACAAAAAAAAGTCTTTGTAAAAATATATATAGAAAATAAGACTAGAAAACCAGGGATGATGTTTTATCTGTGATACACCATGCTGATGAGAGACTTCTGTTTCAATAACTACATCTCAGTTTAAAAAACAGCTTTAATTTATTTTTCCACTACCCTAAGAAGGCCTCACTGAATATCTGGCCTTCATCTGTATTCCAGACACATACTTTCAGAATTTTTGAGATGTCTGAATGTTGTTTGATTTGCATCCAACTTGCTGACACAGCCCTAGTTTTGTTGCAGATCAAATAATCTAGCTTTTTGGAGGCGAGTGATTAGGAATTCTTATTGATGATTTATACAGTCCTGAATAAACTCATTTTATTTGGCTTGTCATAACCAGCTTTAATTTTCTGTTCTGCTAGTAAAAAGCTTAGTGGTTTGTTTATTGTGCTGCTGTAATGTCAACAACCTAATCTACTTTAAAGAGCAAAGTCAATATTGTATTTTATTAAAGCAAATGTGAAGTTTAATTATATGTTTCAGTTAACCTTGGCTTTGTGTTAGCTTTTATTATTTTCCATAAGTAAATCTTTGTTCAAAGCTCTTATGTCCTTCTTCTGCCCAGATCTAAGAGCCAGCAAGTAGTGTCTCTTGCAGGGCATTTTTGCAAAGGGTAGATATACTCTACCACTCTGGCACTGTGGGCTTTGTGGATGTAGTAGCTGTCCTAGGACTAATAAACATTTTAATTGGTAAAAAGATGTACGTGACATTAAGTCATTACCCTTGCTGAAGCTGGGGGTGCAAACTAGATCTTGCTCTGTCTCTGAAACACCCTGTGTTGGGTGTCTGGTGTGATTTGGGAATCCACAGGCGATCCAGGACGCCCCCATGGAGTTGATGGGGATAACACAGGACCGACAAGGGGACCCGTATGATGGCTGAAGGCTGAGCTGGATGTGCTACATGTAGGCAAACAAATGAAAGCATCCCTGCAAAATGCAGCATACTTCTCTAATCTGGAAGCCACATTAAATACATAAATAATTATTTGAATATTCATCACAAGATGAAATAATCACAAACCAAATGTGTCCTACCAAGTCTTGGCCTCCAGGCTGCTGAGTCTGGCTGTAATGTAATGATAACTTTATGCTCTATAGCATGAGAGTTGATTATCCTTATCATATGAACCTGGAGTTGAATTTAATCCTTCCACAGATGCATAACAGGAATGTCAGAAACAAGACCTGTGCAGTGAGTTTTTATTGCTGCAGCTATAGAATATTCAGCGGGGCAGAGAAATGAACAGTTTACTTCTTGTGGAAGGCAAACCTGAATATCTCTAATTAGGCCTTTTTTGTTCTTTTAAAAATGAATTTAAATTCATTTCTGTCATCTTAAATAAAAAAATTTTAAAAAGGAATGGAAAAACAGACTTTTGCTCTTGTAAATTCACCTTAATCTATATTTAGATCTAAGCACTTCAAAAATTTGAATTTTTGGAAACCAGTTCCTTCCATCTCAAATTATCAAACTTCAAAAATAAATAGACTGTCAGCTACAAGTCCAAAAAACTTACAGAATATTTCAAAAATTTTACAAGTTTCACATTAGCTTAATTGTCAAGGAATGATGAGGCCAGAATTCTACTAACCACAGATTACATGGCATCAGCAGTAATAAAGCAAGGATTTGATATAAAACTCCATGTATTATAAAGTAGAAGAGGTTCAGAAAGGGGTAGTGGAGTATGTAACACCACCTCTTCCTTTACTTCCAGGTTTTTACTTCTTCACAGTTCCTGAGGTACTGCTATCAAAGATGTTATCAAAATAATGCCTTAAGCTTTTGTCAGTCCAAATTATCTTTCCACCATCAAACTCTTATTGCCAGTAAGATATTGATTCAAGGCAAATTTCTCCTGCCCAATTAAGATGATTCTCCTGGAGGAACACAAACTGATCAATATTGTCTATGTATAGTCCCCCAGCCCCATTCAGACCCTGAGACCCATTTAGTCTATTAAATGAATGCATACAGACAAGGTATTAGCTACTCTGCTAAATTAATTTTGGTGACAGTCCTTTAGTCAGCCTTTGATTTACATTAAAAAAGAACCTCCCTCACCCCCAGACGGAGGGTTTATGCTCTAGCAGGATAAGAATCACCTAACCAAGTATCACCCCTGCACAGCCTAATAAGGTCTCTTTGAAGCAGCAAGAATTGACCTGTGTGGGTTGGATGATACTTCACTAAACTGACTGGCAAAAACGACTGAGGAAAATCATAATGGACACCTAATAGCTAGGAAAAAAAATTCCCTGAACCCCACAGGTGATAACTTTATGCTCTATAGCATGAGAGTTGATTATCCTTATCATAATGGCAACATACATAATGACAAATGTTATTAGTCGTCATAAAATTATCCAACCCTTTAGAATTTCTGCCACAGTATTTAAATCAAATACCTCCTTCAACGATAAAACACAAATTGCTGAATACGGATTGCATACAGATGTATATCCTTCTTTATACTAAACTCACTTCCAATTTAATTTAACTGTGGTATTCCCTACGCACCATGTCCTTCATAATTTACACAGTAAGCCCCCCAATTTATTCTTCTTATCCAGCTAAGCAATTCCAACCTTTGCGACACCTCTACTTATGCTCTGTCTATTGCCATTTATTTTGCCCCATGGTGAGTTTTGTAATTTCACGTATGTTTTTCCTAATGTTGGGTGACCACATTTGGATTAAGGACTACAGAAGTATACTACTCATTAATGCCTTTTAGTGTAGCTGAATTTTTTTGGCTTTACAGATTTTAATCTGTTTTAGCACACTTGCCAAGTTATTCACAGTAATCTCAGGTTATTTTCCTCAGAAAACCCCATATGAATAAAATCCACATATGAAAAGATTTGACTATTTTGTCCATTATTACTGGTCACACTCCCTAGGTGTTTCTATACTAAAATAGAACATTAATATTTACTCAGCTGTCAGGATGTTGGGTTTGTTTCAAATAGTTTACACTACTTTTTTTCTTCCTCTGTTGGTTTAAGAGAGTGAAGTGATCCAAGACTTTTTTTTTTTTTTTTTACTTTTGCAGATGAGTACTTTTGATTTTTCTTTTGTGGTAGTTTTGATTTTTCTTTTGTGGCCAATGCTGCTGCTAATAATAATATAGGCCAAAACACTGCTCTTTCCATGCTATGAAATGAAGATCATTACTTCATATGTAATTTGGTCACAAGTGGAAAGAGAATTTTCCTTCTCTTCAGGTAATAAAATTCACTGCAGACAGTAAGTCAGAACTTCGATTATGTAACTCAGTGCAGGTCTGCCAAGGTCAGTGTTGCTCTGCTCTTAAGTCCAATAGGGAATAGGTCCTGGTAGGTCCTCTGATGACTGCACAGAAAAAGGTGGTCAGAATTCAAAGCATTGCATTTCATCAATAAGACATCACAGGCCAATATGCTTGTGGATCTGTCCTCTCGTAGGGCAATCATCGTCGTATATTTTCTGGAATACCATTACATGTTTCACAAAGCTTTGCAGACCAGACCTCTGTTGAGAAGTCAAAAATAATAGATGAAATCACACAATGGAATGAGTCTGCAGGTGGAAAGCAGCTAATCTGTGACATTATGCCTAGATAAAAGTATGTCCCATTTAATTGCCAGTTTTAAGTGTTCCTCCCCATCTTCTGGAAGAGTTGGGAATTTTTTCCAGTTCTTCAGGTCAAGTGTTAGCTGTTGAAACCAGCTCCTTTGGACTGATGTCCCCCGAGGTTGGGCAATTATTCAGGTATCAATATTATGACTTCCTTTTTGAATTGTAAGATAAGTAAGTAGTTAAGTGGAATGCAATTAAATCGAATCAAATCTATTCAGAATTTCATGACTGTGATTCTGATTTCCTGCATTCATTGGGAAAATACTTACAAGGCACTGCTTGTAGTTTGAGATGTGACGACTGATTGGTATGAACCAGAAAACAAACCTTTTCTAAAACGTGTGTGCTGAAAAGTGAGTCTGCAGAGAAAAAAGTAGCACTGTAGGGTGCCCTGCTTACTTTGTCTTATTGACCTTATGTCAGATCTGGTCAAAAGACAAGCAAAATGATCATTTTTCTAACCACTGCCACTGTAGATTCGCTGTGGAAGCTAACAGCCAAAATATGATCTTCCGGGCTTGGGAATCAATAACAGCAATAAAGCATTTACAGGTCATACTCTTCTCTCAATTGCACTTGCATAATTCAAATGTGAGAAAAATTCATCCTTCATTTACATCTGAGGAACACTGCTGCTACTGTTTCACTGAAATAACTGGAATTCAAGGGTTTTATACTAATTTACCTCATGGCGTGTGAATTCCTTGTCTTTCATTGGCAGGCTCAAAGGCTGAGTTGAGCGCATTCTCCCAGTAGACTTGCAGAGGATTCGGCACCATAACCTCTTCTTTTTAAACCTTGTTGTAAACTGTTGCATGGCGTTGTGCTGTTCTTTCATGTTCATCGCTTTTCCCAGCATATGCTTATGTCTTGTGAAGGGTCTCCTGTTTAAATCCCTCACTGATCTCGCAGGCCTGGTCAGAGCCAGCTGGTGCTTTGAAGTTACTAAAGAAAAGATGCTGGAGAAGTGCATGGTATTAATAGATGCTACCATGAGGCTACATCAAACCCTACGGAGAAGAACTGTCTGTTGGTATTTTACTGTCATCTGAGACATTTGCAGCAGCAGTAGCTAAAAGGTTTTATCCACACAAGTCTGGCATGAAAATTAACAGATAACAAATCAGTCACTCCAAAAGACCCCATTTTATTTTAATGTCCACACTCTAGAAGAAACTCAGTGTTAGAGAAACTTCAGGAAATCCTCAAATCAATATGTATAGCAGCTACCTTCCATGTCTGAGCAACAAGGGAAAAGGGATTTGCTGAAAATATGTTCCTCTTTCATTGGCTCTATAAGACCTCTATTCTCTGATAATGGGATGAAGCGAATTTCAGAGTTATAATTAGATTTTGATTCTGTAGAAGTGAACTTTAGCATATGGATTGCAATTAACTTCTCCTGACAGTTAGAACAAAGCACAGAGACAAACGATGTCATACCTGTTAAAAAAAAGGTCAGATTCAAACCACAATTTAAGTACCAGAAATAAGGCTTTCAAGCACTATTCAGCTGCATATGCTCCAAATTTCTACCCTGGGGAGCCCGTTCACCTGCCCCCTGACATTGGCAGCTGAACTCTGGAGGGACCCACGTCTAATGTCCCTCTGGGTACCCTGAGTCACAGCAAAGGATCTCAGAGGGGTGCATGGCTCACTATCCCCCTGGATAAGGCACTCATGGGAGAGACATTGGGCTTTTGTCTTGGGTTTGTCATTGTATTGACATTAGCTGTTACTGACTGAATTGCAGAGAGAGTCTCTAGAGCAAGGACCTGGCCCATAGCTCAGGATTTCTGGTGCTGTCCTGGATGATGATTTCGACAGCCTCAGGCAGCAGTTGACAATAAACCCAAATCTTCTCTTTCCAGAGGAAGTTCTCTGACCGTTGGCTGCTGTACTAGAAAGGGATGCTAGAGTCATCTCTAACTCCTGTGTTTTGAAATGAAACTGAGCCATGCTCTGCACTGAGAAAGAAAGGAGAAAAGCTTCTTCCTTAAGAGTGACCCGTACACCTGTTGTGAGAAGCGCAGTCTTACCTACCTGAGAGAAGGATGTTACAAAAAATCCTTGCCCTCTGTGATCCACTTTGGGCTTGTGTGGACAGCCCTTGGCCCAGGGGTGTCCCTGTTTGGGGAACACTGGAAAGCATCAGGACCCTGGGGACTTCAATTCTAACAACTCAACAAGTTTGATAAATCACTTTTCCCACCCCGCCTTCTGTTTCGCTATCTGGAAAATGGGTACAATGATGCTACTCTGCTACTTAAGTGCAATGAGGACCATTACTGGAGAGCTTTGTCTAAGAGCTAGGTGGTATTACATGTATGTACATTATATATATGTACAGTATATATGTATGGTACTATATATATGTGATGTTTTACAAAACACTTCACAGTGAAGTGCTGTTCTAGATGGTATTCTAGCGGTTTTATACGTATCGCTTTCTATTAGTAGTATATATACGGCTGCAAAAAGGGCATTTGAATTTATTAACTTACTGGTTTTCATGTAAAGTGCACTTATTTTACAGAAGAAAAATAAAAGATGTGTACTTGATTGTCGGATTGTCAGGTAGGTAATTCCTCCCAAGTTATGTTTTTCTTCTCCTCTGCAGTTTTGATTGTAATTCAATTTGTCAATCTACAGAGAGAAACTCCACTTTTCTCAGTTTTTACTTCTGACCTCACTGAAAGCAGGCAGTATTAAAAATTTCATGAGAAAGCATATTATAATGCTCCAAGCTGGCTTGTCTGGACAAAAGAATTCCAAAGAGAGCAGTTATGCTTTAAATAAAATATCAACTTTTTTTTTGTTAATTAAAATCAAACCATGGGATGATTCCTTGGCTGATATAAACTGGGATTATTGTGCATAGCAACTTATACCAGGCGAAGATTGCACTCTGGGAATCTTCTATTGATTTGTATATGCAAGAAACATTTCAAATGAATGTGTTTCCTCAGAGCAGAAATGCATTTAAAAGTAAAAAATAGGTGTTATGTTTTTTAAAATACTTTTTAACTGTCCTCAACTTGACTCAAAGGAATTTCATTTAAGAATCTATAGGTTTTTATAGCTCTTTAGGATTATAAAATGGTGTTTAATTATATGTAATAGATGTACTGGTGCTTTAGGTATAACAATAAATTAGAACGTATTTGTTCTCTCACATTATGGATTTTCAGTAGATTTACTATTTTAATGTTATTTTTTCCTTTGACTTTTTTCTTTTCTATACACAAACAGAAAAATCTTCAACAGATAAGAAAGGTAATACTATTACTTATACATTTATTATTATTATTAATTATAATATTATTGCTATTTCTCTTTATCAGGAGGCCTTGCGCTAAACCAGCAATACTTGTCTCAGGAAAAGAAAATTGCATGGAGAATCTAATTATTTTTTAATTGGTAGAATGATTTCCGTGGCTGTTATGTCTGGTTTTGAGGCTAGATTATTCAGGTTTTCTGTTTTATTCCCCCCTCTCCCTCTCCTCACATCTCCTTTTTAAATATACTTCTTACTTTTCTGCTACACTTTCTTTCCTTATGCTATCTTTCTCTATTTGTATTCTTGTTGCTTGTCTGCTTAGGTAGAAGACCTAGAGAAATCACAATATGGTACAGTCACTTACTTAGATCTTTTAAATACAGCTTTCCTTACAGAACTAAGAAAAATTTAATGAAACTTCTATAGCTTTCCTTAATCTGGAGTATCACACAGGTGTCATACCAATCCTTGAGCCTCTAACAGCCAGAACATTTTTGGTTTCCACAGAGAGCAAGCTAATAATTCAATTACTTCACTCCCCCCCCCTCCCCCTTTCTTTTCTTTCTCTTTCTATGCATTCTCTTGTCTTTTTAAAAATGTTGATGAATCCAGATTTCTTGCAGAATTTTTCATGGATGACTACTTCCCAGCAAGGAATAAGACTAAATAGGCACATCAAAGTGGTATGAGATGCATCTCACCTCACTTCTAACATATAAACATTAGTCCATTTAGACTAAACTTGGCTCCAGGCTTCTTCTGTAGCTGATGAAGAGATGTAGGCAGCTCCATAAAGTGTCGTTCTTCTTTCTTACTGGACTTTCCTTCTTATGACTATTGCTCTCTAGGATCATGTTTGAATATGTAATCAGGGCATGGATGTTGTGTTCACCATTCTCTGGTCATCCTATAAGCTTAAGTTAATGTGAAATCTATTAATACCATTCAAGAACAAAGACAAAACCAGATAACCTGAGAAGCTTTAATTTTTGTAGGTGCTATAGATCCAGAATCACCTAATGTGTTTCATCCATTTGAGGCCACGGGTCTGTAACAACAGTGCATTATCCTTGATGGCTACATGTGTACCAGCAGCCAGAGACAAGACCATGCTCTGACCCTCCAGTCAACTGCCTTGGCCTGATTTGTTTCCATATAGATGCACCAAAACAGGGTGGTCTCGACCAAACTGCCAGCTGGGAATGGTCCCTTGGCTATTCTCTTACCACTCATATATTGTCTGGAGGAGTGTTAGGTAGCTTGAGTCAAAAAAAATGCTAGAAGCACCCTGACATTTAAGCTTTATGGATGATCCCAGGTCAGTGTTTGAGCCATGTCCTAATCCTGTCTTACTTGCTGCTGTTCATTTAGCTTTCAGGACTATGCAGGAACTATTTATTTCATATTCTTTCATCATGCAGACTTTTTTTTTATGTAAGAGTTAGCATTTTCAAAGACACAGGACAGGCAAAGACATAGAGATGTAAATAACTGTGGACTGCATTTACTCTGCGTGACCAGAACTCAGTCAAAACAAGAAGAAAGAGTGACACACACAGAAGGCTGAGATATGTTGTCTATATGGGCAGGAAATATGGTTTCAGATTTGCATACAACTCTTCTGAAACAGAAGCATAAAAATATAACTGTTCCTGGTTGTGTGCTTTCCCTGATGGCAAACACCAGGCTGTAAAAGTCTTTCAACTGTGTACCCAAAATGTTTGTACCAGTAAATGGAAACTCTCTGCTATTACCACAGCTATTTTTATCAATTGTTTAACCTCTCCGGGATTCATTCTGATACTTTTTATTGTGTAGCTGAGATAGATCTGTTAGCATTCCTGATGCCTTTCCTTAGCTGAATTTTGACCATCCTTTCCACTTTTTTGTTTGCAGTTTTGTAAATTAAGAGTTTTCTGAATTCTTTGGTTATTGTGGACTAATAAATATCCTTCTCATCCAAGCAGCTCTTTTCTCCTTCTTTCCTAGCTGGTATATGACACAACATAATGAGAGGAAAAAAACTCTCATAAGCTATAGCCATATGGACAATCAGCTAATTTCTCAACCATTTTGTTTTGAAGAGGAAGCAATCTGCATTCTAGGTGATAATGAAAGACAGGTGATAATAGGCAGTAGCTTATATAGAGAGACTTGTGTGGGTTTCTGAGGTCCTGTGGTCCAGCACTTCTCCTGTCCATTTAAATTATCTTATTACATCATGTTACTCGATCATTGCATACCTTATGGACATTTACCTTCAAAACCATCCTGTGAAGGAGGTGGCAGATGGCAAACAACAAAACCATAAGGATCTTCCTCTCTGCAGTGTGCAATGCTTTGTCCTTAGCTCCAAAATTTGGAAGGTGTATAGTCATATTAGTAAAGCAGTCCATTTGGGCTACACAGTTTCACTGAGTGTCCTGGTTTCAGGTCAGCTAGAGTTAATTTTCTTCCTAGTAGCTGGTATAGTGTTGTATTTTGGATTTAGTATGAGAATAATCTTGATAACACACTGCTGGTTTAGGTGTTGCTAAGTAGTGTTTAGACTAAATCAAGGACTTATCAGCTTCTCATGCCCAGCCAGCAAGAAGGCTGGAGGGGCACAAGAAGTTGGGAGGTGACACAGCTGGGACAGCTGACCCAAACTGGCCAAAGGGGTATTCCATACCATGTGATGTCATGCCCAGTATATAAAATGGGGGAAAGCTGGCCAGGGCCAACTGCTTGGGAACTAACTGGGCATTGGTCAGTGAATGGTGAGCAATTGCATTGTGCATCACTTGTTTTGTATATTCTAATTCTTTTTTAAAAAAATTATTATTATTATTAATATGTTATTATTATTATTACCATTATTAATATTTTCTTCCTTTTCTATCCTATTAAACTGTCTTTATATCAACCCACAAGTTTTACCTTTTTTTTTTTTTTCAATTCTCTCCCCCATCCCACTGGGTAGGGGGAAGTGAGCAAGTGGCTGCGTGGTGCTTAGTTGCTGGCTGGGGTTAAGCCATGACGCTGAGAGATCAGATTAACTAGGTGAAGTGTACTGTCACTGCTGTTCTTTCACCACTCAGGCTACTGCCTTTGCATGGAATTGGTCTGGACACACAAGCTTGCTCAGAGCTGGCTCATCTACACATAGCATGACAGCGTGCCGCGAATCTCAGCTATTCCTGGAGTGATTTGCTCAGTATCGTGTAAAAACCCTCTGCCTGGGATGGGAACTGAGCTCACAGTCTGTGGCTCCCATCACAGTGCCACAAGTATGAATCTATCCATCCAAGATTTTTAGGTGCTGAGTGTGAAAAAAAATCAAATTTATCTGGAGGTTTTATATACTTGATATTTTATATTCTGATTTCTGCCTCAATGTATCTAATTTCTACCAAATACCAACAAATGAATTTCCTGCCATTAAAACCTGGGAGTGGGTCTGATGTTCTGGCTGATGGCCTTTAAACAAGACGGATATGCGATCAATAAAAGGTTTCTTCTCTCTAAGTGAGGCCAGGATAAAGTGTCACTACAATGCACAAATCTTCACAACCTTTTCAGCTCAGACATGTCCCATTAGTAGTAAAACAAAAGCAAACAGAATGGAAGCATCTACTTTCCTGAGAGATCACCAAGATGGTTATTTAGTCATTTAGACATTTCACCTGAAAAGTTAAAGGTTTCTGTACTCTTTTTCACTTATCTGTCAGTAAATTAGAAGTAAAAGAATTGGTAATGATAAATTTACCCCAGTATAAATCCTGGATGTCCCTGAAGAGGACCCATGTTGTATTCTGATCTTGCTTAGTTTTTCATTCTATTTTTTATTTAGCTATTTCTGAAATTTCAACTTTTAGGCTTTAGAACAAACCCATTCTTTCTCCATGGAGGAGTGACAGGCACATTTTTATATTTACTGTTATTGAGAAGAAACTATTCCCTTTTTCATTATGCAAATAGACCCAGAAATAATTAGGAAGTATGGTAATGATATATGCAAATCCCAGCACTAACAATTTGTGAGATGTTCTTATTTTATGTCATAGCAAAGAGCCTTTGACTTTCAAAGCACATAAATACAGTATGCTTTGTAGAGTTAGGAGGAAACAACCCCAAATGATACACACCGTTACCTTTCTAAAATAATAAAAGCAAGGAAAGGTGCCTCACAATTCTCTCAATTTTGTTTTTTGACGATAACAGTAACAGATGAGAATAGATCTTCTGGGTCATCTTTTCTCATTTCCTGGTATCACAGGCTGCCATGTCAAATATTCCTTTTCCACAAACTGATGGAGAATGAGCTTTTGCTTTCACATCTTCTTTTGAAAGCTTCTTCGTAAATTCTTCATACTACACATGTTCACAATTTTTGGCAAAAGTTGGCTCCAGTCAGGTGGACAACTTCCATTTGGCATAAAAAATTCTTTGCTTCTTTCTTTTATTTATGGAAGGAAAGCAATCAAAACTCTCTTAGCTTCTATTTTTGTGCTGAACAAGGTAAGTTGTTTTTATCTTGCTGTTAGTTCTTTCTGAATGTCTTGACTTCTTTTCCAATCCTTGAATATGGAGGGATGACAATTTTGTCCAGAATCCCAGCAGAATTCTTTTCAGTGCCTTGTTGGTTGTCTGTAACAGTTTCTGGAAATACTGATCTAATATAACTTGCAGTCATTACCTTCTGTTTACAATGACAGTGTGGTTGAACCTCAACTTTGACTGCACAAAGGTCATTTTTACAACACATAAAGCAGCGTGGTAAACCCTGTGTGCCAAGCTCTGGTTGAAGAAGGTCTCTGTCACGCATATCTCATGAGAGATGTTCAGAGGATGCAATTCCAATGTGAGGGGCTGACCGGGACCGTGGCCATGTGAGGCCCCTCTATAACTAACCTTTGTGCATGGAATGCACAGTTAGGTAAATGCCTTAGGATTAGAGATTCAGTAAGAGGCACTGAAGTATTAGAAAAGATATTATGGAAATGATAGCTGGAAAGATGGTCCTTTCACGTGAATCTCTCATATGTAGACCTGAAATGTAGGGAGCAAAAAGGTGGTTTAGAGTCACCCTCTCCCGTTTTCCCTCCATCCATGTGTGAAGTCAAGTGAGAGAATAAATAAAAATCAGGCTCACACAGTTCACACACTTGAGACCTATCAGGATTGGGCTCCTCATCAGCATTGCTTTTTCTGAGCGTACATCATTAATATAATTTTTTTGTCAAATCCAGAGTCCCCAAAGGATTAGTATTCACTTTTAAAAAACGTCCATGAACTCAAATTTGCATTTCTCATTTCACTCTTCCTCTCTAAGTACAATGTAATTCAGACCCATTTGAGTGATATAAATTACATTTTAGAACTAGCTAGTTAATTATGCTAGAGACAGACATCTCAAAAAAGAAAAAAAGATGGAGGAAAAAGTAACTTATATTTGACTCACTAGCATGTAGCTGCTGTATTACAAAGGAGTTGTAATTTTTAAACCACCTTTAATAATAAAGTCACCTTTATTGAAGTAGCTCAGTTTAATGACAAATAAAGTGAGTGAAATAATGTTTTTCAGGTTTGGTGAAATGCAAAATTAGAGTGGGAAAATAGTATGTACAGCTGAGTCAAAAAATGTTTTTCACATTGTTCAGAAACAATGCTAAACAAAACCAAATGAAAGATACATTCTGCTATTAGGTGAACCTGACATGCTTTGAGTTGTGTTGAATTTTTAACCTATTTGCCTAACTTCAATTTTCTTTTGATTTCAGTCACTGTTTGTGACTGTCTGTGATCTTGGGGCATTTACTTAACTCTGTTTTTCGGTCAGTTTGTATCTAAAAAGCTAAGTGCTATGCACCTCACTGAGGCCTTCCTACAATTGCAAATGAGATTTCCGCATTTCCACAAGGAGTTTAACTGTTTACTCCAGTTGATTTCAAGGGGAGCCGAGGGTTTAATTCCTTTAGACAGTTCTGAAAATTCTGTCCTACTTAATTAGTGTCTGTTCAGTGCTTTGAACATGTTAAAAATGTGTGTAAATATGAAGTGTTCTTGCTGTTCATGAAAAATCCATGCAGCAGGTTGAAAGGTGTTTATGTGAACCATATAGCAAACACTTATGAAGAAGTGATCAGATGCTTGGAAGTGAAGCATTTTTTTACATACTGAACTAAAAGTAGAAATCACAGTAAATACAGATTGAGACAAATAGTTCAAGCAGCTACAGTTCTACTAGTACTCAAAAGCAGTGAGGGTTTAGCTGCTATGGGAAAAGTGGTCATTTGGACTTAATGAAATTCAGCTTTAAGATTATATAAAAAAAAACAGAGAAGAAAAATTTGGGTTCCTTTATAGTGACTAAACAATGGTTTTAGTTTTTCTCAAAAGTGCTGCATCGTCCTCATTTCCCAAGTGTATCAGTAGAAGGTGTTGAGCGCTCAGCACTGTTGAAAAATCAGGTCACCTTTTCAGAAGATTATGGGATAGAATTTCAAAAGAGCTCAACATGAAGTTGTGAAAGCATATAGAGGGTGGAAACATACAGAGGGTGGAAGCAAGGACAGATAACCTGGAAGGAATACAAAACCATTGTCGGATCATCCAGGGTTGAACTTAGGAAAGCTAAAGCCCATCCGGAACTGAATCTAGCCAGGGATGTCAAAGACAAAAAGAAGAGCTTCTATGATTACATAGGGAAAACGTGGGCTCCTTGCTCAACAAGACGGGGGACCTGGTTACACAGGACATGGAAAAGACTGAATACCTTCTTTGCCTCGGTCTTCACTAGCAAGACCAGACTTCAGGAATCCCATGTCCCAAAGACCAGAGGGAAAAGCTGCAGCAAGGAAAATGCTCAGTGGAAAAGAACCAGGTCAGGGAATACTTAAGCAACTTGGACATACATAAGTTCGTAGGACCTGATAGGATGCACCCAAGACTGCTGAGGGACATAGCAGATGTCATTGCAAAGCCACTCTCAATAATCTTTGTTTGATCAAGATGACTGGGACAAGTGCCTGGAGTCTGGAGGAAAGCAAGTGTCACCCTTATCTTCAAGAAGGGCAAGAAAGAAGACCTGGGGAACTATAGGATGGTCAGCTTCACCTCAATCCCTGGGAAGGTGAGGGCTGGAAGACGATTTCCAGGCACAAGAAGGACAAGAAAATCATCAGGAATAATCAGCATGCATTCACCAAGGGGAAGTCATGCTTAACTAACTTGATAAACCTGTACGATAAAAGGACTTGCCTGGCAGATCAGGGGAGGGCAATGGGTATTGTCTACCTGGACTTCGGTAAGGCCTTTGATACTGTCTCCCATAAGATCCTCATAGACAAGGTGTTCATGTATGTGCTGGTTGAGCAGACAGTGAGGTAGAATGAAAACTGGCTAAATGGTTGGCCCCAGAGGGTGGTGATCAGTAGCACAAAGTCTAGTTGGAGGCCAGTAACTAGCAGTGTACCCCAGGGGTCAATACTGCATCCAGTCCCATTTAACATCTTCGTTAATGATCTGGATGATGGGGCAGACTGCATCCTCAGCAAGTTTGCTGATGACAAAAAACTAGCAGGAGTAGCAGATACACCAGAAGGTTGTGCTGCTGTCCAGAGGGACCTTGTCAGGCTGGAGAAATGTGCCAACAGGAATCTCATGAAGTTCAACAAGGAGAAGTGCAAAGTCCTGCACCTGGGAAGGAACAACCCCAATCACCAATATATGCTAGAGGCCACCCATCTGAAAAGCAGCTTGGCAGAAAACAACCCAGGGCTCCCGGTCGACACCAAACTGAACATGAGCGAGCAATGGGTCCTTGCCACAAAGAAGATGAATAGAATCCTGGGCTGCATTAGGCAAAGTATTACCAGCTCCTTGATGGAGATGATCCTTCCCCTCTACTCAGCACTGGTGAGGCCACCACACCTGTGGTGTCCCCCAATACAAGAGAGATATGGACATATTGGAGAGAGTCCAGTGAAGGGCCACCAAGATGATTGAGGGGCTGGAGCATCTCTCCTATGAGGAAGGGCTGAGAGAGCTGGGACTGTTCAGGCTGGAGAAGAGAAGGCTCGGGGGGGATCTCATCAATGTCTATAAATACCTGCAGGGAGGGTGCAAAAAGGATGGAGCCAGACCCTCTTCAGTGGTGCCCAGTGACAGGACCAGAGGCCATGGGCACAAGCTGAAAGACTGGAGGTTCCCTCTGCACGTCAAGACACACTTCTTTACTCTGAGGGTGACTGAGCAGTGGCACAGGTTGCCCAGGGAGGTTGTGGAGTGTCCATCCCTGGAGAAATTCAGAAGCCATTTGGACATGGTCCTGGGCAACTGGCTCTAGTTGGCCCTGCTTGAGCAGGGATTGGACCAGATGACCACCAGAGGTCCCTTCCAACCTCAACCATTCTGTGATTTTGTGTTTCTGTGAAGCCACGGCTCTCTGTATAAGGAGGAGGAGATTTCTTTAAAAACATTGGCCTTCTCATTAGAGTTCAGCAAGCTACTGGTTTAATATTTGATGGCGAACCAAAAATATAACTATATAAATGTAGTGTTTTGGGTACAGCAAAACACCTCCTTTGACAGAATATTATACCCACTGCAAAAATAAGTATATGCATATTAAATCTTGGAATGCTTCAAAATGAGCAATTCCAATATTTATTATTTTCTCAGCATTTTTTTTTTCTTTCACTTCAAAAGAGCTGCAGGGTCATTATTTTAACAGCATAATGGATTTAACCATTGTTTCTTTCACCTGTTTGCTTATTAGGGTCTTTTTTAGCCATATTTTGAAAAATCTGAATCCAGGTAAGAAGTCCACAGTTGCTCTTAATTTTGGAATACATAACTCTGACTGAGAGCCTTAAGAAAGAGAAATATCAGCTAACAGACCCCTTTTCAATTGATAACATAATATTCAATTAGGATTATTCCAGCAGCTGTTAGATGTCAGTATTGTTCCATGGAAGTCCAACTGGAAGTAGATTTCTCTGGCTGTAAGCAAGATAGCTCTTCAACTGTGAAGTTTGGAAGAGCTAGCTGTTGGTGTTCAGCACCTCATCTATTAACAAGAGACTTTAAATTACATACTCAGTGAAGCAGTAATCATTAGAGCAGACTCAAGATGCACAATAGATTTAATTTCACTGGAACTGTTCCTAATGAAATTCTGCGTGGTGCAGAGTATTTGAATTACATTTTTGGGTGGGCCACAAAAAAGGTATAATGAAAAAAGTGGTGCTGGCTAAAAATATTCATTAAGATCCCTTTCAAAAATTCAAATCAGGTATGATATGTAGGTTGAGCAGTGTGATTTTTTTTTCTCCAACAGCATAATGTATTTAATCTTTATGTTTCTTTCATGTATTTGATTTTCTACTGTCTGTATATAATGAAATGTCTTTTTATTCTAAGCTTCGAACACTGCTGCATAATACCCTGGGGAGTTCTCCAAGGTTATTAAATCCATTGCTTTGTCACAAGTTACTAGAGGCTACACTAGCTCTCTCCTCTGTTTGGAAAGCTGCTATAATGTTTCTGGTCCTCAGCAATGAATAATGTGATTAGTACCTTAGGGAATACAAACAAAAACATTAGCAAAGTACATTTTCCAATATTTAAGAGGGTAAGCCAATCCTCAAAACAAAAGTTGCATGTTCTTGAACACTGTCTAATAACATTAACCTGAAATCACTTGATTTAATTGCCCTGTTAAGCAGTTTATTGCATTACTTATGGGATAATAGAATGAGTTCAAAGTGGGTTCATTGCATTATCTTATAAACAATGTAGCACATCATTAAACAGGATGATAGAAATCAACGTATTTTATAAGAAACAATTATGAAGGCTCATGTAAAGCCACTAATGTGAATAGTAGAAAGGCCTCACTGTGGCAGGGGAAAAGAGGCCTTTGCGAGGATAAAAAGACAAAGCAATGTCAAACTATAATTCCCCAGAATCAGATTAGAAGCACAATTCTCCAAAATTGTTAGTTTCGCTCTAGTTTGATGTGCTGCCCTTAAGTCTTCACCCAGACATATACTGCAATCTCTTGCTTGGCTCATGGATAATAATTTCAAACAGGTATCTTGTCAGTTCTGTTCTTAGTGCATTTAGCACAGATGCGTGACAATCTTCCAAGCATCTGACTTGCAAACTTGTGATGATCTATTTTGACTTGTGTGTCCACAGGGAGTGCAGATAGAAATGTTCAGCAGAGGCCAAAGAGATAGGACCAATCTGATCCAATCTACTCTGGAAGAAGTAATTTCATGTTGTCTGAGGGAACTGAAGGTGCAGAGAGAAATACTGGCTCAATATCACCTTAGTGTCCCTCAGCCTGGTGTATCTGCCCTTGCTTGCTGTGACATCTTCACACTTGTTTTGCCACAGCCCTGGGAATTTATAGGCATGTGTATGAATGAGGGGTCCAATTTTGTTCTCCATCCCTTCAGAAATGAGAACAGATCAAAGTACTGGAATACCCTTCCAGAGATCAGATCTGAAGTGAGAGTGGTTCAGTGACCTTAAATGACCTGCAAAGCATTTTCTTGCTGAGCTCCAGAGTCTGAAGGTGATGGGGGAGCAAGTCCAGGTGATGTCAGACCCCCCCGGCTGCATGCCTGTCCTGTATTAGGAACATTTCATGCTCCACCTTTCAATAACTGCCGCAATGTTGCCCATCTCACGCTGTGTGCACTGGCATTTCCATGTACACTTGAGGGAGTTTTAATTAATCAAAGCAATTTTCAGAGTGGGGAACTAGCAGAGAAGTGATTAGCTCCATATATCTGCCTCTTTCCTGGTTTACAACTCAGCTGAGCAGTGCAGAGAGTTCAGGGTCTTACTTGGGTTAAGAGCATTTTTGTCTGGCAAAAGTGAGGTCCTGACTGTAAAACACGGTAGCAGGGAGTTGCTGCCTCATGGCTTGCAGTGAAAACACAGGCTGGGTTCCTCCCAGTAAACTATAAACTTATTCCCTCAGAGCTCTTAGACACATTTCAAGAAATGATAATAAAACTTCCCTCTAATAGAAGGGGTTTTTTTGTGGAAAATTCTTAGGTGGGAGGAACAAGCTCCAGTCAGAAAGATTTGGCCTGAAATAATGCCAGTGGCATTTGTCTGAAGGTTGGGTATGGTATTAGCAACAAAATCTCTCTACATCATAGATGTTTTCCAGAAAAGATTATCTCATATGATGAGAGCTGCACAATCTTGTTCACAGAAGCCGTGGTTTATTGGCTATAAATGTTTATAAGAGTGTTCAGTGTGAGGAAACTGATTGGTTTCACATATACTACTCGTAGGACCATCAGATAACAGCTTTTATTTACTACTTCAATAAAGTAACCTTAAACAAAGTGTCCTGATCTCCTGTGACTAATCTACCCTGCTTTGTATCTCCCTCTGAGATTTATCCTCTGAACAGATTTATAGTTTTAGTTAGCCTCAGTTTCAGGAGTCATCTATCCTGATCCTGCAGTGGAGGTAAATGGGATATTCTCCATTCTCTTGCAATGGATGCTGGAAGCATTCCCTGACCTATCTGTGTGATGCTGTTACGGTTCAAATAGAGCCATGCCACTATTTGGGAGTTGGTAGTGTAACAGAGATAAATGGTGTTACTGCTATTCACATTTCTTTTTGACTCTGAATGTAAAGAATACTTGAGGTCAGTAAATGGACACTTTGAGTCCATTCCATGGCCTGAAGAATTAAACATCAGGTAAAAGGGGTGCTTTGCACTTACACATACATATAGATGATCCATATACGCACGACAAGTCCAACACTTCTGGGGTTTATCAGATTCTCCATGCCTGTGATACATGGAGGATTTGGGCATAGCAGAAAGTCTGATAAAGAATATACCATGTCTTTTTTAGATTTACCCACATTGAAAATCCTGAGATAACATTACCAAAACGCCAAATTTTCTCAGCTGGAGCGTAAGCTCAGAACAGATGCTATCCTGATCACTAAAAATCTTGTCATTTTAAGAGAGTAGATGTTAACATGGTCACTGAACAGGCAAGTAGATCTTGCCTATTCCCATTGCTATGGGCATTCAGTCCAGAAGCAATCCTTTTGTGAACCAGGAGACTTTCTGTCCTTGTCTTTACTCTTACCCCCCAAAAAACCAATGATCAGAAGAAAGGCACTGAAACAAGGAGCCCATGACATAGTTGCTTTTGTAAGAGTTTGTGGCTTTAACTTTAGTTGCAAACCTCCCTTGGAGAGTTCTGTGAAAGTGATATTAAATTGATAGTGGAGCCTGGCCTCAAAGAAGCTAATAGCAAAATGCCCTTTACAAGAGTGGGGCAAAGATTTTACTGTCTGTGGTAATAGTCAAAACCTCTGTATTATCACTTTTACAGCTCAAAAAGATATGGACTATTACTGTACTATATTTTACCACTTATTTAGAATGAGCTAGTAGTTGCTTGAAAAAAAGTAGCATTAGTCTTAGTTTGCTTCTTTCAAGTCAGTGATTTCACTTCACCTTTGCCAATGGGGAATACTCTGGAAAAGTCTGACATGCTCCCAGAGAAAGAAAATTCTAGTAGCAGCAGGTTAAAAAATAACAGCAGCATCAAGCCTGAGCAACAACCCACATTGGCTTTGAAATTGCTCTTCTCTGCTGTTGTCTGGAAGGAAATAATCAGACAAATTCAATACTTTTCCTTTCTATCAATTTATTTCTTTATTTTTATTTTTAGAACATAATTTTGTTACTTGAATCAGGGTTCTATTGTCTCATTTTAGCCTCCATATTAGGCAGGACATATTAAGTGAAGTTTTCAAAGCATTTCAGCATTAAAAGGCTAACACAATAGTATGGTTGTTAGAGCATCCAAAAATTAAACAATTGTAAATAGACAAAATTGGCATCAGATTCTACTGTTCCATTTTCATGCAAATCTGGTGGAGGATTTCAGAGCAACTTTTCATGAGATCAGAGTGTAAGAGCTGCCATACTGGGTTAGACAATTTTCCTAGCTGTGTCTTGTCTCAGACAGTGGTCAGCAATGAATGCTTAGGGGAATAATGTAAGTATATTAACTCATTAAACTGAAATGTCTGAAGCTGTCTTATCTGTGTGTCATATAAAAACGCTATGAAGCTGCTTCTAAGCTGCCATTGTGTACAGCTTGGAATAGTAATATAGAGCAACATTGAATTCAGCTTGCCATAACTGAGTTGCGGTTCTCAAGAGCAGCTCAGCGCGAACACCTTTCAAGTATACTTTATCACTGGGGCAGCTCAAGGAGTGGGAGGCAGTAAACACCTCAGTCCTTCAAACCTGCCTTTTCAGTACCCTAAAACCTGGGCAAACTTACAGTGGTCCTTCACTGACAGATGCCCTGCCACCTCCTGGGAATCCCAGTCACCCTGGGCTGGAAACTGTAGATGGAGCTGCAATCTGTCAGTTCGAGCTTTTATCAACACAAAAGCCCTGCTTATTCATCATATAATAATTCAAAGGGAATATTGGCTTATGGTCCACCTGAATACATTGAGGACTGAATGCCACAGTCTTTAGAACAGATAGAGCTGTATTAGCCCCAGGGAGGCCAAGGCAAAGGGAAAAACTAATTGGAGTAAGGTAGTGCCAGTGGTTTTCTCATTGTTCTTTGTGAGCAGGAATGGAATTATGCAACACGTCCATGTGCTAAAACCCAATGAATATCTTTTCTGAAGAACATCTTTCATCCAGACTCCACCTTTCTACATCTTACAGGAGATAAACTTGCTACATTTTTACAATTTGTGCCAACGAGCACAATGAAAGCCCCTTACAAAGCCTTAATGAATTAAGCTTTTTACATTTCAGCATGAAGAGGAAGATGACAGAGGAAAATTAGCATAGTTACATAAAAGAAGCACCTCTGTGAATGTTGCACTGGGCATTTTAACAGGCAGCAGAGGTGAAAAATGACATTTTTCAGCATTTATAGTACTGACAGTCTGGATTCAGTGGAAAAAAAATAATTATAAAAGTGGAGATTATCTCAAGGGCACCAAATAGAGAAATCTCTCTTGTCCTCTATGTGTGTTAGATTGTATGTTGGAAAAACTCTGCTTAAAGCCCAAACAGTAAATCGGAAAATTATGTGATATCTGGGGAAAAAAAAAAAAAATCATATTACCACTGGAAGAGTGAAACTCAGCCCTCCACAGAACAGTCAGTTGCTTTATCCAGTTCAGTGGCTTATGAAAAACTGATACATAAGCTTCATAATAGACTTAATATTTTTGAGGTTGCCTGATCTCACATGGTTTGTGCAGGAAGACATCAGAATAGGAGCTTATAGTGCCCAACACTACTCCCATTCACAAAGCCCAAATGAAATGGGATTTGCATGGAGGCAGTAGGCAGGCTAAGAGCGAGGATGAATCTTCCTTTCAACTTGCAAGCAGGGACTGAGGTAATTTGCAGTTTCTAACCATAATCTATGAACTATTCCGCAACAGCTCAGCTAAGACAAGCATGTATCCTGTGAGAGTATATGGGTACACAGCTCACTCTAGCATCATGAGCAACAAATTCTTGTGGATATAGCATCTTTCCCCATATTTGCTAACCCAGATAGGCTGCTGAAATGCTGCATTTCTCGTGTGTTTCCTTCCAGCTCCCCCTGGTCATGCGGAGAGCTGCAGGAGCTGGGTAACAGGCTTTAAGAATGCCAGCTGTGAAATGAAGGAGAGCAAGCAGGGATTGCTTCATGCTATCTGTTTCCCTTACTCTTTTTTTTTTTTTTTTTTTAAATGATTACTTTCACACTGTGACTGTAGCATGTGGAGAATGAGATAATTGAGCATCTTGACCTCTCATAAGCTTTTATACAATGAATATTTATATATGTGCAACAATATATGAATATGCAGACAGATACCTATGTGAATGTAGTTAAATGCATGTGTGTAGATCCATGCATTCATTCACATACAAAACCACCTAAAAAGATGATGGGAAGTAACTGTTGTCCCACTGCATCCGACATTCCTGTCACAGAAAATCACTGACATAGGTATAAACACATATGGTTCCTGCTCAGCGTTCAGGTCCTTGTTAAGTCCCTGTCACCCAATCACTGGATAATTCATGTGCATAAACCAAAGAATTAGCATAGACAAGCATCAAAACGGCTGTACATGCAGGTAGCTGTAGGTCTTGTCTTGTCTTGTAGTAGCATAAATGATCCAGAACCTCTGGATAGAAACAAAGTTTTATGTGAGAAAGGACTGTTCTCCTGCCTATGAACTCCACGCTCATCCTATGGGCATTTGAAAGCTTTCTCAGTTTTAACAGCAGTAATGTGTGCAGCTGTATAAACCTGCATTAGCAGGTTTCTTGTTACCCCGCAACAGCCTAATTTTTAAATGATCCCTAATTCCTCAGGAAATGCATTTGAAACTGACGTACTTAAAAATTTACTTCAAATGAGAAAAAAAGATGTTTCTGTGTTAAAACAATGGTGAGCAGAGACTTTGTCCTCCTGTTTTTGCACATGCTGGAAAGTTCAGGGCTGGATCCTGTTAGATGATCAGTCAGGAGCTAATGCAGCCTAATATTTCTCATCCATCTGGCTCTCCTGGCTCCTCAGGCATCTGCTTCCTGGAGCTTCAGGTAGAGAGTCTGCAGATTCAGAAAGATAGGACACACTGGAAAATTACCTCTTAATTCTCAAAAAAATGGAAATCCTGTGCATATTTCCTTTCAGGAGAGGATTGTTCCTGCATTTCAGAAGCACATTTTACTTCTGGAAAACTCCCTATGTGATCCAAGTAATAAATATTTTTTTCAGGCAAGAAAATTCTGTTTTCCAGTCATCTTTAGCCCTTTGCCATTCCCTGGAGTTTCTATGTGGCATCAAGAACAAAAGCATCCCAAGAGACTGGAAAGTCTGAAAAGTCCTGGCTACTCATCCAGAGGGAAAAGTCTAGTGGGGAGAAAATCAGAGTCTTTCCCATTTCTCCTCACATCTGCCTTGTGAATTTCAGGGGATTTTGAAGCATATGGAATTTCTTCAACAATATTTTTCAACCCATGCTCATTGCCGTTCTGCTCACTATAACATGGAAGTGATGCACTGTTTTTTTAAATTAGTGAGAACAGCTCTGCAGGTATCAGGATGGTTTTAGATTTTGGTCTATAACATGGAAAACAGACATTTTTCTTAGTGAAAATGAATGTACAATGTGGGTTTTGGGAAAGGAATTATGCACAAGTTTTGTGGGTGAAAGAGAAAGAGACAGATAAGAGCTGGGAAAAGGGAGAAATTGGGGAGGCAATCCCTTAGCAATCCGAGTTCAGGAGAAAACAAAATGGGTTATCCTATCATGTATGCACATGCATGGTCATTTGAATAGGAACTATGTACATGTCAGTCACAAGATGGCCAGGCGCTTTTGGCTAAGCCTTAAGTAAACTTGGACTTTGCTTTAAGTTAGAAATGTCTGGCCAGATAGTTCATATGCCTCTCTCTATTAAGTCTATAGGAAGTCATCAGACTTTGAGGCCAAAAAGGAACATGGAAACAGCTAATGACCTCATGCATAACTCAGAACTTATGGCTGTCCTATCTTAAATCCAATGTTTTCTTTTGGTTTTAAATGACTTCATAACTTTTTGAGAAGCAGCCAGTCCCCATTTTAATATTTGCAGTGGTAAGCCTATACAACCTTAGGTAAATTGTGTCAGTGATTCTGAAGACACATGTGTTTGCTAGTTGTCTGCTTTTGATCTCAGCTGCTATCTTCCAGGCCAATGTTGTGTTCTGATCTTACGTATTCCTGAGTTTCTCTTTTGCAGATCCAGTGTTCACCATATTTCATGAGATATGGTGAGATCTAAAAGTTTGGCTTTGGGGCAGAGGAAGGGAAGGATTTAGCTTGGCTTCCTGGAGTTCCAGGATATGCAGAGAAGGTGTGCTGTCCTTTTTCATGCAGAATTTTTGTTATAAAATTGAAATTTATCAACATCAGAATGTGTTGTGAATTTTATTATTTCATAAGACACAACAGAACAACAATTTTTAAAGAAATATTTTTTATATTTCCTAAACAATTCTATTTTTCAGTTGGAAATGCAATTATTTTTTCAGGATTTCCCACTGTTTTACTTTAGAAAATTCAAAAATCTTGAAACCAAACCAACAGTTTTAAATTTTAGTGATTTAACGTTATTTCATCCATAGTGGATGACTGTGAATTTTGTTAAGCTGATTGCTTGGCGTCCTTTGATTGCCAGTGTCATGGTTATAATTTATTTGCCCAGAACCCTATCGTAACACAGTCAGACATCTCTTCACCTTGAACAGCATTTGGGTCTATGGAAAGAGTAAAACTCTTGCACAGGATGTTTCAGATTGCAGGGAACTGAACTGCACTCTCATAAACATGCCTCTGCCCCACTGGCTGTAGATGGACTCTAAAGCAGTTACACTTCTAACATACCTGTCTCAAAGGTCTAAGGTTAGGTGAGATGAAGCTGATCTAAAAGTGCTTATGAGCAGACGGATGCCCCCAGATGTGCACATCTCAGTCCGCTCTGAGTCAGCGAGAGAGGCAGTAGCTGTACATCGGAGGTGATATAGTCACATTACCACGGGCTATTTCCAATCTAATGAGCCTACCTTTCAGCAGGGTTTATTAGCTGGACCCCAGCCATCACGCTAATGGCTTTGGATAGGAGCTTGCTGACATCTGGCTATCTCTATGTGGGCAGAAAAGGTCTCCACTCCTGCCCATGTGAAAATGCTCTGATATACCCAAGTCGCTTTTGGGTATCCTTCCAAAATCCATTTATCATTTTGTCCAGGTCAT
The DNA here is from genome assembly GCF_947461875.1 of Haliaeetus albicilla. Lineage (NCBI taxonomy): Eukaryota > Metazoa > Chordata > Aves > Accipitriformes > Accipitridae > Haliaeetus > Haliaeetus albicilla. The sequence goes on along the minus strand of NC_091502.1, from coordinate 18,552,739 downwards.
GAATTTCACCATATTTATCATTTGCCCATGCTTCCTTTTTGTTTAGTTCTTTACACACTTATTAAAACAAATGCAGGGTTCTCTCCAAAAAGCTGCAAGGGTCTTAGGGGAAGACCTGTAACGGGGGAGTGGCTGGTACAACTGACACTTTAAATTACGTATCTCTCACTAACATGGGCTAGGATGTGCTCTGTTTGAGCTGGGAACCTGAACTAGCAGTGTACCATGAGCAGTGACTAGATAATGCATAAGTAACAACTTTTACACTCTTCCCAAACTCATTTGTTTTTAATCAGTTCAGGCCATTTAAAAAATGCAGCAAGTTCCTGTGAGTCAGAAGGCTGTGCTGACAGCAGATCCATGAGGAATGCTGATTAGGACAGAAAATGGCTCAGAACTACTCCGGCTTTCTAATAATCTCGTGTTCAGGGCAAGCAGAGCAGAATCGCAGCTGCCACAAACCATTAGGACCATTCCTAAAGAGGGTAGGCTGTGGTAACTGGACGCATGTGTTACAGTTCCAGTAGTGACTAACTTCTTTAATTTAATTCATTAGATGAATGTTTACAGCCATAAATTAAAAGTGCTACAGCTTTCCTGGGATGCTTACTATCCAAGCAATACTTTTTAATGAACAACAAGAAAAGCCTGATTTCTTACTATGATGCCATTTCAAAAAAAGTGAAACGTTTTTGACCCAAAGTGATCATAAAAAAAGAAAGAAAATAATCCTTAAATGAATTAGAATAGGTGCAAAACCTGAGGTTTTATGACAGAAGAGAAAGTGGACTGTATTAATCCCACTGTTAGTCCTTTATCTTTAAAAATCAATGCAGATTGCATCTTTCCTTTTGCTAGAAAGGCTGCAGCTACTGCTCTGCATTTGATTCAGCCAGCAGTAATACTGCCCTCAGCAGAGGGCATGTGATACCTACTTAGCTAGCACCCCTAAAAGCAGTATTATGATCATTTGATGTTCACAGAATTTCCTGGAAACCATACCCTACAAATCATCAATAGACATGTTCCTTCTTCAGGTCCACACATCTGTGGCATTGATTTTCAACAGAACCTGTCCAGATGCACCAAATCGCAAAATATGACCTTCTTTCATCTTTTTTTTTCATTTAATGTTGTAAGAATAATATAAGAAAAGGAGGTTAAGAGGTGACTTGTTCATGTTTATAAGTATCTACACAGAGAGATAACTTCTAACAGCGCAAGGCTCTTTAATCTGTCAGACAAATGGATGGTACAATTCAGTGACTGAAAGTTGAAGCTCAACAAAAGTAAACTAGAAATGCACTGTAAAAGTTTAGCACCAAAGGTTAGGACAACATGCCTAGGATGCATTTACCATCACTTGAAACCTCTGACCCAAGTAAAGCCTTTGAGTCTTTCTAAGACATACATTTCAGGTCAACCAGAAATTGCCTGGACCATTACAGGAATTAGTGGGTATAATTCCATGGCCTGCGTTAGGCAGAAGATTCATGTTGATTCTTAGGTTGGCCTCAAGACCTTAACCACCAGGAGTTGCATTTATTGACTGTTTCCATTACTGTGGCTATATAATATTAAGTTTTAAACATTCATTTTCTCAGTTATCTGGGGTACTAGTACTGCAATCACACAAGTGAAATAAGCAGCCTGCCCAGAACAGAGGCACTGCTTTTGCCTGGATCAGTATCTCAGTTCTTGTGGATTCAGATCTCATAAGAACACAAGAGACCATCCCCGCTGTTCTTCCTCCTTGTTACAACTTCATTGTTGCATTAGAATTGCTGTAAGCTATCAATGACATTGCCAATATATATGGAAGAAAGGAAGAGAAGTCTTTGCAGTGATACAATAGATCTTTTTATTCTGCATAAGAAGTCACCTTCCCCATCTGTGAAGCAAGAAACTGAGTAAGTTTGCAAACACCTGAGACAAAATGGAAGCACTCATGTTATCCAAAAACTTGGATATGGGTTTTAAAATCTAAGAATTATATTCGGGGTGGCAAATGGGATGATATTGTACAGTATCTTAATTCCATTTGGCTTCAAAATATTTGATCCTATTCTTCTAAAATCATATGCTGTGCTGGACAGAATCAAGAATGACAGTCAGAGGAGGGATCACTTGATAGTACGTAGGTATCTCCATCTGCAGTAGCCCCAGTAGGCTTTCTTTATAAGTCAGTGAAAAGAAATGGCTACTTCGAGGGCATGATTCATCTTGTCCTAACATCTCTGTATAAAATCATGCAGACAGACTGTACACTAAATGTGCTTCTGTTTTCCCAATCATTATGTGATTATAGAAGGAGTCATCCAGACAAATAGATTTAGATGTCTAAATTCAGACGAGATGGATTCCAACCTTACAGTACAAAATGCATGGGCATCACAATTTAGATTCATTCTGGTTTTCAAAAAAGGATCAGGTCTTTTCTCATTTCATTTAATTCATCCTTATTCTCTGTTTCAGATGTTTGGTTTTCCTGAGAGTCAGAGGAGAAGAGAAGATGGGAAATTCTCTTGAACTTACTTAAACTTCCTAATATCGCCAGCTGCAAAATGCAAGAATACTATTGCAGAAAAGGTTATCTGAGCAACAATCAAGAGACTAATGGACTTTTATTAGAATAGCTAAATGTGTGCTCTGGCCTAATGCACAGACCGCCAAAGGCAAAGGGAAACTCCAAAGTTTGACCTATAATTTCTATTATCATCTCCTGAAATGACTAAAAAAAAAGATAATTAGTAAGCTGTAAAGGAATCAGAGCTAAATTAGGATTCTTGAAATTTTCTAATGTTCTAACTAGATAGTTTCCATCACTCAATTCCTTACTTTTCTTCTTCCAATTCCTGCCCATTAAAAAAAATAAAATCAATAACTTCACATGTTTAGAAAGATTAAGGAAATTCTTGAGTCCTTCTGGCTTATTGGATTGCTCTGCTAAAGGGGATAAATGGACTATAGTGTGGTAACCAAGTTACAATTGTTATTTATGGAAACTTCTGATTCTGTCAAATTAACTTGTCAGTAAGGTAGAGAAACAGTGCACACAATTTCAAGATACTATGTATGGAAAAAAAAAGTTGGAGGAAAAGCAGCTTGATAGGCTATTGCTTCTTTGTGAAAGAGTAGATGAATGTGTCAGTAACAATGGCTTTATAATGAACATTCACATAAGCACACAGTTAAAGTTTCATATAGAAATATAACTTTGGCACCATTTTTGGTTCTGACCATTTAGTTTTGCTGCTTAATGTACTTTTAGCATAGCATTCCTGCAATAATTTATACTTACCAGTAATGGTCTACTCTGAGGCGTCAGTCCTGCTGGATTAATGAGCAATGTTTAGAAATATTGCCCGAAGCTCAGACTTGGGTGCAAGCTGGTAGGTGGTAATAGTTTTGACCAGCAGGTCCTCTGGAGCAGATCACTCCTCTCTGCTTCAGCTGAACATGCATGCTGGGGAGCCACAAGATGCAGAGTCAAATCCTCATTAATTCCTCAGTCTGCTACATACTTTCCCTTATATAGAAAGGTACAAATCAAAGCAAGGTCTTCTCTTCTTCACCTAGCAATGCTGGTAGCCTTTGTATGGGCTGAAGGGGAAAAATATTTATTGGGCAAAAGTGCTTAGAAGTGATGAAGGCCCCTGAATAGTGCTCCTCATTAAGGTCATAGCTACCAGTAAGCCCTGGACAGGAACAACCAGAGTTCATCGAGAAAAGCAATTTCAGCAAGATTTCTAACTGTACTCTGTAAATTTGCAAAAACTTCTTATATGGGGATGCTTAGATGTTATAAGTTATTGCCAAAATAAGGGCATCATTCTAAACTGACAAAAAGTGAGATGGGGCCATTTATCTGTCAGTTGGACTACAGAGCTTGATACCACCCAAATAACCTGGACCTTGAACACTGACAGGGAAATCAGAGGTGGCAGAGAGTAGAAATTTCTTCCCAGCTGAACTACGTGATAATGGAGAAAAAAAATCTGGCCTTCATGTAGACCATATGTATGGTATAGATTTCCTTTCATACAGTAGGTGTATTTCTAAAAGAAAAATTGTTCACCATTTCTTCACAGATTTCATTCATCGAACTCCAAACTGCCTATGAATAACGTTGGAAGCTGCAACTTCAACCCAAACTTCTCCTCCCATAAACTAACCTTGCAAATAAGAGCACATTTATTGTCATTGTCAAATACCTGCTCTTTACATCCCTGTACATCTCAAGCCAAAGCATGAGAATAATGTTTTTCTGCTTATGAAAGACTTTGGGCAGAATTTAGATTGTCCAGAATGCTCTGCAGGTAGAGATCAGCATTATCACTAGCCTGCAAAAAGTACAATCATCAAAATGGTCTTGACCCAGGGCATTTTAGCTGTGAAGCTGCATGCACTGAACAAGTATAGTAGGCATACCAAGATGCAGATTTCTTGTGAAAGAGGAATGGAGAGCTAGGAGAACTGTAGACACCTTCATTATCAGTGTCCAGGGAAACACAGATTTCTGTGCACCTGACACAAAATGATGTCACCATTGCACAGCTCCCCTCTGAGATGAAGGCTCTGTCCTGCCTTTTGCACAACAGGTATGCAAAGGTTGAGGTGACCGAAAACTTCATTCAGCACCCTGAGATTCTCGCATTACTGTAGTATTTTGGGCCTTCTATAGTTAACATTGGGCCCTATTCAAAAAGATCACAGTAGGCATCTACCATACACTTTCCAGTTATAGCACTTCTCTTGCCTCCATTGGGAGAGTAGATGACTTGAATTATTCACTGCTGTTTTGATAGTAAACTCCATAGTAGACTTTATGGCTCAATTAGGCACATAATATTTTGATTTAAATACGGCCCATTTATCTGCATTTATTTCAGGTGGGACTCATCTCACTTAATTTTAACTACAAAAGTGTTGCCAATCTAGTCAAAGGGCTTCTCTGCAAAGTTGATGGAGAAGATGAAGCATCTCCAGAGTGCAACAAAAATGAGTTTTGAAATAGGTAGGTGTTTATAGTACATGAGATGAATTGCCCTCTGGAGGTTTTGAAGATTAGATAAATATTTATTACACGTCTTTACAGCATAGGTCATAACAAGTCCTAATTCCATTTTTGGAATTTTGGAATCCACTTGGATATGTTATAAAACAACAACCACCAACAGTAATAATGAATTAGACTACAGTGGATACTTGATAATTAAACAAGTTATCTGTATCTGTCTATGCTACTACTTCACAGTTCCTGCTGTGTGTCATGCTGCAGCAATGTTTTGCCCTAATTCTTGTGCCTATATTCGAAAAAACTTTGTATACCACACTTTTATCTTAGAATGAGGAGAGAACCTCAGGATATAAATAAAGCATTTGTAGAAATAGTAAGATTTAAACACTGCAATTCTTTTACAAGTATTTCTATGACAAGCAACAGGGTTTGAACCCAGAAATCAAGCCATCTTTTACTCTGGGGAAACTGCTTCAAGTCAATCACAGCCTCATGAATAAGAATGTGATCGGAACAAATGCCTTTTTTTTTTTTTTTTTAATAATGCATTTCAGCAGTAGAGTAGGCATTTGTATTCTAGCTAATAATTCAAAATCAAAGGGTGGGATATAAGAGAGAGAGAGAGAAAAACAGTTCTAGGGGGAGGGGAAGTGAGCTTAGAACGTCCAGAAAAATATTGAGCAAGTTTTTTGAAAAAAATCACTTCTGCATGGAAAGCAAAATAGAAAAAAAAAATTGCAAAGCAATACAATACATAGGTCTTTATTATGTTTGAATAATCAACTTCCTGTATGAGCTATGTCAAGGTCAATACAGATATAAAGACCTCATTTGGTGAAGCTGTGCTGCATTACAGCAAAAAAGGAATAATAAAAAGGGAGAGTATTTCGCCCACTGGTTTGTAGCCTGAAGCCCCTTGAGTCTGCATTGCAAAGCAGCCCAAAAATGTGTTCATAAGCTTCTTTGTGAAACACCTGCTGCCAACAAAAGGCATATGGATCCTTGAAAAGTCAGGTATTACCTGGAAGTATAGTTCCAAAGATATGCTCTATCTATCAAAAATTATACAAAGCTAATTTGATCTACAGTTGGTTTTCCCATCAATGAGACAGGAACAGAGTGAGGGAAAAATAGATCCCTGATTATTCCTTATGATTTTACAGTTTAAAGTGTCTTCATATTGCAACACAAAACTCTTTAACACATATAAACAGGGGTTTGTGCATAATCCCATTTCTTTTTCATTTTGACACAATTTCACAAGCATTTCTTGGAAGAAAAATAGTCTGTTAGCATCTGGCATTGAAAGAGCTGGAGTTTTTGCTGTTATTTTGGTTTGCTTTTTGTTTTGTTAAACACAGAATGAATTTAATAAAAGCTGTCTCAGTTATAGAATTGCCTGCTGGTATAAATATGAAACAGTTATGGAGGTGGTTTGAAACTTCTTTAAAAATTAAAATCTGATACCATTTACGAAATCATTTCCACTGCTTCTTAGGCAAGATCTGCAGATGACTGCGTACTATTTTAGAAAAGGCAAGAGTCTTGGCCTCTTAATGGTAACAGATCTATGGAAGAGCTAAAGGTGTCTTCATCTAGAACTGCAACTTGTTATTTACCTCTTCCTCCATTATATTACTCTGGGGAATACTATGAACAAAGAACAAATTTAAGATGCTCTAAAAATATTCTGCAGCGATTAGCAAGCAATATATGTTGCTGCTATAAAAGTGCCAAAGATAAGGTTTTTACACTGCATTATCATAACTCCTGCCCTCTACAGGTTCCTACAAGGAGGAAAATGGAAAAATGTCTGCAGTTTTTAATTAAAAATACTTTTAACAGATAAGATAAAAAGTATTAAATATTTATGCCCTAGGTGCATCAGGATTGTTTTCCTTTTTGGGTTACTGCAAATAGAACTGATAAATACTCAATAGTTATTCTTGAAGTAAGACCTTAGTGCCATGCAGGTGGTGACAATCTCTGCACAAAAATTTCGAAGCTTCCAGTTGTGTTTTGAGTTACCCCATACCATGTAAACAGAACAGGAGTCTTTAGTGAGGCCAGTGAAGCTCTCTTCTCAGTGTACACTAACAGTAAAGAAATAGTAAAAAGGAAAGTAATATGGGAGTCCTCCATTGCTGTTATAGGTCAGGACTAAACCCTTGTTTGGAATTATGTCATGAATTAGATGGTGGAAATAAACAAAAAAAAAAAACCAGAGAAAAGAGATAAACTGGTGCAGAAACTCTGATCATGTTTAAGGTGCTTGAAAATTAAGAGGTTTACATTTGACAGGAAACAACTGAAAAAAAGTGAAAATACGATAAATGAACTATGGACTAGTCAACATAGTGGAGAAATCAAATCTTGCACTCCAGATCACTGTCTGCCACACAAGAATTCAGAGATACCCTGTAAACCTGAAATAAGATAAAAATAGAATTGGTCTTTCTGTATGAGTGCCTGAAGGATATCTGAGAGCAGTAGGAATGCAAACATCACTGTATAGGGCTCAGAGTTACTTTACATGTTCACCAACTGTAAAATCTGCAATTAACTGCTAGAACTTGTTTCAGCAGTTTAAGTTACCTTGAACAAAATGCTTAGGGAACAAATTCTTTGACGCGAGTTTCTACTGCCTGTTCAGAGAAGATTTCAATATTGTCTTCTGTTCTGCCCTTGAGAATGAACTGGTAATGCCACATAGAGGCTTCAGTCAGTACAGAGCTGTACTAGGAAACAGGAATACAGGGGAACAAAATATTTTCTGATGACATGTCACATGATATTTCAGTTTGATTTTTTTTTTAGTTTCTGGTTAAAAATATTTTAATTTTGACTCTTACAAAAATGTGAAAATTTCTGTGGAAAAGCAAGATTCTTGTTTTAGTTGCAGGAAAAAAAAAGAAGAAAAAAAAAGAAAAAGAAAAAAAACAAGCAAAGGACACAAACTGTTTAGGCAGCACATTCTGTCATATCATCCTAAACTCAAGAACCATTTTGCTTTGATTTGTTCGTTGCAGAGGACTCTTCTCTCCAGATACAGATACCTATATTTGATCTTTGGTTTCCCATATATCTATATAATTACTGAGATATATATATGTGTGTGTGTGTGTATATATGTATATATCTCTACATCCTTTATATCTTGGGTTCCCTTCGGAATCCAAACAGGGAAATAAGCATATTAGGATGTGAGTAATCTTAACCTAAAATTAATGTCTAATACTGACAGATGAGTTGAATTGCTCCCTGAAGGTGCCCACCACTGGCTGGCTCACATGTAGACATCAGCATTGTGGTGAGATGGATTCTGTCCATGGCTTCCAAGAATAATTCAATTGAAATAAACCCACAAAAGCCAAGCTGGCAAGAAAGTTCACAGAAAGAATTTTAAAAATAATATTCCTCTTGCCTTAGCTTTCTTCTAAAGGAAACTGATAGCAACAGAGGGAAAGTAATTCTCTAGCTGAGATACCAAAAATAAGACAGATGGACACATATAGAAAGATGAGTGGCAATAATGCGCAGAGAGCTGAAAGTCTAGGTTGCAAAAAATACAGAATTTGGGACACAGGCCTGGGTAGGCATCGATATGGACTTGTTCTATTCTTGTACCCTTCCTTGAGTTGCACACTTCTTCTACTGCCTGGCGACAGAGAGACAAGACACATTCTATGTGTTTTATGTCAGCACCAGAATTTTACAACGTTTTAAAAGAGAATATACCACCTGCTTCACAGGCTAATTCAATCTCTTTTAGACAATGCAATGACTGTTGAGTTAACCCCTCTGCTTTTAGCACAGGTTTCCTGAGCTGTCCTTAACTTTACTGGATGTTGGAGAAAAGATGCAGCATGCAAGGTGCCCTGAAACAATACAGTGACCCTTATGTTGCAACGGATCTCAAATCTGGCATTTCTGAACCACTGTTAAACATTTTTTAGGCCAGCCTGACTTCTTCCCATTCTTTTTGCTAGGTTGCAGCAAATAGGTGTTAGATTCACTCTGCTTCTTAAGAATAGAGTGTAGAAAGATGTAAGAACCAGCTCTTTGATGAAACTTGATTCATTACATATTAATTGTACTATGCAATAATTGTTCTTTGATAGGACTCACAGTCTCTTTTAAGCACTCGGGATTGTAATTATTAAAATCCAAAGTTTGAATGAAAGGGTCAAAAGCTAAAAATGGATATTGGCTTCCATGCATAACCATAGTGATAATCACTTTCCTGAGAAACACTTTTAACTCTTGGCACTGCTAGTTTAGTCGGTAATGAAAAAAAAAAAAAAGTCCTGTGATCGCAGTGGCATCTATCGTTTTTGGCCTCTAATAAAAGTGATTTTTTTCCCTTTGGGGAAAGACAACTAGATGGATTATGCTGGGAATAGCTTGTGTCATCAAACCAGCTTGCCAAGCTAGTGGCACACAATGGAGATGGCAAATTTCCACACGGCTGATGAGTATAGGGAACTTTTTGTTCTCAACCAGAGGGAGTCACTGGTTTTGGTCCAGTAAGCCATGGGCCAAAAAGAAAGGAGTCAGGAAGAAATATAGTGAATAGCTCACAAAATAAAAAAGAAGCAGCACCAACTCTTTATAACAATTTGACCTACTACTGAGCCGATTAGAGGCACCTTCCTTTTTAACTTTACCTTAACAAGACCTCTGAATTTGCAAACTCTGAAATAGCTAGTGCAAGTTTTAGCAGTGCCTGTTCATTCCAGTTGCTTTAATGTTACAGTGACATTTGTGAGGCTTGATGATGTCCAAAACCCCATATAACTTACATTTCAAGTTCAGACAATTGTAATGTAATTGCTATTTATGTGGGTAAAAAGGGAAATTTAGAAGGAACAATCAATAAACTTATATGAACTACTACCTTGTCTCTTTTTTAGTAAAAGAAGATAGCATAGCAATAGAATTTCTTTGCATACAGCATTGTTAGACATGATCATTTATTTAGTATTTGGATAAAATGTTATGAAATTTCACAGACAAGCAAGACCTGGCTTATATGTCTCAAGTAAAGCATTGGGTTAGAAATGTAAGCCCAGAGACTGACAAAACACAATATTTGAGGCAATGTTTGTGAGTGCATGAAGTTCCAAAGAAATCAGCAGAACTTTTTTGTGGGTAATGGACTTTTTGCCTATGGAAAACAGTCAGCAGGAAAAAAAGCTAGAAAAAATAGAAGGTCTAAGAAAGAAAAAGTAGCCCAGTTTTCTTGTCTTTCAGCAAGACTTACACTCAGAGGTGCATATTTCATTTCTGAAACTGCAAATCAAAGCCACAAGTCCAGAGCTGCTTTTGAAAGTTTATTCTAGGCTAAACTTTGCCTTTTATTTATTTTTCACTTTGAAGACAGAATTCAACAATAAGTCCTTATATATGTGAAGATAGCCTCGGTTTTGAAAAATTAACAAGGAGCAGGATTTATCATACCATTTCATTCTAGCAATTGCTATTCGTGCTGCTTATCCTGTCAAAAAAGACAGTGGCAAAGGGTCATCAGTTCAAAGAAAACCATGACTTATATTTACATTTATATGGCAGCTTTTATCCCATAGGACTTGCAAGCACTACACACAGACACACATACACACACAAACATGTAAAGCGTGGACTTTTACTGCATCATCTTTCATTGTCAGGATTGTTATGGTCAGAGAGAAGACAAAGCAATATTTTAGACAAGCACAGGGAGGAACTCAGAGGAAAAGGGATATTCTTGGAAAACGGTAAATAGCTGGGTATCCAAAACAACTAGCTCAGCTGCAGTTGACTTGGCCTTACGTACTAGTAAAACAGTTTAAAAGAATGAAACATCTGCATGACTTTCTTCAAAACCCATGCTTATGAAACTGCCTTGTTTATTCAAACAGAGAGCCTGTGTTTGCTTTGCATATTTGCTTTGATCTAAGACAAGAACATAAACAGAAGGAGAAATTTTGGGTTCATTCAGACCAGTTCAGCTCTTCATCCAAAACTGTCACTGGCTGAAGTACGAGTTTGCATTAAAATGTATTTTAACATAGTTTCTTTTAATGATTAATAATTTATCCTTTGTTTTTCCAGAATGCAGCAGTGAAGTGAGGTACTGAAAAAGCCATAACTCTTTGTATAACAAGGACATTATTATCTTATATACTTATCATGCAACTGCAATTCATGACACCAACTTTATTTAGACAGATACCGTATGCACGTGAACAACTCCAGGTTCTGCAGTCTGAGGGAGAACTGTAGCACATGACAACTACCAGGCATAAATGCTTTTCTTTTTGTCCCAGACTGAAACAACTTGGTTGCAAGATGCACAGCACAAAGAAAAAACCTCTTTGATATGTGAGAAGTGTTCAGTATTTAGCTGACCTTCAAGCCTGCCAAAAAAGCTTTAGTCACTATCTTCTCACCTTCTCACCAGCAGACCAGTTACATGGCCTCAGCTGCTTTGGAAATGCAGCCCAAACTTCAGAAATCCCTCTGGAAGAAAATGCAATGAAAATATACTACTACGAGACAGATGCAAACTCCCACTCATCAGCACTGACCACTTAACCAGACACTGGAGGGCATTAAATTTTTACACATCCACCACATTCCCTATTGCATTCCAAGGTTAAAATGATGTGACTTTTTTTACTACCTTAGTTTATAGATAATATAAAACTTAGTATTGCAATACACTAATTCATAAAAAGCCTCTCCTTTCTTTAGCAAAAAGAGAAAAATAAATGCTGTGTGCTATGTCAGCTGAAAAAAAGTTTTGCCTAGGCAGTTGCAGTTTTTACTAACGCAGATACAGTAAACATAATAAATCCTTATAAAAATTCAAATTCCCATGCTCTCTGAGCCATTGCAGTCCATTTGTAACTTCCCTTTTACTCTATAATTTATTCAACTCCAATCTCTTCTTTCCCCCTCAAATCAGAAGATTTCCTGCTGCAATGGGTCTATAATTATATTGCAACATAACACAGTGTAGTATAATACCCTATAATAATTATTTATACGATATATATAACTGTATTCATGAAACCATACATATTAACATAAAATAATTTAAACTAGATTAGATTATATTTTATTATATTTTATTTATTATCAATGGGAACTTTGGACTCACAGATCATTCTCTTTGCACTGGGGTGTCACAGGAGTGCCAGGCACAGATACCGAGGGATGGGGCAGATGAAGGAAGTGTACTCCCTGGGTCCACCCTCTCAGTAGGGACAAGGACAACATAAGGCAAGTGTTAAGAGGTGTCTCAAATTCTGTGGAAGCTATCTGTCCTTGTGCAGATGCGAGAGGCATAAGGAGCTCCGGGCAGAAAAGAAATGAGCTGCACCGTGTAGGTACATGCTTGGCCAAAACACAGTACAATGAAAGAAAAGCAGAGGGGCAGGAGTGATGTGGTTGAATTCTGCTTTGAGGAGCAGGTGCAGAGCCTCCTTCTATCCAAGTAGGAGCTCAAATAAGAGCAAAATCACTGATGCATGGCCAGGAATATGAATTTTTCTTGGTCAGGACAGGATGCCTGCCAGAGAAGTCAGCTGACTGCTCAGACTAGGATGCCAGTGCACAGGTAAAAGATGCCATGTAAGTACAGGCATGGCATGGTCAGACGCTCGTCTCAGAGAGCCGCTTCGTCTTGCAGGGATGTCGGCTGGGCATGCTGCATTTCGTAGCTGCAGCAGGCAGAGCCACAGTGTGGGCAGTACCATGCAATTTTGTGTTTGTTCAGGGCAAAATGGATGCTCACTTCAGTCAGGGCCTAGAGACAGGTTTACGTTCTTCCCCCTGGATTTGTAACAAGGCACCATTTAAGTATTCTGCTGTGTGTGCTGGGCCCCCAAAGGAGATGTATTGACCCCATTTCTCCCTAGGCCACTATCTCTTGAAGTAAACCATCATCATTTCCAGTAGTTCCTAGACTGTAAAGCCAGACCGTAACAACCTAATATGGTATTTTGTATAACACACACATAGTTTACCCCTGAATTAATGACTGTCTGAAAAATTAGCGTATATTGTAAAATAGCATCCAGTCTTGGTTAGGAAAGTCCCTAGCATGCAAGAACTTTTTCTCCAGGTTAATAGCATTGGAAATTACTTTTTCTGGACCTTATTTCTAGTCTAAATTCATTTAGTTTACACTTTTTAAGTACTGAAGTATTGTACCTCTTTCTGCTAAGCTAAAGAACTCCCTGTTGTCACACATCTCTAGGTAGAGTCTAATAGGCCAAAGTTGCCTACCGCCTTCTCTTTGTTGAGCTAAAGAGACTGAGGTCCCTCAATATGGGATTATTTTCCAGGAACATCTTGGGTGTTGTCACTGTGGGCTTGAGAAGGGTTGAATGAGAAGACAGGTGGGCCAGAAGAAACAACCCTAAAGACAGCAGCAGAATTGTGTTTACAGAACAATAGATTCTCTTTTCCCACATGGAGGGAGGTTTACTGTGCTACTATAGCAAAACTGTTTTATCATCATAGCAGCAGGAATGCTTTGCAGTATGTAATGTAGAGGTGCCTCTCTTGAGAGCACTGGGAAACCTGTGACTCTAAGGAAAGACTGCAGTCTTTTAGCCAGGAGCCACGGTCTCTCTCTTTAGCATCATCATTTTCCTTCAGAATGACCTTGAATAATGCACTTCATCCCTTTTTACCTTTTATCGAAAAAAGCTTTCTTTAAGAGTTCACTGCATATATGGCTTTGCTTCAGGCAATACCCTTGATCTCTGTGAAGCTCTAACGCCTCAATACTCCTGATTGTAACAAGTCATCAGCCCAGACAGCCTCAAAACAACCACTGTGGAATACAGCACCTTGAAAGGAGCTTTGAGGTACCTGCATTGCTGTGCAGAAATCACTCCTATTTTACATCTGGGAGTAAAGAGTGAGTGTGATTGATTTTGTCTCCTGGATAGCAATCAGGCTATACCAAAGCAATAGCATACCCCAACTAGTGTAAGATGATGTGGATACTTAGAGGGTGTTCAGACCATGGAAATAATAGTTGTGGATAATTCTCTTTTAGTTTTCTAAATGCAGGATCTCTTCAACTAACAATGTGTCATGCTTGATTTGGAAGAGTGTACAAGAAGTTCAATTTTCTGCAGTATTCCTTTTTTAGTAAAATAGTTCATTAATCTGTCATTGTTTCCAAGGAGAATTCTGTGGAAGCTCAGTTCACAGAAGTGCTCCTGAATGCACTCAAATCTCTCTGACCTACAAGGCTTTCAGTGTTGGTGATCATTCACGGACAATTCTGTGAGTGGTTTTCCATTTCTTTGGCTGAATTTAAGAGGTAAAAAAAGCACAGAAACTGTCCTTCTAGTGAGAGATGACAGATCTTTAAGCCAAACTGCAAGTTTAGATGAGCTCTAAATCTGTTACATTTTTTACAGTACTGAAGAAAAATCCAGTTTGGTCCACTTGTAATTTGTGGAATAAAAAAAAGAGAATAGCTTAATTCATTGTTCTTTTTATATTTGGGCTTTTTTCTACAGCAGGTAGATTCACATCAGTGGGCATCTCTGGTGTTCATCTGTGAAATTGGTATTATATGAAAGAGGCAGCGACAGGGGAGAAATGTCCTTTTCCAGAGGAAGCATTTCCAAGGACTGGTTTACTGCTCTTGCTGATTCAGTGCTAGCCTTGAAACTCAGGTGACTTGTTGCTTCTTGTGTGGCAGCTGGGCTCTGACATGGGAGCTTGGCTGAGAAGCCAGAAGTTTATCAGGAGAGGATGTGGATCAAAAGGGCAGACTTCGTGATGAAAAGCTACAGTTAAATAGCCTATGGTTAGATAATTGCAAATGATATGAACCAATTCCTCGGTAATTGATTAATTACTGATAATCTTGTCCACCCTTTTAACTCTAGGTTTCTGCAGTCACAAGGTTAGCATAAATAATTTGTAACACTAGAGGCCCTAAATTGAAGAGTTAGTGGGTAAGATGGAGAAAGTCTATTGACAAAGTTATGTGTTACTAAATCTGTTCCTGCACTGTTGATACAACATGCATGCACTCCACACCAGCTTGGCAAAATAGCCAAGCAGCTAGTTTTAATAGAAGAAACACATGGAATATGATAAAGGCATAGGAGTTTTTATGAACGTGTTCCAAGTATTGGAACAGTGGAATGTCTTCTTACATGTACTCTACATGTCCTTGTTTAAACTCCACCTAAAGTGTAGGTAGAATTAAACAACCAACCAACCAAATAAACAAAAGGGATGCCTGAGGGGAAGTGAGATATATGAGAAATGTTTTGACCAGCAAAGTAACAACTATTTATGCTGTTCACATGCTTCAATACCTCATTTCCCTTAAAAATAAGTTAGAAGCCCAGCTGATATAGTCGAGAGTCCAGTGCTAAGAAAAATGTTTCAGACCTGGAGGTGTAATCCAAAAAGCAGGATACTTCTGCAGATCCATAATGGATTCCTAATATCATCTTAGGAATCCAAAGGCAATAAAATCTAATAAAATGTAAGCAACTGGGAAAATACTCAATGGTTAAATTTACTTGAAGATTGCAGGCACATTCCTTTGACTGTAACCTGTTTGCAGTTTTGCAGGTAACAACCCGACTATAGATTTTGCTTAATAAAGCTGGTTTACTTCACCATTGGACTCTTCCTTGTGCAGGACTGAAGGTCAGTGGGGGTGAGGACGAAAATGTGCAAACTATGTCATCTGAGGGAGTGAATCTGAATAACATGAGGAGTAATGCCTATCCTACAGCATACTAGAGCCTGTTATACCTTGGTGTGAAATTCCTTCTGCCTGATAAAGGCTAAGGCACCTCTCCCTAAAGGAGTGGGCAGAAAAACCAACCAACCAACAAACCAACCAATGAAAAACTCTGCTCTGTTCTTAGTAGACCTCCACAGGGTTCAAATATTCAAAAAAAGATATTCTTCAAAATAAGGACCATATTGTCATCCATATGCCTGTAGATACATATATGTTATTTTCACCTAGTAGGCTGTATAAGCTCTCAATTTGCCCTTACTCCAAGAGAAAAATGAAGCAAAGAAACTCATTTAAACACATTGTACAACCATGTGTAAAATGGCTGGCACATAACCAGGAGCTGGTGATTGGATGTCATTAGCATCTGTTTCAGCATGCAGTTGATGCTAAGACTTGAGTAAGCTAGGCTTAGGAGCCCTGACTTTAAAGCAAGGGGCATTACTGTCGCCCACCCTCCACAAGGCTTCCTTCACGTAGGATAAGAAAGTTGATGTGCAAGGAAGGGACAAAAGGAAGGCAAGAGAGTGACTTTGTGAAATTTGACCAGAGTTTCTGCCAAGCAGAGGCACCTTAAAATAATACAGAAAAAAAAAAAGGACATCCATAACCTTCCACATCCATAAAGATCAAACACTTGAAGAACTCTGCCTTGTTCCCTTAACCTACAGGCAAAAACAATTGTTCCCCCTCAGCCATCTCAGAATTATTCTTTTCTCTCCCCAAAGATTAAATATCAGGTCCGTGTGCCTATGTGCTAATATGTCAGTATTTAAGACAACATGTTATATAGGACAATATTGTGGATATATCTTTAGTGAACCTAAAAACTAAGAAAAGCCAATTTCCCTACTGGAAAAGATTAGTTGCCTGAGACTTCTTTAAAGATACATTTTTAAGGTCTACCTTTTTACTTTCATTTCCTGGAATGCTGGGTTCATTAAATTTCAGAGGTGACACATACTGTACCTTACTGTGACTATAAAAATAAAGAAGTTATTCATAGGTACTGCACAGACATAACATACTGTGCCAGTGTCTATCATGAGCAACTCCTGGGTCTTTTTCAGTCTAATTTTCTCCTTTGTTGATCATACTGTTTCATGAAGATTTTTTTTCTGTTAAAATAAAAAATAATCGAAACCACTATGCACTTTAAGTTTGAATGACAGCTCAGGTACTGGATCAAGAATAAAGGTGCAAGTAGCCTGATGTGGGACAGACAGTAATGGATGATTAAGAAATTACTTTAAAAATGGAGAATGAAATTATTGGAGATTTGCTGACTTCCTGAGCCAGAGCCTACTTCTGGACTATCCTTTTTAATAGTCCCTGCTAGACTCATCCTTCAGGAAGATCCCTGTACTTTTCAAAGTCTTTTTATATCACTTATCTCCACAGCATCCTGTGGCAATGAGTTTCACATTTAATTTTGTGGCTGGGGGGTGAGGAGGGGAGTTTTTTCTGGCTTGTTTTCAGCCTGTTGCCTAATACTTTTGCTGGGACCTTCCCATTTCTTGTGTTACAAGAAGCAGCAATGAACCCTCTTTACCCTATTGTTTAAGGGTCCCAGACTAGTTACTTTCTCTACAGAAGGAAATGCTTCATGCATATCTGTAGATAGACATAGGTATGGGGAGCATATTTTCAGTGGATGACTCAATTTTTCTGCTATGGCATGAAAATAACACTTCATTCTTTATAAAAATTTAATTTTCCTCTCACTGGGCTCAAACTATTGCTATTATTACTTCTACTACTACTACTATTGCTATTATTTTTATCATTAGATTTTTTTCAGATATTGTGCTCATTAGTGTCCTCATCTGGGCAGGGAGAAAACCTTAGCACACAGGACAATTTGAAGGTCCTTATAAGAGTTTTGATATACAGCCCATCAGCTAACACAGCCTGCATAAAATGCAGTGTTAAACGAGACTAGCAGCTTAGTATCATGGGAGAGGAAGGACCGGGTGTTTTCTGGGTCAAATTTTTTCTCCCTGAACTCCAGAGAAAGGGTTCCAGGCTGTTAACACTCTTATCCTGGTATAGGTCTTTCAAATACTTGGCTTTTCTGTTTTGCTATTCCTATGATATTCACCTTATTTTATTATTTATTGAGTAGATTGCCTAGGAGGCCTTTGAAAATCCTCCCTGAAACTTTTAAAATATTTGTGGACATCTTGAAGTCTTTTCTACTTGGGATCATCTACCTCTTTTTTGATGTGCTCTGATTATTTTCATCCCTTCAGTCTCTGTTTTCCAGAGACCAGGCTTTCCTTTGGCAAACCCTGCTCTTGTCTGAGGCCCTTTGACTGCATTCCATTTGTGCTGCAAAATCTCTGGAGAGGCTGAGAGCAGATGAATGCCTTGCCCTTCTCCTCTACACATCTCAAAACATTTAACAAAGAAGGTCAATATCATTTATTCCCTTTCTGTAGATAAGGAAAGTGAAATATAGAGAGAACAAATGACTAGTCTCGCTCACCAAGGAAATCAATGGCGTAGCCAATGCCAGATCTCTTAGACACAGACACAAGTTCTAGTTGCTGAGCCCGTGCTGGCTGCGGGAGTGTAATCCTGAGTAGCAGCACAGCAATTGCAGACAATGGCTGTTGGGTTTTGCAAAGGATTTTAGGATTTTGATGTTTGGCTTTCTTCCAAATTGGAACACATTTGAAAGTTCTCCAAGAAAAAAAAAAAAGTTTTTTTTTCCTTCTGTTTTGAAATGTTTCCTGTCAACAGAACTGAAGGGTTTTTTTGTTTTGATAGGGACTCTGAAAAGTTACCTTTTATTGCAATACGCAATAACCTCAAATAATAAAACAAAAACAAGTGGAAGGGGGTAATTTCAAAATGAAAACCCCAAATGCATGGTTAATTTGGATGTCCTGACTGTTCTGCCTCCTTCAGAAAAACCTCCACTGAGACATTTAAAAAAAAAAAAATTGGGGCAGAATGAGCTGACATCATATGCTGCTTAGGTTTCAATGGCACCATGCTTTGGTTAGCATATGATTCCACTGTGATTTATCACTTGGTCTTTAGCTGTTGTACTTAGGTATGGAAAAAAGTGTGAAATTACACAGTGGACAGATGTAACTACAGATTCTCTTTCCTGCTTTCTTAGCAAGCCACATTGCCGTGACCAGGAGCAACAGAGCATTGCTTAATAGTACTGGACGAACAGGGATTTCTCATTGCAGGCTCTATGAAATGGGAACGCATGTGCTTTCCAGGGTGCAACATGCCAGTAGCTGGCAATACAAGTTGCAGTTACAACTTTCTAACCTGATTCCAGCAAGGAAGGAAGACTGCTAACTTTCCAAAGTCATATGTTATTCATCCACACCCTCCCTTCTGCAGTTAGATAACTTTTCCCAGCTAGGATGCTTTACTTTGTGCTCATTACAATTCTGAGTTGGTTTGATAGCCACATGTTAACAGACCAATCTTTTCACAGGTCCTCTCTCAAATATGATTGAAACTGAACCGAAGGAGTGTGCTTTGTCTGGTTAATTTAGCTGGAGAGATATTACATTTCATAATAAAGAATCCCTAAGGATATGTGATTTGGTTTAATTTTCACCTGGCGTTTATCACTGTGTATATTCCAAATTTCGTTAGTATCTATAAACGTAACAGCAGGTACTTGGACCTTACAAAGATTTCTGGAGCCAGATCCAGAGAGAGACACAGAGTAATGGAATGGCAGAAATCCAGGTTCTAAAATACATGTAATCTGTCTACTGCTAATGAGAAACAAAACACCAGCTTCAAACTCTTCCAGAGGATGAAACCATCACTTGAATGTTTGATTGCATGAGGAATTTAAGTCCCCACAATTGCTTTTGGAATAAGTTTCAACATTTCTGAATGACATGTATTGAAATGAAGGCACTTACAGTCTGCTCACATAGTTTCATTTGTATTACGCTAGCAACGAGGAAGCCCAGTGAGATCAGAGCTCTGTCACATCGGTGCTGCACAGACAGTCTTTCCCCGACACAGTTGCTTTCAGAAAAATAATGTGGGAGGGGGGGAAAAGTAATGAAGACTTGTATTTGGTGATGAAACAAATCAATGGTTACTGGCAAGCCAGGATATAAAATAAGGACTCCTGGATCTTTGTGTAGTAGATGCTGCTACTTCTTTCAGCAAGGTACAATATTTGCACTGAAAATCAGCCTATAGTCTATAATTGGGTCCCTTGTAAATGGCCCCTTCTCCTCTGTCCCAGTGGAGATACTGAGGAAAGCAAATAAAGCAAGGATTAAGTTGTTTCTGTTTTGAGAAGTGGCATTGGAAGATCCCACTCATTTCTTTTTGAGACTGAAATTATTAACGCAGCCTAAGTTTGGTTTGGATGAAATCTGAAAGGACAGCATTCTAGGAGCAAACAAGCCTCACAGGGGAAAGACACCCTGATAGGCCACTTTGTCTGTGAAAGGTATCAGCCTTACTGAGATGATGAGTAACAAGGACAGAAACATGCAAAAAAGCCTTAAAAGGACAACTTAATGTGTTTAAGAAGTATCAGTTTATCTGAATAGGAAAGAATTGTTTGTGAAATTGATGTTAATTCCAGTGAGAAGAACAATTTTTAAGGGATTCAGGCTTAACGTTCAGGCTACAGAAGTGTATATTGCAATCTATAGAAGGTGCTAACACACAAAGGAAAAACCCAACAAAGCAGGAAGAAGATAAAGCAGCATCTGGTATGGATGGTATTACCAAAATAGCTGTTAATAGGAAAATTGCATTATTATTATTATAAACTAACATAATCAGGGAGCAATACGGAAGGGGGAGTCTTCTGAAAAATGTGATACTGAACATCCCAGAAATAAGTGTACTTTGTAAAGGGAAATAAGATTTCCCTTACATTTCCATATATCAGGTCTAAATTTGCTGAATTAAAGAATAAATATTTTTAAGCCATTTATGATGCTTACATCCTTGACTAGATTTATCCTGCCTCGGTTCAGGTACTGAACAGAATTGCCTAATTTAGGAGCTTATCCCTTGGTCAGTGGAAGATGCTATACATCTTTAGAGGTCTCTTCAGCCATGAAGATCTCAGCTATCCTAGGGAATTTCCTATTTCTTGATAGACAATCTCTTGATTGAATTTAGAAAGACACTAAAGCATCCACAATCCTAACTCATCTTAGTCTCTGAAGTTAGGAAAGGTGGATTCTTTTAATTCGCTTACTAGTGAATGTCAGAAATGGCTCCTCCTGACAGTAAATTTGTCTGAATTTTCTTAATGTCTCTTACACACAAACACACTGAGGGTCTCAGACCCTTAGAGGAGAAGTCCAGTCTTAGGTGTGATTTTTAGAGGCTTAGGTAAATTTATTCTTGTATTTGGGTTATATGAAAGATACAGCTTTAGAGTGAAAATATTTTGACATAGAGCATTTTTAAAATAACTGTAAAATGGTTGCCATGTTGGACAACAGCTTGAACCCAAGGCTCTGCTGAAAATAACTGTTGTTATTACTTAGACTAAGTCAGTGGAATACAGAAAGGAGATATTGCAGAGTAAATCCAGGGCCTCATCTAAATTTAGGTGCTCTGACTCAGCCCATACATTATGAAACAAGGCTCCATAGGTGGTCACTAGAATCAGTCACGTAGTTGAATCTGGTGGATACTAAAGGGTAGTAACACCTATAGAAATGCAGAATGGAAAAGTCAAGTGTAAGAGGGACCTCCTGTGATAGTGGAAACTGCACTGGTTGACTCTAGACCTCATAATAAATTTCAAGTGAGTATCTGCACTACTTAATATCGTAGTTAATTACAACTTTAATTGACTACAAACCATACATTCTTGGCTCATAAACCCCAAAAAAGTTTATTTATATTAAGTGTAAGTGAAACCTAAGCAGCTGCTGTGGATGCAGATGTCTCCACTGTAGGAATATGTACTTTGTCAGATGAATCCCATTCAAATAGTCATTGCTGCAGACCTGAACCCTATTTTTCCAAGTGCTGTGCAAACACATTACAAAATCCCCATCCAAAAGCATGTGCAAAAAAAGATTGGACTAGATAAGAGAAGGAACTCAGGAGAAGGAAATGACAACAAGACCACTGTTGTAAATGATAAGGCTTGGTGTACCTGAGGGCTAATTCTTGTCCTGTTTGGAGGTATTCTGTAGGTCGCACAGCAAAGAAAATAGTAAGGAAGAATTTGAAACTCAGTAATGAAGCAGCTGTGCAGATGCTTCAAACTTTCTTCCCAAATGTGCTAAGCATTATGGGAGAAAGTTTGGAGTTTCTAGCCTGCGAACTTTTAAGAAATAGAAGTTTTTATTTATGGTCCAATGAAAGGTTCATATCTTACTAGGAGAGATTATGGAGAACATAGAAACGGGCACTGGCAATCTCTGAAAATAAACCTCCAGTTGTATTGATGCCAGTGTAAGAGCAATCTATCTTAGCATCTAATCAATGTAATCTATTGAAGAAAAATCTGTGATAGGTAGGGAGAAAGAGGAAACTTCTGGCTTGATTTTTGTTATATATTTTTTCCTTGCTTTTGTGTGACTGTGTTTTAATAGCTTAATGATGTCCCTGTGGACATGGGCAACACTGTCATTTGGCCAACACTGGCTTTTTTGCAATGAAGATGAATTCATTGTCCAAGGCACTGTGCAAACTGACCAAAAAGATGATCTCTGACAAAGAAGTAACTGATCACATAAATGCTTCATTATGCATTGATTCAATGCTATTTGCATACATTATAATAAAGCTGCGACAGTTAACACCAGGTGAAGTTTGGTGTGCATATTTTAACTGAACTTTTGGATGTCTTCATTACTTTTTCCTATCCTATATGATTTTAATGCAAACCAGCTTGTTCAATTTAAATTGAACAAATTTTAACAGATGGCTAAGCAGACCCCATATTTCTTTATGATTTCATGAATAATAAAGATGCAGAAATGTTGTCCACAGGCATGTCTGTGTTAAATTGAGGTAAACTCATTAAAACTCATTCTATTAAGCTAGTCAGATTTTCACAATGAGCCAATGTGAGAAAAACAATTTTAAGTGATGAAGTGAGAGTACGTGGATCTTGAAATGATGTGCTGTGTCCTTCAGGAGGCGGTCAAAGCACATGGAAGAGCAAAGAAAATTGAGGGATCCTATACTTAGATTTCTCACTTGAATTAAAAGATATCCAGATCTGTATTATAGAATCATAGAACTGTTTAGGTTAGAAAAGACCTTTAAGATTATTGAGTCCAACCATAAACATAACACTGCCAAGTCCATCACTAAACCATGTCCCTCAGTGCCACATCTACATGTCTTTTCAATACCTCCAGGGATGGTGACTCAACCACTTCCCTGGGCAGCCTGTTCCGATGGTTGGTAACCCTTTTGGGGAAGGTATTTTTCCTAATGTCCAATCTAAACCTCCCCTGGTGCAACTTCAGGCCGTTTCTTCTTGTCCTTTCCCTTGTTCCTTGGGAGAAGGGACCAGCACCCACCTTGCTACAACCTCCTTTCAGGCAGCTGTAGAGAGCGATAAGGTCTCCCCTCAGCCTCTGGTTCTCCAGGCTAAAAACCCCCAGTTCCCTCAGCCGCTCCTCATAGGACTTGTGCTCCAGACCCTTCACCAGCTTCGTTGCCCTTCTCTGGACACGCTCCAACCCCTCAATGTCTTTCCTGTAGTGAGGGGCCCAAAACTGAACACAGGACTCGAGGTGCGGCCTCACCAGTGCCGAGTACAGGGGGACGATCACTTCCCCAGTCCTGCTGGCCACACTATTTCTGATACAAGCCAGGATGCCTTTGGCCTTCTGGGCCACCTAAGCACACTGCCGGCTCACATTCAGCTGGCTGTTGACCAACACCCCCAGGTCCTTTTCCACCAGGCAGCTTTCCAGCCACTCTTCCCCAAGCCTGTAGCGCTGCATGGGGTTGTTGTGACCCAAGTGCAGGACCCAGCACTGAGCCTTGCTGAACCTCATACAACTGCTCTTGGCCCATCGATCCAGCCTGTCCACATCCCTCTGTAGAGCCTTCCTTCCTTCAAAATCAACCCTCCTGCCCAACTTGGTGTCACCTGCAAACTTATTGAAGGTGCACTTGATCCCCTTGTCCAGATCATTGATAAAGATATTAAACAGAAGTGGCCCCAGTACTGAGCCATGGGGAACACCACTTGTGACTGGACACCAACTGGATTTAACTCCATTCACCACCACTCTTTGGGCTCGGCCATCCAGCCAGTTTTCTACCCAGTGAAGGGTACACCTGTCCAAGCCACGAGCAGTCAGTTTCTCCAGGAGAATGCTGTGGGAAATGGTGTCATTTTAGATCTTGCTGGCTAGATCTACCTGGCTCTACTAAAGTCCAGGTAGACAACATCCACAGCCTTTCCCTCATCCACTGAGCGGGTCACCTTGTCACAGAAGGAGATCAGGTTGGTCAAGCAGCACCTGCCTTTCATAAACCCATGCTGACTGGGCCTGATCCCCTGGTTGTCTTAGGGATGCCATGTGCGGAGGAGTTCCTCTCCCTGGGCCTGCGGTTCCCACAGCTCTGCTCACTGCTGCCGGCCGGCACTGGCGTCAGAGCAGGACACGGCCTGCAGCCTGGCACCGGAGCTCTGTCTGGGCAGCTGCATCGGTCGTGGTGGGCGCAGAGCTTAGAGAGGCCGCGGCTTTCTGCCGGGTGGATGCCCTTGCTCCCTGGTGGAGCTGGCAGGCCTTCAGCGCCCTTCCTGCACGAAGTGCCGTGTTTGCCCGCCCTGTTCACTGCGCTCCCGGTCACCAGCGCTCCCCAGGGGCTTTTTTATACATGGGTGGGGGGTCCTGGCCACCACTGCTCCTGGCTTTGTCCGGGTCCTGTCAGCTGCTGTGGCACAAGCTGCGGGCTCCTGGCAGCTCTCTCAGCTCCCTGGAGGTTCCCCTGTGCACCGCACCGGAGTGATCCACTGTGGATCGTGCCGGCACTGGAGCTGCTTGCCTCAGCGACTGAGGCTATATACGTTTAATTTTTGCTATTGTGTTTAATTCTTATTCGCATGTGGCTTTTCCCCCCACCCAGTTCTGTTCAGACTGGAAGCTGTTTTGGTCAGAGAAAATCCCTTTTAATGATATATTTCCAGTCAGAGGGAAACATGCCATTTACTGAAATTCTCACGAATGGACATGGTCTCATAAATGTCTTAGCCGAGCTGATTGCCCATTAGGAATGAAGTACGGTCCTGTAAGCCACTATTTTCATAGACAGTTAGCTTGAAACCCAAAACTTACCTCCAGCCTTGTGCTGCTGGGCTCAGGTTCCACTTTCCTCTGAAGCAGTCAAGAATAAGCAAGGTTTAAAATGCAATTGCATGTGAGGACCACTAGACCTGATTTGGATGTAGCAGCCGCTTCCAATGTGTCTCACTCCCTGTTTCTCATTGTTCCCACCTCTGGGATTCCTCCCATCCTGGAAAGAGAGGCAAAGCAGTTTACTGTCCCCACACTGAGAAGTGGCACATAGAGATGAGGCCAGGAGATAGTCAACTTCACTGATGCAGAACGAAGATACCCACCAAGATACCACTGCACAGTAACAGGCAATTAATCTAATTCAGAAAGAGCAGATCCATTGATAACTATTAAACACCCAATGGTCTGGTCACATATTCCATCTTAGGAAGTCTCTAATCAGGCCTTATGTTTACCTAAAGCTTTATTATTATGAGTTGCTGTCTATATACGGATATTGGGTAGTTACATCACAGTCACTGTTACCCCGTGGTGATGGATGGTGGGACCCTGACCCATAGAAGGGGACAGAGGCAGGTCTGTGTGTAGAACACTGTTTCCCAAACTGTTACCATAGTAAATAGTTTTGACTTTTCGCTTGTTATCAAGCTTGCCTGAAAATGGACCGTGCCTTGGCAGCTGGCGAGCTCGCTTTGAGACAGTGCTGCTGCACAGCTGCAGCTTGGGATGAAAGCAGTACTCGCGCTATCTTATTCCCCCTATTTCTGCGAGGCAGCCCTGGGCAGGGTAGCAGCATCACTTGTACTGGAAGGGAAACATCCCTCAGTTTAGAGCCTTTATATGTTTTCTGTAAGCTCTTCTAAGCAAAGCGTGTCAGACGCAGTAATCTTAAAGCCTCTTTCCCCTTTTCTTAGATGCTGAAAATACAACAGGAGAAACAAAAATGGAAAGAGAGCAAGAGAGACAGCTGGACAGTGCGTTAGTGGGCCCTGATGACTCATCCAGCATTTCCACGCTGCTGGTATTATGGCCCATTGCATGTTAGGGGAAGGAAGATATCACCAGCTATCTCACTACAGCACAATCAGAGTAATGAAATCCATATATAGTCAGTGAAGGTTCCCAAAGCACTAAAAATGCTGCAGTTTCTCATTCTTTAGGGGAAAAAAATAGTGGTTGCCCTTCAGCGGAAGCGATGCAATGCCAGAGGGGTTAAGCCTCAGACAGCGAAGTCCAGGTTGCATTCTCAATTTGCACCAAAAACTGTACCAGCAGTGATTTGAGCCGTGAATGGAAGAAGTCCTGCTCCTTCAGCTTAGAGCTAGAGGTCATTGGGCATAAATTTTGGCAACCTTAGCCCTGTGAACCACCATCTGCAAGAGTTTTCATGACTTATCTACACAAGCCCAGGCAGTCTCCTCTGCTCAGGGAGAACATGATGGGATTTAATGTAGTACAGCACTTCACCATCACTTCTAAGGGGGTAAAAGAAAATAACTGCCACTGGGATGGCTGAGGATGTGCAGTACAGGGATATCTGATGCAGTGTCTATAACAGCAAGCCATTGCACTACATGGAAGTTCATTCCAGTCCTATATTCCTTACACTATTATCATCAATAATCTAATAACAATAACAATGTCCTCCCTACATTATTTTCTAGCTGCTTTTCAACAAGAAAATTCAGAGCATTTTTTTCACTGCTGCCTGTTTAAAAAGCTTCTCATCTGAAGACAAGACAAAAAAGGCTATTTACATGCATTTTTTTTCATGAGTTTTTGATTTTAGAAAAGTCGAAGCAGTTTGCTTGCATTTGTTGAATGGAACCGTGATGCTTTCTTCTTAATCAGTTAAAAAATAAATTTCTAGCTCCCCTAGCACAGTGGTGCTTCATAGGTGATGCAGTTTGGACCCTTCATGCTCTCATTCTGACATATGGACTCAGCTGTCATCCCATGGTATGTCTGAAATCCTGCAGCATCCATAGTGTACCATGGAGGTTTGTTAGGAGAGAAATACCAATGGAAACACAGGGAGGAGTAAGGAAATCAGGAATCACACCTCCACCAGTAAGCTTGGTCCGTGGCTAAGCTTACTGCAAACTAAATATTTTTATTTTGGTTAAAGCAACACTAATGAAGGGGTTTTTTTTTTTCTTTTTTGAGAATCATCATAGAAATTTTTTATTTGTTAGATCCTCTTTTATACGGAAACTTTGGTACCAAATCTATGAATTATTTACTGATGGAATATGGAAACCCTTCAAGACTCTGACCACTTTGCCAAAGGTGGCTTTTACGTCTTTCTTTCTTTCTTTTTTTTTTTTTTTTTTTTACATTTTTATTCTTTAATTTAAACCCCTTGTTTAGCATTGCCTTTTACTGTGTGTTCTGATCAAAGCCAGCTGCAATTATTTGGGCAGCTTTTCATACACTTCAGTGGGCTCTGGATCTGCTGAGAGCCCCTGCTGCTCAGTGACTGCTCAGCAGGCACCGTGAAGTGCAGGACTGGTCTCAGGCCTTCTCCAAAAGCCTGTGTTGTTTCTCAGGCAGCTCTAGTTCCTTGCTAGCAGAGGGTCTCAGGAGCATAGCCAGACAGAAAAATTTCATCAGAATTCTATAAATATTTTTTTTTAATCTATGTCTAGCTGTTTTAGTGGGGTTTTTTTAACAAATATCTGAAAGTCATTAATAAAGTGACTGTAAAACATTGGTTATGAAAATCAGAAACTTCCTCTTTCCATTTTTTCATGTGGAATTTTGTATTTTGATTAAAAAATAAGCTTTAAAAGGTTTTAAATATAAACTATTTAGCTTTCTTTGTGAAAAAAACTTTGTTCTTGGAATGCATTTTTAATATTTATTTCAATAACTGAATTTTTTTTTCTCCTTTCTTTTTCTATTTTGGAGCAAAAGAGAATGGGAATCACTGAATTTCTTGCAAGTCTGCTTATTCTTATGCACACCAACACTTACAAAGGTCATACCTCGAAAGCTAGCTAAAAAGCCATTCCCGACAGTAACCGAGATTTAATTGGAAAATGTTGTTTTTGAAGTGCAGTTTTCTCATTCATTAATGGGCAAATGTAGTAGAACCACATGCATTAGGAATTCAAAAGATGAGTGTGTGTCACAAGCCTTGCAGAACCAAGATATTTATTTCAGTCTGTGCTGCATTTAGTGCTGCGGTTTCTTTCCTCATGAGGTGTATACTCAATAACCACCATCAGGACTGCGCAGTAGATACGACAAGGGACCTGGTTCAGGCTGTATGAGTAATGTGTGTGTGGATCAAAACAGAAAAGGTGAACGAGAGAAGGATGATTGATAGAAGACCTGGGATATTTTATAATTAGAATTGCTTTATAATACTTAATGCAACACCATCAATTTTATATGTCCTGATGATCATCCTCTTCATCCTTATTTAGGCTTTAATGAGCATTATACTCAGTTTCAATTACTGGCATATACAACCACTTTGTAACAACTTCCCTCCAGAAATGCAGGAGCATTAAAAACAGAGTAAGAAGCATTTAAAATGGCAGGTCCTGAGCAATTATTCTGTGTTGCCTCTCCCAGAGTCAACATACATTTTCTTTGGCCTTAATAAGTCTCCTCTGAAAGATTTTCAATCAAGAGGGAGAAGGGGAAGATATATGATGTAGCCTGGGGATCAGTGATCGATAGTGCAGAGATGAATCCGGTGGTACCTGGGAGCCACCCAGCGTGTCCATCCTGATGCCCCTCTCATCTGCACTGAGCTTCCCATCAGAGTGCCCTGGGGCCATCCTTGCCTGCACACTTCGCTTTTGTTCCTGTGGATGGTGCCTCTTCCCAGTCTGCTGTCTGGATGTGGCCGAGGTGGACACCAACAGGCTAGGACCATGCAAACAGCCAAAGTGTGCACCCACCCTGTGGCACTCCTGCCTCGTAGAGAAGAAACATAGAGCTGGCAATCAAATATAGCAGGATCTTTGAGTGGCAGCGTTCTGCTCACACTGATTTTTTCCTGTTGTGCTGAATTCTGTCCTAAGGAAGCAAACAGAGACTGAAACACAACCCTTCAATGCAAGATTGTACTCGCATTTGATGTGGCATGGTGTATTGGGACCATGGTGACAGTGGGCAAGAAATTTCATCCTCTGAATCTCAGCTCCGCACCCAGAAAAGAAGACGGAGCTTCCTACTGCATTGTGCTGCTGCAAAAGAAAAATTAATTAAAGATTGCTTTTCATTTGGTACGACTTCATCAAAATGCTGCTGAAAAGAAACAATAATGAAAGACCTTTATCAGTTTCTGAAGATTTAGAAAAGAAAAAAAAGGAAAAGCAGCAATTGACCAGCTGAATAACTGGTAATTACAATCTTGTATGCATTTTCCTGTCCAAATTTAAAATGATAATTGCTTTGGACAAGCAGTATCCAGACAGGGAGTGAAAGACACCATTTTTGAGTTCTACACTTTGCAGGAAGCCCCCCCCCCCCCCCCCCCCCCAATTTATGTCTATGGAAGGACAAGCTCCGGTTTGGGTTATTTGTTTTGTGGTGTGTCATGTCCCCTGCCAGCAATTGCCTTGAAGGAATAGCAAACAAAAAATCTTAACTACATGTAGAAATTTCACTTAAGTGAATGATAGCTTGTCTGCTAAACTTAGGCTAATTAATTTATCCATGTGATGCACAAAGCCTCTGAATATTGGGACACATACAACAAAAAGGCAACTATTGACATTGCCTAATATTAAGGGAGGGAATCACCTAAGTCCCTGTCAGCAGTGGTGACTCCAGTCATCCTCAACTTGCTGTGTTACCTGTGGGAAGGGAGTCTATGGCCAATAGACACACCTATGCCTCTTGAGACAGATTCTGATCTCTAATAGAGACTTGCAGTGTCATGAAGAGAAATAATCTGGTATCATCTGTGACATTCCTGGAAAGCAGATCTCTTTTACTGAGGTTTGCATAAATGACCCCACTGGTTGAAAGAGTTGGGCAACCTCCAGCCTATATTGATGCTCAGCTGGTGTGTAATAGCACTTTGTACAGCAGAACTTGATTATGTGTCTATTTTTATTAATTGTCACAGTTTTCTTCATTCAGACAACACTTCACTGCCACAGATTTGGATTTCTTTGATATTTTTAGATAAGCACATTCTGAATGTTTTAAAAAAACCCAACCCTTCAGTTGTGGATCTTTTGTGTTTTCCATGTAAGATGTTTCATATAGAAACAGAATAAAGTGCATATTACCAGAGATTAAATAAGGCCATTTTAATGTAGAAGTAAGTTGCATTGAGACAGAGAGTCTCTGATTATCCTTTTTTATTGGAAGCTTAATGCTGCTCAGAAAAAATAACAGCAAAGGGCTATGATAACTGCTGACAAGAAAATATATTCAGAGGAAATAATATGAAAGAGTGGGGGGAAATATTTAAGGTGGTTAAACCAGGAGTAATGGTCTAAAACTAGGAAAAGAAAGAAATTAAAAGTGAGCATTAGGAAAAATGTTTAAACATCTATGCCAATTAGGGTTGACATTAAGTGAGGTCAATGAAGCAGTGATGAAGAAGCTGTTAAAGGAAGAGAAGGAGGGTGTTCAGAGGACTAATGTGGTACCTATATATACATTGAAAAAGGGACCAGCACGCTGCTGCTTTTCCTCTCCAGCTAATCTGTCACCTCAAATAAGTAGAATTCCTCCTCATCAACCTTAAACGATGAGGTAGTAAGGAAAATAGATATGGCAGCATCTATATCTCTTTTGTCCTCACTTGAGTGCATTACTTGAATGCAAACTTCTTATGCACCTTCAGGGCTTTGGGATGATTGAGGGGACTCCAGCAGAAAAGGCTGTACAAGGGCTGTCACCTACAGGGACAGCTGTAGGACAGGGAAGGATAGTCAGCTCTTCCAGCCTCCATCTGTCCTACCGACCCTTGCAGCAATACTCCTCCCAGAAAAGCAGGTCTCAGCCTCGCCCTGTGCAGATGACAGGATTTAAGGTCAGCCTCAAAGGGGACTATGGGTAATTCAGTTATTGACAACTTAGAGAGAGGCAGCGATCTGCAAATGCAGGGAAGGGTCAGGGAGTGCTCTGGATTTAAGCTTGTTGCTGACCTAATGCCTTAAGGGAGCAATAAACATAAGTTTCATTATATGGGTCTCCAGCAAAGGGGCATTCTTTGAGGGGAAATAGACAATACCCTATCAAAGAATAAAAAAAATATGCAAAATCATCCTCAGTATGATAGATTTGTATTCTCACTTTCCAAAACACTGGATAAATTTCTGCTAGTGTCTGGGATACTTGTGGTTTAAGCCCAGCTGGCAACAAAGCACCACGCAGCTGCTCGCTCACTCCTCTCCTGCGTTGGGATAGGCAGGAGAAAATATAAAGGCAGGCTCATGGGTTGAGACAAGGACAGGGAGGGATCACTCACCACTTGTCATGGGTAAAAGACAGGCTCAACTTGGGGAAAAAACAAAATCAATTTAATTTACTACAAATCAAATCAAAACAAGAATAATGAGAAGTAAACCCAAACCTTAGAACACCTTCCCTCCACCCCTCCCTCCTTCCTGGCTCAACTCCATTCCCAGTTCTCTCCACCTCCTCCCCCCCAAGCAGTGCAGGGGGACAGGGAATGGGGGTTGGGGTCGGTTCATCACAAGTTGTCTCTGCTGCTCCTTCCTCCTCACACCCTGCTCCAGCGTGGGGTGTCTCCCATGGGAGACAGTCCTTCACAAACTTCTCCAATGTGAGTCCTTCCCACAGGCTGCAGTTCTTCACGAACTGCTCCAGCGTGGGTCCCTTCCCACGGGCTGCAGTCCTTCAGGCACAGCCTGCTCCAGCGCGGGCTTCCCCCTGGAGTCCCGGCCATGCTGGGGGCCTCCACCCCCTGCTCCGGCATGGGCTCCTCTCTCCCCGGGCTGCAGGTGGGCCTCTGCTCCCCCGGGGGCTGCCCTCCCTGGGCTGGGGGGACACAGCCTGCCGCCTGGTCTCCCCACGGGCTGGGGGGGCAGCCCCTCCTCCCCCGCTCCTCCTCCCCTCCTTCCTCCCTGACCTCGGTACCCGCAGAGGGGTTCCTCTCCCATCCCAATCCCCGACTCCCTGCAGGTTCCCCTCTTCACTCTGCTCTCCCAGAGGCACGACCGCCCTCACGGACGGGCTCGGCCTGGGCCAGCGCCGGGGCCGGCTCCCACCCGCGGAAGCTGCCGCCAGCTTTGAGCAGCAGCCGGCCCTGCGGCCCCTGACCCGCTACCAAAACCCTGCCACACACACCCAAAGCAGAGACATTTTTAGAGAGAAGTAATTAAAAAACTGAAAAACTACAGTCTCCTAATTTACAAAGATTAACACAGTAAAGATATTTCTATTCCTTGGGAGTTGAGACTAACAGAGACAAGGAGGATATTCCCCCAACTCCAACAGCCTATTTCAGGGGTTTTTTAGATAACAAGATAAAAATAATAAAACATCTTTAATCCATAGTTATTCCTAAAAACCTTTCCCCCAAACTGGAAGATTTCCCTTAAATAAAGGAGATATCCTGTGGGAAGACAATTGCATGCGAATTCATTTTTCAGTTTCTCCATCCATATTTCTCATTTCAAGCCTTTTAATATCTTCTCACTCTTTTATTATTATCAACAAAGCTGGCAATGAGAAAAAAAAAGTGTTTCTTTTCTTTAAATATTTGCTGTAGCTTGTGTAATTACAGTGCTTGGCAAGAGACATGAAGCACTATTGAATTTTCCAACCTATTTCTTTTGAAGAGTAAAATACTTTTGCCTCCCTCTTAAGAAACCTCCAGAGGAAGGCAGTAATAAATGTTGTTTAAAAAAATAAGGAAATAAAAAAAAAGAGTATATAAATGTGAAAATGCAGCTGAGTTTTGAGAATCCAGATTTTACAAGATATTTGCACAAACAAGCCACTTCAAGGACCACAGCGTCTCAGCTGACCCAGATTCCCCGAGCTTCCAAGCCCACTTGTTTGGAAAATGTGCACAGCAAACACAACCTGTATAAAAGCCTCAGCTTTGCTGGAAGGACTTTTGTTATTGAGGAACAACAGAGAGGCTATTGAAAATCTCTCTGTTGCTTTCTCTTCCCTACTGAAATTACAAATAGATGACTACAGTAATAAGATCAAGTCTCCTGTTTAATTCAGAGCTTGATTAAGATGTAGATGAGTCTGTAGCTGCTTGTCCTTGTTCTGTCTATCACAATATGTAAGAATTTATTCTAGACTAAAGCTTTGGAACTCTCATGATATTTTCAGCTAAATGTGTATTAGTGATGTGGACGTGCTATTTGAGCTAATCAGTATGATGACCACATGGCAGTTATAGATCAGCCATCTAGTTGTGTTGCTATGTGTTGGCATATTGACTTTTATGGCACTTTTTTCCCTGCGTTGATAATGCTAAGTATGGGTGACACTTGCCCTCATTTTGCTGAATTTTTCCGTTCATGGAACTGACATATCTTGGAAAAAATTGTCAGCACAGAAGCACAGAGCAGCCTGAATAGCAGCACGGCAACCGCTGCACATCCAAGGACCAGCTCAAAAGGAGCGAGAGGTCAGCCCGCTTCCACGCTGTCTCAGGGCTTCACAGCTGTGCCGGTACAAAGGCTGCTGGGTTCTTGCTGGTGCACTGATTTCAAACATATATCAGAGATCCTTTGTACTTAAGCAGGCAAATGCACAAAAATCAATCAGATGCTTCTCTGACACAGGCGGTTTTCAAGCTCTATTGAAATTCATTCCTTCTACTGGGAGCAGGTTTGGGCAGGCAGGTTAAAAAGTTCAAAAGTGCCCAGATGAATTAAGTATCTACAACCCAGATGCTTACTATGAGAATTGATGGTCTTGTCCCTCCCTTGAAGGAGACTGACTCTTCCTCCACCCTCACAACGGAGGAAGTTCAGCCGATTCATGCCATAACTGTTAAATCACCATAATTTACAGAACTGATTGGGGGTTATCTTTGCATGCTGTGCTGCAAACCATATAGCAGCTCAGCAGCTGCTGCAGGAACAGCTGAGGCACAAGCTGGAAGAGGGATCCTGTGGGCAGCCTTGGGGGTGGTAGGAAGATCATTGTAGCCTTTCCATGCCAAGTCCCATTGCCCCATCCATCAGCACTTGGATGGTCACCACAGAAAGGTTTAACAACAAAACCATGAAACCACGTCAGTGAGAGGTGTAGAAGAAGCCCTGCAGCCTAAAACCCTTTTAGTTAGCCTGGCAAAACCCTGGGTGTACATTGACAGACACCTGCTTTTGCTGGCTCGTGCTGTTCCCAACCATGGTATGAGGGTACTGATGAAACGGGTTTGGCTGAATTACACAGTTTCTACAGGAAAGGGCTCTGCCAACATTGTGCCATGCTCAGAAGATGCCCTTCAGAGCCTAAATCCAGCGTGAAAAGAGAAATTGAAAGTGATTTCAAAGCTTGTCCCCAAATACATATTCCTGCCAATCAGTCAAATAATAGGCTAGAGAAAGATTTCGTGACATTTTCTGTCCTCAGTAGAAGAAAAGAGATTGTCTGGTTTCCTCATCTTCCTGGCTTAGCAAAGTTTACTCTTTAAGCCTCAGACAGACACCCTCCTCGGAGTCTGGCTGAGCAGACTGAGAGTTGTGCTCAGATAGCTCAGGTAAAGAAAGGCACTGCAGAAGTCCTCATTATTCTATTTAAACCATAATTTGGGTTGGTCTTGGGCAGCCACTGGAGGCGGCCAGAGCTGGCTCAGCTGATAACTTTTCTGCAGTGGGAGCGCTCAGAGGAGAAGCTGTCACCTACGGCAGGTGGGTGATAACGGCGTTGTCCTGTGCCACAGATTGCTCTGCAAGAGGGTGCTTCTTTCTCCAGCATCCCTGTCAAGTAAACTCATTGTCCAGGTTTTCAATCAATTTAAACTTGAAATGCATATGCTGGCACATAACATAGGTAATTGCTATGTGCAGATGAAACTAGCTGCCTTAAAGGTTCCTGCTTCAAACCCCAAGGATGCAATTTTTTATATCAGAACAACAAAATGAGAGCACTCACCTGAGAAATATTTTAAAGATGATTGCATGCATTATTGATATTGCTGGTTATATTGCATCCAAATATCAAAATCCCCAAATATATAATGTGTCAACCTTAAAGAGAATTAGGAGAAAATAACTTCCTCCTGCATCTTTCCTGATTCTGATCTAGAAGTGCTGGTCAGACCTCCAAGGAATTGCAGTGTGAGGCCTAATTCAATGATTCCTTCATTAAAATCTGTGTTTAGATCTAGAGCTGGAACTTTCTGAACTGATTAGGGTTTTCTTCTTTGTTTGTTTTTCTGATAAATCATTGAAACTACATGTGCTTATGGGAAAGAGTCATTTGGTTTAAATTTTTCAACTGTTTGAACATGCTAAGAAGTCCTGCTTCAACATTTTGTAATGAAAATATAATTTGAATCATTTTCTTCAAGCTTTGAATAACTTCTCATGCAGAAATAGGTAATTTCTATTGTATTGAACTGTTGATAACATCAGTAATACAGAAGCGGGGGGGTAAGGGTTACAAATCCAGGACTCAGGCAGTAGGGCGTGGGGATGCTTAGGTGGCTGCTCATTGCTTGTGTGTGCCATGACACAGAAGGAAGGCTTTTAGGTGGAGATATTTACCCCTTGGAGTCATGAAATACCTGGAAGGAAGAACTTTCATGGTTAAAGCCTGCCTGCGCCCAACCATGCGTCAAACATCAGCCCTGCACCTACTGCGTGTAGGACTAACAGTGTAGCCCTGCAGAAAAATAATGATAAACATGAGGCTTCATTTCAGCATTAAGCAAGAATGCGCTAAGGATGAGTGCTGTGCGAGTGATGTGACACTTTGAAGCAGTGCCAGCAATCATCAGTAGTTTTTTGACAAGTTTCCTAATGAGGTATGTAGGCTCCTTTTAAGAGAAACAAGAGCCATGGTGCCCTGTTCTTAAGACTGAAGGGTAGGAGTATTTCAACAAGACTCTAACGATCCAAAATATTTTACGGAGATATATTGATTTTGACAACAGTTTTGACAAAAAGTTTTTCTGATATCCACTCAGTTCCAGAAAGAAAGCAAGACTGTGAAAGGGAGAGAGAAAGACACAGGCTAAAAAAATAATAAAATAAATTAAAAAAAAAATCTTTCCAGTTGAGTCTTCTACACAATCAGTTAAGAAGTTTTCTTTCATTTTAGGGTAAGGTAGAAAACAAGTTTCCAATTCAGTCATGATTTAAGGATTTCAGATATGAGCAGCCCTACTTCTTTCATTATTCATTCCCTCAATGTCTTAAAAAATATGCTTTATCGTCTTGGGAAACTTTTTCTCTTCAAGTGAGGTTTGACATCAAACCCTTTTATTTACCTGCAGAAATGTGTAGGATGGGGGGAAGGAAATTGATGATTTTTTTTTAATACAGAATTTAGGCTCATTTCATGCTGGAATCATGAGTTACAGGCCCAAGAAATTAACAAAAAAAAAAAGTCCTAGTCAAATGAGAAACAGATTTTTGTGAACTAGCATCTGCTGATGTATTTTGTATAACCCTTCCTGTGATCATGACCCAAATGGTCTGAATGCACCTATATCTTTCCCAGAATGTCTGGACACTTGTTGTCCATTTGAGAAAGCCACAGTGAAAGTGGCATTTGGGGGAAAAAAAGAAAAGAAAAGAGAAAAGACAAGACAAGACAAGACAAGACAAGACAAGACAAGACAAGACAAGAAAGGAAAAGGAAAGGAAAGGAAAGGAAAAGGAAAGGAAAGGAAAGGAAAGGAAAGGAAAGGAAAGGAAAGGAAAGGAAAGAAAAAGAAAGGAAAGGAAAGGAAAGGAAAGGAAAGGAAAGGAAAGGAAAGGAAAGGAAAAGAAAGGAAAGGAAAGGAAAGGAAAGGAAAGGAAAGGAAAGGAAAGGAAAGGAAAGGAAAGGAAAGGAAAGGAAAGGAAAGGAAAGGAAACGAAAGGAAAGGAAAGGAAAGGAAAGGAAAGGGAAAAAAAAAAAAAGAAAAGAGAATTGTTTCTTAGGTTATACATGTTTCAAAATTGTGCCAAGGCAGTTTCTCCTGATGTCCCACACAGCACATGGTGCATTAGGTAACTCCTCCCACCTTCTTGCATGGGCCACCCTCACTCAGAGAAGGAGCAGGCTGCTCAGTTTGCTGCTGCACACATCCAGCAAGTTGGTTGCTTCAAAGCTGTGCCAGACCACTTGCCTGCTGTTCCAGTCTACACCTTCTCTGCATGTTTCCTGCAGAGTATTTAATTAGCAACGGTGCTCAGGGTTTGCTGCAAAGAAGGAGGGGGAAGAGAAAGATGTGTTAGTGTTGTGTCAAAATGAGGGAGTTAAGGAATGGATGATTTAGAGCAAGCAGGGCTGGTTCAAATCTTCTTGGAGCTGGTTCTCCCACAGGAGGTAGGAAGCAGAGAAAAGGGACAGAGAGAGCACAGAGAGAGGTGCAGAGCTCTGAGGACATGTAGCCTTGCTGTTCATTTTGCTACCCCCAACAAGTTGTGATAAAAGGAGATAGCAACTGATGTTAGATGAAAGACATCTTCTGTTTCCCCATCTCCTCTTCCACAGGAGGAACTACATGGGCGCCCATCTCTCAGCAGCACCAATTCACCTGGTCCTTCAGGGCTCTGACACAGGCAAAGCACATGGTGCCATTTTACCCTATAAGGATATCAAACACCCAATTTGACTGGAGAGACTGTCAGATGATGACTGGAAGAGGACATTTTACAAACACTGTGTTCTCCTCTTCCATGTATCTACTTACCCCTTTGAATGGTTTAGCATCTCTCACTCATCTCATATTTCAGGCAACCTCCAAAAGGCCCAATTGCTTGGGACATGGCTGTGATCTCTCACTCTTTCCATGCATTTGTGCTCAAGCCACAAACAGAAGTCAAAACTGCTTCTCTAGGTGCATCTTCTCTGCCCTTTTCATGCACGTCCAAACCAGAGGAGGCTCCTTCCCTGCCCTTGCAGATTGGTTTCCTAACCACACCAGTATACCTGATCAACTCGGTGCCCTCATGTTTTCCCTGCTACAGGTCTCCAAGTAGCTAAATTAAAATTAAAGACCTCTGTCTTCAGCTAAGTCTTTCAGTGCTTTCTCACACTAACGCAACACTCTTCTGACTGTTTAATCTGTCACCAATATATCTGTTCCCTCTCTTTCGTTCTCTGGAACTTTGGGATGTGTTTTGCATAGAAAATGTCTCCTAAACAGAAAAAGGCTTGACTGATGTTCAGTGTAGAAACGCATATGGACAAAAAGGCCAGAGAGTGACAGCTAGAGCCTTGGCCCCATAGCTGAATTGCAAGTTACCATCTTCAGCATTGCTGTGCATCTACTACCTAGGAAGAATAAACTGAGAATATGATTCACTGATCAGTTGCTGTGACATCCGGAATAGTACCATTAAACGCTCCCTTTTGCTTGTAATTTTACAAATACTTTTGTGTTAATGTCCTATTTCACTTCCAATTTTCTTTGCTAAGCATAAATTTCACTTGAATTTGAGTGTCAGTAAAAATATCATGTGGGGTTACATTTGCTCTGAAAATAAGTGGTATTTATTTTTTTTATTGTTCAAATAAATGCTTTGACAGAGAAAATAAAGAAATCTATTTTCAAGAGTAAATTTTTTTTTTCAACAGTAAAATCGACTTGCATTGTTGATCTAATGGGCTATCAGTCAAGCCACTCTTGCTCTGAAGAGCTAGCATAGGAGATTTTGAATAGCTGATGATAAAAAGGAGCAGATGTTCTTCCCTCAAGCTTAAGTACACAAGCTAGAGAAGAAAGCAAAACTGCTGGCTAATATCCTTCCATGAAAAGCCAAGACACTTTTTTTTTCACTTGTGAAATTATATCATACAATTGATTAAATAATTTAAAACAAAACCAAGCAAGTAAACAAAGTAGTTCTCGGGTAGCATGAATATTATAGATATGATAGGAAGATTCAGTGTCAATTTGTTCCTCTCTGTCCACCCTCTGTAGATGATTATCTTAAGCAAACACCTAGTCTTACATGACAAATGAGATGCAATGAATCCCTCACTCCTATGGGCTCTTTTTAAATCCCACCTTTACTGGGTACACTGAGATAAACTAGGAAATTGTGAAGTGCTTCTGCTAAGCAGCTCACATTTTAAGAACAGAACAGTTCACACAGCCATTAAATCCACTGAATACCTTTGGCACTCTGGCCTCTTTTTCTGGAAAGTCTTTCTTCTACATCTTAATGACATTAGGTCCACATGTTAGCTTCCTGCTGCATCGACCTCTAACAAAACTGACTTGAAAAAAGCTGTGATGGTTTACTGGTTTTGTGGATAAGGCACCTGCTAAATGCTGTGAAGGCACACTGCTGACTGCCAGCTAGACTTACTTCCAGCCCTGCCATCCTTTTGTGTGAGCAACAGAAATCCGTGTGCTGGTGCAGTGCCACAGGACTGTGTCATGTTTAGTAAGTGCTGCAGAGCTCGGTTTTAACTAGAACTGCGTGGTTTTGAAACCTCGTGGCAATGGCAAAACCCAAGCCTCCTGGATGAAAACTTTAAGCGTAATCAAAATGCGTTAAAGTGACTTGAGGAACTGACAAAGGATGAAAAAGAAGAGAATAATTGCTCTTTTGACAGGTTTTCCACTAGACTGTTTCTCTTTGTACCCTTTTGGAAGGAAAATAAATGTCCTTTGGCCTCATTGTTTCTTATGTACTCAGTACTAGGATAACAGATCCTGGTGATGACTGTCCTGAGAGTTTTCAGCACCATTCATATACAGAGGAAAATATATTCTCAAACAACACATGTGGAATTTTAATTTCATGATAGGTCTGTCACTCTGTGAAGGATACCATTCAATTCTGAGGGCAATCTTCATGTCAGGAAAACAAACAAATAAAGAAAAACAAAAATCCAAGAGGAAGAGAGAGGTTTTCAGCAAATACTCCTATATTCCCCAGACACAGGAAAGAAGAAAACAAATCTCACTCCTAACTGCTGTTAAAATCCCCATCTATTTTTCTGCTATTATTATTGAGTAAGGTCATAAACCTAACAGAGAAGGCAGTGTGGAACTTAAAATGATATAACAGGGAGTTTGCATGGTCAGATTGAGGATTCAGAGCCAAAGTGCCAATATGTCAGACCCCAATTTATCTCCTTTTCCATCTTGCTTTTTAGGATAACTACATCAGTTTGGACAATTCAGTTCCCCAGGCTGCACACAGCATGTGTCTCTTGGAGAGCCAAGAATAGAATTGGGATTCTTTATGATCAGCTCCCTACTGTGTACTAACAAGCAGCCGTGTAACATATTGAGAAGGTGTGTACATGTCAAGCTCTTTCCCCAGCTGGATATAAAAATAGGGAATGAGCACCAAGACAAAAGCATAACAGAGGTATCAGCAACACTGACATAGAATGGTTTGTCAAATGTGTGGGAGACTTGCAGGACTGCTCTGCTGGTATGAAGGCACTGTGGAAGCTCTTGCTCTGGGAAGTAACTCTGGTACCTTGACTGCAAGGTGTTGGAAATAGAGAGAAGGCCTTACTGAGAGATTGAACTTCTCATCTATTATGCTTCTAGCATTAAGAAGATGGAGAGCCTTTTCCCTCATTTCTTATTTCCATTCTTTTTAGGTGAGGGATAGTTCACGCATCTTCCGCATTATTTGCAGCCATTAATTATAATTTTTTGTTTGCTAATTTTATCCCCTTGCATCATCCTCAGATCTGTCCATATTTATCAGAATGGTCGCAGGAGAAAGATTTTAGTTCTGACATTGATTTGGGGTTTTTTTGATACTTCTGCATGAATATTTTGAAGTACAGAATGTATTTTGTGCTCTTTGAGACTTTGAAATAAAGGTTTTACATTAGTCAGAGGTATTTTTCAGAGAGTTTTCATGTACATTTTTACCATATCTGCCAAGTGTACTTCGTGACTGTTCTTTGTGACATTTGGTTGGATAGATGCACAGGGCACCAGACGCATCTTTGGTCCCTGACAGAAACAATGTTAAACTTCCACTTCTGTCTGCTGCAAATGCTCATGATTCTGTATTTGAATTTCATTAGCTTTGAATATCCTACAAGTAATCTCTCTGTAGTAAACTTGCTTCCTCTAGCCTCAAATGAAATACAGAACAGAAGAATTTCTAATATGGAGAAAGAAAATTCAGTTAAGAGGTCAAGATGTACTTAACACGGTTACTTTGTTATTTCACTTAGCTTTGGGAACTAAAGGGAAGTTGTAGTGTACAGTGGTGGGAATAACGTGTTGGTGTTCAGGGTTGGGTTGTAACCACTCATTTTGAAATGAAACCATGCTATTTCTCTCTGAAGCATTATTCAGTTAACCCATAATCTGTAAATGGCAGAATTCCTCCAACAGTCCTACACAGTCTTTTTCACGACATATATAGAAGAAGCGTCTAGAATAGATTCTATCCTGGAAAGAAAGCCCCAGGTTATTTTCACTGAACAGTTTTTATCATAGATATTGTGAACATTATAGAAATATCTGACCCCTAATTCTCCTTAAAGAAGGAAATATCAGCTCCTTGGGACACCATTGTTATCTCATATCTCTGTAAAGAAAAAAGATAAAAACCATCAGAAAAAACTGTGCCTCTACTGGAGCAGAATTTTTCCTGCTGAATTTCAAGCCATTTCCTAGCATCCAAGAAGCTGAAAGCACACTTCACAACTCTGATGTCCCTGTGACCTTGGTGGACTATAAAGTCTTGGATGTCAGACTTTCAGGAGTGGAATGTAAAACTAAGCTGTTCGACAAACCACATCAGTCAGTGCCTCTGCACAGTGGCTCAGGAATCAGGACTTACCCTTTCCCTATTGAATGATTTATCAGAGTGGTAGAAAATATTGAGCTACTGCTTAAGAAATGCCAGAGGACACTGGACCCAGGAGGGATACATACATAATTCATGACACTGATCAACAATATTCGTAGGGAACAGTAACTACTTACTTTTCCCACTTTTTTAGTAGACTTACATTTTATAAAAGGAAATTGCACAGTCACTCATCTTTATTCAAAAATCCTAGGGCAGACAGTTTCTCAAACCCATCAGAAAAAATATAAGTGTAAAGGTATGTTATGTATGTATTAGTTTCCAAGACCTTGTGTATCCTGAACTATGAGGAATAACTGGGAGATGGGAAACAATGGGAGGAATCTGCCAGTTCACACAGGCACTTTAGACATGTAAAAGCCAGTGTCTGCCACCATGAACCAGGAGTAGGTTTGTTTCTGCTTTCAGCTGTCAGGTTTGCAATACAAAAATCAAATCCGTAACACTGTCACTTAAAATAAAAAGAAAGCTCTAAATGAGCTGAACTAAATGACAGACTGGTTATTCTCTGCCATACATTAGTGCTAGCCATGGTCATCAGATGACATTTGTTTTGTTTGGCAGGGTGGAGACATAGACCAGGCTTCAGGTGATGGGTTATAGTAGGTTAGATCTGAAGTTCTACTGTTATTAACTTGTCTCTGTCACTAGCTACAAAGGGTGAGCTGGTTACCCTACTTCTCCTCATTTCTGGGAAGTTTTCATGCAGATTGACTTTGCCCATTAGTTAAGCTGAAATACCTTCCCCTGCTGCAAGGGAAGACCATGCACATACATACAGAGTTACTGTGCATCAGCTGGCATAAATGTGTTCATTTGACTATGTGGGAGCAAATAACATGTTGAAACACAGGTATACAGTGCCAATGCAGAGATTCTGGGATACCTTACCTGATTGCAGAAAGATTTGTCTCTCCCATAGGTCCTGTGTCATGTTCACTGCTCTCGCATTGGTGCTTTGGACAGCTGAAGAAGTCTGAGAAAGTACTAGACGTCTATATTTAGGTACCTGAATTGTTCCGTTGTTTTTATTTTTGCATCAGTTCCTTGCTTATAATGGGAATAACAGCTGTGCCTCAAGGGCATGAAGTACTGAAATAGCAGATTACTGAAGGAAGTGCATGTGCCTTAGATCATGTCATATGCAGCTCTTGGAAAATCATCTGCACTTAGAAAAAATAACTCAGCAATACTTTGAAAAAAAAGGACTAATGTTAAAGCTTCAATAATTCATCAAAATCCAGTTTAAATAAATAATAAACCATATAACTAAACACCTAATCACCCAGCTCCTGATTCTTTTGACTCACTGTTTATTAGCTTCTCAATAAATTAATTTGTGTGACTTACCAGGCTAAATGTTTAAGAATAAAAAGGTTAATTGAAGGTTGGAGTAGGATACATTATTGAGTAGTTGACATATTGCCTTGATGTTATGAATAATCTGGAAGTAGTTCAATAGAGTTACAGCCACTTTTCCCAAGTCTGAACTTGACCTGCAGTCTTTCTTCCAGAAGCATTGTCACTTCTTTATGTCTAACAGGTCTAACAGGGCTTTGAGTAATTTCTTTTTTTTTTCCCCGCCCTTCTTAAGAATATGAATTATTAATAACATGAAGAATACATTCAGGGAAGAAAAAGCCAAAGCATATCATAGCTCCCCAAACCTATAAGATTTTGAAAAAAGGGAGAACAAAAAAAGTTAAACATCCATACCTGAGGTTGCTCTTTTGCATGCCAACAAAAGATAGTGAAAGGAACTACAAAGAAGCTTTGAAATGAGAGGATTATTAGAACAAGAAGAATTTTGAATTAATCAGGACAAGCTTGTATAAGCAGATCCAAGATGCCAGAGGGTTTGGAAACTCTTTTTCTGTAAATCACTTCCTATCACAGACACTTTTTTGCAACTACTGTGTTAATGATGAGGGGCAGACCCTCAGCAGGTTTTATTTGTCAGAGGTCCAACAGAGGTAATGCAAATCACACTGAGTATCTGTCCCGCCATTTTGTGCTATTTCTCCTGCTCACCCAGCCTCACCTCCTTTCATTTTTATGATAAACAGGACTTGAACTCTGCTGAGCCTCACAACTCTGCATTTCATGGATGACTCATTAAGGTTTTATCATTCCAATGACATGTTATTGAACCCAGTTTCCTTAGGGGGCTGGTCTGGTGATTACAGGAGTAACTAGTGACTGCTTAATCACCCACTTCATTGTATTCATATTAATAATAAATACTAGGAGGTAGACAGTTATAATTACATTGCTAGTTTAGGAAGACATGAGACCATAAAAGTTGGCAACACTGAAATACAAATTCAGTCATAAATATCACACGAATAGATATGACTTGGAGGGTGCAAAGAGAGCATAAACATTTTTATTTTAAAGAGAGTTATTGTCTCAGTAATCATGATGCTGTTTAAGCAGAAGAAAAATTCTTCCTTGATCATGAGCAGCTTAGAAGAGATGAGGCAATATGACATTGTCATGTCTGGTTCGGAAGCATTTTCCATCAGGGAAAGAGGCCCCAAGGAACCCTCCATA
Source organism: Haliaeetus albicilla (assembly GCF_947461875.1). Lineage (NCBI taxonomy): Eukaryota > Metazoa > Chordata > Aves > Accipitriformes > Accipitridae > Haliaeetus > Haliaeetus albicilla. The sequence goes on along the minus strand of NC_091502.1, from coordinate 18,508,213 downwards.
GCAGCCTTGCTGTGATGCTCTTTGGAGCAAGAGATCATATTTTTTTATGTCCATAATGTCCATAAAGTATGGCCCATGCCTCTGGGGTTGAACTCTTCCACCTTTGGTCAGCAGGTACTTTGCAAAACAGGGACTTTAAGCATTGTGTAAGTCTTACAACACAGCAGTTCCCAGGACACACTTGCTGAGCAGATGTCCCCTTCTAACTCTAATGAGCTGTGGCAAACACACTGAATGTTTGATGAAATATGATCCATCACAAAGTGGGAAAAATGCTGAGCTGGACGTGTGCTGAACTGCAGACAGTCAGGTGAGGGTTTTTTTCTGGTTTATTGTTGTCATGGTTTAACCCCAGCCAGCAACTAAGCACCACGCAGCCGCTCACTCACTCCCCCCCCATCCAGTGGGATGGAGGAGAAAATCAGGAAAAGAAGTAAAACTCCTGGGTTGAGATAAGAACGATTTAATAGAACAGAAAAGAAGAGACTAATAATGATAATGATAACACTAATAAAATGACAACAGTAGTAATAAAAGGATTGAAATGTACAAATGATGCACAGGGCAATCGCTCACCACCCGCCGACCGACACCCAGCCAGTCCCCAAGCGGCGAATCCCTGCCCCCCCCCACTTCCCAGTTCCTAAACTAGATGGGACGTCCCATGGTATGGAATACACTGTTGGCCGGTTTGGGTCAGGTGCCCTGGCTGGGCATGAGAAGCTGAAAAATCCTTGACTGTAGTCTAAACACTACTGAGCAACAACTGAAAACATCAGTGTTATCAACATTCTTCACATACTGAACTCAAAACATAGCACTGTACCAGCTACTAGGAAGACAGTTAACTACATCCCAGCTGAAACCAGGACAATTGTATATGCCTATTTTAAGATTAGGTGAACTGCCATCCAGAGGCACTTGTAACAGATGCATAGGGTGACTATCTAAGTTTTGACACCTAAGTTAAGGCAGATGTTGAGTGAGGGCTTGTGAGGGAATATATTGGACCAAGGAGTCACGAATAGCAATAGTATTTCTCCCAAAGCAAGATAATGCTTTTATGGCTGAGGATTTCTGAAAAATACAGGTTTCCAATCAAACCTGATCTTCCTGAAAATCCAGAATAATATCTGTCCATTCCTCATGTTTAAAATGAGGCTTGGCTTTATTTTATTTTGAACAGATCAAGTTTTTGTTGCAGAGCTTCATTTCCACATAACTGAAAATGTTTTCTGCACAGTGCAGCTAAAGTAGTTGTCAAAAGTAAAGTGAAGGCAGAGTTGCATCCTTAATAGGACTGAGAAAAATCTAGCCTAAGTTCAGAAGGTGGATGCTCAGGCAGTTCATCACTCAATTCATTACCTAGAGCTGCGCATATTTATGTATCATGTTAAAAGTCAGACAGCTCGAATGAGCAGAAGCTGGAAATGTTAGTTCAAGTTTCTTCAGGTAAGGGATTTAGTGCTCCCAACTGCTAGCTATTTTGTAAAACAGGAGGTTCATAATTGTGCCAAGCCTTGTAGACAATTAAATGTGGTTTGAGCAATCTGTGAATTTGGCCTGTAAGGAAACTAAGCAGAGTGTATCCTAACAGGGCTTAGGCTAAAAATCACTGTCAATAACTCAGTGATCAGTTGTCTGAAGTGTCTCTGGGATTTCACTGCTGAATATTTAGGTGCTAGGCTAGTTTGACATCTACAGGATTGAAGAAAGGGGCTGGCAATGCCAGCAGTCCCTAAATACTTTGGTCTCCTGAGGCATCTTAGTAATTCAGCCCTCCTTGCCAAACTATCCCTCCAAGTGTGTGCATCCAGGAGGAATCAGACTGTGCACAGCTTCTGGCTGGAGTGATGCCTCAGTTTATAGGGAATTCATCATTACTTGCCAGGGTGATATTTCTTTCAGGGAAGAAACTTTCTATTAAGCTATAAAACTTCAATAGTTTCCTTTAAAATTATAGAACTTCATGGGAGAGAGAGATGTGGGGAAGTGCATCCAGCTAAAATAAAGAAAATAACCAGGAAAAATAGAGTCAATGATTTGTGGAAAAGGGTCATGTACATCTTGGACTCCTTGAAAGATTGTGTATTAACACTGGAAACCACTGAAGGGTTGAGGAAACCAAGAGTGGGAGATAAAGGCATGTTTCTATAGCTGGGCAGTCTTTAGGTAGACAGAAGCACATGGTGATGGTTTTGAGCAATATCTGTCTCCTTTATCTGTATACACGTGCACAAATGCATATGTGAAGGAAAGAACTGCCGGCTCATTGCCCACTAAAAAACATATAGGACAATACAGGAAAACTGGGACACAAGGCTCCATCCTTACTGCAGTGGAACAGCTGAAGGGTCTGGCACCAGAATACATATTAAGTAGATCAAGAAAAGAAACACAGCTATAATCAAGCCATTTAAAATTTACAATACATTTATAATAATAGATTCAAACTTTGCTAATATGCATTTTGATTGACTATACATTCTCATCTTACTTCCATTGCTCCCTCAGGCTCCACATCCCCAGTTAGGCAAATAGTTGGCCTTTACCAGATGACATTACATTGAATTCACTATCTGAGTTACAATTAGATAAAGCACTCAGTTTTGATCCTCTATTCTTCTGAGTTACTGGAAAGAAGAGATAAAGCCCCTACAGCCTTGGCTCCTGAGGCTTTTCCACACAATAGCATATTGCCTTGCCACAGTGAAATATGCATAATTGGTTAGACTCTGCTCTATAGATACGATTAGTACCTCGAATCCTGAGCTCTTTTATTGCAAACAGCAATAGAGATTCCCAAACCTTGCCTGCCTGTTTTCCCCCTAGTTTCAACAATGCTTTGGTTTGAACAGACGGAAGTGTGAGAAATACCTGCTTATAAGCAGGCAAAGCAGAGAGGTAACATCAGCCCGGACAAGAAGAAAGCGCAGGGAATTTTGTAGTGCTCAGCTGAACTGCCTACTGAAGAGGTACTGGGGGAGAGGTTTCCAAGGGCAGAGACATGAAACAAAATGTACTTCAGAAACTGGTATTTTGAATAGGTAGAATAAAAGTAATCCTAATCTCGACAAAGGTGAAGTCTTACATACACTCATCAGTCATCTTTCTGGTAGCTTCTACCTTTTTTTGGTGCATATCTATTCTGGCTTCTAGTTCACCCATTGGCAGAAGGAGGGACTATCTTTCCACTATCTGTGTTCACTGCACCTGCCACAGAGAAACCCAAAATAGGCACAATGATGATAAAGTTAAAAAATACTACTAAAGATCTCTGAACTAGAGTATGCTATTTTCTGTTAATTTCTGCTCTGAGAAGATTAACTAAGGAATGTAAGTACTCTGCTACACTATTCAACTCTTAAAGAAGAGAATTTTGTAGGATGCTATTTAATATTAAACCTTCTAAACAAGCACACAATTACAGAAAAGTCCCAATTCAAGCAGAATTTTGCCACTTCTCATGTAACTGTGTTCTCAGATTGGTACATCTACTTGTATCCTATATATTTAAATGACCTCCATAACCCTAGAAAGTCCAGGCTGCTTGTCAATTAACAGACTGATCTTTGGGTACTGAGCTACCAAAGCAGAACACAGAAATTTTCCAATTCGGTGGGAGTCACTTGGGTGAAATCCCGCACACGGCTTTAGCAGATAAACCTCTTAGCACCACAGAAATGAGGATAGGGTAGAAATGACGGAGGATTTGGTGATCAGATTTCAAGTTGTCATTATACAATTACTTCATGCTTCAAATGCCTCTCCCCTCTTGCTTGCAGAAGCTGTAATCATTGCCTTTAAAGCAGTGCAGAGCCAAAGAAGCGTTGCTGGTGAGTGGCAGTATCCTAAATGTACAATGTTCCCCTGTTGTCAAATCCAAGTCTGCTCTTTCAGTGTCATGTATGCATTCATCCTTATTAAAGAGGGGTTTCTATGCAGCTTAACAAGCAGTCATTTTTTTCCTGCAGTTTTGGCACTATAGTAGGGAATGGAAGTAAAGGCCACAGAAATCTTTTACTCCACATGTAGAATTAAACTACCTTTTGAGGTTGGTGCAGGATATGCTGAGCATTTCAGAGCATTAACATTACAGGGTATCAAGTTATCTGCTCCAAATCAAGAAGTCCCACGAAGACTGGCAATTACCTCTCCCCAAATTCCAAAGATGTTGGATACCTTTGGATATCCTTTGAAGCACAAGACTAAAGGGGACTCACTTGTGAATTTCATGTAGGTAACACTGATTTTTAACATTTTAGATAATCAAACTGCTAAAATTTCCCTTGATAGTGCAAACCTCAGCATTGCAATTTGAGTCTACTGACTCTTGGTTTGCTTAGTTATCTTAGAAAACATTTATGAAGTGACCAGAAGTGGAAAAAACATTGGCAGAGAGTAAGGAAGAAAAAATCCACCCCATATGTTCTGGCAGCATCAATTTGACACCGTTGCTTCACTTAGTATGTCACTATTTCCTTGAAAGAGCTACCATGTGCTTCCCAGCTAGCATTCTGGACGTGAAATCTTCACAGCAGCCCACTGTATCTGAATAGCATCACCTCTACTCTGCACTTTTGAAATGACAGCCCTTCCAGGTAGCTTTGCTTCATTAGCTCAGCTTAAGATATTGCACTGGGTTCCACTGCACTTTCATGTGTGATTTGACAGGTGATTAAGCTGATCTAATGGACAGCTGCTTCTGAAAACAGTTTCATTCCTACTGCTTCCCTTGACTTATCGCTGCGCTCATAAAAACCTTACCAGTTTTCTGCCAGTTTAGTTCTCTGAACAGGTAAGTTCAGAGAACTTATTAGACAAATATCACTTGCGGTGCAGAATTGGTAGAACAGCCCTTTTTGGCTGTTGAATAGCCTTTCCTTAGCCTAATCTGCATGATTAAACTTCACTCACATAGGACAATAATTCTGCTGTACGGTGGCAACTGTGGTAAAGACTTCTTTTCTAGGCAAACTTCATTCTGTGACTTCTCTGCAACTATGACCTACAGCCCCTCTTCCCTGACCTTTGCTTTCTTCCCTGTTGTCTGTATAAATCTTTCATCCATTTTCTTTACCACAGAGAAAATGCACGCATCTACCTGTATCTCATTAATGAGAGAGGGACAGGATTTAGCTGTCAGAGCTGGATCCTTCATTTTCAAATTTTCTTTACTTTAGTACTTTAACAAGAAAATTTCTGACTTTTGCTGACAAATATTTAGTTCTTCATTTAACACCATCATACTTGTTAGAGATTTTTACCCGGTGTCAAAATCAGTGCAAGTCTGTTGCCTGACATGAGCAACTGCAGTCATCTGTTCCAAGCTTCCCCTGTAATATTTAATTTTTATGACCTAAAACCAACAGAGCAATTTGCAACTGTCTCTTTTGTGTCCAAGTGGAAACTGAAGAATTATTTTAAGATATATATTGCTGATCAGTCATTGATATAAAGAATTGTAGGTTCACAGAAATAAGGTTAAATACACTAATATACAACTGAGAAGCTGTCGATTTTCCAGTGACTTTTCTAGACAATATGGTATTTCCAGGCTCAGTACCATGACGGATTTAAAAGGAGCTAGACCAGAATAAATCTCTGATGCAAATCTGTTATGTCAAAACTTCCACAGAGTTTGATTTACTCTAGACTTTATCTTTTTTCAAGTCCCATTTTATTCAGATACGGTATGTCTGCATTGGAGATTGGCACTGCGCTAATACTGATCAACAGAAAAATCCCCCCAAAAAGCCCATAAAAATTGATTCCATCAATTGTTAATAATTTGCCTTATTTTCTTTCAGTTGTGGATCTCAAAGGGTTTTGCAGGTATGAATTCCTTCGTCTTTGTTTTGTACATTTGTATGGACTCTCGTGACCTTTTATAAATATTCTGAGTACGCCAGTGATGGGGGGTGGGGTGTGTTGGAGTGTGTGCTATACGCAATTTCAAGAAAAATTCCGACACAGCAGAAGTCCATGGTCGCTCCTACGGTCATGCCAGATCAGGGTACCCACATCTATTGAGCCCCACAGTTAATGCTTAGTACAGACTTTCTCTAGGATTCTACTAAAAAATGAGGTTGTTTGGTCACCTTCTGTATAGCAGTTCAATTCATTTGCTGCCATTAATTGACTTAGATTACATAGTAAAGATTTGTAAAGGGCACCCTCACTTCATGTTTTGCCCTCCTCAGTCCTCCCTTCATGTAGGTTTGTAGCACCTCCCTTTTAAAAACTGCAGCTATCACACCTTCAGAAGATAATCAGAGGCAAACCATGTAAAAGAACAAATCCCTGGCACTGCCTTTATCCTTACATATCTGTATAACATAGACCAAATACGAGACTGTTTTGAACTCTGGTTTGCATCTACCCACCAGTTCAGAGGGAAAGTCATAAGGAATAAGAATTTGTGTGATAGTTTCAAAGAGGAAAAGAGACTGAGTATATTTGTGTCTTCACTGTACTCCTTTCTACAAGCATCATATTGAACATTTACTGACCTCTGAATACCCAAGACAGGAGCTACAGTTGCCAGGCTACAGGAGCCTTCTTCATGAAGAACAGCAGATCTTGCAGTACCTTCTGAAACAGTGAACTTTCAAGGAAATAAGTCAGAATAAAAAGCAGCCCAGGATGACAGAGTGGGAAAGATTATTTAATATTTTAAATATATATTACATACAATAATAAAGTTCTGTCTTGAAGAAGATGCAAGTATAGTGATGGTCAGTTGCTACTGAAGTCTCCTGATCTCAGTGGGGTAGGAATTCATCCAAATGCTTGAAGTAAAAGGGGCACTTCAGCATCATACCGTCTTCATCCATCTTAAGTGTGTGTCTCTTTTGACCTAGCTGTCTAAGTTCTCTCAAATCAGTGAGGGAGATAGGCATCTCCAGACAATGATTTGTCTAATGACAGGTGTTTATGAAAGGATGGATAAATTACCTTCTCAAAGAGCCTGTCTCTTTCCATTAACTGTATGTCGTGAATAGAGATCTTCATACCTAGTTTAAATTAAATGGATAAATTAACTCAGATGAGTCCTACTTGTCCTGGTTTCAGCTGGGATAGAGTTATTTATCTTCCTAGAAGCTGGTATAGTGTTATGTCCTGGGTTCAGTATGAGAAGAATGTTCATAACACACCGATGTTTTCAGTTGTTGGTAAGTAGTGTTTAGACAAAGTCAAGGATTTCTCAGCTTCTCATGCCCAGCAGCAAGAAGGCTGGAGGGGCACCAGAAGTTGGGAGGGGACACAGCCAGGGCAGCTGACCCCAACTGGCCAGAGGGGTATTCCATACCATGTGACATCATGCCCAGTATATGAACTGGGGGGAGTTGACCTGGGGGGATCGCTGCTCGGGAACTTACTGAGCATCAGTCAGCGAGTGGTGAGCAATTGCGTTGTGCATCACTTGTATATTCCAATCCTTTTATTTTTACTGTTGTAATTTTATTAGTGCTATTATCATTGTAGTTTCTTCTTTTCTGTTCTATTAAACTGTTCTTATCTCAGCCCCATGACTTTCACTTTTTTCCCCCCGATTCTCTCCCCCATCCCACTGGGTGGGAGGGAAGTGAGTGAGCAGCTGTGTGGTGCTTAATTGCTGGCTGGGGTTAAACCACGACACTACTTTATAGAACTGAAAGCAGAATCGAGCTCAGCTTGTTTTCTTTTTCTCACTACCTATTAGTTTATAGCGCATGGTAGGACTAATCTGGTATTTCTATGTAACCAAAGGATTTTGAGACTGATTCAATGTTGCATCTTTGTTTTGGTTATTAATCAATCTCAACAGCTGTTTATTGCATTTTATAGCGCAAAGCAAACAAAAGAGAACCTTTAATTGATCCTTTAATGATGTGATATTTTATATGCTATCAAACATGTAATAAAAATTATTTTATACTGAGAATTTGTTTATTTTCATCTTTTATATGAGCATTCTGAATATCTTTAAATGGCAACAGACTTTTCTTATTGCACAGATCAAAATCTCTGTTTTGCTTTCCAAACTCTTTACTACTATTGAAAACTAAGAAAGCAATTGCTGGACATGGGAGAAAGAAGTTTGCCTGATTGTATTTTTAAATTGTAAAATGCAGCATTTATCTTACAAGCATGAGCATTTTGGTAGAAGTAACAACTGTTTCAAAGCCTTTCTTGTCTTACATATTACTACCTTCACTGACTTTTGTTTCCCACTGAAAAGCAGAACATCATAACAGCTTTTATTTCAGACCATGTTTAGAACATTTCAGTCAAAGGCCTTGCTTCTGGTCCTTGCACTAGATTCTAGCTGACCTTTTGCAACCTCTGTATCATATCTTTAATAAACTGGACATTTCACTCTGGAAATTTTACTCTCCTGGTCTGGAACCATTTTTAATATCTCCATCCGAAATTTCCCATACACACTCCAGGTCTTTTGGTAATTCTATTTCTACAATTTCTCATAAATGTCATTCATTAGGAATCATCCTATCTCCAGGATGACTGTGTCAGCTCACAGAAGATGCCTGGCAGTGCTAAGGTGCAGCTGATCATCAGTATTATTTTTTTCAGGTCATTGAGAAAGAAAAAGAGAGGACAAGATAATGAAGATGAAGAAATGACTAGTTGATTAAATGAGATCAGTTCAGGGTTCTTCAACTATATAGAGGTACTCATGGAAAGAACATGCTTTCTTCAGCCTCATACAGCAGGAAAGAAATTTAGAGTAGGAATAAGAAAAGCAGTTTGGGAGATGTGATATTTCCACACTTGATCTTAGGAAAAATAGACAAGTGCAGCTGCTACCATAATAGATAAAGGAGCATCACAAGTAAGAAACTAGATGCCTGAACTGAAGCAAAAATTAATATAAGTCTAGCCAGGCTCCTAAAGTGGTTAGGAAAAAGATTATGTCAATTTTCAGAAGAGATTTGAAGTGATTTGTGTACTGCTGCACAGAGCCTGTGAAACAAAAAGGAAGAACTTGAGCTACCATAGGCTTGGATTTTGATAAGGGCAGAGATCTCCCTCATGTTATTAGGAAGGTAAACACTACAGTATCATTAGGAAGACTTTTTTTTTGCCAGAAAGAGATCAGACATTACTGCAATGACTGTGTTATTATTCCTGGAGATGACAGCCAACAGACTTTTCCAGGAAATCACAAGAGAAATGCACAGAATACTATTGCTTTACACAGTTTTGAAATGAACTGAGGCTATTATAATAAGACTCTTTTTTTTTTCTTTTTTTTCCAGGTGATCATGGTTTGGTTTCAGTTACATGTAGAAATGAACAAACAATGTTTGCAATAGAGGATCTTGCTTTTCAAACTAGCTGAGCAGTGAACTGGAAGTAGACTAATTTTGTAGAAGCCAAAGACATCTGAATTTTTTTTCATTGTCAAAGGACTGTACTGTCAAGAACCTGTCCCTAACAAGAGGAGAAAATCTTGTTGGAAGACTGCATTCCTAAATCGATGGCTAAACAATCAAGAAAGATGCTAGCAAATGATTAAGGTGTATACACAAGACGGAAAAAGAAAAGAGTCATCAACAAAGAAGGTTATGTCTTAGATATTAAGAAGCATAGAGGGGAAGAGAGAATTGTCAAAATGTGGGCTGCACTCATCTTTGGAATGCATATTAAAAGAAAGCTCCAAGTACCATTCAACTAAAGGGAAAGTTAGTCTGCTAATGAAATTTGCCCATGACTCAATTTTATGGTGCATTGTTAATATACAGGGCAGTCAGAATGTCACATCAAAAGACACAGGTGAACTCCAAGACTACAAAAAGGAGGAAAACAAATAGTATAGAGACGAAGCTCATTCACATTATTATCAACTGGGAGATTATCAGTTGGAAACAGCTGAGGAAGAGGAGAAAGTAGATGTGTTAAATGATTGTAGGATGGCAATAAATCACCAAAGTTTTTCCTGTAGAGAAAAGACATTATTCATACAATTCTGCAAGAAACTAAGATCTCCTCCAGTACCACCCCAAACTCTGATGTTCAGAAAATATTAATTCAAACTGAAAAAGAAGTAGAGGAGGCCTTCTGAAGTGGTCAAGAAGTGGGAGAAGAATGAAAGAGCTTTGATTGATCAAACCCATAAAAGGAAATCTCAAAAGATGATAAGATGTTTTCTTTGAAAATATTTCTGGAAAATGAACAGCAGGAGGAGGAAGAGCTACACAGTCTACAGGACAAAACCAGTGTGTGCAAATACATAGGTATAACATGGATACAAGTAAATGTAGGCAGATAATTACAGAGGTTTATGTTCTGCAGCAGTTTTTGAATGATAGTAGTAATGGAGACAAAAACACGGAGGAATTTTGAAGAGCAGCTTGCTAGATGTATTAGCCAAGCTGTCTGAGGCGGTTATCCTCAACAAGAGCAGGCAGGGCTGACTTGATGACTTAGGATCTTATTTCTGTTCCTGTGTTTGTAATCATTACATCAGCATGTCAACTATGCTAATGTTTTTGGACCCTGGGTCTGTTTTTGGAATGTGAAAGTTTTAGTATACCAGCTGTCCCAAAGGTTTAAATTGTTTAAACTGTACATTTCTGCACCTAGGGAAAACAGAAACACCATTTGCTTTTAAAAGTGGATTTGCTAATACTGAGATCATGCAAACTGTAGTCTTCACTGTTACTTAAACATAAATTTGAATGCCAAAATCAAAGGTATCTTAACACAAATGAGAAGGAAATTTGGGATGCAAGTTAGAAATGAAATTGCTCATCAGCAGGCTTTTTGTTCTTTTGTGAGGATAAGTACCTTCCACAAACATAAGCAATTGCCTGAACACACCTGAGGGATTATTTTGAAGCGCAGTATACAGAGAGTCTTTCATAAATAACAGTAAAAAAAAAAAAATCTATCCAAATTGTTGGATGTTCCCAGTGCTTTTAAAAAGCTACCAAATTGATTTAACTTCTTAAATTGTTCATTTATTTTGTACCAGTATAATCACAAGCACTTAAGTTATTAGTGCTATTTTTGGCTACTAGGCTCATGCAAAATGTTAGTAAATCTAACCTGAAGAGCTGTATTTTTATAGCTGTTAGGAACTACCAGACATGCCAGCATAAGTCATTTCAGACAGCTCCACTCTGTGATCACACATAGAGCCATTTTGAATATTTTAGTAATTCATTTATCAAGTACTAAGTTCCTAGCAGTAAGAAACTGAGCAATTGTCTAGGCGTCTCTCTGGATGTCTTGTCATTTTGTTTTCTATGCCAAATAAATTATTGCTGTCTTTTGATTATGAATTCATGAAAGCTCAGAGGAAACAATTATAATCTGTACTTAGGAGGCTAACATGTTACCTGTATATCTGATTTAGTAGAATTACATACAATATTGATTCTGGAGAATAAAGCATTTTCATACAAAGAAGATAACACCATATTCAGTGACATCACTACATTTCTGTTGTCCTTCAGCGATGTTTTTTTATTCAGGAAACCTATGGGCTGCCACAGAAACATGCTGCACTGCCTATCCTTTATTATGAATCTGTTTTATTCTCTGCCACAATTAATCTGCTTCTCAGTAATGGCAAAACACTGCTATTCTTTTATTAATTAATAAACACATTTCTTTGGTGCCAGTAAATTAGATTTTGAAGAGTGGCACTGGCTGCTGAAGGCTTGGGAACAGTGCATTGTACGCTGAGCTGATTTTTTCTTCACTTACTACTCCCAGCAATGGCTATGGGAACCAAGGAGGTTCCGTAACAATACTTTGCTTTGGTATGTGTTATCGTTTACTGGCATAGCTTGTCATTATCGTTTCTTAGCAGAACTTCAGGGAAGCCAACCCAGGAAAGCTGTTTTGCACCAGAGGGTGTTTCTGAAGGGCATGCAGAGCATGAGGGAGCATTCGGGTGCGGGCAGTCACGCTTAGTCTGCGCTCCAAGCAGGTGATACCAGCCACCGCTGGTCCAGAGCTTCACGTTTGTGCTACCACAGTGCTCGGGGGGGGCTCAAGAGTCCTAACGAGAGGCCAGAGATGCTGTCTCAGAGCATGAGTGAAGCAGGAACATGATTTCTTGCACCTGACTCTGACTGCAGAACATGAGCAATAGAAATGGGATTAAATTCTGACTCCTCTGCCTGTTTTGCAGGAACAGCTGTAAGCTACCTTATATAAATGGGACTAATTCTCTACCTCATCACACCAGTGTTATCGAAGTATAATGCTATTAAAATAGATGGGTGTCATGCACTGGAGAATCAGACCCACAGGAGTGAAAGGTTTTCTTTGTGTAAGGGACATGTTCTGAGGCCAACAGATTAGTAAATGCAATTGATGTACTTTCTTGTCAAATATTATAATAGCTTCTTATTATTTGTGCTATTTTTAAACAAGCACAGAATTAGACTTGTAATTTTTTCCAATGAACTGAGAACCTCAGTGAGCAAGATGTATTATAAGCCTCTAATCCTGTGCACTGCAGCCTAGCATATGCCAGACACCATACAGAAATGTAGCAACAGCATATTATGTCTGTTTGGCATTGTTTTTTGTTTCATAAAATTATATTTTGCCTGCTAAAGATTTTTTTAAAAAAAACCTGTAGATCTCTGCAGGCTATTAAAAGTTGCTAGAGTGAAAAACAAAGTACTTCTACAGGTTTCCTTCTACCTACCATATGTTGTTAGAAAATTGCTTACATATACAGGTAGCATATATTAGAACTCTGCAAAACTGCCAAATATGCTTCAGGTAATCTTCCCGCACACACATAAAAAGTGCGAGATTTTTAAAAGGGGTAAATGCATCATACATGAATTTTTCATCTCATAAGCCAGTGGGACTGCCTGAGTGGCCTCTAGCAATTATTGTCCAAGAAAGAGAAAGAAAGCGTGTGGTTTTGCAGAGTAAGGGCTGTATGAACAAATGAGGGAACCATAAGGCAGAAAATATGTTTCAATACAATATGTATGAAAGTTGGTGGACCTTGGCCAAACTACCGGAAAACATGTGTGCTGTAGATTAGACTAACGACTATGTTCAAGTGACATCTTCAAAAGCACCAAAATATGATGCTTTATTAAAAGCTGATAAGTTTTATGGTCTTAGCTTACTGAGGAACTTGTGAGAATTAAACATGATGCTTGTTAGGACGCCAGCCTCTGAGTTCAGCAGGAAGATCAGAAACTTTTTAGAGAATGAAAAATATGGCACATTGGTTGATCTAATCCATCTTTTCCTCTCCCTTTCTCCCAGCATTGCAAATATGGATTACATTTCTCTCCTCCCCAAGATATCAACTGTTAATAATTCACTATGATGATTTTGGACATTTTATATTTAAAGTCTGCATACAATCTACTGATTAAATTGCATTATGAATAGTTGGATGAATATCTTATTTAAAAAATTACTTTCTTCTGCCACCACAAATTGTACTTTTGCAGTAAATGACTGGCCATTTTAATAAGAATGAATGTAATTATTTTACAGTATGCACCCTTTACAGGCTGGCGTACTTCATTTTCATGTAAGAAGTCAGTGAGTATTATTGGAAAGGAGGCTTTTTAAAGTTGCCATTTGTGTCTGTGATTTACAGAAAATTACCTTGCCTGGAAAATAAATAAGACATGTGGGGGGCTTCAGTGAAATCACTGAACCAAAAAAGACATGAAACACTGAGTATTCTTTTTCTTTGCCACAAACCCCATGGTGATATTTTCTCTTGTTATTTTATCAACTTAACCAAGAAAGAAAAAAAAACAAAAAAAAAGCTAAAATGGGCAAAGATATCCTGAAGCAAAGCCAGCAAAGTGGACTTCATTGTTCCTCAAAACATGTGAAATCAGACTAGCAAACACAGACTTTTATTTGGCAGCTTTTTCTCAGATTTAGTCTCAGATAAATTTCATCTCTTTTAATAGCAGCATACTTCAAGTTGCTGTAAGTCATCCAAGCTGTGGGGGCTACCCGGGATGCAGTCTTCGCCCACTGCAACTGCAAAGAATGGGAATCAACTGAAGTCCGTTTCACCTTGCACGTACCATGTGGCTGTTATTGATAATTATCAGAACTCAGATAATACATAATAAAACATTGCATCAGGGTAATGATAGATGACGATTTAAGCGACATGTACAGATGTCAAAATCCCAAAGAAAAGCAAGGTGATGTAGGCATCTGTCACTGAAGCCCTGAAAAATCTCCTACAGCTACTGTGTGCTAAGGCCTTTGTGAAAAAGGAGTTCAGATTCCCAAGTTAGATATTTTTGAAAGAAATAGTTCTGATCTGCTTTGACCACAGAACCAGGCGAGTATAATCAATGATCACAGGCCTCTGTATGTACTATACTAGTGACTTTTGGAAATTCACGTGTTTTAGTTCTGTAAGTCATAATAGCCTCAGCCTATAAACCCATCAAGCTTCAAGAAGAGAGTTACTGCAAGCCTGCAAACCCACAAATTCAGCGTGCAAAAGTGAGGAAGCACAGAAACTGCAGTAGTTCCTTAGGAGTCTCTACATCATCATCATTTAACCTGATCCTACCTTAATTTAGTTCCTTAATCACATAATCGTGATATATATCCTCAGTCTGAGACAAAGCAGAACCCAATAGTTATATATACACTTGACTTACAGAGGTACAAGGTGTACAAGGTACACTTGTGTATGTATGTGTACATATATTTGCGTATATATGTGTGTATATATATATGTATGTTTATATAGTACTGTGATTCTGTTTTGCAGCACAATTTTCTTGAAGTGGAAGCAGGTGAAGATACTTAGATCAGTTTTGCCCATGATGTTAATCCTGTTCACCAAAAAAAGAAAATACGCTAGGAAAAAATAGTGATGTCAGGAAAAGGTGTTTAGACAGGCTCCAAACTGAAGGACAACGAGATCTTGGAGACAGAAGCTACATGAGAGGAGCAGTCACACTCACATGGCTGCTCATTTCCAGCTCTTCATCCTCCCTCCCCCCTCCTGTATATACTGCAGGCATTCCTTAGCTTAATGTCCTAAAAAGTACTGATGCATTTGATGCGACCTATTGACAATGCGCTGCTGATCTGTGTTAACTGGCACAGACGAGCCCTGTGAAGGCGCTGTTTCCATCTGTCACAGGAGCTTTATCTTAAAAAGATAACTTCTCAGTATTTTGAACATCGATAAAATTCTTGGTATTAGATTTCTAGATAACTCAGTGTGCTTAAATAGGCTACTGACTCTCCATCAACCCAATTTCACCCAATGTTTCTCTGAAATTGTTCTTAGGTTATGACCTTATTGAGTAAGTTTCAATCAAGAGTGAATTTTTATGACATTTTGTAAAGCCATGAAAATGTGTATTGACAATGGGAAGCGTGAAACATCTTTAACTATACACTGCTAGGAGCTGAAATAGTAAAAGAACTTACCCTGTTCCATTTCACATTGTAATAAGACTGAGGAGGTGGAACTACAATTTAATTCCTTTCTCCCAGTACATTAAAGGTATATTTGTTTTTAGCTCTTTTCACTGATGCTGTTTTACATTTTACCCTTTAGCATCCAATAAAAACAAAATAAAAGAGAAAAAGACAGAAAAAGGGAGAAATGAAACTGCTGTAGAAAATAACCTCAGAGAACAAGACAACTTTGTTTACAATCTAATAAAATATTTTTTCATGAGTATGGAGGGGTGGAAACCACTCTGTAATACCAAGTAACTCAAATCTGTTGTGCTGGCAGGAAATGAAAGTCAGCAGTCATCGTGTGAGGGGCTGCACTTTATACAACTCAGATGCACCTAGTAACTACAAAATTAATTAACCGATGATTAGGAGACGAAGGCACAGTAACCACTATGTGTGATCTGCAAATCAATAAAACTCTACTAGGAGCTTCTGTGTTGACTTTTTATTAGTCTTTTTTTCTCTTTTTTTTTTTTTTTAGCTGACAGCTTTCCTGAGAACTGCAGTTCCTACCCTGCTCCGATCCAAGTCTGATGTCAGTCTGCCTAGCAGCACTGATTCACCCAGGTAGTCCTAAAGGCCAAGAATTGCTTTCCCTGCCCTATAAAGGTTCTTTCACTTTCTCTGCACCCTCAAGAAGTGAACTCTGGTCCACTTACAACTCATTTACTTCACAGCAGATTCTTGGGTGCAGCTGAATTCTTCTTGGACAATATAATGGTTTTCAACCAAAAAGAAGCCTCTAAGTGATGGCAATAGAAACGGAAATTTCTGACTGTTTAATCATTTGTGGCACACTTGAGATTTTGTACAAGTACACAAAGACCTCCCAAAGATGATTCAGTAGTTGTGTATGTACTGCTTAAACTGAAAATCGCCAGTAGAATGAATCGGCATGCAGAATATGTCATTTGTAATGAAGATGGTGGTTATAAATTCTTGATAATCTTCTCATCTATTGCAAAGTTGGGGTTTTATCCCTGCCCTGCACTGCAGGCCTAATTCTTCCAATAAAATACCTGCATGAACAGGTGAAGAGAAACTGAGAGTGTTATTCTCTTAAAATTGAAGTTTTATCCTCAAAGAAAAGGTAAAAACAGCATTTGATTCTCTGTTGTATTCAGAACTATATGCCCTTCCTTGTCAACTAACTTAGTTGTTAATCTCTTTCTACCCTCGTGAGGGTTGCAGAGGCAGTGTACACACAGGTGAGGATACACGCTCCTGCTCAAGCACTGAACAACCCAAACACAAAATCTTTATTCCTAGCATAGGAAAGAGAAGAAATACAGTTTTATTTTCAGAAACTAATTTTTTTAGGTTTACCTGCAAATTATTTTTCTTGTAGACAGTGGAGATTTAATCAAAAGAGTAAAGAAGGCTCTGTGACGGTTACAGGCTCGCAACCCTTTCAGCAGTTCTGTGAGTCACTGAACTCATTTCCAATGAAATGAAGCTCAGCTGTTCTCCCAGTGTTTATACACTTGCAGGTATGCCTTTGCAAAGATGAATATAATGTGACCTTCACTGCTATGTATTGCCAGTAATAATGTAGAAGAAATAAGTCATAAGAGTTTGATCGTGTCACACAAGTCTTCAAGGTTTCTGTTCTATGCAAAACCATTCCCACCACTGGAGTAGTGTGGGAACTGCTCTTCCTACAATGCTGCTGTTCGAGTGAATCTGAAGAAATTGGTGGTTTTCCATATCTGCACAACTTAGAAGGGTCAGCCAACAGGCTCAATGTTGGTGCACTGTCTTCAGTGGGAGACAAACAGTGCCGTGGACCCTGAGCTTGCTGGGACACTCCAGTTGCTTGCTTTCTGTCTTTCCTTGCTGCTTATTCTCAACTTGGTGGGATTAAAATTTAGGGAATTACATTCTGATGCTGAATTTGGGAAAGTCCCTGCTGTCTGTTTCTTTCCAACCAGTCTTGACTTGTCTCAAACAAGACAAGGTCCAAACAAAAGCTAATGACTGTGTCAGGAAACTGAGCTCACTCAGCTTCCCAGGTGATTTCAGAGCTTGCTGTTTTGCAGAGTTTGTTCCAATTCATGTCTTTACAAGAAAGCAGTCTGGGCAGTACAGAAATTTGCTGCTGAAAACAAGCTGAGACCCACTTTTCACCAACATACGCACCCATCAGTGAGTATTGATCACCTGTGGCTATCCGTTACCTTTTTCTTAGTTCCTTTCCATGCCTTTTTTATTAGTTACAGCTGTCAGGTCTTTCCCACCTCTCCAATGTCCCTGGTAAGTGCAGTGACGGGAACGAGCACATGTGTGGCTTCCCTCACAGCTTTCAGGAGGCAGAGCGTGGCTTCTTCTTGGCAGCTGCAAGAGCCTTGGGGAAAAGGTTTGAGGCCACCCAGCTGAGCAGATGTGCGGCAGCAGCTGGGGAGTGCTTTTCCCAGCAGCTCCTCCAGCTGCAATCGTTACCCATTAGTGAGGGGCAGCCGCCTTGCTCTATGACTGTGGTGGATCCAACTGCAGGCCTTCTGCTCCCTTCCCAGAAATGATTCCTCAGCCCCCACGGGTCAGCCTCGCTCTTCTACTGTATTAATTACAGGCTCAGCTGTGAGTCCTTCTACATGTCCGCTCTGGGAGTAATGGTCCGTGAGAAGTCTCATTAGTCTCCCGTGTGGACTGCCCGCGCTGCCAGATCCCTCAGAGGGAAGAGAGCAACTGTTAGCTAAATGCTGCTCTCCTTTCCTGCACAGGTGACAAATGACAGGGCAAGTAAACATGGAGCAATGGGAAAAACTGACCCCATGTCTTCAGAGGGCAGTCTTTGCAGACCCAAGCACACAGGGAGGCAGTAAACAGCAGTAGCATGGTGACTACTTAAGGACTCTCCTTTGAGCACTAGGTCTCTGTCCTTCCCTGTCTATTTTCCTCCTCAATATCCCGAGGAGCACCTGAAAGCCCCGTTCAGAATTGCAGCTCTGTTATCCTGGGTGTGGTATGAAGATACACTAAGTCACACCTCCCTCCTAACACTGAGACGTTAATGAACTAACACACTAATCCTGCAATGGTGCGGACAGTATGCTGCTTTCAGCATGCGGTGAATCTATTGGAAATAAATCCTTCGGCAGTGTCTCTCTACATCAGATAAATTTAGAATCATAGAATCGTTTAGGTTGGAAAAGACCTTTAAGATCATCGAGTCCAACTGTAAACCTAACCCTGCCAAGTCCACCACTAAACCATGTCCCTAAGCACCACGTCTACACGTTCTTTGCATACCTCCAGGGATGGTGACTCAACCACTTCCCTGGGCAGCCTGTTCCAGTGCTTGACAACCCTTTCAGTGAAGAAATTTTTCCTAATGTCCAATCTAAATTTCCCCTGGCACCACTGGAGGCCATTTCCTCTTGTCCTATCACTTGTTACTTCTCTCCCACATTTTGTATATCTACACTGAAATTTCTGAATTTCCATTTTAATTATTTTATCTCTGCAGATATGCACTCACACACGTTCAGGGGTGGCATTATCCGAGACTGAAAATGACAGTGACAAGCTATACAATCCTGGGGGTGATGATTTGGAGTTATATTCATGGTATTATGTGAAATCACTACAATAAAACAGTCCATACAATGCACTCTAATAGCCTCCTTACCACACTGTTAAGTCCTATAACTGAAACTTCCTTGCATTTCTGCTGAGAACTAATGCAGCATGAAGACTGAATTATCTCATGTCCATGTATAGATAACTCTTTAGGTCACTAAAGTGGGATAAGCCACAATGAAACAGCTGCACCACTTTTAGCTTGGAAAGAAACAAAGTTTGTATTTTGCGCATATGTCCACAACACGAAGACACCCCCTTCCTCCTTCACCCCGAAACACACGGAGCCATACAGACACAGAGACACGTGTGCCCACATGCACACCAGCGTGCACAGTCAGAGCCACAAACAGAGCCGAAATACATGAAGCTGTGCACGCACGAGGTGCATGAATGCACAGAGCCGCACGTGCACGCGCGCTGAGCCATGCGCACAGAGGTGTCATCCTGCACCCAGCCACGCGCACACGGAGGACTGCATACACAGCAAAGCATGAAATTAAAAAAGGGTAGCAGTCACTCTTAAATTTAAAGTTAATTGCCTGCTGTCTTAAATCGAGTAGGAATTCGTTTTATGTGTTGGGCATAACTGATCCTAAGCAATTTTTTTTTTTAAATTGAGGTCAAGCCAGATGGAGGGAAATGACAAGTATCCTAAGCTCATGTTGAAGATACAGGGACTGCTGAAAGGATGAAATTTTGAACTCATTAATTTCAACAAGAATTTAATCTATGACATCGTTAGGTTTAAAATTTCCCTATGGGAAATTATAAGACTAGAATACCTGAGGGCTGGGTCCTGCGCCTAAATATTCTCCATTGATGTCTTCCCATTGCAAGTTTCCTGAAAGAATAATCACAGTGGTATAGCCTCTGCAATAGGAGCTAAGAGAAGAGGAATGTATTAAAAATAGTGCTTCTGTCACACAGCATTTCCCTCACTGATCTTGATTTTTGAACAGTGCCAGCCTCCAGCCATTCTTTGTTTATTAGTTGGTGACTTGAAGTCAAATAGGAGTCTTTGAAATACTTCACAGTGAATCTTTCTACTGATGGACAGATCCTTCACGATAAATCTGTTTTATCATATTGCCAATGGTTATATGAAATACATAATTATTAATGCATAATTCCCCTATCTGTCTATCTAGATGCAATATAATTGGGTGAATAATTTATAGCAAACAATTTAAAATTTGTGCCCATTTTCTATTAGCATATTATCCACAAATATATTGTAATTCTTTGAGATTAATTCCTCATTCAGAATGACTTATTATAATTATGAAAACCCGATATAAAGTCTATTAAGTCAGTAGAAAGTATTTCATTGAATTCTATGAACTCTGGATTAGACCTATAATTATTAGTCTGTAGATAAATCAGAAGAAGTTCAATAAAAGTACCCACAGTCATAATTTTCTTTCTAATTCTTTTGATTGGAAATCTTTCATTGCTCTGATTGGATGTGCACCTAGGGAAACAGATACACTGTGGACATCCAGCCTCACATTTAACTTTTCATGACTCAAGTGCTTTTAAAGATCCCATCAGGCAATTATTCATCTCTTTAGGAATCTAAATATCTCTCTTACATAATTCTTAAGATAACTCTCTATCCTATCACACTAAACATGGCAACTCCATTGGCAGATTTCACAAGCTCCCAGCTCCTATTGCCTTAAGCATTGGACTGTGTTTTCTTCCCAAACTAAGGTTTTAAATGTCCTGCAATAAAAGACCAAGAAATGTAAGACAATTAAAAGGACATTCCTCATTAAAACTCTCATATGCTATGATTTTTAGTGTGGTGGGTTGACCCTGGCTGAAGACCAGGTGCCCACCAAAGCCATTCAATCACTCCCCTCCTCAGCCAGACAGGGAAGAGAAAGTATAATGAAAGGCTTGTGGGTCAAGAAAAGGACAGGGAGAGATCACTCACCAATTACTGTCATGGGAAAAACAGACTCTAGCTGGGGAAATTAATTTAATTTATTACCAATCAAATCAGAGTAGGATAATGAGAAATAAAACCTAAATCTTAAAACAAATTTCCTCCACCCCTCCCTTCTTCCCGGGCTCAACTTCACTCCTAATTTTCTCTAGCTCCTCTCCCCAAAGTGGTGCAGGGGGGTGGGGAATGAGGGTTGGGGTCAGTTCCTCGCACATTGTCTCTGCCGCTCCTTCCTCCTCAGGGGGAGGACTCCTCACTCGTCCCCTGCTCCAGCGTGGGGTCCCTCCCATGGGAGACAGTCCTTCACAAACTGCTCCAGCGTGGGTCCCTTCCCCGGGCTGCAGTCCTTCAGGCACAGACTGCTCCAGCGTGGGTCCCCCGTGGGGTCACAAGTCCTGCCAGAAAACCTGCTCCACCGTGGCCTCCTCTCTCCACGGGGCCACAGGTCCTGCCAGGAGCCTGCTCCAGCGCGGGCTTCCCACGGGGTCCCAGCCTCCTTCGGGCATCCCCCTGCTCCAGAATGGGGTCCTCCCTGGGCTGCAGGTGGAGATCTGCTCCCCCGTGGACCTCCCTGGGCTGCAGGGGGACAGCCTGCCTCACCATGGTCTTCATCACCACGGGCTGCAGGGGAATCTCTGCTCCGGTGCCTGGAGCATCTCCTCCCCTCCTTCTGCACTGACCTGAGGGGCTGCAGCGCTGGTGCTCTCATGCATTCTCACTCCTTTTCTCCCAGAGGCACTACCATCGTCGCTGATGGGCTCGGCCTTGGCCAGCGGTGGGTCTGTCTTGGAGCCGGCTGGCATTGGCTCTGTTGGACATAGGGGAAGCTTCCAGCAGCTTCTCACAGAAGCCACCCTTGTAGCTCCCCTGCTACCAAAACCTTTCCACACAAACCGAATACACTTAGCTAATTCCAATCCAATCCAAAGCCAGGGCAAACAAATGGAACAATTAATGATTGACAATCTACTTCACCCCCAGTAGTGGAAGTCAAAGCTCTTATCTTGCCAATACAAATTGCTTGTTTCCAAACCAGCAAAGAAAAAGAAAAAATAAAATTCAAAGCTGCTTTTTCTCTGTATGGTTTCTTACCTAGATCGGGTGCCATATTTCTTTGAATTAATAATTCTGCTTTCTTTTTTATTGTGCCTTAAGCAGTCATCTGGCTTCAAAGAACTGCTGTGTTTGCTTTAACTCCTCTGCAGTAGAAAATACCTTATTAAAGTAATGATCTAATGGTTTAAACCAGGGCACTTCTAAGCTTAATGGGGGCTCATTAAGTATTCATTCATTAGACAATGCTGCTTGTGATAAATATACCGTTAAGTCACTATAATGCATACTGTCAACTACCAGCATGAATTGAAAGGCACGTGGGCCAGTATCCCTGTGTACCATATCGTCTTGAAGAGTTATGCCTTAAAATATTGCTGTCCTACAATTTCATGTATTGAAAGCTATGATTTGTAGTCTCTAGGATGATGTTGTTTGGTTTCCAACCCAGGTATTTGGTGTGTACTCTACTGCTGTAAAAAAAGTTATCCTGGCTATCCTAATGGGGGTTATCGACACAATTCCTTACATAAAGCCAGGCCCTCAAATGAGCTGGGAACAGATCTGTAGAAAGGGAAATTAGAAATTACTCTCAAAGGAAATCTTGAGACCAGTGGAAATGGGGATGATTTAGGTTATCTCCTTTCCGTCTGTGTATTCCAGACTCTGGTTTTGATAGCCTGTATTAAGACCTCCACAGAGGAAATCACATGCAGTGTGTAGTCCTGTAATACAGTAGTGCTATTGCTAGTAACGAGTTATATGCTTTTTACTGAGTTTTCAAGGCCTTAGAAGTGAGGCTTGCCAGGCTTGCTCTCCCTGAACTTGGCCAGCCTGCAGCTTTGTTTTAACTGGTTTAGCTGTGACAGCAGTTTGTTTAATTGACAGGTGTCTGTGGCTAATTTGTTTTACTTTTGTTATCTTTGTAAGGTGTGATCGTAATTTTATATGGATAGCAGTAACAAGCAATTATCCTGTGTAGAATGAGATATTTATGACTCTTACACAATGGTACTGTTTAGAGAAATACAGGCCTGGTATGACAGCATAGGTTTTGAGAAGTGGAGACACAGGATCCAGCACAGAGAAGTGCAGGCATGGGAAAATAAGAGATGGTGCACAGCCTGGCACTGGGGACCCCATGACTATAAACAACTTACAAACAGTCAGTTAATGAAAAGCAGTCCTGGAGTTAGACAAAAAAGGCTTTAGGGATAACAAACAGAGTAATACTATATAATACATGTGAAAAGCATCATATATAGTAGATGCAGATGTAACGTGGAATTGCAGAATAATGTAGAAAAAAGTAGGTATAAAAGTATGTTAACAAACATGAAAATATCCCAAAAGGGATCCTAAAGTGAAGAAGAAACACAAACATCATATTCCTCCTGGAAAAGGAATTCAGGTGCTGAAAACTCACCTTAACACCCCCACCCCAGAATGGAACCACCAAGCTTAGGACTCAGAGGAGCAACAGAAAGATGAGCATAACACCAGGAAAAAGGGTGTGTATAGCAGTTTGAAATTATTGTTGTTGTTATTGTTGTTATTTAAACATTTTCTGTATTTTTTCTGTTTGTAAGATACTTATATCTAAACTAATAATAATAATATTTGATTAGACTGTTAAGATTTCCATTACACTAACGATAAATCCTTGGCTTTTCGCCTATAAACAAGAGTTTGAGCATGACCAGGGCATTACCACCAGGAATGTCAGTACTGTGTCAGTGTCTTGGTTGCCTTTTTCTACATCACGTCTCCTGGCATCTATTATATAGTTGGGAAGTACCAACTTCCATGCACACAGGTATTTGTACTTTGTAGATTAGTATTTTTACAGCCAAAGGGCATGGGAATTTCACAGCTACACACGAGGGCTAAGTCAGTATTTCTTTAGTGTCTTGTGTGCCAGCAAGGTATGCATTGCTCTCAAACACCAAATCACTATATAGCTAACTGTTCACTGGGGTATCCTTTAATACTGAAGTCATGCATTATCAAAATCAATCATGCAACTGAGAAAAAGATTGACCTTTCCTTAGTATGAGTTATATAGAGTCTGTCCGCATAGAAAAGTGCTTATTTCTTCTAAGGGCTGTAATGTGTTCTTGATGTGTCAGCTTAAAGCTGGATCTCTTTCTTGATGATTAACTCCCCAATCATCTATTGCACACTCAGGCCAGCTCACACTCTAGCTAAAGCCTGGAGTTAGACAGCTGGCTCCCAGAAGGGGACTGAACATACCTGAACTCAACACACTCCCCTCCTGTCAGTGTGGACACAATTAGCTGGAACCAAGTGAAGCGGAGAAGTTGAACCCTTCCTTGGACACTGCCCAGATGTAAGTTTTGTTCTTTAAATACCATGGCAAAAGGTGTAACAGTAAATTCTCTTGCCTTGCCTTACCTCTGCCTTGTTCTTAACCTCCAGTGCACCTAGTCCACCCTTACAGCCCATTTCCACCCCTCACACAGCCTCCTGTCTGAAGGCTCTTGTGGGACACTGCAACTCGCATAGCCTCTGCTCTCTGCTAGAAGGACGCTGGTAGGCAGGGCCGTGGGTTGGTGTGCGTTTTACAGTCTTCTTTAGCTCAGGCACAAGGGGTAATCCTCCTGGGATCAAAGGGCTCAAAGTTTTATCCCTTCTGTCTCTGTACTCCCAACGGTTTAAACTGAACATATCGGGCAATTCCAGAGGAATTACACTGTTTTAATTTGCATAACATCTATTTCTTTGGAACTGAAGCACAGATTTTTCAAAGACATATATGAAGGATGAAATTGCTGAGTAACAGGGATGAATTTGTTCTAAAGCTGCTTGAAATTCTTTGAAGTTCAGGCAAGCAAAAGTCAGACAGGCAAAGCACGATGCTACAGAATTAATCAAAATTAATCTGGAATTCTTTCTTCTTGTTGATTTCTTACAAATTTTTTTTAACTTAGTTGTGTTCTTGCTTCTCAGCTAAATAGCTGCTGTTAGGAAATATGGATGAGCTACTTCCATGATTAGCTGAGCAGATACCTCAGTCTTACTGGGGTGAGCAAACAGGTTTCACAAGGTGATGTTTCTCTTCTTTTCTTTGCTCCTCCCTCTAGCCCTGTGAAAGGTATAGCGGGCCCTTGTACTAGCACAGAAGGTTTAATGACCAATTTTGTCTTTTCTGGATGCTCTCTCAGTGGAGCCAAGAACCTTTTTCCCAGGGGTAAATTATTTCTTACCTCAGACCTGTTCAGCTTCTCTCTTGGATGCGTTCCAGACGCTAACTGCATCTCCTTCTGTATCTGCCTCTTATCCATCAGACAGCTGTAACTTAATTGATCCAAACTGCAGAAGCAAATTAATGTATTACAAATTTGTGGTTGTCTTGTCCTAAAACACGTTGAGAAAATTCCAATATTTACATTTTTTCTGAGATCAGATTCTGCAGCTGTCTGATGTAACATTTGATCAAAATTTAAGATCTCTGCTAATGCCCATACACACAGCCCACCTCAAGAGATTAATTACAAGACTGAAGCTATTTTTCCCCCTGATTTCCCTTCTTTTTGTGTTACTATAGTTCATAATTTTATTCAACTTTCCTTTTTTTTTAAATATTAAATGCATCCAACTTCTTGCAACTGATTTATTTTCCAAGTATCTGGTTTGTGGATAAATATTGACATATTTTGGAAATCAATAGAAAAAGAATTAAATTGAAAACAAATAAAGCACCTCAATCATATAAGTCTGCTGCTCCATAATCTTTCATTTCAACCTATATATTTCATGGGCCTAAGGCCACAAACCAGGCTTCTCTCTTTATTTCCTGCCTTCTGTCATAGTACATGGATTATAGCATGCATAGAACCTTCTATTTATATAAAATTATATGATATATGGAGTCTTATGATAAAGGACTCAAGAGAAATAATTAACCTATGTCAATTAAGACTAATGCCAAATCCAAACCAATATCCTAAGAGCAAGGGTCTTGCTAAAAATGGAGAGAAACTGTTCTCTATAAAGCAGTCTTAAGTAAAATCAAACCCAATATAATCCTCTTATTAAGTAATATTTGACAGTTCAGACATGTGCATTTCTCCTGAAAGAAGAGACTTGCTTATTTTAAGCTCCCTGGGAGACAATTTGCATAATGATGATCTTCTCATAGAACTACCTTGATTTACCATTTTTAAACAAGTATCTCCATGAACAGTGTTTGAAACAGGTGTTTACATATTTGTTTCCAGGGCCTGTTGAGACTTACAGCAGGACAAGCTCCTCCCTTGTATAGATTTCTGCCCCAACTCGTAAGTTCTCGGTCTCAAGCCACAGTTGTACTCTTTGACGTGTTCTTGGCCAGCCATCAGTCACATAACACCTACTGCTGTGGGTCTCTAGAGATGAGGACAAGGCTGCAAGATTTTGACTAACCAGAGAGAACTGGTGAGCTTTCCTTATAAAAGAATTGCAGGAGTCTTGCTCTACTTCTGCAGAAATATTCATTCAATCTTAATATAATGGTGGCTATAGGCTTGAAATGTATTTAAATGCTACTTCATCCAGAAAGGAAATTAGATTAAAGGGAAGAGATGGTGGTAGGAAAATAAAGAGAGACGATTAAAGCTTTGATGACACAGTCATAGAAATTATACATGGAAAGACCGATTATATCTAATGACACATCTTCTTTCCTGTATTCACTGGGTTATATGCTATAATTCTCTATTTAGGCTCAGTAGGAGCTTGTGACTATGTTGACTTGTAAACTATAGTTAGTTTTAGAGCAACGAACATGAAGGCTTCTCAGCAAGGCTTCCTCGTCTCTGTAGCTATGTGCATTTCAGCACACTAGAGGTGATTCGTCATTGTATTAGCCCAGCTTTGCATGACTCTGTCTCAACAAGGACTGGTAAAAGCTCTGTGTTTAACACACCTCCTGTCTTCATGCACATGCTAGTTTTGTGCTCCCTACACATTAGCCCTCAAACAAGAAGACATTCCTTGTCAGATGGAGAAGGGAAGGAAGAGGAGCAGAGCTGCTTCAAAGCTTTCTCCTCAGCTACTAGAGGATTTATGAGAATTGGTCCATGGTCATCTTACTTAGTCTGGTATCAATTTGTTTCTGACTTTTGTCCATTCCTTCAGTTTCCACAGGCATAGACGTGAAAGGGTCATCCTGGGCTCTAGTTTATTAGACATGCATCAGAGTCGAGCACCAAATAAATTTTAAGCCAGATTTCTTCAGCTGTCTTAAATCTTAAATCTTCAGCTTCCAATCTCTTCTAGAATATCTGGTCCTTCTTAAGCGATGTTTCATAAAGTACCCTTCTGCTACAAGAGAGGGTTTCAGCTAAGTGTGCTTCCATGACCGGCATGGGGATATGCTTTCCAGGTCTTCTCTGATCTTTATCTTCACGGTTGCTTTCTCTGGTCAAACACATCTCTTTTGCTGCTGTTGAGATTTTTTATGAACAATCACTCATCCTACAAGTATGCCATGAACTCTTGTCCTCAGACTCATTGCTGGTGAGGCAAACAACTGGTATTATTTCATTAACGCTGAGACTAGCTCCAACTCATGTGAAAAGCCTTTTCACCTTCTGACAGGGTCTATGACAGCCCTTAAAGCTGCTGAAACTCAAGGAGCTCCCTTTGGCTTTCTCTTTAGATCCTGTACCAATCCTGAATGAAGTCATTTGCTATGGTGCCCAAATCCTGTACTTGCAGTTACAAGGTCTCAGTCTCCATCTAAAAAAGGATAGGACTGAGCAGCTGCACAATTGTTCCCACGTCAGATACACAGACTTACGTGGTTTGTAACAGGCAATACCCACAGTAAATCTATGTCTGCAATCAGATATTTTTGGCAAGACCCCTTAACTATAGGTCCCACTGAACAAAGTGGCTGTGTCACTTGTGCTAGTGACTTCATGTGCATCAGTGACCATTTCTGGAATTTAGTAGTTACTATTGGAGGCACTTGGGACAGATAAAGGATCCTGGTGATTTTTATCTTACTCCAGAGCATGAAATAAAATTGTTAAAACTGTCAATGTGCATGATTCCAATTACATGTCTTTCTGAGGAATTACAGCAATTTTTGTTGGCTTTGAATTGAGATCTTTCTGTGTTGACCTCCTCGTCTCTGTGCTACTTAACTATGCCACTTGGGGTGACTGTTGTTCTTCACCATTCTTCCCTGTGCTCAAGGAAGTTGTTACCTTTATGATTTAAAAAAAAGAAAAAGTGTTTCTGATTGTTTCTATTTGTCAACGTTTCAGACATTATCATTCAGCAACAGTACGTCTGTGTGTGCATGTGTGTGCATCCGCATGTTTCAGCTGCCTGCGTGGGTACTGTGCTTGGCACAATAAGGCCTTTCCACTCCATGCTCTAGAGTTGCTTTGGTGACACTCACATACACGAGGAAATAATTTCAGAAATGAAACTTTGGGAATGAGAAGTGTCATGTCTGTACAGCAGATTATACTTTCTCTTTCGTGCTCAATACATTTCAGTGGCACTTAACATAGATGGCCGTATCCCAAACCTGATGAGAAGAATTAGGACTCTACCGAGACGTGAGCAGTGATGCCTATATCATTGACGGCGTCCAATGAGAACTCTCAAACTGCCTAAGACAATGCCTTATTGCCAGGGTATTGTCTGTTCTTGACAGTTCAAAACCACTCCAAAGACAGAACTTTTTTTTTTTTTTTGAGGAAAAAAATTGATCCTTATGAATATGATCTAGTCTAGTTATGTCATACATTCCGTCAGCTTATATTTAACAGCATGACATGCATGTTAGCAGCAAAGTGAGTCTGACAAAATTGTTCTACTTGACATGGAAAGAATGATTTGGTTCTGCACATAAACTACCAATTCATTTTAGAATTGTTATTTTGAAAAATAAATATTGCAAAGAAAATTGATTTTTTATTTCTTCTCCTAGAAGAGTATAAGGACATAATCTCTATAGTACTTCATAAACTTGATTTGATTTTTTGAAAGCTCTCTCCAGTGTATACCTCTTAACTAGCAAAGGAGTTTAGCTCTTTTGATTGCAATATATACCCTGCTTAAAAAAAAAAAACAAACCAAAAAGAAAAAGGAATATCTAATGTATAGCAGGAGATGAGAACATAATATCTTCTCATTAGAAAAAACATGAAAATATATTAGCAATTTCCAGCTGGGAAAAACATTAAAAAAATTGTCAGTAGCGTAGCTTGCTTCTCTTAGACGAATTTATATATGGATCCAAGAAAGGCATAGTAGTTATAAAATGTGCCATGCAGTGGGGAGAATTAATAAGAGATGTTGAGTTAGAAGATACTTTGTGGAGTAGATCTGCCATCAATACATGATATTACACTAATATGATCTGATCCATGTTATTAAAAGGGTCTGAAAGTTTCCACTTAGGTTTATATTGCCAGGCACGGTTAAACTATTTAAAAAGGTTTGCCTGTTTTTGAAAGCCTGTCTTTCTGTGTCCTATTCCAGAGTTCCTACCCAGATACTTGAAAAAGATTGGTTTACTTTTTGCTATCACACTGTCACTTTCATTCATTTATGCTCTGCTCTCAATTCACTCCCTGTCTGGCTATAACAGGAAAGCATGACAGCCATCCTGAATGAGACTTTTCATGAGATTATGATTTCTATAATCAGCAATGGATCAGCTCCAACAAAGGACATATAAATCTTAAAACCAGTCAACCTGTATATACTGTTTATATGACTCTTCAGAAACAATTAGATTCAACACACAAACTTTAAGTACCTAAGCAAGCCATAGGATTATAGACGTTATAGGCATCAGTAAGACATTACAGATATCCCAGTAGACAACGACAAGAGTGTGGGACCTTCAGAGGGTGAATCATTCCTCCTAAGACCTGAGTTGTTTTCTGAGTGCACATATCTAATATGGTTTATCCAATATGCACACATCTTGCTCAACTGACTATCTAGTGAGCACAGGGCAACTGCTCTCCCAGACTCATCATCTCCATCAGCCGCATAAATGAAATGTGATAAATCCAGGCCTTAATGTTTCAGAAGGCACATCTAAAAAGACTGCCTAAGGCGGCAGGTGCTTAATGTGAAACACTAGAAATCGGTGTGTGGAGGTGTCTGAGTATCTCTAACTTACAAACCATGGCTGAAGAAATTCCCTGTAACAATGTCTTGGAAGAGCTGAGTAGCATTCACTCCCCTCCAGACACAGGATGAGAAGTCATGAACTCCTTCTGGGTGTCAAAAAGGTGTTTTTCTTTTTTGTTTGCTAAGATGTTTCAGAACACAAGAGTCTGTTGACACTGCAGGACTTACAAAGCATGCAGAAGGCAGAAATCTTTCTGTATTTTTAACAGAGAAGGTGAGAGGGCATGGTATACATAATTTACCACACAATAGTTATATGGAAATAATGCATATATTATGTTCTTGAGTCTTTTTCATTACCGTTTATGAAAATTTTTATTTAAACATTGAAAATTAAATTGTAATTGAAGTCTTAATGATGACAATGACTGAGCTCATGTATGAACATAAATATACATACACTGCTGCATGGCAGAAGTCCTTTCAAAGCTAAGGCCAAGAAAATAATGTAGCTCTGGGTTTATAGAAAATACTACTGAAGCAGAAATAAAAAAACATCTGCAGCAACAGATTATATATGACCTCAAGGAGAAAATGAAGAACTTACAGTTGAGGCTGCAGAAGATAGAGAGTCAGAGGAAGAAATTTTAGAAGCCATTGAAACAGGAGACTTGGAAGATGATGCTAGGGTAGCGGTCTAGACAAGTGTCTAGGAAAGCATTGAGTGGAGCCAAAGGAGAGATGCACACTTATGACTCTTGCAGGGTGGTTAGAATGGAGTGAGTGATATCATATGGGAAAGAAGTGATGAAATCTAGTGAAAGGTTCAAAGAGAACAGGGAGAACTAAGATCTGACACAGTATGCAAGACAGGGCAGCCAGGACACAACGGTTATCAGTAGTGTGTCATGTCAGAGGAAGGCACAATGGTGAGGAAGCAAACCTGAGCTATCACACAGTGGAGTTGTTTACATACAGCTTAATTAGCACAAAGACTTCAATGAATCTGAAGGAAAAACTTCACCTCTGGGCTTGTTCTCATACCAAAGTTATCATACCGTGATGTGCTACATAAAATTAGCTGGAAAGAGTAAGCTTGCCTGAGGTCCTCTTCTGCTCTTTCCAGCAGAGTTTCTGTTACTCTTGTCACAAACTGACTAAATATAGATTAGCCACTTTTCCACAAGGTTGTTTTTGTATTTTCTTATCCTGGCCTTTCCTAATCCCAGGGTTGTGCAGGTGCCATACATAATCTTCTCTGTTATCAGGAAATGGCACTGCAGGGTTCCATTTAACCAGCACAAGCTGTTGTCTTCCATTGCTGCAGTTTTATAACTACAAAAAGACAGTTATACATACTGTGAGAATGCTGATGACTGCACCTTGGAAGACTGAAAAAATTAATTGTGACTTCAGTCGTGTGGAGTTATGGCAGCTTGAAGGTGAAAGTTTGAAGATCAGTGCCTAAGATGTAGCCATGCTTCCTGAATGAATCATTTTGTTATAGGTATTTGTTCTGTGAGAAATGTCACCAATGTGCTGTTGTCTTCTGTATGGTAAATTACTTTCATTCCAAGATATTTACTTATTTTGAGTATGCTATTACTCTCCCTAAAAAGTATATGTGTTCCTTATGGTATCACTCAGCGTTATATGGCAGTAAACCATCATTCACTGCTGGACGTGTTCTAGTATAGTCTTCTGCCCACAAACTAAATTTTGCAGATGTGTGCCCTTGCTTTGGGGTGCAAGTCAGGTGAATCACTACAGCATCTATCTTGCGACTGTGACTGATCAAGTGGCTACAGCTAAGGACAAAACTGGAAATATAAGCCATTAGTTGCATTAGCTGTCAGGACTGTTGTTGCTATTGTTCTTCTTGTTATACACTACACAGAAAGACCATCATTATTCAAATAAAATCACTGGCATAATCAGAAAATAGTGTGTCTTCACAACATTGATACATTTACTGTGTGAAGTCTTCAGATCAACTTCACACATGCTGCATCATCACCTCAAGTATATGGTCATAATGTGAAGTGGAAATTTCATATCAGCTTCACACTATGTCTTCATATATATATATATGAAATTTAATTTGTCAGGGAATTAGTGAGTCTTCATTCACCCTTCCAATAACTGATGTCTTATACCTTACACATTGTGCCATGTTTTCAGGAAGAAACTGAAGCCAGAGTAAACAAATAAATTAAAAAAATCACACCAATCAACTGATGATGAAAGCCCCACTTCAGGTTAATGTGTGCTTAGAGGTCACAGGATTGAGTCTTAACTCTTCATTCCTCTAATGTCACTGCAAGTTGTACGTACTATTTATCAGACAGTGCCTACCACGCTGGCAGTATATAATAGTTAGTTCAGTCTTTAGCAGGGGATAGGCAGTGGTCCAACATGAACATCCTGATGTTGATTTCAGAGAGAATCTAAGTGCTGCTTTAGCATCTGCTTCAGGTCTTTATGCTGCTGGAGACACTTAGGGGAGAAGGGTCACACACCAGACTTCTTCAGAACAGGATGAAGGAAATCAGTTTCAATCCCCAAAAGCTCAAACCAAAGGTGTGAATCATTCATTATTACCATTTGGATTTTTGGCAGTGTAAGTGAAAATCCTACTGAAAGATTTGTACTTTATGTAATGCAATCCTATACTCCCTTGATATTCTCATACTCTGAAACTAAGGACTTTTATTTTCCTTTCATGGGCTATAACAACCATATATTTCCCCCAGTAAAATACATGCAGGATGTTGAATAGGTACATGGGCATATAAACCTTTTTTTCATCAGCATTTCCTCCAGTATAAATCATAATAAAATGGATGAAGGGCATCCTTATGTTAATATTGCCCTGTTTCATGTTGGCAAGGTCAGTATTTGTATGGTTTATCTATTTCATGAATGCTATGCATGTCAATTAAAACTGCCTGTAGGCAGCTTTAGCCTGTGCACCTGACAGAAAAGCAGAATTATTTGCATCATACCCATGAATTGATGCGTTTTACTTGATTGTTATTAACTATTTCCTCTTCTGGCAATCTCTCCAGAGCCTACCAAACAAAAGTTTCCCTGTGTCTACTGCATCCCAAAATTAAAGAATACTGATTTCTGCTGGATTATACATTGTAATCAGGCATGTTCAGACCAACCTCTGAAGAAATTGATTCATTTATGGCCTTCTGGATTCTCGATCCTGAGGCTATGCTCATATATATTCAAGCTTTTGCAATCTGGGAGAAGAGTGATTTCATAAAGTGCATAGGCATCCAATCACCTTAGATAGAGGAATAATTATCAACACATCATCTAAAGTCAGCAGAGAGCAGCACACTTCGCTAGAGTTCAGAGTACAAATCTAATTTTGATTCATCTTCTAGAAGACCAGTGTCTTCCTGTTGGCTACAGAGGGAACATAGAAAGACCAGCTTTCTAATTTTGGCACCTGATTTATATACCTAAAATAAGGTGATGTGATTACCCTCTAAAGCCTGAATTCATCTACCATAAATTAGCCATCTGGAGGTTTTAAATGATTAAGTATCAAGCCATGATTCATACTGCCTATCCTCAGCCCTCAGTCAACATCAGCATCTGCTATTCTTCCAGATTTAGGCAAATGAAAGTCCATAGCTGTTTAAACTGCATATTTTGTTCATCTGCAGAATCCTCCCACCTCTGCTCAAATTAGACATCTAGCCCTTACTGAAGTCTAGTTGTGATTAATCCCCCTAAGGGCAGCTGTCAAAACCCTAAAACTCTCTGAATGCTAGAGAGCTCTTAATTCTTGCTGAATCTCAGACGTACATAAATACCTCGTAACGGATGGTCTCAGACTGAAACGCTCACCTTGTTGTACTCAACCTTGGACTTCTCCAGCTCATCTTGACCTTGGAGTTAATAGATAGTGAAATCAGGGAGGCAGAAGAGGTAGTGAGACAGTAGAGGGATTTTTTTTTTTTTCCCTAGGACCTTTTAAACATTCTCTGGGCATCCTGGCTAACTGTCTTTGTAGTGGATGGCCTTTCTGTTTTATTTAACTCCGCAATTTCCCGATCCTCCTACGGGCCTTGAGATATCTGCATCTTGCCCCTGCCAGTGTCAAAGCGCAGTACTCATTTAACTTTGGCAGTGTCCAGTCATCTAGAGATGGGCTATGGCAAGTAGCAAGTGACTTGGCTTTTTTGATGCCCGGTCTGAAATCACAAAGATGCTGGGTGAGGGATAGGTCGTTGCTTGCAATAGCCTTGGCCAAAGGACGAGAGAGAAACTTTGACATTCACAAAAACATTTTGCTGGCCTTCAACCGCCATCTGCACAGGTCAGGCAAAAAGCCAGATGTGTCATTCAGGATGAAATCCTATCAATCCAAAGTATTGCAGAGGCTACAGAGGGGAAATGGCTGTTTGGCCTGGGGAAGTGGAAACACAACAGAAAGCAGCTAGGTACCTTCAGGAGCTGGTTTATTCCCCTTTGGTCATCTGACTTAGGAGAAATGTATCTAGCCTTGCACTTATGTAAAATTTTCTCTGATCATTTCTGGATCAATCAACCCTATCCTATAAAAATGTAACCTGACAAGTCTTAGAAATGCATGGTCGTTATATCACAAAGCCTTTTAGCAGTTTGCATGACATCAGTTGGAGGGATCCAATGAAATAATAAAATGCAGATGCACGGTAGAGCAAAACACACTCCAGCACACTTCTGTGAAACTCATTCATGTGGAAACGTGAATAGGGATCTTCCTATCTCACCTACAGAAAAAAAATAATTGCTTAAAAAGTATGTCGCAAATTAAGATCCTGGAAAATAACTTTGTTCTTGTGCCATATCCTCAGAGCATACTTATGATAAGGGATTTCAAGTTATGAGGTGACTGTATTTTGAACTTGATACATTATGTTTACTATGGAAATAATGTGAGCATAGCTCTGTTACAAGGCAAAAACCCCAGATGCACATTTTCAAAACATTTATGAACACTATTATCACAACAGAAACAACAGTTGCTAACACTAAATAATAATTTTGTGAGATACCTGGATTTTGATGTAAGCAACTGTTATTATTTCAGGAAGAGATGCAACCATACGATATTCAATCAGTATCATCTGGTTGTAAAGGGACAGATGTGGAGAATAACAGTGTGATTATAACAGCAAAGCTTATCATGCTGGAGTTTATAATACTACCCGAATAAACTCTTTCCATAAAAAATTACTTGGTGGCAAAAAACTGCACAGATCTTTCTGAAAACTTGAGACTTTTTCTCTGGATATTGCCATTTTAAAAGATGGTAATGTTGAGGTAAAATGCTACCTAAAACATTGCTTGCAATCCTATTTTCTTTTGTTGATGTCGGCTTATTGGATAGATGGTTTTCTTTCATGAGATAAAAAGCCAAGTTAGTGGGCGTCATCCTTGGAGGAATCACAGTAGCATCTTACAGCCAGAACCATCAGGTTTAAGTTGTTCATTTATGCAATCTGAGTTAGAATTCTTTCTTCCTTTTCTATAAAAATCTTGTGTTTAACTGAAAATCTGATTTTTCCCTCATCAGGTTTACCTTCACTTCTGTGACCAGCTGGAAGTTATCCCTTTCTAAACAACTTCTTTAAGAAGCACAGTTCCCACTAGTTAAAAATCACACCCTAAGGAGAAAATCAGCAAACTGTTTGCTGTGCCTGAGCTCTCACTGAAACAAAATGTTGAGGACTGCTATTTTACCTACAAGATACGTAATAATTTTTGAAATTAGTATCTGTTTAAGCTGTTTCCCTTAACAGATTTAAATTCAATGACCTTCATTTTTTATTATTCCCTCATTTGTCTATGAGCAAAAAAAAAATTAAAAATAATGGAATCAAAGTATTATCCGTGTTTGTCATCTTGAGGGTGAAATACATGGAAAGATGAGTTTATCTTTCAGAGAAGAGTTATTTGCTTAATTTTCTTTGACTCGTATGTTGTTGCTTATAGTTTTAAGCAGTGAGAAAAAGGAAGTGTTTGAAATGTGGTGCATTGTATATAAGGCTAGAAAGTTTTAAAAGAGTAGTTAAAATTTTTTAAAAAGATACATATATATAATAAAGATTTTTTTAAATTCATATTTGTTGTTATTTGAAGTTCATCAAATCATGAGCCATGAAAATGTAATGAAATGCCTTTTTCTGAATACTGGAACTAAACCAGGGACACAATAGGAAAGAAGTGCAAACAACACTCAGTGGTCTAGTGAGCACTAATATTTCCTTGAGTCAAGTGGAACATGCTTTATGGTGGGAACTAAAAGAAGTAGTTCCAAAGATAGTTAGACATTTATTAAGACGGAAGACTATGCAATTAATCCAAACTTAAACAGTTCATGACGAAAGACTGAAGGGAAACTTCAGAGTTAAATCCCTTTACTTTCTCTGGCTGCTAGGCAAATTCCTAGAGAATTATGCTGGAGATTTGCAGCCCAGAATCCAGAGTGAAAGCACAGCCGATTAGATAAGCAATATAAAAATGCTAGTATGACTAAATTATGTCTTGATCATGCCATGAAACCAGCAACAGTATTAATTTCCATTTTAAATAATATACATAGTTCAGCTCCCCTAGTTTTGTTGGACAGAGATAGCCAAATTTTAGGGAAATGAGAAAAAGAAAGGGAGCCTGTACTGTTGGCATGGCAAAGTAATTGGCCACGGTAAACCTCAAATTTCATCACAAATTTATAGTGTCAACAAGTCACCCAGATGATTAGATCCAAACTTGTACAAGACCATCTAATAAACAGCATTCTTAACACAATGCAGTCTCTCAAAGTTACACAATGCAGGTTCTTAACTACATGGCAGTGTGTGAAAGGCTTTTCAGTGAGTCAGAAATCTGGCAAGAGACTTTGATTCCATTAGATGAGAAACAGAAGAGACATAGGAAACCTTGCAAATAGCAGAGGAATAGATTTAAATGTAGTCTGAAAATATGAAGCACAAAACCTCAAAAAGCGTATCAATAATAAAATGGTCTCTGTCTTCTTATCGTCTTTGTAGACATGCATAAACATATTTTGTTTTAGTTTCTTTCATTCCAACAGGTATCTAACAATCTAACTAAGGTTTAAATAAGAGGTCTACACTTACGTTTATCTCAAAGGGTTGTGAAACAATGCCTCTCTTTTGCAGCTGCCAAGCTGTGGGAAGTTAGGTTTCGCAGACCCATTAAGCATTGAAGCCTGTACCCAGTTTCTCCCAGTTTCTGCCAAAGACTAATCAGAGATGCCAGGTGCCTATTGTGCTGAAATGAAACCATGTGACAACCCAGAACAGATGAGCTCACCAGAGAGTGGAGAAGTGAACAGGCACTAGGTTTTCATTTGCTATGTCTGGATGGCCCAGGAGATTGCACCAAGCTGCAAACAATTTGTTTTGAGGCCACAGGCTCTGTTTGGTCCTGTCTGCATAAAAAAACTTTGCATTTTGCTGACTATCGCATGCTGTATGTTGCTATGCGTTGCCAAATCATCAGGCAGTAGGAATCAACAGTAGGAACCATCATTACAGTGTAGCTCTCATGTTAACGAGAACTAGCAATTAATGTCACGCCTACCTATGGATATGGATGATTCTTTGAGTGTATTGTTTGTGCACTGAGATAGGAACCAGATCTAACTGGAGCAGAAGAAGACATGGTACCACAAAGGTCTGCCCAAGCTAAGATGGGGGTGGAGAGGGAGTCCATTCCTTGTATCCTAGACTGTTCATACCAAGATCAAATCTTGAAAAAATGTGGAGAAAATCATGTTCCTTTTTCCAATATTTAGTGCTCTGGAGCTAAGAGGAAATTCTTCCTTCCGAGATGATCAGTCTGGCAGGTCTCACTGACACTTTATAAAGAATTAAACTTGACACAACTAAGTAATGTCTAGACATGAGAAATTGTACATCGACATCTTTAAAAGTGTCCTGAGGGTATGGAACAAAAGTTAGGAGTTTTATGCCCCTTGAAATTTTTTATGGGGAAGTAAGATCACAGAGCTGAGAGACACAAAATGAGCATTCTTCTAATATATAAGTAGGAAATTGCAAAAAATCCTCCAATAAATATTATCACCTTGCTAGGAATTCAAAAGTGCATTTGGGAAAAATTCCTTGATCTATATTTAGGCAGACGCATAAACTACAGCTTTTACTTTGTGCAAACATCAGAATACAGGCAGAAAATTTTCAACATGGGTAATTTCCATCAAAGCATTATATGAGACTCTCTTTCTTTAATGTTCTTCAAGTATTGTACATCAAGAATAAGTAATTCACAAAATATATTTTTTTAAAAAATCTTTCCTGCCTACCTACCTACCTACCTACCTACCTTCCTTCCTGCCTGCCTGCCTGCCTGCCTGCCTTTCTTCCTTCCTTTCTTCCCCATTCTTCATTTACTGTTTTTCTGGTGGGATCTCTTCTTTTAATACAGCAATCAGAATGAGCTAAAGCCATCTAATACCCAGTTAAGCAAACAGCTAACAATGCTGCTAATTAAGCCAGAGGCATCACGAGCAGCTTCCTGTTGATCATACGTTTGCATGTTGGTTTTGGGCTCAGAGCCATGTCTATGCTCTCTGTTACTGAAATCAGTAAAAACAGTACTGTGAAGAAAAAAGGCATAAAGGAAGACAGAAGGTCTCTGTGGTAATTAAAGTTCTGTGTGATTGGAGATCTGTGAGGATGAGGTTACAGAGCTGACACACTATTCTGCCCCTCCCTCCAGTACCTGGTGGCGAGCTCACCTGGGTTACCTTTAATCTGGAGACCAGCTGCATCTTTGCTACTTTTGCATTTACAACTTTGTTTCCTCTATCATTAAGACCTTTCATCCTGAGGAGGGTCTTAGTTCAGAAAACCATTTTGGTATCAGAACTCAGTACAATTAACAGGAATTTAATACATGCTTAATATTTACAGTAATCTTCACTGGTTTCTGACCAGAGTCATCTGTGTCTTTTTTTTTTTTTTTATTTGCTATTGTTATGAGAATACTTGGAGCATTAATAAAAAAAAGAGTAGAAGCCCTCTGAGCCAGAGATTTACTGCTCACACAGTCTATAGCAGAGCAAGGCTTCCAGCTAAGTCACTGGGCTCTTCAACTTCAAAGGATGCTGAGCGCACTCAGCTCCTTCCAGGAAAGATGTGTGGGCCCAGCTGGAAATACAGCACGCACATACACACTCACCCCTTTAAAACAGGCTCGTACAGTTAGTAATACAGCTATTGTTTTAAAGGAGGGAGGGAAGAAGGAGGGAGAGAGCTGGAGTGCTGGGGGATGGAAAACAGTGGTGCATCTGGCTACCCAGGGGAGCGTGGGCCAGCCAGCTACCAGTGGTTTCACCAGCAGGAACATCTCCACTCCGTGACATTCTCTTTAGGGTACAAATTCCTCCGCAGAGTCTGGCTAGCTCTTCGTGCCCTGTGCCCTCCGTTCACGCATCTATCCCCCATGTGTGCAGAACCCATGCTGTCACAGCGTTGCTATTCAAAAGAGATGAGCAAGGCAAAGTCTGAAAAAGAAGCAAGATTTTTATTAGACCAACTAATGTAGTTGGAAGAACAACAAAACCAGAAAGGCTTTGAGGTACATGGAGCCTTGAAGAACAGTTTGCTTGCCCAAAAGTTGTCTGGTTTTCTCCAGCTACATCAGTTGATTTAATGAGAAATATTGCCTCTCAGCACAAAATGGTGCTTCTCTTAGATACGGCAGCAAAGGGTCAGTGATGGTGAGTAGACAGCTTAGATGGGAAGCCTATCCAATACACAGAGACATTGTCTGAGATCTAGAAATGAACTCATAATCACAGGACAGGACATACTTGTAAAGTCTTATATTTCATTTGCTCTGTAGAAGAACATTTGTAATTACAACCCTTCTACAACCTCATGATAATGTGAAATCTGATAATAAGGAAGAAAAATCCCCAACAGTTTCCATTCCGAATCTCAGAATAAAAGGTGAATAACTTTATGGAAAATTTATTCCACCTATAACATGCTGTTATTATCAATTTACTTCAGAGAACTTCCTGAGAATTAATGAATGTCACTGAAATGATTTTCTTGCTGACTCGGTGTCTAGGGGATTACCAGCCTGACAGAAAGAGGAAAAATATATATACACATACTTCTGGGTACAGAAATAATTTTCTTTTTATCATGTATAAACAAAAAGCAGCAATATCTTTTACTCCAGTAATTTATGAGCAAATATCTCCACTGACACAATAATTTTGCAGCTACCCAAACCAGGAATGATTGCATGATGGGATTCTATTTGTGAAGTGTAAATTAGAATTTCATCATAAACCTGGAATATTCAGCAAGGCTCTCTATCTTTACTTGGATTCATTTATATATATTAAAACAAAACAAAACAAACTGTAAAGCAAATAAAAAACCCCATAAAGATCTAAATTAATGGGTACATAGAAAAACACAGATTTTTAAGTATGGCTGCCTGGCATTTCAGCATAACTAAATTAAATTGAAAATGAGTACAAGAACAGTA
Organism: Haliaeetus albicilla; assembly: GCF_947461875.1. Lineage (NCBI taxonomy): Eukaryota > Metazoa > Chordata > Aves > Accipitriformes > Accipitridae > Haliaeetus > Haliaeetus albicilla. The sequence continues at coordinate 18,467,505 of NC_091502.1, read as the reverse complement.
TCACACCATTTTGTGCCATGGAAGCCTTCTAAGTAAAACTATGAGAAGCAAGAACACAGCATGTATCTGTGGGCTTTACACATTTTGTCAATGCTGTGTGAAGTGCTGAATACATCTTAAAGTGCTGGATTTTGGACCCTATTTTTAATCATGTAAACCAATACGTGTTTCTTTGTTCCTATTTGTTGCACAGCAGAACACACAGGCCTCAGCCAAGAGATGGTTACTGAACAAATATAGTGAGAAACAGATCTTGACCAAGCGAGATTTCAGCTTAAATGCACAAAACCAATAATAGCGGTTTCTACCAGCAAGGTCTTGAGATGGAGATTAAGTGGTTTTCCCACGCTGACAATGGAAACCCCTCCCAAACATAGGACGGGAACACAGAGATCTTTAGTTTGACCGGTGAATTAAGAAGACGCAGACAGATTTCAGATTAGCTTCTCTGCTGGACATCAGCAGCATCTTGGGGAGGCTTCTGGCCTTAGAATCAGTCTGCATGACTTTGCACTGTAAATATCTACATCTGAACCTGTATCTCAGCTGTCCATTTTGTCAACAGGGAGAAACAAGCTCTTTTAGAGCATGATTCATCTGATGTATTGTAGACATCTGCCTTAGGCTAAATTGAATTGCCCTGGCAATGACTCCCATCTCTCTGGGATTGCAAAGGGAGTCCAGGGTGACCAACTCGGGTGAAGCGATTTACAGAGGAGGCATCTAAATTTGAATGAATGAATCTTCCTCCATGTGTCAAAGGTGTGAAATGCTCCCAGTGAAGCAAGAAGCAGAAACAAAGTGGGAAGTGATAATTTGTTTCTACAGTTTTAATTTGCATATATGTCAGTGCAATGTTAATAATGTAAAACATAATTTAGAGCACAGGTTTTGCCTGGATGAATTTTTTCTCCCATTTCTTCTGTTAAGGAGTCTTAGCAGTCCATACAACAGCACAAAAATGAGCTTTGGGGAATGAAACAAAGTCAAGATGCAGGCTGCCCTCTTGTTTCTACTGTGCAAAGAAACTGAATTTACTGTACACAAAAAGGACTGGCACTAAATGTGATCCCTCTGCATGAATTCAAGGAAGATGCTTATTCTTAGAAGAGGGCCTGGTTATTATTTTTTTTCTTTCAAAGCAAATGATAAGCATGTTGACTACTATAAATTAACTTGAGGCTAATTGCATAGGTTAGATGTTTAGTGGATAAATCAGAGAAGAAATTATCATCGCAAAGAGAGGAAATAAAAGCAGCAGTGAAAACTATATACAAGACCATTGGCTACTCTTTTCTAGATTATCCTGAGAATAAGAGCAGGGCTAAACAAATATATGAAATAGGAGGGAATTTGAAAATCAAAGTGAAGTTGTAAAACTTGTAAAAATCAATAATGCTGTAATGAAAGATGTTAAAACTTGGGAAAAATATTTGCAGTATGTTATACTTCTGTGTCAATTGTCAATTGGTGGTTCTTCAGTTATATACTTGTATTAATCTTCTTATGACTTTCTTTTTTCCCCTTTTTTCCTTCTTTGACACTATTTGTGCGTTCACCAAGTAAGTTTCTCTGATGATAGAAAATAAAATTGAAGCTATAGCTTGCATGGTAACAGCTTCCCAAATGTGTGCAAGAGTGCAGAAGGCATGATAATGTTCAAAATAGGTCACCCTATGTTCTTCCACATGAAGCATTTATCTATGTCTAGAAAAGACCATCTACAGTCATCTTAACCACACTAGAGGCCAATTTCACACAGAAAGTCGCTCTTCTAGTTCAATTCATTTTCATACTTCTAGCTTCATCACTATTGCCGTCATTGGCTACACCTACAACAACAGGAAGCAAAAAGCTGTCCAAACAAAATGTACTAAACCAGATACATCCCACGGTGAGGATTTGCAGGGCATTGCTTTCATAGCTCCCACATGGGTACCCCACAGCCCATTCTCTTCCTGCTGTGTTCATAGGGGAAAAAAATGTTAATAGGCAAAGTGGAGAACATTTTAAAAAACAAATATGTAAGATGTGGTAGAAGTCAACACAAAAAGAAAAATATTTTTAGTCACAAACATAACAAAACTAGTTGATGGGGATAAAAGCAGAAATCACATTAACTAGTAGGCATGCCAAGAGGTGATGAAGCACTGGGGATTGGAAACTGCAAGAACATGTGTAGGGCTGACAGTTCTGCTTGTGGAACAGAAAGTAATGGTGTCCAACAGCCTCAAGTGTTCAGGAGACAAAGTTGCTCATGAGCTAGCTGTGTCTATAATAGGATCTGTGAGAGGATCTCATTAAAAGTTCTCATGAGACACAGAATAGCCATCATGAAGTGCCCTATTGTGCCCTTCAAATGCAAGAGCCTCTCCTTGTGAGTACAGTCCCACTGCTATCCCAGCTCTCCCCATGGAGCAGAACCATGTGGAGAAAGTGTCTGTGGTGGGTTGACCCTGGCTGGACGCCAGGTGCCCACCACAGCCGTTCTATCACTCCCCCCTCCTCAGCTGAACAGGGGAGTAAAAATATAACAAAGGGCTTGTGGGTTGAGATAAGGACAGGAGAGATCACTCACCTATTACTGTCACGGGCAAAACAGACTCGACTTGGGGAAAATTAACTTAATTTATTTCCAATCAACCAGAGTAGGATAATGAGAAATAAAACCAAATCTCAAAACACCTTTCCTCCACCCCTCCCTTCTTCCCGAGCACAACTTCACTCCTGGATGCTCCACCTACCCCTGCCAGCGGTGCAGAGGGACAGGGAATGGGGTTTATGGTCAGTTCATCACATGTTATTTCTGCCGCTCTTTCCTCCTCAGGGGCAGGATTCATCACACTCTTCCCCTGCTCCAGTGTGGGGTCCCTCCCATGGGAGACAGTCCTCCATGAACTTCTCCAGCGTGGGTCCCTTCCCCGGGCTGCAGTCCTTCAGGCACAGACTGCTCCAGCGTGGGTCCCCCGCAGGGTCACAAGTCCTGCCAGAAAACCTGCTCCAGCATGGGCTCCTCTCTCCCTCCAGAGGGCCACAGGTCCTGCCAGGAGCCTGCTCCAGCGCGGGCTTCCCACGGGGTCCCAGCCTCCTTTGGGCATCCCCCTGCTCCGGCGTGGGGTCCTCCCCAGGCTGCAGGTGGAGATCTGCTCCCCCGTGGGCGTCCCTGGGCTGCAGGGGGACAGCCTGCCTCACCATGGTCTTCATCACCACGGGCTGCAGGGGAATCTCTGCTCCGGTGCCTGGAGCATCTCCTCCCCTCCTTCTGCACTGACCTGGGGGGCTGCAGGGCTGGTGCTCTCACATCTCTCACTCCTCTCTCCGGCTGTCATTTCTGTGTCCCAGCAACTTTTTTCCTTCTTAAATATGTTATCACAGAGGCACTACCACTATTGCTGATTGGCTCAGCCTTGGCTGGTGACAGGTCAGTCTTGGAGCCGGCTGGCATTGGCTCTCTCTCGAACACAGGGGAAGCTTCCAGCAGCTTCTTACAGAAGCCACCCCTGTAACCCTCTCCTGCTACCAAAACCTTGCCACACAAAGCCAATACAATGTCAGATGTGGAAAAGTCTACTTCAGGTAAGAGGTGATGCAAAGAGGGCAAAAAATCCCAAATGCATAAAAGTCTATGACTTTTCATCCTCCTCCTTATCAGTTTCTAAAATTGTCGCTACTAATGAAGAATCATCATTTCCTCAGAAATATCTTAACCATAGGAGCCATTTTACACTGAAGGTATTTGACATACTTTCGTATTTGCTTTTGCCATGTTGCTCAATGTCTTCCTGAAAAGCATTTAGTATTACTTCACTGAGGATGAAATAAAAATCTGAATAGAGTAATATATGCATTACTTTTCCATCTCTGGAGACCCAGATTCGGGGTCTAATGGGATTTCTACAAAAACGAGGTACAATATTTGACTACAATGATATTTCTGGTCATGATTAAATGACTTATGTAGATGTTTTGGGACCTATTCAATATGCTCGCTACTCTCTGTTCCATATTTTCATAATGCTGAAATCTTGCTGTTAAGGATTTTATCAAACTAGTGCAATATACAATGTCAGACCAAAGTAAAATACAATGACTCCGTCATAGATTTTAATCTCTAAAATGGACACCTAAAGCAGTTTTTTCTCCTTTTTTCTTGTGATATTTGGAATGCCTAAAATCTAAGTCATTAGCATTCAGGTTGTTTATGACATTACAAAATGATGAAAGTAGTTTGAAATGAGTAGTAGCTTAAAGTGTGAGACATTTTGTGAAATTATGCATCTGTTTCTTCACTGGAAAATTTGTATGCCAGCCAAGGCATAGCAAGGCACAGAGACTGCGATTAAATCAGAGAAAATTTTATTATAGTGTCCACTTCAGGGTCTCGGCAGTCCAGGCAAGGAATTTTAGCATTCCCAGTATATATAAAATACACTTCAAAAATAAAAAAGAGTACAAAAACTCTATGATAAGCTTTCCATACTTTCTTAAAATAACTTGAATTTGTAAATTGACAGACCTTCAAAGATATGTGGAAAAGGCTCTAAATATCTAATCTCATGACCATTTCAATAATCCAATGTTAAAAAAACTCACAAGAAAAATATTTACCTAAGAGTCCATAACAGCTTAGTTAAACACAAAAAGACAGCCATACAAAATAGAAGAAATACCTAATAAGAGGTTCTAGTCACAGTTTTGATGAATTGAACACAGGCTTCAGTCAAAGAGAGAGCCATTTGCAAAACACTTGTAAAATGCTCTGAATTCAAACTGAAATAAATGTTTAATTGCCAGGCTGAGAGCAGTCATAGTAGCAGTTTGTCATCTTCTTGGGTCTTGGTTCAGAAATTGGTTCCCAGTGAAGGAAAATATGCACATACTTAAATTTAATTTCAGAGGCATGTTTGCATATACCTAACATTAAGCATGTGCTCAGTTAATGAACTTGAATGCATCTTCAAGGGCTAGAGTCCAAAGTCCTGTTTTGCAGATCAGATTCAGAGTTGCCTAGATACACTAGTTTTATTAAATATTACCATTGGGTTTTATTAAACTTCTTTTCATTACTATAGCCACTTTTTTACATACATTTCAAGCAGCTTATTCTGAGTCAGTCATGCATCATGAAAATGCTGGGTTTGTTTCTAATTTTGGTGTGATCTCTATAAAGATATAACTATCTGAACATTGGAAAATACATAAATTGATACATTAAAATACTTAAAAATAGAAGCAGTCCTTAAAGCAGGCTCTTATGATAAATGGAGCCATATAGTAGATTTTACAAAGTGTTAGTAAAGACTTCTGTTTTTCTATCAAAAGTCCAAGGAATATTATTTACTGCTGATAAAAACATATATACTACAGCTGTTTGGAAAAGAGCCTGGAAGGTTCATGCAGATGGAGAGAAACATTGATCAAGAATGAGAGAAAGGTCCCATTGCATTTTATGTGTTCAGTGGCCAGACGGAAATTAAAAGGCTGGATTCAGTCATGTTCCCAAAGGCCAGGCGACAGTATAAAAAAATTCCCCAAACTCATAATTCAATAACATTAACTGAGCAAAGAGGTCAATGATAAACTAGGCCCACATACTTATCTAAGTGCTACATCCCGTGAGGCAGATCCAACACGTTGCATGTTGACGCTCCGTTATGTAGACCTCGAAAGAATTTGAGGGATGTGATATTCAACTCAGGATTGAGTGACAGTACAAATATCCACCTCCAGTAAAGACAGCTCACTTTGCTGACTTGGTTATTTCCTAAGCATGGGAGGGGAGGGAGGTTTGCCTCTAAGACTGGGATTCACAACAGTCGAGATTATGAGTGTTGGGACATGGAAAACAGATGAGAAATAGCAGATTGTGGCTGCAGTGGTATCTGCTGTATGAGCCCAGGCACCCATGGGAGGCTGTGAATCAAAGCCTAATGTTTTGATACCTAGAGTACAAGCAACACGATATTGGAGAGGCGTAGAGTTGAGGTGTTCTCTTACTGCTCCTTGGGTCATTTCAAAGTTGTGGATGATTTTTCTAAGAAAAATGCATAAACATAACAAACTTCACCTCTCTGCACACCCAACTGGTAGGCTACAGCTTCTTCCCTTCCTGGCTATGCACTCATTCAAATTTAGCAGTTTGTAAGTTCTCTGTAGCCTGCTGTCCTGGATACTCATGTGAGACCTCAGAGCTGTGGGCTTATCTCCTGTTAATCTGAGGTAGATGACTGCTGTAAGTACCGGGGGAAAAGGTCTACCACCACTGTTTTTATTGTATGCATTATAGTTCAAGTGAGTTAAGATCTAAGAATTTAATTGAACTCTTCCAGAAACTCAGGCCCATGGACAGCTGTTTTCATAGCCAGACTTAGGCAAGTTTTTGTTTGTTTGGTTTTGGTTTAGGCAGTAAATTCCATTAAGACTGAAATGCTTGGTAGCATACTTTTCAAGGCAGGTAGCTACCTACCTTGGTAGCATCTTTCAGTCTTCAGAGAAGATTTAAGCTGGACTGTCCAATACTTAGCACATTTCAGTTATCTAACCAGCTTAGACAGGTTTTCCTGAAGTTATCTCCCATACTTAGGCACCTATATATCACACTATATATCTAAGCAGCCTGTTGAATGGGGGTCTCAAAACCTCTGGGTCTGAGTCTCCACTTATCCCCACTGTTTGTACCTTATCTGGCTCATATCTCAGGATCTGTTTAGGTATGAGGAAGCTACAGGAGACTGGTTTGGCCTTCATGTTCTCATTCAATGACATTGTCCTAGGCGTCTCCTCGTAGTTGATCCCTGAGGTCTCATGATAGGCTGGGAACCATGCTGCCCATAGGGAATCATAGCCATACACTTTTCCCCATATCAGTCTCGGAGAAAAGGCAGCTAAAGCAACTTTACTTCACCTAAGCATGGGGCAATTCAGTCCCAAGGTAGACAGTAGCCCAACAGCCATCAAAAAGGGCTTCACAGATGTTTTGTGAAAGTGGAAGACCTTTTTTCTTAAATGGTATGGGTGGATGAACGCTGTGCTTCAAGTGTCTGAAGGAGATCAGTTCTTTGGGCTTGGCAGGCAACATGTAACTGCCTTTAAGTTGGATTTTGATTTGTAAATGAAAGGTAAATTATGAAGGAATCACTAGCAACAAGGAGGGTTTAGTCTCAATTCTGATGTTTCGATGTCCATTTCATCAGAACCAGTTAAAAAATTCAGATGGAGTATCAACATGTACCAGTGTCTCCCATTGTATCGTCATCTTGAACAGGTAAAATACAGAAAGAAAAAAAATAGAGCTCTGTATCTCTTTTTGCAGACCTATCACATTTGATTCTTGGGTACTTCAGCATCCTCAAAATTGTCAGTATAACGCTTTAAAATTTGCAATGACATTGCCCAAAAGTTTTTCTATTTTCCATCCTCTTTTTTACCTGCTTGAAGAAGAGATTTACAGCACATCACTTTCTGCATTTGTTACAAGCCTTGGCATAAGACAGATCCATTGGAATGTGAATATTGAGTTAAGAGTGTGAAAAATATAATAATGGATTAATTTTTTCCATCTTTTGACAGTATTTCTTCATTTTAATGGCTGGCCTGTCCCACTAATGGCAACCAGCCTCACCAATCTGTAGGGAAGGGGTAACACCAACAGCCCTGAGCAAAACAACCTACAGAAAAGCTGAGACAGGAGAACAGGAGAATGCTTTCTGCAAGCTCAGCATTAACATTTGCTTGTTTCACAGTCATTACAAGGATGGTAACAAGAAGTGGCACAACATAAATATGGTATTTTCAGAGTGACAGAAATGTGAATGGGAAGTGGTGCAAAAAGTCCTCACCCATTCTCGTTACATCCTCAACATGGTAACCTCTGTTCTCTCCTTAAGTACTTTCCCCTCCCTGTGACATATTCCCAATTCCTCTCTTCTCTTCTCTTCTCTTCTCTTCTCTTCTCTTCTCTTCTCTTCTCTTCTCTTCTCTTCTCTTTTCTCTTCTCTTCTCTTCTCTTCTCTTCTCTTCTCTTCTTTCTTTCCTCTCCTCTCCTCTCCTCTCCTCTCCTCTCCTCTCCTCTCCTCTCCTTTCCTCTCCTCTCTTCTCCTCTCCTCTCTTCTCCTCTCCTCTCCTCTTCTCTCCTCTTCCTCACAAAAGGCAGTCCTGTAATACCTAGATTTTCTAGGCTTTTTCATTTCCACAGGAGCTACTTGAATGTGCGTGACCCCATTTTGATGTGGTATTGAATAGCATGGCATCAAGAATAGAAGAAAAAAAAAAAAAAAGGACAAACATTATACAATAAAAACCTTAATCATGTAGTTATAAGTTTAAAAAAAAGGTTTGAAAGTCTGGTGCTTTGTCTTTCCCATTTCACATGGTCCTGCTGCTAAAAAAAATTTCCCTGAGGTTCCTGCTGCATCTCTCCTATAAATGATTCTCTTTGATCAGAATCCAGTGCAAGCGGGGTCTTTTTTTTTCAGTCTTACAGAGGCAATGATTCCATATCACAGCATTGAAACTCTTGACAGCTCAGTGGGGGTGAGAAGAAGAAGCAGGATTATCTGAAAAAAAGAGAAAAAAGAGGAAGCAATTCAAAGTCAGGCCAAAGATGACAGGAGAATCAGGATAGCAGCTGTACAAAATCGTACTTGATCTCTGCCAGAGATGTGGTATGTAGGGGTGAATGACAACTTCTAATTAAAATTGTGACTGATTACCATGTAAGAAATGACAAAATTTGTCGAAGACCTGGAGTCGAAGATGAATCACTTTTATTTGCGGAAAATGCTAATCTAAAGTTATGCATTTTTAGAGGAACATCTGTGGCATATTTTTTATAAAATTCACTCCATAATTAAATCATTCTTTTTTTTTTACTAAAACTTCTACATTGTCTTTTATCCAAGCACTGACTTTGCATTACAGTAAATAAGGAGAAAGAAATACTGAAAACAAAATTTGGAAGAGACCCTGACTGTAATTCAGCAGCCCTTATTTGAAATTCCAGGAGTAAAGCAGCTTTAAAATACAATATCTATTGTAGTGTAATAGATTCACAGATCTGCATCAAGCTACTCAGGATATTATTTTTCAGAGTTTTTGGATTGTTTATTTGTCATATATGAATGTGAACTGGATTTATATCCCTTTTCAAAGGGACACATGAAAATGAGCATTATTCAAACACATGTGCTGACTCACTTGAAAGCACATTTAGAATTTGGATTCACACTGAGATTAGCCAGCTTCTGCACTGTTTTCTCTTGAGAGCTGTCTCAAACCTTGTCCAAGTAATTTTTCAATACAGAAGACTAAATCATTGTCGCCTTCTACTGGTTGCTTCACATTCCTCAGGCAGGGCAAAGCCCCTGGGAAACTGCCTGGTGCAGGGTTTTCTTAGCATGAGGTCTCTGGGTGGCCAGATGCTGGTTTGTCACCCGTTCCTGGAGTTGATCTCACATGGAAATTTGCAGGAACAGCAAGGACAGGCTGGGACTGCTCGGGTATTGCCATGTTCTCCCCTCAACTCTCCCTGGGCATAGCCTATGATGGTGAGAGGGGACCTGGGCAAAACCCACATCAGGGAACACACTAATGGTTACACAGCATGGATGGTCACTAAACACTGGCCCAACCCAAGCCTATGTAGACTTTTTGGGGTATATATGCAATTCTTAAGCCCCAGCTGATACCAAGATGATGTAGAAGGTAAATTTAATTCTCCTTACTCCATCCTCTCCTCTATGTTTGATTAGCTAGGCTCTCTGTGCTGTTCCTGTGGCTCTAAGAAACTCCCCATCCATCATATCAACAGTATGCTTGTTAGGATAAATATAAGCAGGTTCCAAGTAGGAGTGTCACCTAAGCATGGAAATAAACATGAAGTCCCATTTTAGAGTAATAAGTTGTATACAGAGCAATGCGTGGTGTTTTACATGATCAGTTTGAATCTGAGTCTTGTTTCCTTCTGTCAGAAGAAAGCATCCTGTGGATTCCAGTGAGATCTGGATCACTATTTCTTTCACTATTTCATTGGACAACACCATGAAATACTTTGACCATTTAGCAAGATAGGTATAGCACAGGCAGTGACTGAAATACTGAACTGAAGGTGATGTGGCACATATGAAGGCTGAAGTGAGGACAACTCAGCTGTTTATAGATTTATATTTTATAAGGATGGGTATTTTGGGTTTGAGAGGAAATCAATTCTTTAACAGATTTTTTTTGTTGTTTTAGAGAATTTATTGGTCTGTCTGATTAAAAAACAATAAGCATGTATATCTCCATGGCATATCTAAATATCTAAACCATAGTACTTAAGGTTTTTAATAAAATTAGTATCTTAAAATACAGTCACGTAGATAAATATTTTCCAAACACCTTTCTTCACTGGCTTGCTCCAGAATTCAATTGACTTTTTACACTTAAAGGTAAATCTGAAATCTGAGATGTTAATTGTCACATTTTCACACTATACAGAGTTATTATATACCTCTAGGATGTTGGTAGATGATCTTAGTTTTAAAAATGTGGGAGGAGAGAGCAAAGATTTTGCATGTTTGCATATGCCATTGTTTATGCCTATAGTTAGCTTTACAGAGCAAAAAGTGAAGTTGTGCATTTCTTTTGCAACTTTTTATACTCTTTCCTCATGTAAACCACATTTTGAGAATAGGAATACAACTGTCAATGTCAAATTTTAAGTCTACCTTCCTCTTTTTTTCTGAAATTACACATCATTATGAGTTACCAACTAAGTTACATATGCAAAGACCATCTCTCCCTGTGAGAATAAGGAGGCACAAGATGAAGGTAAAATTAACTGGCAAATATGAATGCACTTTTGCCCAATGCTTCTCTTTCCACCTAGCCTAGGAAACATGGCCCTGGATCAGTTAAAATAGGATCCTTTCTGTATTGGTACATTTCAGAGCTATGGCAATAAGAGGTCATAAGCACTGTTCTTACTTCACCAAGAAAATCTCTACTGCATGATGCTGAAGTAAATTACAAGACAAAAAAAAAAAGTTTGGAAAACTGACCAAAATAATATAAAAATCTGGTCAGAAAAGCAATGTGCATTTTCTTACATGGCTTCCATTACAGTCAATGGTGGAAAATAAGCAAAATAAGTTTGGGAATCCCTGGAATATAGAAGTGAATCACCAAATCCATTCCTTATGTTTCAGGGATAACCAAGACATAACTTCATCCTAAACTCTGGTCATATAATCTCATGCTAAAATTCCTCTTGGAAGGATTGGTACTTTGGTGAGACAAATCAAATATTATGTATTTGTATACCCATTTTCTGTTGTGCCAGCATCAGTCTGGATTTATCTCACTATATTTAGGCACCTCACTAAAGTGCCTCAATTGAAAGCTGGGTCTTTGTTGACTTTTTCTTCCAGAGTTCAGATGGGATTAATCACCCTCTGGGAATGCTTATCTCTATTCTTTACTCTCTGAGTTTCTTAGGTACCAGAAAATATTTTTGAACCATTTTATTTAGCAGTAGAAGATTTTCTTACTTCCTGCTTACACACTGGTGTACTCAGAAAGAAGAAAATTTTGTCTTTATTAACCTTCAGTTTTATTTTGCTAGGTTAAATCAAATTCTTCCAACTTCATTCCATATATAGTTTGATAACTGAACAGCATTTCCTGCACCTATTTCAGCCCGAGTTCCTCTTTCTCAGATATGGGTGGCTAGAGGAATATACAGTCTTGCAGATTAGTGCTCACCAGGGCCTTGTATAGTAGTACTAATATTTCCTAGTCTCCCTGTATCTGCATCTTTATATAGCAATCCCTTGTTGGTTTTGGACTTACTATGAGATAATGTTATTTTTGGAATTATGGAATGTCCACAGGAATCTCCTTCATGCAGCATATAAAATTGACCTAAGTTCACTGCAAATTTGAAACTGCCTGTGTTTATGATTTTACAACTCTCAAGTACTGGCCTGCTTTTTACTTGAATGTATAAAAGCCAAACTGTAAGTGAAACCTACAGAGGAGAGGGGACAAGAAATACTTTGTATTCTTAACTGACAGCTCTGCTAATTCAACCTGAATCCCAACTGCTGAGTTATACCCTTTTAAATCCCATCACCCATATAGAAGCTTCTGTAGACAAGTTAAGACATCAACCCCCTCTCACATATTACCCACTCTTTAGTAAGTTTATACAGGTGCCACTGGTTAGCCCTGCATTTTTAACTTTGCCAAGCAGTTCTGGTAATGGCGGTGATGGTGCACACAAATACCAGCCTAACAGTCCAGCATTTTAATGAATGTATGGGCTTTTGTGCTCTCTGCACAAGAAACATCATTTCCCAGTAGTCCCAGCAGAGATGATTCTGAAAGCACATGGGGACAAACTCTGCTCAATACATTGGTGTAAGTTTTAGCAAAGACCTGCCCTTCAAAACCGACATGTTGTTTTGCTTATTGTTTAGCCTTATACTTGTTCTAATACTTTAAAGCTTCAATCAAAGATCAAAAGGCATCACTGTGGAAGAAGACATTATTTAAAAAAATAGTGAATATGTTTCTGGATAAATATTGAAAAGATTATTTTTAAAAGGATAATATTCTCTAAAAGCTCTAAAATACTCACTCTTCCAAGCATTATATGCTTCTTTTAGGCTTTCCCTGTATCATACATTTAAATAAAATATGTAAAGCTGACATTTTATGTCATCTTTCTATAAAATAGGGCAAACTCATAAACTAGTCTGAATGCAGACGATAACAATATACAACTTTGGTTCAGAGAGCACATATTCATAAATCCGAGTGCCTTTTGAAGTTCAATCCCTTATACTTGTCACAGCCGCCTTCTGCCCTCTCAGGATAGACATCTTTCCTCAGTTCTATGAAAATAAGAGTTGGTGGGAAACACAGTTTTGATAGCTACCATTTTAGATTACATAGCAAGTAGCTGGAGATTGTCTGTGCAAAGGTCATTGCCTTGTGCAAGGTAAGGTGAAGAGCACAGACAAACTCCCTTTTGTAGCATTGTATAAGGCTGTCTCCAGATCAGAGACAGAAAAGAACTCATCAGATCCACTCGTCAATGAGCAGTACCTTCAGTGGGCAATCCTTTGGGTGTCATTATCCTGTTACAAGTTTCAGTTTCATGCAACAGTGCCAGTCTACTTCAGATTACTCAAACATGCTCTTCTGACTGGTCTCACATTTTTGCTCCTTTGTTTCCCACTGATAGAGAGGATTCTTGATGAGAGGAAGGATACAGTGACCTGTGCAGCCCATGTGCAGACTTGAAAACGGGGAATGTGAGATGGTGGAGGCTGATGACACAGCTGCATCAGCTACCGATATCCTCAGAGGAAGCCAAACACGAATCCATTACACAGACGTGGCTCACATCCAGACCATCCACATAGCAAGTCAGCCAACCCAAATACCGCTGCAGCAGAAAGAATAACCTCCAGAACAGAGTATGAATGGTCGGCCATCTGTCAGTGTCACTGTCAGTGGCTGCCAGGATCCATTTTGATCATTAATATCTCGCAAGCAGGTTAGAAGTGAACAAGGAATAGTTTGATATCCTCCCTGGGCCCAGATAACACTTTGCAGCTGAAGCAGTCCTGAAGAGACCCATGAAGAGATGAGGTTAAGTGGTAGTTACATATCCCAAACAGTGATGGGGAAATACCCAGAATGTCATGAAGAAATTTTATGGTTCTAAATGACCATGCAAAAGTGTTTTCTACCCCTTGATTCAGAACTACTCTGTAGTTTGTGTCCTCTATAACAGTGGAGTTAGGGGAGAATCCCCTTTAGTTCAAGTGCTCAGGACACCAGCAAAGAACTTCAGTTGTTGTAAACCAAAGTAACTGGAAAATACCAATTTGCAGCATATTCTGAGTATGTGCAAGGCAAGCAGAAAGGTTTTCAGTGAGATATCCAACTGGTAAAACCTGGAGTGCCACTGGTGGCCTGCATTCCCAGCTGGTCTAAATCAAACACTGCTGTCAACAGAGGTGCATCAGTTTCCTCAGGCTGAGAGTCTGATACAAAGACTTAAGTAATGCAGTATTGATTTTCACTAGCTGATGACTTCCAACTACAGGTTTTCAGATCATACGAAGTTAGAATCTTTCTAGTTATTATTATTATTATTATGGCCAGACTGCACATGTCAGTGATAACCTAGGAACTTCCTACGTTCTCCATTGCTGTTGTGTTTATTAGAAGTGGGTTACATTTGTTTGTGAGGTCTGTTTTCACACAGGCCTTCATGATTTAAAAAGGATCTCATCTAAATGCAAAATTAAGTTAATGATATTATTTTCCTTAAATTGGGAAACCAAGTTAATTAACAGTTATAAAGGCTTTTGACATGTCCGGATAGAAGGCAGGTACAACCAGAATGTATCTTTGCTTTTCCCAGCATAGCCTATCCCCATAACTTGTAATTATTCCAACATGCACATTATTAAAACCGCATGTTTTATTTTTGTCCATTCTTATGTCTTCAGTTAAGTCTTACAAATATTCTAACAGGCCATTCTAACTTTAAGGATCTAACAGGGGTGGTAAATCTTTAAATCAAATTGACTATATCAGGGAACTGTATACAGGTGAGAAAGTATCAGTTGCAGCAAATACAGGATACAGATGTTTACAGAGAAAAAGGAGAAAGAGGCAGATCTTTAGAAGGTTTAGGTCATACTGTATTTTATGACTCTTTTAGAAAAGTTCAAACATTTCAGCCAGAGATTTGCTCTGTAAAGCACTTGATTTTAACAAATATGCTTAACAACAGAATGAAAAGTAAACAATTGTTCCAAAGCCACCAAACAATATTCCCAGATTTGCATTTTGTTAATAGCATTGGCTTAAGGAATAAGACAAAAAAGAAGCCATGAATGCATGTCTTAAGGGAATATGAGGAGAATATTAATGTAGAAAGCCAAACTAGATTTTATTATATCAATGAAAAAATCCATAGATTTAAAAATGACCCATATATTCCAGCATCATAAGCAGTGGGCTTTGATTCTAACTACAAACTGGAGTGCTTCATGGGGAAAAAAAGATCTCTTCTCCCCTTTAACATTGTTACTAAAAATAAGGAAACTTACCCTGGCCAAGCTGATTATAGCCCTACTACAGTCATTATCAATAGTTACATTCCTGAGCAAAATATTATGGAGTTAGACAAAGATCAGCTAGTAACGAATATGGTTCAAGCTAATATCCTTGATCTGAGAAATAGTTTTCAGGAAATCCCAGAACCGCAATGTCATTGCTAGCTGTGTATATGAATAGATGAATGACAGACAGATGTTCTCATTTTTTTGTACTTCTCTGAAACATTTCAATTCATAAGAACCACAGTGTATTACAATCTCACCTATAAGAGGTCTTTCAAAGGAATATGCACATGTTCCAAAGAAATGTGCCAAAAGAGCCTTTCCTAAAAAATACACATTTAATGAAGAGCAATGAGAAACTGCACTTCTATGACTGCCTGCCTCTAATCCTGCAATGACCTGCTGTCTTTCCAGCCTTAGTCAGAATCCATATGCAGCTACAAGGGAAAATGTTCAGAGGTCATGGATTTAAGTGTTACTTAATGCTACCTGTCCTTCACTGCGTATGACCAAATCATTACCAGCCATGTAGCTCAAAACTTGAGTCTATTCAACTCATGGGTGGAGTTGAAGCAGAACCTCCAATGAGGTTCAACTGCTTCCAGTTGAAGCAGAAGAAGAATGAAAGACTGTGTGCTCTTTGGCAAGAAAATAGCGTGATACAATCTCCAGGTTAACCCACCGACTAGCATTCATGAACATGACTTCTTACCAATATCAGCTGTTTAGAAGAAACTGTTTTATCCTGCCAAACAAGGTCTTAGTATTTCATACATTTCTACCATCTACTTTGGAATATAGAGGTACAAGGACACCTTCCAGACTCAGCAATTTCCATCTGGCCCGGAGCACTGAAGCGTAACTCCTCAGGAGTGCTGGCCGTAGTGCAAACACTACAGCATGTTCTTGACACAGTATACTGCTTGCCTGAAGCTATCAGATTAGATTCATGGTCTCCATCCTTATCTTCAAGGCCCATAATATCCCAGAGGTACCATTCAAACACCAGGTTCTCAGTATTCTTAACATAATGTATATATAAAATGCATGCCTGCTTATAAACAAAATTCAAAACAAACCTCTGTTCACAGTCTGATTATGAGAGAAAGGTGGTGAGTATAGACAATTTATTTAATGCTGTCTTTATAGGCAGCCAGATAGTCTGCTGAACGCTGTAAAGCCTATGTAAAACAAATGACATTTACTATCAGACTGTTTCACAAGCACTTGAAAAGAATATGGTCCCTTAAGATTTCCTTACAAACATGATAATAGCAGGGCATCTTGTCATTTTCCCATGCTTTCCTCTTGCAAACATTATTTTGTAATTCTTGAAAGAACCAGAGCAAATAAACCAAGGATGAGAATTTGACTACTGTTGATAGTAGAATACAACCATATTTTATTAAGACCTTTTAGAAATGTGAAAAAAAGGAAAATCTGTAGTACAATACTTAATATACCAACTATTAAAGGAAGCATGGAGTAATTAATGAGACAGAAAGAGCTTCCATCATGGAAAAGGACAATAATGACTACATCTGTTCTACAAGAAAGATGTTGTAAACTAACCTACTGAAGCTTAAAGTTCCTGAATTTGTTTTGTAGGTTTGTTTTTTTGTTTGTCTTAATATGGAGTGTCATTTATAGGAAGTTGCACATTCAGTACTGCTTCATAAAAATTTCCTGCAATGCAACACTTTTGTTTTCAAGCATGGCTTGCACTAGGGTACACAGGGTAACAGTAAAGAAGATTCTACATTATTTCTTAATCAGAGCTTTAATAGGTCTAATGCAGCTATCTTTTCTTAGAAAAAGGGTTGCCTACAACTCAGCACCTAGGGTGTCCTGTTGAGAAAGAGATTACAAATGGAGATGCAAATCAAAGTCCCTGAAATATAAGAGCATCCATGAATAATATTAATAAAAAGTATATGACACCTGGGATGTTAGAATCTCCTCTCACAGGTGAAAGATTAACTAATAGGCTGGATTCCTTCTACAGGTAACAGAGCAAAGTACTGCTGTTGCAGATTAGGAAAACTTGTCATCTGTCTCGAGATCATTGGAGGCATCTATTCTATTGACACATGGAGTGTAGATGCTGAGTAGGCAGCATCCCTATCTCTAAGGTTCAAGCACTTACGTTTCAGTGAGGCAATAACAGTTAGGCAGCTAATTTAGGATTGACTCAATTCTACCATCAGCTGGTAGAGAAGTAGTAGCTCATGCTGACAGCAGCTCATTTTGATCACATGGTTAGATAAACTGTATGGTCCTGTCCTGGGTTTGGCTGGGATAGAGTTAATTTTCTCAGGAGCTGGGAGGGGGCACAGCCAGGACAGCTGACCCAAACCAGCCAAGGGGATATTCCACACCGTGTGACGTCACGCCCAGTATATAACTGGATGGCGGGCGGGGGGTTGGTGTGGTATCACAGCAGGGGAGGTGGCAGAGCGTCAGGTTGCGGGTGCTGAGCAATTGCATTGTGCATCACTCGTTTTGTACAGTCTTTTATTAGTACTATTGTTATTACTGTAACTTCTCTCCTTGTGTTGTCCCAGTAAACTGTCCTTATCTCAACCCACGAGGTTCTGCCTTCTTTTTTTTTCTCCTTTTTGATTCTCCTCCCCATCCCACCGCAGGGGGTGGGTTGTGAGCAAGCAGCCTCCTGGTGTTTTGTTACTGGCTGGGCTTAAACCACAACAGGCCCCCAGAAACAGCTTGGTTTGCATAGGTGTTTATGCCTTAAGTGTATGTTTGAAATTTAAAAAATCTGAACTAAGATCTGATGGAAGTTATGGTTAGGTAAATAATAGCAGCAGCTACAATTTATTATGATAGCATCATCCTTCAGGATGTAGGTGTAAATCCATCCTTCACTGACAGGTAGTTCTTCCTGAATTTCTCATCCACCATTATAATGTCTGATGCAATAGTAGCTGGATCCAAGAGGAACTCTCACCATCAATTCTCGATGGCTCAGTCTTATGCATTAGGATAAAAGATAGAAGAAAACGTAGAGGAAAGATTTAAACCAGTAGTTATCAAACTCTTTTATATCAATGGGCTGTGGTGAAATGTTAGTATTTCTCACAGACAGCAATGCAACTTTAGCATCAAACTTCTAATTGAAAACACTTAAAGGATATGTACATTTAACTAACGTGCTTAAAGTGATTTATCACGGATTTCAGTAGAACTATGTCCTAAGCTACTGTGATATCTCAGATGAGAAGCGAGTAACAGTAAATTCACATGACATGCATACAACTAGATGATTATATATAAAACATAAATTAGTGCTACACTGATTGAAGACCTTCTCTAAAATTAAAGCAGTAACAGTCTTTCTCCAGTTGTACTTCTGTTATCCTGAACAGATTCCTATTTCAGAGATGGGCAGCTCTTCTGGCTCCAGGAGCTGCGTGCTGAACATCTCACACGGATGAGTGCTACAGAGCCATAAACACCACATAACCACAG